>NC_139570.1:22643719-23361452 GCF_965112155.1 Podarcis liolepis | reverse complement strand
TTGTGAAATTGTTATTTTCTCCATTGGAGCTATGCTGGTGTAAGCTGGGCTCTGCTTGCCCCTTTTTTTACAACTACCCATGTAGAAAGAGGAAGGATAGAAATGTAATACGCTTCCAGGGCAGAGTTGCCCAAAGTAGTGGAAAACTAGAAAAATGTGCCATTACCTGCTGGCCAACACATATTCTATTTCCCCTCAGTTTATATGTAATAATATATAATTGCTAGATACTTATTTATATCCTGTCCTTCTCCCTGACAGGGATTCAAGGATGCTTACAGATAAAACAGATAAAACCACAGAAGAAACAATCACTTTAAAAAAATTAAGTCTTAATAGAAGAGAATACCGTATTTTTCGCTCTATAACACGCACCCGACCATAACACGCACGTAGTTTTTAGAGGAGGAAAATCCGTAGGCATTCCACCCGTAGGCATTCCCTCCATAACACGCACAGACATTTCCCCTTACTTTCTAGGAGGAAAAAAGTGAGTGTTATGGTGCAAAAAATACGGTAGATAGGGATAGAGCTATGAGAGAGATGGTATATTAAAAACAGACAGACAGTCACAACACCATCTCTTTCATTGAAAGCAGTCAGTTCCCCAAAGCCTGCTAGAACAAAGTCTTCACCTGCCGACAGAAAGAAGGACAACAAGGAGGAAGGCCCTCTTCAGTATTCACGATGCAGCAAAGTATAAAAGAATCACAAATAAATAAATAAATACACAAGCGCCAACCATTAAAACGACCTATTACAATTCAGAATCAACCATAGTATCAGTAGTATTGAAGCTGCACTATTGAAGGCTGAGAAGGAATGTGCATCATCTTAGGACTTTTTATTTCCTTTTTTCCTTTTTGAAGAGCAACAGGACAGGATCCTAATAAATTATCAGAGAAATGGTGCTGATAAATGACTGGAAATAATGTTCCCTACCTCACTTCACATTAGGGATGAGAAATCTTTGAATCAGGGGTCACAGTTTTCTTGACCAGCCCTTGAACCTTGAACAGGAACAAGACAAATGCAACACACACACACACTACCCCTCTGGTGATTAGATTTCAGGGGATAATCATTTTACATGTTGTAGACTACTTGCTGCAGGGATGACCTTCCTACAGACTGCACTCCTACAGACTGCACTCTCCTGGAAGATCCCCCTAACCCTCCAGCAAAATAATTAGGGGCCGAACCTTCCATTGGAGCCAACTTCCCTAAACCTCATTCAGCATTCAAAGGCAGCCACATCTGCATTGCACTACAGCTGTCAAATCTTCAGGTTATAAAAACAAACACAGCACCAGTTAGTATACGTGTGGAGCCAGGACTGCTGGCCTGCTCATTAGGCGAGTTGAGGTTGTGGTCTCAGAGCAGCAGGCTCAGGGCAGCTGAGAGGGGGGGCAGGTCTTCTTAACCCACCTCCTCCACTGTGTGTGCCTCTGCCTTCTCCCCGGCGCACCTTTGGCGCTGTGCTCATGGTTGAATATCATGGACACACCATAGGAAGTGAGAGACAGCATTTTCTGTCTTGCCTCTAGTAGCAAAATGTCCCGGGCCAGCTCTGGGTGCAGTGGGTGTGCTGCTGTTTATAAAGCTAGCTGGGAGGCACATTTCCTCATAGTGCTCATACTACAAACAACTGCCATGAAACGCAGCCCCCTCCCCCCTGCCCTACAACACCAGTGCCTTTGTTGTAGTACCAGTTGCCCAGTGCAACTAAACCAGCATAAATTGATTTTTGGGGAACCACAACATTGCTGTATATCTGCAGCAAAGAACTACTCATTTGCCCATTGATATTTTTGTATGGGTGCATGTGCTTGCTTAAGAGAGGTGTGCTGTGCTGTCTCCATACCCCACACACATTTTATTGGGCGGGGGGGGGGGAGGAAGAAAGATAAGCTGTGCCTCCCCCATCCCCCAACTTCCACTACTTCATTCAGTGTTATGTTTATCTTCACTTCTGTTGACAATTGCATTCATTGTTTTTATTTTTCATCTCCACTTTGTTCTCTGCTTGAGGATGACAATTTCTGCAGTTCTCTTCCTTGGAAAACGTACATCCAGCTGCCTTTGGCTGGTGTGTTATCACCTCATCCTGGCTGCACGTATTTCTCCACAGGAGCTAATATGCTGCAGCAGTCGAAAATCCCTTCTGCTTTTTATAGGCTATATTTCCCCCCCTCCCTCCCAATATGTCGCCTGATTACTGCACTACAATTCTGATTTTTATTGAATCGTTTTAAGGTATAATTTATTTCAAATCTTTAGTGCCTCTCATCCATGTCTGAAGTGGCCTGCATTATTCAATCGTTCATTCTTGTTTACATCTTCCCTTTCCCATTGGTCTCTCTGCCCCCCCCCACCGTAATTTTGTGTCTTTGCATCTGTGTTAAATCTTTTACACCCAATTTCTCCCTAACACAGACATGGATAAAGGATCATTTCCAGCCTCTTAACTATCTATGCCTGATTCATATCCCCTTCTTGGATGCATAACCTAATCACGGTGTAAAAATTAACTGCAATGGCTCTGTTTAAAACTTTTTTTTTAGATTTGTTGAGTGAACGTATTAAAATGACACAATGGTCAGCAAAGCAGTACAGATACACTTCTGTGAAATTCCAATTTACTGCTATCCAGTGGACAGTAAACATATCAAGATGAAACAGTAAACATATCAAGGATGAAACTGGTTTTCTAAACGATGCTGATGAACAATGGTGGGCTGGGCTGTTTATAATACCAATTATCTGGGGATTTTGAATTTGTCCACCCCCTACCCCCCTCCCCGCTACAATATACTCACTCTTTTGAATCTGTGTTAAGAAGCACAGTTCAAGTATAGTACATAAAGCTAAATATCCCTTAGCAATCCTTGAGGATTGATACAGGAGCTACTGCCTCATTTATGTAGAGTTTTTTCTTATCTGGGCAAAGGAGATTTCTTGCTTCTGTAGTCAAATAGATGCTTTCTTTGCTCTGCTCCCATGAGGATCTGTTTCAAGAACAGCCATTATGAACCCGGCATATTGCTATGATCAGATGTCAGCCTAGGGCTCAGAGTTTGTCCTAAAGGTTTGGGTCTTATTTATTCTTATTTATTTTTGAGGGTTTTAACCCACTCTATTTATGCCACTTTATAAGCTGCCTTGGGATTACTGTAAAGGTTTAAAATAGCATAAGCAAATTACATTCGTAAAAAAAAAAAAACCTGCACAGCACAAAAGCCATCACTATATCCAAAAGCAGCTAACATCACAATAGCCAAAACACAATAAGCTGCCTTAAGTCAAGGCTATTTGTACATCTGTTCAGTGTTATTTGATCAGACCAGCTGTGACTCTCTGGCAGACTCTTTTGGATCACCTGCTACCTGATTCTCTTTTTAAACAGAGGTGCCAAGGATAGGACATGGGTTGTTATACCATGGAGCAGGGGTGGGGAAGCTTGTACAGCCTAAGGGTCACATTCCAGAGAACAGAGGCAAGAGTGGGCGGAGCAATGAATGTGAATTTTAGTTTTCTACAGTAGGCTAGGTTTCTACACATCCGCACATCTCTCTCTGTACAGACAAGCAAGAAGCACTATTCATTTCTCCGATGAAAATGGGAGTGTCCGATGCGGGCGGCACTGTGGGTTAAACCACAGAGCCTAGGGCAGGGGTCTGCAACCCGCGGCTCCGGAGCCGCATGTGGCTCTTTTACACCTTTGCCGCGGCTCCGGGGCAGATACTAGCGAGGGGAGGAGGCGCATTGTGCGCCCCGACACTCCCCACTGTGGCGGGCGCTGTACTGGCTGTGACGTCGCATGGAGGCAGTGCGTGCGTTAGTCACGCACCGTCCCGACGTCACCTTCCCGCCCGCTGTCAGATCGCAGCTCCGGAGATATATTTGTTTTAAATGTCGCAATGGTTTTGTGGCTCCCAGTTTTTTTCCCCTTCAGAAACGGGTCCAAGTGGCTCTTTTTGTCTTAAAGGTTGCAGACCCCTGGCCTAGGGCTTGCCGATCAGAAGGTCGGCGGTTCGAATCCCCGCAACGGGGTGAGCTCCTGTTGCTCGGTCCCTGCTTCTGCCAACCTAGCCGTTTGAAAGCACGTCAAAGTGCAAGTAGATAAATAGGTACCACTCCAGCGGGAAGGTAAACGGCATTTCCATGTGCTACTCTGGTTCGCCAGAAGCAGTTTAGCCATGCTGGCCACATGACCTGGAAGCTGTACGCCGGCTCCCTCAGCCAATAAAGCAAGATGAGCGCCGCAACCCCAGAGTCGGCCACGACTGGACCTAATGGTCAGGGGTCCCTTTACCTTTACCTTTATTCCACGATAATATTAATTTTGTTATTTGTATCCCACCCATCTGGGTTGCCCTAGCCACGCAGCTTCCAAAATATATAAAAGCATAACAAAACATTAGACATTAAAGAAACTTCCCTATTCAGGGCTACCTTCAGATGCCTTTTAAAGGTTGTATAGTTACTGATTCCCTTGGCTCAGGGGGTCGCATAACTCCATACCCTCTGGCATCTGGTGAAAATAGGGACGTCCTAAGGAAAAGTAGGACATTCCAGTATCAACTCAGAAACCAGGACGGCTTCTGTAAATCCAGGACTGCCCCTTGAAAATAGGGACACTTGGAGAGTCTGTATCAGAGTTAAAGGATAAATCCCAGCCAGGCAAAAACACTGTTAAGCATGGGTGTTGGGGAGTGTAAGGGTGTGTGGCCTGCGGGCAGTCCAAAAGGCCATTTAGAGAGGGCTGGAGGTCCATCAGGTCTGAGATTCCCCATCAGACCCTACCATAGAACTACAAGCACATCCCTGCTGGATTGAGCCCAGAAACCAAGTGGTTCAACTGAAATAATATTGGATTTATATGCTCCAATCTGTGCAGGATTTGGCATTTCTGAGTTCTCTTCAGTGGTACCCCCAAACAGGTTTTTTTTATTATTTTATTTTAATTTAGTTTTTCCTTCGTCCTGAATCCAGCCTTGTAGGGGCAATAATGTGGAGAATGCATACAGAATAAGGCCCTTGGCACATCCAATTTGGCATTGTCTCTACACTGACCCGTATTAGGGTTTCAGGCAGGGGTCCTTACCTAGAGATGTAAGGAAATTTGAACCTGGCACCTGTGGCATGCAAATCAGTCATGCTAAGTTCTTATTTGTTTAATATAAAGTATTGTTACTCATTTCGTAGGCCTAGAACAGGAGGCCCTTTTTTGATGGGCAGGGTAGCAGAAAAAAAATACAGAAATGAAAGTGACCACATGAACAAGCCAAAGGATAGAGTCTTAGCTCTAATACAGGGATGTACAAAGTCTGCTGGTTGGTTTAATCCATTCCCTGTAGCAGTTTATTTCCTGGGGTAAAATCCTAAAAGAAGTCCAACAACTTCAACCCTAAAAAACGCTCAACAATTTCAATCCTAAAGAAAGCTCAACAACTCTGGTTGGCCCTTTGGTCGGCCCTCATGGCCCTTCAATTCATCAAATCTGGCCCTCTTTGAAAAAAAGTTTGGCCACCACTGCTCTAATAACTTGAGACAACACTTAAATCTGCAATTACCAATTACTATAAGTCTTCTTGCTAATTAACTGCTATCCTTTCCCAGCCCATTAATGATTGATTGTTTTTGGCCAGGTGCAACCGATGCAACAGAAAGCAGTGCTGGATACAGGAAAGTCTCCTAAGCCAGAAATCTGATCTTTGATCTACAACCCTAAAACCTATTTTAGGATTGATTCCAGATTCCCTCCATTCTCCTCTCTGAATTGAAGTGGATCCAAATGGGCTCATTGTCAGGCACACCTCCTCACAAGTCTTCTCTTTGAAAGCTTGCGGGAGAAATAGGTTTTTCTGTTGCAGAAGGCTCCACAGGATGCCCATCGAGACCTTGGAATTCAGGACTCAAAAGCAGCTAGCTGCTTATTACTTGAACCTTGCATCTTATACCCACCAGGAGCTTTCCCTGCCTCAATTAATTTGCATAGGGAGAAGGATTGTGGAGAGAGCTGTCGGTAATCCAGAATGCAAGTATGTGATGGAGCTGTGGTATCACAATATCTCAGAATGGATCTCATTTTAAATTTGAACATCCTCCAAATTAATGTGATTAGTTATCAATTTATTGATTACCCACCCTTCACCCTAAGGTCCCAGGGCAGGTTACAGCATTAAAAACAATTTAAAACCATTTAAACTGACCCATTCAGTCAATCTCTACCAATATTGGTGCATCCATAACTTAGTTAATAGGTAAAAACTTTTGGAGGGTTACTTGTGTTAGGCCACATTCATGCCATGCATTTAAACACTATGATATCACTTTAAACAGTTATGGTTTTCCCCAAAGAACTATGGACATTTCTTTATTAAGGGTGCTGAGAGTTGTTAGGAAACCCCCATTCCCCTCACAGAGCTACAATTACCAGAGTTCTGTGTGCAGAAGGGTTCGTTGTTAAACCAGTCTGGGAATCTTCCAGGCATTTTAAGGCTACCTTTCTTGTGACATATACTTCTATGGATCTCTAGACCATAAAAGTTTATGCTGCAGTAAATATATTGTTAAAATATGCCAGGAGAGGTTGTGTTCAATTAATCAGGTGGGGAAGAAAAGCTACTATTGCTTCTTATCTGGATATTGTGTCACATAATTGCTTATGAAATGAAGAGAGTATTTGAATACTTTCTTCTGTGTTTGTATAAAGAGAAGAACTATCACTTTTTCAAACATGGGAAATTAATGTTTCCTTCTATTGTTTTGCTAAGGTGTGAGCTAATGACACACCCCTACCCACAATTTCTTTCCATTTCAAAGAAGGATCATCTGATGTGCTGCACATTTCTCTGAGTGTCCATTAAATTTAACCTCTTTTTGGCTTCTGCAAGTCTTTGAAGCACATTCAGGGATTGTTTTCCTTTTTGATCTTTCTGTTTTTCTAATCTCTGTTGAATGCTGCTTTCTCAGCCTATTTCTCTGCATTTTCAAGCAGAATCCATGATTTAAAATGCTGCTTCTTATTTTCTCCATTCGTGGCATGCCATTGCGTGCTCACACACAAAGCTTTCCATGCAGAGGAAAGTGAGAATCCCACAAATCCTCTACACACAACCCTAGTAGGAAATCATGCTGCTATGAAAGTTTAGGAATATGCTATAGGAATATGCTATGTATGGTAGTCCATTTGTAAGAGTGGTTAACCCGTGGCCCTCCAGATGTTGTTGAATTACAGCTCCCATCATTTCTGACTGCTGGCTGTGTTGGCTGCAGCAGATTTGAATTGTAAGTTTGACAAGGTTTGGGGTTTTTTTGGAGGGGGAAATAGGCCCTATCCCTGATATATAGAAAATGGTGTACACATTACAGCAATTCTGTTAAGTTGTGGGTGAACATATCAGACGACACAGCGATTCTTCAAACAGCTCTTCTTTATTCTGAGGCCAGAACTGAACTGAACTGAAGGGCTCAGTCAGCCTGCTTACATAGAGCTCCAGTACCTTGTTACTGTAACAACTTTCTAAAACTATCCAATCACTGAACGTCACTTTTGATCCTTCATTTGCATAACTATCTACAGTACCCCCCTGCTGGCCCAGGGTGAGAACTTCAGTACATAACAAATTCAAACTTCTGATCTATGCACACTTAGCAGGAACTCTGTTCAGCCATTCCAGCTTCCATGTTGAGCAAGAAGTTGGGCTTTTACCTCGAAACAACTGCAGGGAGGATCCCAAAAGTTCACACAACACTGAGAGCATAGCTAGTCATTGCAGCCTCTCTCACTACTCCCATGTTACTCTAAATGGGAGCAATAGTGTGGGGGCAAGCCCCATTGAACACATTGGGTGATACGTCTGAGTAGACATGCATGGAATTGTACTATTGATCTACTACACAAAGCTAAATGGTTTTATGACTGCAGCCAGGAAAGTAGATCTAGATCTACTAGTAGAACTACTGGGCAATCTGAAATAGATCAGCAAGGATTTCGACTCTCTAATGGAAACAGCAAAAATGACTTCCTCACAATATAAAGATATATATTGTTGAAGTGAAGAAAGTAGGTTACCAAGAGTGGCAAACTGGTGTGGATGTGAGCACTGGATTTGTGTGTGGAACAGCTGGGAGTTACATTCAGATCTGCTAGTCACAACAAACTGAAGGGGCTTGGAATTCTTTAATTCTGTATGTATGCCTTTAACATAATGACAACTGTTAGATCTAGGGGCTTTAATATATTTTTAAAATAAAATAAAAAACCAAAGTAGATCCCCCAGACCTAAAGTCTGCCCCTTGTTGCCCTGGATCCTTCATTCTTAGTACTTGTAAAAGAAGCATTAAATGGTCAAAAGTTGACAGCCATTTCTCCAATGCTTATTGATGCCATTCTGTAGAAACATAATGGGCTAGCAACCTTGTGCCTGGTGGTGCTCAGAAATTATAGGAAAGCCAACCCCCCCACCCCACCCCCAGATAACCAGCATTTGAATCAGTGATTCAAATCAGTTCATATTTCAAAGATTCAATCTGCCATCTTGATTCAAGGTGTCATTTAATTATGTTCAAACACAGACAAAATCCTGGTCCTTGATCTCAAGAGGTATCATTGAAATTTGGTTACAATAGCTTAAGAGGTGTCCAAATTCATAATGAACAAACAACTTTCCAAAATATACAGTAGATTATTGACCAATTTTAGTCAGGGATTCTTTAATATTTTGACAGTTATAAATACAAGTATTAATCCAAGTTTAAAAAAATAATAATTAAAAAGCTTCCTTCAGTTGTTGGTCAATGTTGTTGCAAGAAGGAAATCACTGCTGATTGTTTCGTTTCCGTCTTTTCTTCTTAGGAGGGTGGGGGTGAGGAGTTGCCACTGCAACCTAATTGGGTTGTGATCTTCATCAATAGTTGTTTTTTTGGGGGGGGGGGCACTTTATTGATAAACGATGGAGAGACCAAGAATGGATCCATTTTAGGGTAGTGTTTGTCATCTTATAACAGCATGTGTATAATATATTTCATCCAGGTGCTTGTCTCTCCAGGCATCTATTAACTCACAATGTCCTAGCTATGTTTTGAATAAAGATTCTAAGGATTTGCAGTGAATCTGTTCTATCCCATTCACCTCCTATAACTACACTCATATCTCCATCTAATAGAATTTCACCTTCAGGAAATGCAATCAACCTTTTCTATATAGATTCTTTGTTCTGTATTCACAGCATACATTCAGTCTAAAGTTATTTTCTCAGATCTCAATGCTTGTTTCAATAGATTCTATCTTCCATCTTCCTCCCACCACCCACAACTTCTTCTCTGATACCTACAACATTAATTCATTTTATTTTTCACTTCAGATTTTGAGGGACGATGCTGCGTGTAACCTTTCTTTACTGCATGTTTCCTGCTAAATGTTTGTTGTTACTGGTAATGTGTGTTTTCTGCAACGTATTCACATTTTCTTTATAATTTTTTCAGAAACAAACATCATTTTTATTTTATGTATACCATTAAATTTAACCCGTTGTTGCTAGTTGTACTGAAGGCTGCAGTTTTGGCCATGTAACAACCTCTGATTGAGCAACAGAACTTTCCCTTCCACTGCAGTTTCCAGTACATCTTCCTTTTATATAATTATTTTTATTGCTTAAAAAAACCAAAAACAACCACTTAGGACAGAAAACAAATGCTGGTCCTTCCTAAAGTGTTATCTCAATGGCACACTTTAGGATTGCACTTTGGTAATCATTTGAGGCACGTGCCAAGGCACAGCTCAGAACAGTGTTGGGTGCTAGTGTTGTATAGTGCTTTGAGTGCTGGACAAGGACTTTTGGGAATTGAGTTCCAATCAGGAAGCTCACAGGGAGTCCTTGGGTTAGTCACTATCTCTCAGCCTAACTGGAGAGGAGGAGAACCATGTACACTACCTTGATATCCTAGGAGTAATAGCAGCAAAAGCTTCAGTTATAGGGGAGGAAACAGAAAACTGATCATTAGCAGGATGTCCCACCAAAACCAGCTCCTGGGGTTCCTAAGTTACTGCAGAGAATGGTCAATATTACAGTTGATGGGTTGGAAGCAATCTGGAGAAGGCAATTTCTTGGCTATTCGGCAATTCCCACTTGTAGCCACACTTCTTCCTGTCTCCATCCATGCCTTATCAGCTATTTGCATTAAAATTTGTGAACGTTAAAATTTTGTCCATTAGCTTCAAGGTGTGTCACTGGAGAGTGGAATGAGAGCAGGGCTTGACCAACATTGCAGGCTATCTAGACTAGCTCTAAGTACACCCCCAGAAAGAAAAGTAAGATGTGGGTAGGATGATCCAGTTATCCACTTTGCTCTTCAGTTCTGGAGGGCAACATTATTTTTGAATTCTGCAATCCTACCAGGAATTTAATTTTTAACAAGTTAATTGGGGGACTGCAGCAATTAAAAGAAAACAACACTAAACAATTAAAATTTCATCTCAGCTTTCTGCCTAAGGAGGCACAAAATGCCATTTACCAAACATCTTTGGGAAATACAGAGGTTTTAGCAATCTTTCCATGAAGCAGCTCACTTATAATGCTTTGGCTTGATGCAAATTAGGAAATGAGCTGGTTCCCTGCAATGAGATTTCTTCTGGTTTTCTCCTCCCACTGCTGTGCTGGGATAAACTATGGTTTGTCTTAGTGCAATGGCTGCCAATGTGTTGCCTTCCAGATGTTGCTGGATTTCAACTCCCATCATCCCTGACCCTTGGTCACACTGGCAGGGGCTGATGGACATTTGAGTCCAAGAAGGAAGTCACCATGTTGGCTATTCCTGGCTCATTGTGCCATCCTAACCCAAGCTCCTTATTTAACTTTCTCTAGACAAACCACAAACATCATTGTAGACCCCTTATACTAAGTCAAATCACTGGTTCCATCTACCTCAGTAATGTCTACACTGACTGGCAGCAGCTCTCCAAGGCTTCATACAAGGATCTCTCCATGCCCTGCCTGGAGATGCCAGGGGTTGAATTTGGGACCTTCTGCATGCAAAGCCCATACTCTACATTTGAGTTACAACCCCACTGCTATCGCCCTCATCTACCTCTGAGCTATGCAGTATTCAGTAAATATTGCACAATCTTCAATAAAATCCCTGCGTCAAATAGTTGCCAACCTAGATGAATGTGAACAGTTTAGCAGCAGGGAGGGCAAGCTTTTAAAACACTGACATTTCATTAAAGCATCAATTGTAACACTAATAGATGGATATCCTTCAGTAGTTAGAAGTTGACAGATGGCGGCAAAGCATTTTTTTAAGTTTGTTTTTAATGTTCCTGTCTGTATTTCATATCACACTATTGTAGTGCCTGACAAGTTAAAGATAACCAGCAGCCATAGCTTACTAAGGGTAATTTGATTAACATTTAATATTAAATGCATGCCAAATATGATGACATTTGATAAATCTACACCCTTGAGTTAATGTCTTGACTTTTATCTCTGATACCAGAGTATGCCTTATCTCTGCTAATCTGAGGATTCCTCTGGGGATTAGCTTCAAATGTGCTCTTGGGTCACCTTCACCAGAATGATAAAACCGATAACTGTTGTTGAAATTTGCAGTCATCTGGGGGGGGGGGGGGAGAGCTGAAAAGAAGCAATAGCTGTCACTTCAGAGCCTGCTATCTCACACACTCACATTATCCCTATTTATGCCAAAAAAGCCAAATTTTCTGTGATCTGCACCCAGATATGTTTCTGTCTTGGAAAATTCCAGACGGAGAATTAATTACCTTGCATTTGTCAAATGTGCAGGTTTTCCTTGCTAGCAGAAATGTTTCACACAGAGCTCTTGTTTTCTTTTACTGCCTCTCATGGTGAAAGTACACATTATGCAAAATGCACAGCATGCAGATATAGGCCCCTCCACATGTCAATTTTATTGTGCTTTCGTGATTAGTTGTGCTCATGATGGTATTGCAGTGGTTATATGCTATCCTGCTTCCAATACTGTTGGCAACTGAAAAGAAATTCAGGGTGGATGCAGTGTTTCATTTTCAGTCAGTGCATGCCCTGTAAATTCCCACTGAAATCCTGTAACTTTTTATACCTCATTTTTTGGGAGCTGGGGGGGGGGTTAGGGTTTGCCTTGCTTTTGTTGTGCTATAGTGCAAGAGTTTACCTCGAGTCAGCAATAATGAAGTAACTTTGGGGAAGCATCACAGAACAACTAATAAAGTGTGTGGACTGTCCACTATAAACCCACTACTAATGCACTATTATGTCAAAGACATGTTGCGGAATATGCCCACTAGAAAATGACCAGTCTGAAGGGGCCTTGCACTTTTCTTCCGTCCTTCAATTTCAGGCACAGAGGTGGTCAATTTTCACCCGAACAGCAACATGCAGGGAGGTGAGGTTTAATGCTTTTCTACCCAGCTGCGATTCTGATGAAAATTGTCCCCCTGCACCCTGAATTTTATTGACTGGGCTGCTTCTAATTTGTTTGCAGGCCAAATACAAGGCAGTACGTACAGCTTCAGACTCCTAAATACTAAACATTTCTCCAACTTTCATTTACATAGGAAGAAAAAGTTTTGCAAAAAACAACAACACGGTGGCATGAGCTTTAAACATTTACTGTGGCAAACAGTACAAATGTTCAGACAAATCTATCACTATATATTTCAGTCACTCATGACAGAAACCAATAGCCGTAGCTCAGTGGTAGAACAGCTGCTTCACATCCAGAAGATTTCAAGTTCAATCCCCGCCCTGGCATCTCCAGCTAGAGTTGGGAAAGACTCTTGCCTGAAACCTCTGAGGGCTAATGCCAGTCATTGATAATAATCTAAAGGGATCAGTGATCTGACCTGATCTAAGACTATATTCCTAATCAACCTCATTTACAAGGTTGGAGCCAGTGCAATGGGATGGTGCCTTTGGAGATCCACCACTGTCAAAAGCCTCTTTCAGCTGCCACATTGACATGGTGTATTTCTGCCTTTGTCCATCTGCCTCGACAATAATTCTTTAGCTGTTCCTTTTGACGTACATTTCATCTAAAAGGGCTATCTTTACTTTCCCAATACCTTGTGGTAGGAAAGAAAAATCAAATGCTGATCTTTCTTGTCCATGTTCCAGTCTGTCATCTCTATGATCTGCCAGTGGATAAATTTAAATCACCTTGAAATCAGCACAGCAAATCAGATGCAGTCTTTGTTCACTGCAGACTGAAGAAGTAGAGCTGAAATGTGAAAGTAAAATGGCATTTTAACTGTGCTGCAGCATATTAATGTTTAACTGAGTTTACACAAGTGACTAGAATACATCATCAAGCTCCTGCTCTTTTATCTCTTTGACCTGTCTGCTGTTTGCTTTCTTGTAACTTTGGTGAGACATCTGGGGCAACCGACAACAAGGTTCAATGAGAACAAACCAGGATATCAAAACGAAGTTGTCCATGACACAATACAGCAAGGATGTTGAGCCACTCAGCATTGCAGCTTAGGGTCTTGTTTTGCATTACAATTTCACCGAGCTTGAGTTCTCTATATTGCAAGGGAGCCATGAAGCGAGATGGCTTTCCCTGGTATGCTTTCCAGCCATTTAATGATGACCTACATGCTCCCACACTTTGCAAGAAGGATTTAGTTGCATCCTGAAAAATTAGGTTTATGCAATTAAAGTTGATTAATTTTTCAGGCAACAAATTGCGCGTCGAGGTCCCCAAGACACCCCCAAAGAAAAACACAATTGACACTTAATTTTTGTTTAAGGTTTTTGGCATAATTTTGGCCATAACTTTATTCAAATTACAGCAATGTAAGTGGATGCTTAGGCATTGGTAGCATTAACTGACCCCGCACGGGGACAGCTCTGACATTCGCACCCCCCGCGAAGTCAGCAAGGGTAAGTCACCTGGGGAGAGAGACGGGACTGGGAACCATGCCTCACCTCTCCCCAGGATGCTCCCAGGGGCTTGCGTGGCCCTAGCCCCTTGCCAGGGGGTTTCAGACAAAAGCATGGGGGAGCCCCTGGGTTCCTTTAATGGAAAACCCTTGCAGCAGCAGCAGCATTTTGGAGGGGCAGGCACAGCCAAATCCATACCCCTCCACCAACCAATTCCCAGACCAATGCCTAACTGCAACGTTACAAGTTGTGACAATTTGCTACGCAGTAGGCAAAAACCAAATGGCACACACTAATTGACAGCCATATGGACAAAATTCCTACCGGGCCCCTGCTCTAAAGCAGACGACCCCATGACAGGCATAGCAAGGTCAAGCAAACAGCCTAACATTAGGGAAGGGAGGGCGGGTGAACCGAAGCACGCAGCGAAAAGAGGAAGTTCGTCGATGCGTGCATTGTATTTAACAAATAGGGCTGTCAATCAACAAATGGCAACATCTAGATTTCCCCAGTAACAGCCCGTCCCTGCTTAAAGGATGGCGAAACCATTTGCCTAGCAACTGTGAGGTGTCTCGTCAGCCCCAACAGTAACCCGTGCTCTCCATGAGGGAGAACACGCTTTGCCTGAAAAAAGAGGACTTTGCAGGTAACAGGTTATATTTATTAAAATATAACTATAGAATCTCCAATCAGAATACGTCAACCACATTAACCAAAATCAATGAGGTCCAGGCAGTGAGGTGGATTTATGGGAGCATTTCAACTTTCCAATCTCCTGAGCCAGCTGCAGCCACACTCTGTGATCACGCAGCGAGGTCCAAGGAAACTCCTCACTGTGTGCTCCTTGGGTATATGAACCTAATATGCACCTGGTGCGCTCCATTCCAACATTCATCCCGATGCACCTGACAGGCCTAAACACCACTCTGGCACCGATATTAGTCTGATATTTCCCAAAATCCCACTCACCTACCTGGACCAAAGGCCACAGGAAGCGAACAGCTTCTGCTAGTTTGCCTTCACCCACAAACACACAAAAGCTTGAAAAGAGCTCTTTGCAGATCCTCCAAAAGATAGCGTTACCCTCTATAGACAGATGAACACCATCATCCCTATATGACATTGGTGATGTCAAACTTAATATAACTGTATTCATACCCAAAAGAAAAGTTTTAATTGTAAGGATGATCTTCCTCTGCGCCTCATCTACCTTATTTGGGTGATTGACCCCCCCACCAGACCCAAAAGCTTCTTCAAAAGCTCTGACCACACAAGCATTACTTATGGGACATGGAACTGCAACTACGTCCGAAACCAGGTGTATTTATTTGGAAGTTAGGCTCTCTGCTTTTCAGTGGGACTTACTCCTTTGTAAGTGTGTATAGGATTACACGTACAGTCGCCTTAACTTAAACAAAAGTGCACTGAATTAACAGCCTGTCTTTTTCATCCTGGATTATTTTTCATTGCTTAAGCATAAAAAATACTTTGATTTATGCTACTTCCCTTTTTCCCTTGAAAGGGTGGAAAGGCATTGAGTAGAAGTGTCGTTTTCCTATGAGAGATGATAGTTTTGCACAGTGGATTGTTCTCCATACATAAGGAGTGGGCCCTTTGCTAATAATGTCTTTTGCATTAATACATGCCATTAGCTTGAATTATTTATGTAAGTAAGCATGACCAATAATCCCAGAATGACTCTCTAACCCTTGAAATAAGTGCTTGAAATGGCCTGTTGTGCAGAGTGTGAGCCGGCGGCAGGAATCTTAGGAGGGTTTTTTTTTACCATTAAAGCAGAGCAGGCTAACAGTCCAGCACATTTAATACCTCCAGCTGAAAATGGATTTTTTTAGCATATTTTCCACTGCTTTTATCTGTTTTTTATGGAAAGAGCCCTCTGTCACTCACCAAAGCCAATCTTATTCTCACTGAGGCTGTATTTTGCATGTGCAATCCTTGGAATAGGATTTCGGACTGTGAAGAATGTGGAGAATTGGCTGTAAATGTATTGGTTCGCTGGCCTTGCACTATCATTCTAATTACTGAACCAAGGGCAGGCTGAAAATGGTTGAGCAGTAGCTTTGTGGAGCCTTCCTCCCCCAGTGTGCATTCTTATGCAGTTAATAAGTCCAAGTATTGATAAAAGTTTCTTGGGAAAGGTGGTTGGTTACTAACTCAATTGCCTCAAATGTCTCAGCAAGCAGTGTACAGTAGAGCCTTTAGCAACTTTTCAGTGGGGTGGGAGAAAGATGTGTTACGAACATGTCACTAATTCTTGGTATATAATAAGACTGGAGGGATGTCAGTTGAGTGAGTGGGTGGGTGGGTGGCCCAGGTAACCAAGGTAGGTATTAAGCAGCACAGGTGAGGTGCAGAGGAACATGCAGGACAGCTCTCCTGTCTTCATCCTGCTTTGCCCTCACACAGATGATGCCATTTCAGTTTCAGCAGTGTTGGAGGTCGAGGAGGAGGAGGAGGAGGAGGAGGAGGAGGAGGAAGGAAGTGGCAGCAGAGTATGATGGCTGCTGGGGAGCTGCCCCAGCCTGCTCCTCTATGGCTTCCCTGGGCTGCGGACTGGCAGAGCTATAAGGGAATGGTGGGTGCATTTTGGCTGAGTGGGCTGGCAAGTTAGGAGGAGGAGGCAGGGAAGCAGGCAGGTGCATGGGGTGCAAAGGATCAGTGGGGTGGTCTTTGCAAGCCTTCCTGCACTCCCTTGTTGCTGGTGCTCCTGTAGGATGGAAGGAAAAAACAACAACCCTTCTTCTCTATGGCTTCCAACAGTGGCATTAGGGGAGGAGGCGAAGCAGAGGAATGAGTTTTTTCATTCATTCATCTCCCCACCATCACTGAAAAGAAAGAGAGAGAGAAGGAAACCTGTGTTTTGATGTGTAGGTTTTCTCTCTCTCCTTCCCACAGCAGCTGCCTCCCACACTGGTGGGAGGTGGTGTGCAAAGGGGAGAATATTTCCCTCCCCCCTTGGTGTAAATGGAGCGGGCTTGGTGAGCTGTGTAAAGTGAGATGAGGTGTGGTTTTCGTGAGTTGTGAGGGGAAATGGGAACTGGGCAGGCTGTAAACAGAAGGGGACTTGTGGGGATTAGGCAATATAATAAAGGGAGGGGTTTGGGCTAGGGAGTGGGGTTAACAAGGGGAGTTGGCAGGTTGGCATAGTTGACAAGTAGTGCACGAGCAGGGTCACAGCCCCTAGTTCATTAAAATGTTTAAAGCACACCAAAGATTATTTTCATTTTTCATGTGTTAAATCTGCCAAATTTGGATTCCAGAGCAAAATCTCCTGATTCAAGAATGTGTGGAAATGTGGAGAACTGAATTTAAGACTAGAAAATACGAGAAACTAAGAGCAACCAGAATTGGCATAGTCTTCCATTTACCACTGAGCTATGGCCCTTTAATTCAGAACTGGCATAGGTCCAACTTTAAAGAGCCTATCCATCCCTAGTTGTGACTATCTTTGAAAGCTTAGGAGGCTTCCATTGGTTGAGGACTGGATTGTCCTCTGTGTCCTCTCTTGCTTTTTAACTCCAAAGTTACCATGTGGTTGTGTTTTTCCCTGTGGTTAATCCCTCAGCTTCTAGTGCATGGTAGTGGTATATATCATGGAAACAGGCAATAGCCCTCATAAAGTTGACATTGAAACCTTTCCTTTTCCCCCCTTTCCTTGTAATTAAACCAAACAACAATACATTGTTTGCATGGTTTAAATCACCTACTGATTCTGCTAATCTGTAAACCATAATTATTCTGCTAAAGAAAACAGTTTTAAAAATTCATGCTAACCCTTTGCATCTTTTATTATACATAGTGACTTAAACATTCTATTGTTTAGATAGCAAAGGCAAAGCCCAGGGGCAAAACATACACACTCCTGTGTTCTTTAAGCATTTAAAATGGAAACAAGAAATAGAAGCTTGTTAAGCTCACCATATTATGGGTTGTGATCTAGGCTAGAGGTAAGTGTACGACTTCACTCACCATTTCCCAAACCTAAGATAATGGATTCACTCTCCACCACAGCACACTCTCATGGCTGCAGAGTATAATATGGAACTGTGAGAATTTATGTCCTCCAGAGGATCATAACCGTTTTTCTGTTTCTACATGGGTCTAATATGCACCTAATGAGAAAGGGACAACCCCAGAGTTGTGTGGGAGGTGGGCTATTGGTTTGTTTTTGTTCTTATTCTTGCTTTTATTATATATTTTGTATTCTCATGTTCTATTTTTATGTTGTGAGCCATCCTGTGATCTTCGAACAAAGAGAAGTATACTAACTAACTAACTAACTAACTAACTAACTAACTAACTAACTATTATTTTCAGAACATTAGTTTTGTTTGTGTCCAGGTTGGTTCATCCTGCCCTAAAAATGGACAGAATTAAGGGAAACAAACATTACAGTGGCCCAAATGGAGAACAGGTCCTAGGGGACCAGGGGGAGCTCATGCCCACATGTTGCCAACCTTTTGGAGGTATGGCATAATGCAAAAATGGCTGCCACATATGCACAGGCAGAAGAAAAAACAATTAACATTATATGCACCGCCCCACCTGCCCCCTGTCAATGGGGGGTGGGGTGGGGGAGACACCAACATCAGACAGTGACATGCTCACTCACAGAGAGGTGCTCTCGACACCTCTCTTCTGTCCAGAATGAGATGTGGGCATATTTCAGGGTTTCATGTAGGAGAGACTGACCCTGTGCAAAGACTAATGGAGCAAGAAGAGCAAAGCCTGTTGAGGGGATATTACTGAGGTCTTTCATTGAGACATAGCATAATTCTAATAGCCATTGATAGCCTTGTCCTTCATGAATTTGTCCAGTCCTCTTTTAAAGCCATCTAAGTTTAGTGGCCATCACTGCCTCCTTTGTAAGATAATTCCATAGTTTAAGTATATCCTGTATGAAGAAATACTTTATTTTGTCTGTCCAGTTTCATTGAATGTCTTTGAATTCTAATGTTATATAAGAGGGAGAAAAGCAATTAGCTATCTACTTTCTCAACACCATGTATAATTTTATAGACTAGTATCATGTCCCCTCCTTAACCTTTTTTCTGACCTGAAAAGACCAGAACATGGCAATCATTGCTAATAGGGGAGACATGCGTTTTGGCTGGCCCTTTCATGAACTCATTGCCTTGGGGAGCATCACAAATTGATTGCTGACTAGCTCAATATGGGAAAATGACTCTTAACAGGAATATTTCTTTATTTATTTAATTAATTTAATATACAGTGGTACCTTGGGTTAAGTACTTAATTCATTCTGGAGGTCCGTTCTTAACCTGAAACTGTTCTTAACCTGAAGCACCACTTTAGCTAATGGGGCCTCCCGCTGCTGCCGCGCCGCCGGAGCACAATTTCCGTTCTCATCCTGAAGCAAAGTTCTTAACCTGAAGCACTATTTCTGGGTTAGCGGAGTCTGTAACCTGAAGCATATGTAACCTGAAGCATATGTAACCTGAGGTACCACTGTACTTCTATGCCACTTTTCATGTTATAAATACTTTCCAAGGTTTTAAGAGAAGCAACACAATACCTCCCCCAGCACTCTCAATGCCCAGATGTTTTAAATAAGGTGCCTTCCTGCACATTGGCACCGATTCATAGTCTAAATAGGATGAGCTTGAATCCTGGCAATACAGAAGCACTGTGTGAGTAAGTGGCTCCCCTGTCTGAGAAATTGGTCGGTTACTTGCCCCAGATAGGGTTGTACTTCCCTAGAAGAAGCAGGTATGCAATTTGAGGCTGCTTCTGGATCCAGTTCTTCCACTGAAGGCCCTAGTAGCCTCAGAGGGAAGATGTGCCTTTAACCAGCTGCAAGTGGTGCAACATCTTCAGTCATTCTTAAACCGGAAGAATTTGACCACAGTAGGTCAGGCACTGGTGACTTCAAGATTGGATTACTGCAATGCACTCACTGTGGGGCTTCCCTTGCACTTGATAAGAAACTGCAGTTAGTGTTGAATGCTACAGCACAGCTGCTGACAGAATCCACACATTTTCCCCACATTAAGCTGAGCACAGGGTTCATTCACATCTCCAAGCCATTGAACTTGGTGACACTTTCTTCCATGTAGACAAGCATAGGGTTGCTCTGCCAGTGTGTGCTTGATACCCTTAGCAAATTATTCAAATAAACTCATTCCAGAAAGCATTCATTTGCCTACAGGGAAACTTCAGTAAGAACATGTAAAGTTGATTAAAGTTTGCATATTCTGTTAAGATAGATTGATTATTGAAGGGAATTGGGCTTTGTTTCCTGTACGTTTTAATTATCTTCTGCTGGGAAATCCAGTTGTTATCATCAATCATTTATACAGGACCTTCATGATTTGAAGTGCGGTATAATATTTCCTGTGCACTATTTCTGTGGCAACTAAAATTTGGGTGGATTTTGTATTCCTAAGTAGCATTCCTCCTTTATGTGGACAATTAACCTCTAGAAACTTGAGATAAAGCCAAACTTGTCCCGAGCTCCCAACATTCAGTGGGGAGGATTCAGTTTCTCAGGACATGCTGCTGATCACCTGAAAGTAACCATTCCCACCCCCGAAAAAAAGAGTATGTTAATGAACTAAAATGTATTAGTAAGTTTGGTTCAATTTGTTTGGGACTCAACTGAGAGCAAGGTCTTATTCTCCCACTGGAGGTATTAAGGTTAGCATAGCAAAGTTGGGATCAGCAATTACTACTGCTGTCAATGTACAGTGGAACCTTGGTTCTTGAATGACTTAGTTGACAAACAAATCGGATCCTGAACACAGAAATCCCGGAAGTAAGTGTTCCAGTTTCCGAACGTTTTTCAGAAGCCGAACATCCATTGCAGCTGTCGGCTATTGTTTCTGGGGCGCCTGCGCCAATCGGAAGCCACACCTTGGTTTTAGAATATTTCGGAAGTTGAACAAACTTTCGGAACGGATTACATTTGAAAGCCAATGTACTACTGTATACAGATTTTGCACAGGAATATCACAGGGTACCTCTATGAACCTTTGGTTACATTGCTCCTTCCTTCCTTCCTTCCTTCCTTCCTTCCTTCCTTCCTTCCTTCCTTCCTTCCTTCCTTCCTGTCTCTCAGTGTGGCATATGTTACGTGTGTCTTAGGCTCAAAAGACCTAAAGCTGAAGAGAAAGGTTAAAGCACTTGCAAATTTAATCATGCACCAAAAGGATGGCAATTTTAAGTTACAGTGCTTCCCACATAAACACTTTCCATGGTCGTATGTATTGTGGCTTTCAAAATAGACACAATTCACCTACACTTTCCCTTCATTTATCAGCCCAAACTTTGCAGGTTGACGGAACACCACTTAAACTGTACCCCTCCCATCACTTCACACAAACAAATAAGCAGTTCATACAAACTCATAAACTTTAGTCACTCAACAAAATCAGTCTCCTTACCTTCTCTCCAGCACAACACACTCACACTCATTATGATGTTGCTTCCTCCCTAATAACTTGCCGTCCTGTTCATGTTAGTGGCAGACATCTTGATTTTTGGAAGATGCTTCATGTAGGAAGCATCATTCTAGCACTGACCATGTGTTGCTATGCATTTCCCCTTAATTATTGCCTTCAGTGGGAATGGGCAAACCTCTTGCTTTTCTGAATACACCACATACTTTTAAAACCAGGAAAGACAGAAGACATGTTAGCAGGGGTGCAAAATGGTCTTAAAATGGGAAAAAACCATATTCAAGAGTTATTTGCTCCCAAATCCAACAATACAGGACCACGTAATCATTCAGGCTGTGCCAAGTGTTGTGAGCACCTTCCTCGATATCTTTACATACAGTGTGAACACCTGTAGCAAGGTAGTCTCTGTGCCTATGGTTGTATGCATGAAGCCTTTCCCAGAATCTGCAAAGCTGAATGCATAAATAGTGACTTCAAGACACAGATCTTCCTTGCTGGATCAGAGGAAATTTGTGTTTGCCATGATTTGTCACTCTTATTCAGCTTCAACTAACCAAGTACCCTCCAGATGTGTTGGGCTACAATTCCCATCATCCCAGCCAAGACAGGAGTTGCAGTTTGAAAGCATATGGATGGCACCTGGTTGGCAAAGGTTGCTGTTCTAGTTGCCCTGATAGTGATACAAATATATCCTGTCAAAGCCATCAGAGGACAGCCATAAAGCTGGGAGATAACAGTGCAGATTGGAGTAAAGGGAATTTACTTTAATCTACCATTTTTAAAAATGTCTTATAATTGGAGGCATTATCTGCTGTTTTGCTCTTGTCATCTTTGAATGAGGCCCAGTGCCAGCAACTGCATGAGTGCAACCAAGGATATGATTTACAATAACAGCTAGGGAAAAGTAATGGGCAACAATATTTGCCTACAAATGTTAAGAAAATCCAGGCTAAGTCACTTTTTGTAGGCAATATTATATTTATGTTTTAAAAAGACCGTGTTTCAGGGTTGTTGTTGTTGTTGTTGCTTTAAAAGTTTCCTGACAAGTAGAATCATATAACAAAATGAGGCAGATTACTGTGCCCAGAATCAGCAGGACATTTTCTTTTTATGCTAGCTTTCAATTAAATAGTGCTGTTCCAAAGCTTTCTATCAGTCCCCCCCCCCCGCCCCCGCAATGATTTCAGGAGGTATGGGGAGGGGGCCAAAAGTGGATTCAGAAAAAATGTTCCCTTGTTGGTTTTGTTTGCTAAGGAAATATTTAAAAAGCAGTGGCAAGGGCATTTCTAGTAAAGGTGGGGTATGGCAGCATTCATTTTAAATTTTTACATAAAAATTGTAGCTGGGAATAGATACAGTTGGCAGTTACCAGGGCCAGCCCACCCACAGGACAAAATTAGGTAATTGGCTCAGGTGGCACCACGATTTGCACCAGCACTGGCAGCCAACCAGGCCGCCATGTTCTTCCCAAATGCTACATTTGGAATGTTGTTACTCCATGACATATTGTTATAATTTGGGAATAGCCAAGCTAGCTTCTTGGTGAGGTGATAAGCCATTAAGGAGGACAAAGGAAGTGGCTCTGTGTGAAATGACAAATGGGTGGGGCTCCCTCCTTCAACGTTTGGATATTTAGAAAGACAAAAGGCTGGAGTTGAGAGTTGAATTATGTGGGCCAGAAAGCAGCAGAAAGCCAGAAAGCAGCAAACTGGGAACCAAGAGAAATAGAATGATGTATGATTTTTTGTTTGAATCCAAGGCTGCGACTATGAGGGGAAACAAGGCCCTCTTGGGGTGTTAATGTGGCGAACCCCTCCACTGTAGGCTCAGGTTGCTTACATGTGTAAATTAACCATCTGTCATAAAGACACCACCATCTCCGCTGCCCTCATTCCAAAGGAAACATGAACCCTAAGTAGGCACCAGGAACCGCTGGAATAGTGAGCAAGACACTGGGGTAGTGGTCAAAAATATTATTGTTTCAGACACATTGTGGAAGGTGTGAGGAGATGTTGTGGTACTCAGGGAACTAACCAAAGAATGCTCTTCTACTTTTGTGGGCTGGTGCTAGGGCTGCAGAAACATTCTCTATATATCGCTAAAACAAAACCCAGATAAGTTTTTTTCTAGGAGGCCTCATTTAAATATTCAAAAACCAAAACCAAATGTTTTTATTCCCCCAAGTACTCTCTTTTGATTTCCCCATCCTCCTTCTTTATCACAGCATAGAATAAGAGAATAATATTCATGGGTGGTCATTAGTCATGATTTAGCTCAGTTTGGATGTTAGAACATTTCCTCCACCTTAAATGCTTCCTCTTGAGTGATCAGAAAGCTATAACTATTCTAGCTTTATGAGGGAGAACTTCAAGGCTGAGACAGAACGAGACCATACTACAAGGGCAATGTCCAATTTGCCCTTCCAGCATAAAGGCTCTAATGCTTTATACTCTAGCCAAGCCTTCCCTTGACCAAGTGCTCTCTAGATGTTTTGGACTGCAATTCCCACCATCCCTGACTATTGGCTGTGTTGAATAGGGCTTATGGGAGCTGGAGGCCTCTGGACTGCTCAATCCAAGGCTTGCTAACCTACCAAAGTTTTGCTGGCAGTGAAATCTAGACATGCCCAGCTGGAAGTAAGGTCCATTGGGTTTAAATGCACTTAGTACCAGGTAATAGGAGTGTAGGGTAAGCATCACTTCTGTTGCAAGTATAATTCTTCAAATTTTTCCTATGGGGGTGTGGGGAGAGGCTGCTTGTTCGCCACAGGAAATGTGCTAGCAAAGCAACACCCTGCAGCATAGGCACCAATTATGGGACTGAAGACACCTTAGCTCCTCCACTCAATATATTGGGATGGGGCTGAGTCCCTGCAATCTTGAGGGGATGGACCCCATTGGACCTCGCTGTGGCGGGCCTCACCAGGCCTACCTATGGCTGTGGTGTAAAAGGTGTTCCCGCAACCTCAATGGGCCTTGTAGTCCCGTCCTGCTGCGTGACATCACAAATGTGCACTGGGCACCCCCAAGGTTGGGCAGAACCCAGCGCCTTTGCCCAGCAATACTGAATTCTCTGCTCACCAACTGAAGGCTCTATCTTGCTCTCTGCTTGGGTCTGCTTTGCAAGCATGTTTTCTGTAGGGAATGTTCTGGTGAAGCAGCCACTAGCAGAATTGAACCCCACACCTTGCCCCTCATCGAACATCACCCAGTGGCATCAGCTGGGTATGGTTTGGAGAAAATGATGTCACAGTCCAATATTGGCCTGTGAGCCAGAGGTCCCCACTTCTGATTTAGAGTAACCATTGGGCATGTCATCTTATACTGCCCATTATATCGAGACTCAAGAAAAGAGCTGATCGAACCGATTCTGAGGAAAATACCTCGTAGTACAGACGACACCTATATCAGACACCTCTTAGCTGACAAAGAGCCCGAAATTAACAGGTCCGTGGCAAAGTACTGTTACATTGCAACAAGAATAAGACGAGCAATGATGTCTACAAAGGAGTTCAAACTGTAAACATCGAAAGAACGATAATAAACAGTAGCGACTCCTGAATTGAATTTTAAAAACTTAAAACTCGAAACCTGGTCATAAATATAAGCACCAATTCTGAGAATTGGCCATATTTTTACTGCTACTTGTAGCACAATACTACTCTTAATGTCATATTTTATAAATTGCTTCCTGGTTACTGACCGTATTAAAGATATTTGAATTTTGATTTAGAGTTTGCTAAATTTCACCAGATCTACAATTCACCTCTGCAAATTTCCGCCCACAATTATTCAGCTATTTTCTGTATGTCCAAATATTTGCCTCCCCCCAAAAAAAGAATCTTCTCAGTCCACATATGACCAATGGTATTTGATATTTGTCATGCAGGGCTTTCTAACTGTGTCTGATAGCTGACATTTAATAGTGTTTAGTTTCTGACAGCATCTGATAGATAATATTCAATGGTATTTAGTATTTGAAAATTGACAGCTTATGACATTTCATGTTTGATGCCTGCCAAAATGTTTCATGCCATGGTAACAAATAATATTCTTGGATCACAAAAATGTCCATTGTTCCAAGACTCTTACAAGGTCTTTTGCTTGGCTCTGGGACACTTATTATCTCATTTCAGTATTGAAATCTTGTTTTTGCTGTATTTCCTCAACCATTTGTCAGATATGGGTATAAGGTTCTACATAAAACAATACATTATAATTACGTGTATTGCTAATCTTATAAGGGGCCAAATGGAGTCCTTTGGGCCTTTTTGTCTGGCTCCAGGATTTCCTCCAGGCCACATAAAAAGTTGCCTTATAGCATTGGTCCATTTAGCTCAGTATTGGTAACCCTGAGTGGCGGCATCTCTCCAAGATGTCAGACAGGGGTCTCTCCCACCTCTACTTGAAGATGCTGGGATCAAACCTGGGACCTTCTGCATGCAAGGCAGGTGCCCTACCAGTGAGCCATGCTTTTTCTGACTTACAGATAGCATCCCTGTTCCATTGTGTGAGCATCTGCAACAAACCATTTTGAAATGCCTTTGGCTGTGTGCTTGCGCTTCTATCTGCCCTACATTAGGGCTGCCTAAGACTTTGACCCCATTTTCTGAAATATAAATTTGTTCAGTTTTCTTACTTGGTCTTGAAAAAGCCTTTCCCTGAATGTTTAAGGAGAAAAAACCCCAAAACTTTACTGCGTATATTGTGGTTTAAATTGTGGATTTTCCACTTTTATTATTTTAGACTGAAATATTTCCAGATAAAGTTATTTCCTCTGAGGGATAAAACATACTTATATACCCCAAACAGTAAATTTCCAGAGGAAAAAATATGATTAAGTACTGTAGCCTTCCATAAGAAATATAGCTACACCACCATGTAGGATATTCAAACCCTGTGTGATTCATGTCCCATAAAACTTTATTTGTAGTCTCAATCAGCTTCTGAATGTTGTACCAGGGGAGTGGGAGGGTGAATATTTCTGCAGCTGAAAAAGTATTTGCAAAGGCCATCTTAACTTGTTCATTTAAGGTGCAACTTAGCAAAAAAATAATAATACCTGGTTAAAATAGACATCTGTAGGCATGTGATCATTATCATTAAACCTAACCAAAACCAGGTTGATCTTCAAATGAACAATACACAGGTAGTTTCTAAATGGGTAGCTGTGGTAATCTGCTACAGCAGCTTATCTGCTGTTTCTTGGATCTGTTCTTAATATTATTTGTTTATTTAAAAGACTATCAGATTTATTATCAGTCATTCAATTTATTACAGTCAATTGGCAAAAAATAAAAAGCATACAGTACAGAAGGATCTCAGAGCAAAACTGACGTGTGTGTGTGTGTGTTGCATGTTTTTATGTTCTTCTGTTCTTTGTATACTGTGTTCATTTTATGATGTTAGCCACCCTCAGCCTGGCTCCAGCTGGGGAGAGCGGGGTACAAATAAAAATGTATTATTATTATTATTATTTCCCAAATTCTGTTGCCAATCAAACAGTATTGCATGACTTCCCCTTACAATAGTTGCTATAATTTCTTAGTGGTCATAATTTAGCATCTTTTCTAATGTAAATGCTAGATGAAATAAAAAGGACTAAAAATGGGACCAATGCGGTACCTTAGAAATGCTTATATATTGGGAAGGCAGTACAATGTGATGCTTAGCTTCTGTATATTTATAGGAGAAATGGCTTTCTCTCTTTCCCACCCCCAACTCCCCAGTATAAGAGGACTATCCACTTGACGTGAGTAGAGACAGTAAATCACATAATCCTGTGCTACAGATACAGAACAATGCTCTGATGCTATCCTCATAGTGCAATGACAAGAGACCCTCTGCTTGTACTGCATCATGCAATGGAGACCTGGCAGCCAAAGAAATTAAGAAATCTCCTGAGAGCCAGTACAGTGGTACCTCGGGTTACATACGCTTCAGGTTACATACGCTTCAGGTTACAGACTCCTCTAACCCAGAAATAGTACCTCGGGTTAAGAACTTTGCTTCAGGATGAGAACAGAAATCATGCTCCTGTGGCGCAGCGGCAGCAGGAGGCCCCATTAGCTAAAGTGGTGCTTCAGGTTAAGAACAGTTTCAGGTTAAGAATGGACCTCCGGAACGAATTAAGTACTTAACCTGAGGTACCACTGTATGCTGTAATGACTAGAATATCAGGTTAGGACCTAGGAGACCAGGGTTGAAATTCCTACTCAATCATAAATCCATGGGCTAGTCACTGCCTCTCAGCCTAACCCACCCAGGGCCAGCCCACCCACGAGGCAAGATGAGGCAACTGCCTCAGGCAGGTGGAAAGATCCCCTGGGGCAGCAGATTCTGATGTCAATCTTTCTACCCACCCACCCTTCTTCCTGATGTATATCTTTCCTCAGCCCTTGTTCCCTGGCAGGGAGGGGAATGCCATTTTGAGATCTGCTTTAGGTGCCAAAATGTCTTACGCCAGCCTTGAATGGTAAAACCAGCTATACCAACTTGAGCTCCTTGGAGAAAAAGATGGGGTACAAAGGTAATAAATAAAATAATGAAACATTAATTTTTTTAAAAATAATAATACATGATTCTGCACCCAGAAAAACTGATCCTGTTCCTGTAACGTCCTGGTGGGCTTGAAACAGGAAACCTGGCCACAGGGCCTTGATGCCCTTCCCTCTGTCACCCCACCCTCCACCACTGAGCCAGTTTGTTGGTAGAGGGACTAGTTGGCTTGAGTGGATTCAGATAATAAGGATAATAATAATAATAATAATAATAATAATAATAATAATAATAATAATACAACAACAACAATTTAACAACAACAACAACAACAACAACAACAACAACAACAACAACAACAACAACTTATTATTTATACCCTGCCCATCTGGCTGGGTTTCCAGAATCATAAAGCTGGAAGGGACTCTGAAGGTCATTTAGTCCAACCTCCTGCAATGCAAGAATATGTAACCATCCCATAAGGGGATTTAACCTGCTACATTGGTGTTATCGGCAGCATGCTCTAACCAACGGAGCAATATGGAAGCTAGTTACTCTTTGTCCCAACCCTCTTACTGATTGAACAAAAAAAAAACTGTTTGCATGTATTCCCTTCCAAGCGTATTCCATGTATAGCAGCTTTGTAGATTTATAATTCATATGAAAAGATTATATAATTGAAGCTTTAAAAAAGAAGTATGCACTGTGCTGTAAAAACAAGTTGTTTGTCTTTTTGCTAACAGGAGAAAAATCACTAGTGAAGACAATGTCTGTTTGTATTTATGCTGCACTGTGATAGTGATCTATTAAGTAGAAATCGTCTATAGAACAAAACAAAATACTTACGCAGTTGATATTTCCTAAGTGACTAGACTGTAGCATCAGGTGAAGAACGGGACATCTTGGAGATGTGGTTTATAGAGAGAGATGAAAGTCATTAAAATTGATTTCCTGATGAATAACACAGGGAAAGCTTTCATCTTAGAAGTTTTATCAATTTTCAATTACTTAGTTCTTTCAAGACACTTTCACGTTATATTCTGAAACAGCATGTCACATAAAAATAATTCATAAAGTATAACAGGCTCAATGGATCTTTAAAGAGACTAAAAGCCAAGATATGTGACAAGGGACAGTTGGAACTCTGGCTCTCCACTTAAGGGAAAGAAATGGATGCATCCTGACCTCATTTGCACTGCTGTGGCACTTCTCCAACGTCTAAGGGCACCTCTCGGTTGTCAGCATTTTACCAGAACTTTAGGTTTGCACAATTAAATTTTATTAAAGCACTCCATTAGTCTAGCACAACAAAACCACTTAAAAAAACCACCTGACTTTTTGCAGTTAGGAAAGTAACAGGGAAATACTTTGAAAAGTGGGGTGAATGAATATTTAATAGGAAGATGTATAAACACCACACAAGCAAATCAGGTTGGATGCTCAATAAAGACTATGTTGTCGTAACATCCACAAAAGCTTTGTGCAACCGAATCAGGATTACTGCTCAATAAACAGGTTGTTGCGTGTGCCATAAGATTGTGTGTTTGACTGTGAAGGTTAGCTCTGCTTTAGGTGCTAGTCCAGATTAGCATACAAAGGTTATACAAATTTAAATATGCATATTGGATGTTGGATAAAGTTAATGGCAAGGCAAAGTTATGTGCATATTTTGGATTATTAAAAATAGATTTTTTTAAAAGTAGAATACAGATTCAAAGGATTACCTTTTTAAAAAGAAATACAGAAAAAAAGATAGATTTAAAGAAAGTAAAACATACTAAAAGCCTGATAATATTTTACAGTAACCCAGCTTGCTAAACTTCAATCTGAATGTCATCTTTATAGCATAATCTGAAAGAAGTAAGGATTTTGATAGGTCTCCATGGAAAGAGTGTTCTTTGGTTTCCAGACAGCTCTTCTTGTTCTTTCTGCCTGGTCTTGTTCGATAGAAGTATCACCATCTTTATAATAATGTACCACACCTCCTAAGAGGTACTGCTTCAGCTTCTAAATTTAAAAAGCAACATCACTGTTGCAGTTATCACCACACATAATTATTAACTTGAGGCAGCTCTGAATATATGGCTTTGGAAGTCTGACAAATACAAGACAAGAAGAGGCATCACTACGGTGAGAGGCCTGCAAGCCAAGTCCTGTGGGGAATATTTGGATGATCTGGGTGTGGATAAAAGGTTAGGGAAAAGCACCACCTCCTGCTCCCACTGCCTGAGGTGGCTGCTCCTCATGGGCCCTGATGGGAACGGTCTTCAAATAGCTGGATGGCTCCCATGCAGAAAATGAAGCAACCTTGTTCTCTGCTGTTCTAAAGAGCAAGGCTAGAACCAATGGGCAGAAATTCCAGGGAAGCAGATTCTATTAAAAGTAAGAAGTTCAGTGGTGGTTTGACAGTGGAAGAGGCTGCCTCACTGGATGTATTTAAGTAGTAGTAGCTATCTGCCCGGGATGCTGTGAGGGACATGGGCTGTTATTAGTAAATCTTTCTCATAGGTTTATTTGGGGATTATGGGGTTAACTTGTTAAACATTAGAGGTCCATACATCAAATTAGCAGCAAGTAAAATCCATTGAGAAAAGTTCAGGTTGCAGGCAGGCAATGTCTGTTACTGAAGAACAGAAAAATAAGACCATCTACCTTCCTTGCATTTGTGGACTTGCACACACCAGAGGGTATTTTAGGGAACCAGAAGATGAGCAGATGAAGGTGTGATCTCATGTACGGAGTTAGAGGGTGTAAGATATGGCAAGTCTGATGTGGGATCATTACCTTTTGGGATTGTGCCTAGAGAGGGAAAGCTTTGTGTTTAACTTACTTTTATTTTACTGTAATTTTGCTCCATTCAGAGGATTGCCTCTGTGTGCATGCAGCTATTCTCATGCTTAAACCCTTACCCTGAAAACAACTACTGTATTTTTCGCTCTATAACACGCACCCGACCATAACACGCACGTAGTTTTTAGAGGAGGAAAATCCGTAGGCATGCCACCCGTAGGCATTCCCTCCATAACACGCACAGACATTTCCCCTTACTTTCTAGGAGGAAAAAAGTGAGTGTTTTGGTGCAAAAAATACGGTATTTTTTTGTTGTAAACCTTTAATCTAGACTGGTTGATGAAAGGCTGGTTGGTAGAAAAACAAACACTTTTACCTGGTGGCAGTAAGAGATGTAACAGGAAGGGTGGGCAGGCAAATGGGAAAATTCGTTTTGGCCATATCTCCTTTCCCAACCTGGTGCATGGCCCAGGGTGAAGCTGGAGTGCCGTAACAGATGCTGCAAATGCATCTTGCATTGTGGAACCTGCACTAAGTTGTGGGTGGGGAGTTGGACCTAAGGACCTCTTTGGTCCCATCTGACTATATGATTGCATTTGGTCTTCAATTATCTAATTATAGATCTTCATATGAAACAAAGCATAAATATATTCCTTTGAAGTTGGCATTCCGACAAGATAAAATCATTAAACAGACATTACTATAAACTGATGTTGGCCTGTAGTTTTTGCAGTTAACGGGGGAGTTGACGCTTGATGAACAATCCAATTAAAACTGGCAACAAAAGACCTAAAATGTCAGCCAAATTGCTTTTTAATAGTCAACGCAACCATCGCAATACATAAACATTAAATCCCCATAGAATCGTAAAGCTTCATGGTGAAACAATTCTAGAAATGAATAATAATTACAGCACCTTGAGAATTCTTTTTAATAGATGTGCACTCGTTAGAAATATTTTCTTGGCTGGCTTTATATGACAAAAGAATGTTTCCCTGGGAAATTCCTTTATGTATTTGTAACTGCGACAATTTTGTATGATATTGAATTAGATGCAGTGCGTAGTATTTTCAAACACGTGGTTCTTGATTGAGCTTCTTTCTCCAACTGCTCTAGAAAGAAGCTCCTCCAGACTCACAATTTTTGCATGGCGTTGGTGGGGGCTCAAGCAGTGATCTGAGGTGTTGAAAACAGGGGTATTGTAATATTATCCCTGGAAAATATTGGAGGGTATGGAGATTGCCATAACATTGGGCTTCGTTATGTTCAGCAAACATCTAAGGCTAACAAGAGAAGTAGGCATAGTTAGGCCTAGGCTATTCAGGGCAGGTCAACACAGGCAGCCTCAAATCCAGTGTAATCCAGTCAAGCAATGTCAACAAAGGTCAAGTCCAGAATTTGGTTGTGCAAACTTAAAGCAGTTAAGGCAAAGCAGGAATCAGTTCGTGGACAGTGTTTGAAAATGTTACGTAATTGCAATTAGCAGCGGCTAGGGAATGCCACAGTATTTTATTAGGCTTTTACAACAAGAATCCAATTGCATTTCACACTTGTGTAGTTGTCTTTAAAAAAAAACAAAAAACCCCCATCTTTAATAGATAATTGAAAAGACAAAACTTTCTGTAGCATTGAAAACTTCATTTTTATATTACTTTCCCTCCCATCAAATATCTGCTTATGTTTTGAAAGCCCATACTAATTAATTTAGGGTGAGATGTTGAGATGTCTCACCTCCCAGTTTATCTGAGATGGAATTAATCTGAGTCCATTTGCCAACAAAAACCAACAAAAGCAGCATTTAACCTTGGGACTACTATTTTTATTTTCCCTGACATGGTTAGGAATATATGTGTGGGAAAAGGACTCTTGTTAATTATAGTTGAGAGAAAGTAATGTGCTTAAGGGATGGGGAACCTCTAGCGCTCCAGATGATATTGGGCTACAACTCCCATCATCTCTGACTCTTGGCTGTGCTGTCTGAGGCTAATGGGCATTGGGAGTCCAACAATATCTGGAGGGCCACAAGTCTCCCATCTCTGTTCTAAATCATGCCTGTATTTGGACATTGCACTAAGCCATAGATTATTGAGATGGCAACAAGCCTAGTTTCCTCTAAGTACATTTGTAAGATTCATGTATTCCTTCTTTACTCCCACAATCACATCCTTCAAGGAAGAATTTGGAAGCTTTTACTTCCATCTTTGGTGTCAACCAAACATAGTTAAGATTAACCATTTTTAGGGGTCAGCTGTAGCTTTAAAATGTGGTTAATTTTCTCACATTCAAACCAGAGGAAGAACGGGAATGGGAGGGTCTATCCTTATTTTTGTCACAGTAAACCATAGTATATTGTAATGTGTGCCTGCATCCAGCATAATCACTGGAGATAAATCTAGCTATTTTATTTGAAAATTTGAATGTGGTGAATGCACTTACAGAGATGCACACAGTATATCCACTTTGATTCTTTTGAGGGCTTTTTATCTTTAAGACATGTTTTAATTAGAGCCTCTTCTTTTTGTCTTTTTTTTAACTATAGAGAACTATATATATTTAATGACATCTGTAAAATTTCTTACTTCACATTCTGGACGATTCACATAGATGAGCTTGGGAGTGATAGGAGAGTGAATATAATGGCCCTTTTCCCATGCAGAAAATGTTTGTTGGTATTCAAGATTTTGTATGTTCTTAATTTGGGCGTCCAATCAACCTTCATGTTTTCTTAGTCAATTTCTAGTCAATGCGCCAGTGTTAATTGGGTCCTCTAATCAGAGTTGAATTAGCAATCTGGTGAGTAAGGGAGCAAAACATAACCAGAGTTTAAAACCACAGACTCAGGAGTGTAGCTGAAATGTCAATAGTGTAGCAGGGTCTCAAATAGCCGTGTTTCCTAACCCTATCTGGAGGAGCCAGGGATTCACCCTACTGTGTTGTACAGCTAAAATATGACCCTTCTCTCCAATATATCATAACCCCTATATCCAAATTAGATGGATGAGTGGTTTTAATTTAGCCAAAGAGTTTTCTTCTGAGCTGTACCCATTCCCTATTTCTCCACCTAATGCTTTTGATATGTAATTGAGATGGATGAAAATAAAACTGAACATCAAATTGGGAAGAAAAAGAGTTACTTCCTAATTGTCATATGGCAGTAGTGTATTGCTTTAATCCTGCCGTAGATTGGTCATGAAAGTTGGATGGATCTTGCTTGCATATTTTGGATTGACACCATCTCCATACATGACAATAAAACAGAATTAAAGCATGCTGCATCTATTTATGTTGCACATCAATAATTGGATTTGATGGTATTGATATTTGCCTTATAAGTCATCAATGACATTTTGGCTGTGATTCTTGCAATGACAATTAGTCACTCCCCTCAGAGAGCTACAGTTCTCAGATTAGTTTAAGAATTAACCTCTCTTCCCAGGATACTCTGGGAAATGTTGCTCTCTGTGGGGCATACAGGTATCTCAACAACTCTCAGCACCATAACAGTTCCCAGTATTATTAAAGTGGTATGGTGCTGCTTTAAATGTATAGTGCAGATGGGGTCTCGGTTTTAGTGAGGCATAGGTATTGTGCCAAAAACTTCACTGAAAGGGTATTTCTGTTTAGAGAAATTTAGAGAAAATAAAGTGGTGGAATCACTTAAGTCTTCTGGGAGGCAGTTCCAAGCAAGCTGACCAGCAGGCGAGAGAAGGTGGAGTAATTTCAGGGATCAGAAGAGCTTTGGATGATTAAGGATGGATGTTGGAAAAGGAGAAGCACAGATCACAGGTAGTGGTGTATCAGGATGTATCAACAGAGACATAAGGGAGAAGTGGCCATAGAAGACTTTGAGGGTAAGTGCAAAGAATTTGTGCTTGATTCAGGAAGCAAATGTAGAGATTTAAGGAGCAGCATCTCTTTCCCAACCAGAGGACCACATTCCTTCTGAGCAACTTCCTGGGGCTATGCACTAACTATTCTTGCCTTGCCCTGTTGATTTAGCTTTTGGTCTCACAAAATATAAATGGAAAAGAGCTGATAAACTGAGGAAAGCCACACTTGGTGGCAAGTGGGTGACCCATGAAGCATTCTAGGAGTCTTCTTAGACAGATCAGTTTGTGAACTCCCACCTTGATTTTCAGACTTGTATCTTAAATATTTTTTTTTTATTTTCTTGGCTGTGAGTCTTTGAAGAGTTCACAGACTTTTCCCCACCTGGCCTGGGAGTGGGGGCAATGATTGACTCCAGCTACAGAAGTTGAGGTTGTTGAAGACGCCAGAGATCCATATTGGGTGTCCCTTATGGCAGACCCAGGTCATTGAGCCTGAGCTTCCATAGCTGCTGCCCGCCATGAACCACCATTGGCAGGATTGGCAACAACAGCAGCTGATATGTTCTGCGCTTGTGAATATTTTAGTCTCTTGATAATTATGCTGTTTTAAATGTGCATTTTATATTTTACTTCCTTTAGTAATGTCTTCTTTTGAAATGTTATATAGATTTTGTAGTTGACCTCCTTTGTAATGTTTGTTTTGAAATCTTTGAGATAAGATTTAAATTTTCTGTTAGTTGCCTTGAATGTGTATTTTAATATTGACTTTCTTCTGTAATGCTTTGTTCTTGCTTGCTTTGATGTTTTAATGTAGGTTGTAAACCATTTTGAGATTTTTTTTTCTTAAAAATATAAAGCAGTATAGAAATGAAGTGAATAATGATAAAAAATAAAAACAACACTTCTTCTTTTGAGGTAACTGTGGATGCTTCAAGTTAAACTAATTACTGAGCTTTGCTAATATTTTGTTGTTGTTGTTGTTGTTTAGTCCTTTAGTCGTGTCCGACTCTTCGTGACCCCATGGCCAAATATATGTATTAATATTCACGGCTTATTTAACAGAAATCCATTCACAGTAGTTTAGCACAAGAAACTCTTACCTTGTTACTCACTTCCTTTTCAACGAATATCCTTCTCAGTCCCTTTCTCTTAGCCATTGATTCTTTTGCAGGCATGTTTGCTAGACACCACAGTTGGACTAACACAATTTCAGAACTGTTTATGACCTTATTCCATGGAACAGACTACTAGTTACTGAAAGAGTTTATAATTCAGGGGTCAGCAAACTTTTTAAGCAGGGGGCTGGTCCCCTGTCCCTCAGACCTTGTGCGGGGCCGGACTATATTTTTTGGGGGGGGGAATGAACGAATTTCTTTGCCCCACAAATAACCCAGAGATGCAGTTTAAATAAAAGGACACATTCTACTCATGAAAAAACACACTGATTCCCGGACCGTCCACAGGCCGGATTTAGAAGGCGATTGGGCTGGATCTGGCCCTTGGGCTTTAGTTTGCCTACCCATGGTTTATATTATATGAATGTGATAGATGAATTGGATGGTTTCTCCTGTTTCGATTTTGCATGAAAGACGTTTATTTCTAAAACATTACAGTTCCTTTCATCGCTATGTTCCGAAATGCAGTTGATGAAATCACGTGGCATCTGAGCTGTAACACACTCTCAGCCTATGACTCTTTTGTCTTTATTAAAAAACACCCCCCCCCCAAAAAAAAACCAAATAGAAAGCCTAGGAGAAATTGCATAAGTCACTTCACTAACTTTTATATTGACTGCATTTCATACAGATTCAAATCAGTGGATGTTCTCCATTTTGTATGCAAGCATTTCGTGAACTCATAAGTTAAAATTACATTTCCAAGACAGATTGATCGCAACATTCTCTATGACAAATGCTGTAATCCTATTAGGCATGGAAACTCTTTATTCTTCTGTTGTTGCTCAAAATAATAACCGGCTCTCTTGTTTCTCTCTCTCTCTCCCCTCCCCTTGATGTCTCTCCACATTTAGAAATGCCAGGAAGCCCACGAAACCAGTTCACGTTCAGACCACTGCCGCCACCTCCACCACCACCCCACACATGTACCTGCAGCAGGAAGCCGCTTTCAACAGCTGACTCTTTCCAGGGAAGATCAATGACGACCCGCAGCCAACCTAGCCCAGCTGCTCCTCCCCCTCCAACCAGTACGCAGGACGCAGTGCATCTCCATAACAGTTGGGTCCTGAATAGTAATATACCACTAGAAACCAGGTAGGTACAAACCTACAATGCACATATCTATGACCTAAAAATAAAGTGTATGTGAAACTATTTATTCATTTAACAGGATTTATATGCCATTTAATCAGAAAAGAACTCTAAGCAGCTTGCAGGAAAGAATATCAAATATTTGTTACAAATGCTAAAAATGAATCAAACATTATTGAATAAAAGTAGTGGAACAGGATGCAAATGTACTAAATAAATAAAGCAAAGAAAAAGTAGCTTTATAATTGGGGGTCAGGTATTAAATGTAGGTTTTCTGATGTGTAATTTTTTGTCATCTAGTCAACCAATTTGGGTTTAATGGGAAATGCCTCATGAATGAACCCACATAAGCCTTAGGCTCTTGCATCCCCTCCTGCTTTTTTGCATGCCAGAGGAAAAGCTTCAAAGCTTCCAGTGTCACTTTTTGACAAACCATAGTTTCCTATGATGCCCAAACTCTGGGAACTGAGTTAGGTTGTTAATGAGAAGAATCCAGGATCAAACCATGGTTTTAGATCCTAGCTTGTTATCTTTTTTTTAAAAAAAGATATTTATTGCAGATTTTAAACAAAAGAAAAGATCACCAAGCATATATAGTACCATCACCATGGTATAACAAAAAAAAAAAAGAAACAAAACCTAGCTTGTTATCAAACCATAGTTTAAGCCAACCACAGTTACTTGAGTTAAGATGTCACAGGGATGCTTAAAAACACAGAGAGGAGTGTTTAATCTCATCTTCTGGCAATGACAAAGAGAAGAGGGAAGGGAAATTCATGCACTGGAAAATCATTCTTTCCCGTAACACCTTTTCTTCCAGGAGATTAAGGCAGCATACAGAGTTGTATCTCTGTCTCTGCCCTCACCTGTTTGTCTTCACCACCACAATCCTGTGGGGTAACTGGTCCTGGGCCAGCCAATGAACTATGAACACTACAGAGGAAAGTGGTATATTGGTGGATACCAGTTATTTGTCCATAACAGTTACCCTAAATGACCTATCGTATTATTCCAAAGAACGGCAGTGCAGACTCTGCTTAAACAGCACTGTAGCCTGGGGCTACTTTATATATGGCATTTCTTCTTCACCACTGTAGAGAAAACTGCCTTATTTCTCAGTTTATTTCCAGCAAATGATCTGATGGCAGAAGAGGAAACACCAGTGCATTGCTCCCACCCCCACCCCCGCTTTTCTCAAAGTTACATGAAAGGGAACAAAATTCTTTTACAATCAAACCAGACGCATTTTGATGGCAGATGTATCACTGTGCTAAATCTTTCTTGTATAATAATACTGAAATCTATCTAATAGGTTTAAGCCGATTCTTTTATTTTATTTTATTTGGAACATTTGTAATCTCAAAGTAGATTTAGAGGCATTAATTCATCTCCCCCTATAATAACCAGAGATAATTCAGAATGCACATGTTGAGTGCTTATATCCTTCAAAATCTCATTCTAATTCTTAAAACCACAGCGGTTTGTAACAGCTTTCAGGACTGGACAATTCTTCCTACAAATGGTTATATTTATTCCTATTTCCTATATTTCTACCTCATGCTTCAGTTCTGAGGATTCTAACAAGAAAATCAAACCGTTGTCGCAGTCATCATTATCAATAGCCCTATCTGTACATGATATGTAAATATATACTGTAGATGTATCTTGCAAGGAGCACATGCATAGTTCTCCCCCTTTGTATTTTGTCCAGGAAAAAGCTCTCTTAGGTAGGTTAGGCTGAGGGACAGTGGTTGGACCAAGGCCATGTTCCTATTCTGAAGTGCTTACAATCTAAGCAGGACCAGCTGCAGGATTGTGGGGGTTGGGGGGGGGAGCTGGGCATAGTGTCCTCTGATGTGTCATTTCCCCTGTTAGTGGCCTTACTTGGCTTCAATGGCCACAGGCAAAGTGAGTCTAGCCACTTTCTTAATTTCCCACCATGCCCAATACATTTTTTGTTTTTGTGGCTTTGAAGGGAGGGGAAGTAGTTGGAAAGCTGGTAGTGTGCAGCTTGAAAAATGGGTGGAGGGATTAGATGCCTTAGCACGAGTATATTTTTATTACTCACTTGCAGGCAATGTCAGGGACAACATGCACTCAAATTACCACATAAAGGCAGAATATCTTCTTCTGAATTCATTATGTTGGAGGTGCACCCAATTTCAAAAGGTTGAATTCAAAAGAAGGTATTCTGCCTTTATGTATATTAAGGCAAATGCAGTAAATATTGTATTGATTATGTTCTGTGTTGTTAGGTTGTATTGGCAATTTGGTTTTGCTAACCTTTCAGACTACTTCTGCAGCAGTGCAGAAATGCTAAAATAAGTAAGTAAGTAAGTAAGTAAGTAAGGCCTCAACAAAGTTGTTCCCCGATGGAAATTGTTTGGGGTTTGCTCGTGTTCCTTTCTTGGATGAGTGCTACTCTCACCATTTACCTGAAGGAAGGGGAAGGAACCTGTAGGCCCTGAAGAAAGAGTTGGGGCTTGTCCTGTGATATTCTTCTAAACTGAGAAGGAACCAACAGTGAATCACCACTGTAAGAACTTAGCAGAACTAGGGGTGAACTGCTGAGCAAGAAGGCGCTCAAGGGCAGAGGAGAACTGTAGTTGCCAGAGAGTATTTAGAGTCCTTTGCTGGCCAAGACAAGCAGAGAAGCCAAAGTCTGCATCTGACTCTGTACAGGGATGTTTTTAGTCAGGAACAGCCGGAGTAAAAGTGGCTATCCTGTTTTATTTGTGTGACCCATCTAAGAATAGATGCAGAAAAATAACTGAATAATCGTGTGGGGGGACAAAGGAAAATTACAAAGCTTTTTTAGTTACACATAATTTCGCTCAGGCCCCATCTGCGCTATACATTTAAAGCAGTATCATACCACTCTTCCAGCCAAAATGGGTCTAGGATTGTAACCTCTAGTTTAAAGTAGGGTAAATTCCTAGTTTACATGCACAATCTAACAGCACCCTATTATTAAAAACTAGTGCTTTCAGAGTGGTGAAAGAGAGGCAGCAATTTGTGGGAAAGGATAGCAGAGCTAGGATAACATTAAAAAGGTTAAGAGGCCCCTTTTAGAGGCAATTTCTTATTTTCACCTTAGATGAATTTATTATCTCTCCCTCTCCATCATGATAAAGCACTCACACATGTTGCCAACCCATGGCTTGTTCCCTTTTCTCTCACTAAAAATAATTATGATTCTCAGCTTTTATGGACACTTTGCTCTAATTGTTCAGGACTGATGATTTACAGGGTCATGTACTGTCATTATCTTTGACAGCCATAGCTCTATGTGCTTATTGTTTTTATAGGATCCTTAAAACTTCAACGACTCAACAGAGCATGCTTTCCTGTTCTCTGTTCATTTCACGTTTGTTTAAGTCGCTTAAATACACACTGGTTATCTTTGTTTTGCTTTGTTTATTGAATACAGAGTATTTCTGCAGCTCAGCCAGGACTGAGAGGCGAAAGCAGGTTATATAACATGTTATAGAATAATGTACTTTCAAGTCATGATCCAGAAAGTCGCAGGAGTAGAAAAGTTTATTTAAGAAACAGCGTTGCCACTTATGCATCCCCGGAAATAGGGGACATGCACCGCTGAAAAAGAAGATAAACGAGAACACAATTTTCATTAAAAATGCCACATGCTAATTTATAAGTATATATTCAAATTTAGAAATAATTACTAACATGTAAATTTCAAAAAGGCAAGCCAATTAATTCCATTTCCAAATCACCTCAAATAAAAATGTTTTAATTAATTTTCACCACAAAGCCATATCACTGTAAATCAGTTCCTGTTCAATTAACCTACACCCAAATAGTTTGTTAAAATATTTGAGGCTATAATCCTATGTGAATTTACTTGGGAATAAGCCATAGGTGCATTACAACAGAATCCTAACCGTGTCAATTCAGAAGTCAGTCGAATTTAATTCCTAGGTAAATGAGGTTAGGATTGCAACCTTAATTACTTAATTACTGATGTAGCATGGGAAACAACACCTGATGAAATTCTTCCTTTTATGCAACAAAGGCTGCAATGTAAGGTTGCAGTCCTAAACTTTTTTACAAGGGCACAATTCCTAGTGAAGATGGCAAGAGTTACTTCTGACTACAAAATTAAACCAAAAAGTTTGAGTAGACAAATATGGAGTGGGATGGGGCACAAATCAGTAGGAGTTGCCTCTGAGTAAACAGACAGCAGGTCAGGCCTATGGTGGTCAGATGAAAAGGGAACGTGGCTTCTACACCTTTAAGGGTTTTATAGAACTGGAATTTCATCAGGTATAGCTTGCTATTAAAGGTACAGGAGCCCTGTCCCTTTTTCATCTTGCCATCCTAATCAGGCTACAGCCCATCCCAAGGTCAGATTTACAGCACTGTCAAGCAGCAGTCCTTTTCTTGGACTTCAACAATTTAAATGTTATTCCATCTAAAAATATCCATCCACACAGAAAACTAGTATCCCAGGAGAAAGAGTGCACTCTTCTACCTGACATGTGCTTTGTTGCAGGGAAGGCTTTCATTTTTGTTTGCGCTGGGATTTGGGGAAGGGAAATATTCTACTTTGTCCACACCCCAGTGACAATTTTGTTTATTTTTTTATTACTAACAGACAGAGGTCTCCAATGCAAGCCTTCTAATATTGCTGCCTCTCAAAATAAACATTTCTTTCTCTCAAAGATATATTTGCTGCCTCACCTGTCTCACAACAGATGCTTGGCAGCAATTTTCAAGTCTACAAGTTTATTGTCTCCTACATTGTATTTGTGTCACGATTAAGGCTGCAGTCTTAAATGCACTTAGCAGGGAGTAAGCCCTTTGAACGGAATGGGCCTTTTTTCTGAGTAGATATACATATAATTGTTCTCTAAATGAGCAAGACTTAATGAACAGGAACTACTCAACCAATTACAGTGGTACCTCGGGTTACAAACTTAATTCGTTCTTGAGGTCCATTCTTAACCTGAAACTGTTCTTAACCTGAGACACCACTTTAGCTAATGGGACCTCCCGCTGCTGCCACGCCGCCAGCACACGATTTCTGTTCTCATCCTGAAGCAAAGTTCTTAACCCGAGGTAATATTTCTGGGTTAGTGGAGTCTGTAACTGAAGCATCTGTAACCTGAAGCGTTTGTAACCCGAGGTACCACTGTATCTGTTGGATCAGATTCCCACCCAGCTCAGCTCAACCTGGGAGTCATCCAGGTTCATAGAAAGTAATGTTCTGCTTTTAAAAAAAGGAGACTTTGAACCAAGGGTGTGGAAACCTTTTGAGCTACATTGCCTCATGAGGAATCTTCCAGGAGGACATTCTAATGGTGGGCAGGGCCAGAGGCAAGAGAATATGGTAGAAAAAAATAATGCCACTCTAAGCTTAACGTAGTAGGCTACATTCCAGGCTACACAAAAGGCAGACATTTCTGTACACCTTTACACAAGCAAGAGGTACATTCCATTTCAAGGGCACATTCCAGATAGGCATGTGATTCAGAGCAAGGCCTGTGAGAAGCATGGCCAGGAAATCAGTTGCGGCCTAGGAAGAGGCCTAAGAGTAAGATGGAGAGACTAGGAGACTCACAGAGGGAGTTTGGGCCTGAGGTCCCTCCTCCATACTTAAAACTCTTCATGACTATGGCCCTGGGCAGGAGTGCCTCAAGCTACTGGCTAGATGTTGGCTAACAGTTCAACACTATCAGTTTCAGGTAGCCAGCTGTATCACTTTGTTTCCACGCCATTTCAGATGAGCTGCCACAGGCAAAGTCGGAGAAGGAAGTTTTCTCCACATGGAGTGGAATACAGTGGTGCCCCGCAAGACGAATGCCTCGCAAGACAAAAAACTCGCTAGACGAAAGGTTTTTTCATTCGCGATTTGCCTCGCAAGACGAATTCCCCTATGGGCTTGCTTCGCAAGACGAAAACGTCTTGCGACTTTGTTAAACCGTTTAAACCGTGCTTCGCAAGAAGAAAAATTCGCTAGACAGCAAAAATTGCGGAATGAATTAGTTTCGTCTTGCGGGGCACCACTGTACTTCCATTGTTTTCTGTTAAGCTAACACAACTAAAAAAACTTAAATAGTAAGGAACTATCATAAGTAAAAGACTGAATACTGAGACCCCCGAGATAATAGCTAGATAAGCTGGGCCCATCCTAGCTAGGGTGGGTTCCCCCTGCCTCCCACAGGCTCCTCTAAATTCTAACACATAACAAGGCTTTCTCCATTGAGAATTATAATAAGCCTCATGTCTTTATGGAGATCCATCTGGCATAGTAGGCCAAGGGGATTCTGGATCACATCTGTCAGCTATAGTCCTTGTTATTCCTTCGTCTGCTGTTCTTGTTACTGGAATGCCTTTCACACACGTCTTCATATGATTAGGAATCATGCAATAAAATGAACTAAAATTGTAAAATGATTGTAAAATAATACGAACAACAACAACTACAACACCAACAACTCAATGTATTTTTTACAAATAAACATCCAAGGCTGAAACCTTTAAAAAACCATCCAGTTGGTAACACTTTTCAGAACAAAATGGCTTCATTTGTTTCTGAAAGTATGAATTGTGGGTGGCTGCTGTATCTCAATATGGATGATGTTCCACAAAACAGAGACAGCCACACGGACAGTCGTGCTCCAAATTGCTGTAGAGTGGATTTCTCATATTTTTGCCAGGGTGCTGCTATCCTTACCAATGGGGGATTCTCATTATTTTTTTCACATGCACAGAGTATACTTCCTTCTTTCTTAATTAACCTGCTGTACCTATAATTAGAGCAGTTAAACTATGGATTTTCCTCAGGCTTTATTGGTGAAGTGGGGATGCTAACTGGCATTAATGACTGTGACTACAGAACAGGGGACGGGGAGCATTTAATTAATATGAAGTACAAAGGTGTAATCTTGTATGTATTCAGCCATCACCACAATGTAGACACCATCTCATTGTTTCTGTGTGAGTGGAATCATGTGATTTAAGTGTCTTGGATTTGTTTGGCATTCTTCCAGTATTTATAGAATTTTGGGGGGAGGCAAATAGATTTTCTGTCTATGTGGCTTCCATTTGTGTGTTGATTTTGTGTGTGTGATATTGCTTCCATGCTTAATCATAGGGACGCAGCATTATAGTGTTGTCTGCTCCCCAACAGATCACTTTTTGTGGGTGTGCAGCTCCTTTTATTGTTCTGTGTCTTGAGCAGTACCTTTTTGGACTGTTGATTTTTTAAAAAAGGTTTTCTTATTTCAATAGACTGCCCTTCAGCAAAGCTATTAGGGTGACGTCCAACATGAATCAATATAATTATATAAAATTATGTACAATCACACTTAGGAAAACAGCAGAGCAGAATAGCAGCATTCAAATCCAACATACAATAAAACTTCATCAATGCAACTTTTGAGTTTTGTAGTCTGTCTTGGTGCCCAGGATTGTCTTTGATAATGCGAAAAGCACTCAAGATCATTCAAGTTCATATGAGTGAACCTGGTGCCTCCGGGTGGTGTGGACTACAACTACCATCATTCCTGACATTTGTCTATGCTTGATGGGGCTTCTGAAAGTTGTAATTCAAAACACCTGAAGCGTGTTTAGCTTGTTGAAGGATTATATGTACCCTGGTTGATGATGGGGAACTTGCAGTCTTCCTGATACTGTCGGACTCTAAGTCCTGGGCCAGTGGCTATGCTAACTGATGGAAGCTGGGGTCCAATGGAATTTGGAGGGCTACAGGCTCCCCACCTGTGGAGTGGAGTGGGGGGGTACATCTTACTCTCTGTAGAAAATGTGGCAACCTACACAACTGCATAAGTCAGAAGACTTGAAAAGATTTCCTGAACCGGAAGATTCAAAGACACTTATCAGACCAACGTGACACTTGGTTAATGAGTCGTTTCTCCAGTGTTCTTTTTTATCTTCTTTATTACAGTGAAACAACAACCCAAAAAATAATAATGAAATGCTGTTTCATTTTTCAAATCCTTTTGGCTTGATATCTGTTTTTCTGGCATGCCTCTTATACATGCCATTTTCTGTCTAATTAAATAATAATTCTAACCTCACTTGTGGCACATCACATTTTGAAAAGGCACATTGAGGAATAGAAACGCATTTTGACAGCCCCTCTACTGGTTTTTCACTGCCAAATGGTGGTGGTTTTTTTTTATATATGAAAAAAGATTCAAATGTCTTGACTACAAAACAGGATGAAGTAAAAGTTATATGTATTTGTCAGTCACTTCACATAAATTTATTTCTTCAGTTATTTCTCACATATACAGGCAGGCCCCATTTACATGGGGGTTATGAGCCGAGGCACCATGTACATTGGTGAAATCACGTATAACTGAAACCCATTGAAAAAACCTGCAAACACCCTGCTCCACTCCACCCCCATTCTGCCCCCGTTCCACCTTTTAGTGATGTTTCAGTGATGTCCTTATAATTTTTCCAGGTCACTTCCGGGTTTGGCTTGTTGTGTGTATACACACTGAGCTTTATGGAAGAGTGGGTATATGAACCCTTGTCTCTAAGAACATAGTCTAACACTCTAACCGCTACACCACACTGCATCATTGTTCATTGCAGCACACTGTCATTGTTTTAATGCTGCTAGCCAATACTATGTAAGAGTCCGTTTGTGTGTTTCTTATGCATTCATAATCCACTTTTCCTTTCTTTTTTGGGTGGGAGGTTATAAAAAGTGTCCTAACATTTTTTAGATGCATTGGGTGATTTTAGATGTGTAATCCAGCACAAAGGCATGTCTAGAAGCAAAGCACTACCTTCCAAGTAAACAGGGCTGTTATCAGGCTTAAACGGAATAAAAATTGAAGCACCATTTCGCTGTGCTATTAAACCACAGGCTTGTCGCTATATGCGTAGATTTCAGAATTTCTGTTTAGTCAGAAAGGCACATTCATGAGAACCAATGGGACCAGATCAGTTCTATGTTTTAGGCTGCTGTTAGAAATCAGTTGCATGAGATTTTGTTGGCAGATATCTGTGGGAAGGGCTTTAGCTCAGTGGTAGAGCCTCTGCTTTGAATGCAGAAGACCCCAGGCTCAATCCTTGAAATCTCTAGGTTGGGTTGGGAATATCCCTTGTCTGAAAGTTCTGGAAAGTTGCTGCTGGTCCACATGGACAATACTGAACCAGACAGACCAATATTTTGATGTGGTACTTGTTCCCTAATGGAGATTTTATGCCAATTATGTTTTGTTAAAAGGTTTGTACGTGTGACAATATGTTATTTCTCTTTTCCTGGATTCTGTTGTCATCTTTGCCTGGCATGGGTGGGCTCTGAGGGCTTGTCTACACTTCCACTTGTCCTGTGCCTAGAAAGCATGGATCTGAGCAATTCTTTTGCTGGACCCATGCTTTCTAGGTACAGGTCCAAGCGGTTTTCGCCTTGCTCCACTCCTTCCCAGGCAAAACCCGCTCTTGCCATTTGCTCTGATTGAGTGCTAAAGAGTGGTTTTCCTCGGGGAAAAGCAGCAGGACAAGAGGAAGTGTGGATAAGCCCTAACATCTTTCATTTGCCATGGCTGGTCTAGCAAAATAACTTACAACACCAATATGTTTAAGAAATTTTGAGAATAGCTTACATTTTCTTTACAATAGAATATCTGCACTATAATAAACCAAGAGCTCTCTAATAGGTTATTTCCAGTAATTAGGAGATGCAGTTTCATAGTCATCTTAGAGTTCCTTAAAAAATAATACATATGAAATCATACATATTTAATTTCTTAACTGCACATTGACAATCTATATTTTAAAAGATATCCATCAAAATTAATTCTGGATCGACATGCTTTCTCAAGTCATTTTAGTACTATTCTTTTTTGTGTTTGAACTACCATTCAGCAATGAATCAACATAATTATTGCAAGCTATTTATTGTGATAGCCTTAATAACAGATTTGAGTTTACCATTTTGTTGCCTCTTTTGTACTCTAATGGTCTCTCTGAGCTGTGCATCGCAGAAAATAATCTGTGTTGTGCATGTCAAGCCATTCATGTTAATGTTCAACAATCCAATAGGTTTTCTGTTTAAAAGGAAAATGGGGAATTAAAACAGTTTTGCCATTTTCTATCCAGAAACTGTTAAAGCATTTTTTAATAAAAAAAGAATAATGTGAATGGGAAAAAAAGACCAACAAGAATTTATTATATCCTTTTTCCTTATTCCACATTGGGGTCCTGATCCTGATCCCACAGAAGTCAGTGGGGGATTTGCTGGCCCTCGGCTGTGGAATTGCCTTCCACCAGAAATCAGGAGGACCATGTCTCTTCCCTCGTGCCAAGTGAAATGTAAGACCCTCTTTTTGCAAAAGCATTTTGCTACTTTATACATAAAGGGCCTAGGACTTCTGCCCACAAGATAAAGGAAAGAGCATTCAAATCAGAAGGGAAAGATGTACAGTTTGATAGCAACATGTTTGGGGATAAGGTTCACCACATGGTCTCACTGACTACTTTGTGTGATTTTGTAAAGAACTTTCAACTATTGTAGGGGAGGGGAAAGATGTTTGCTTTGCATTTTAAAATGGAAACTACATAATTTGAACTTCTTGAAACAACATGCAAACTAAAGCTTAATTGTCCTTCAAAATACATATATTAGTAAAGATTAACCTACAAAAATGCATTATATTAGAAACAGTTGTTTGTAAAAAGTATCCTTAATTATCCTTCAAAATTTTCACTTCATCAAATTTTGTGAAGCGGTTCTCCAACCAAAAAAGATATACAGAAATGCATATAATAAGCAAAAGTGTCTGTAAAAATGCATATATTAGTAAAGATTAACTTACAAAAATGCATGCTGTTAGAAACAATTGCTTATAAAAAATACACACTTAAATGCTGATGAATTTTCATGAGGACTTTAATAATAATCTGAAACTGATATGGAAATGCAACAAATTTAAGTGAACACTGGAAAAATGACAAACTGAAGTTGATACTCTCATCCATTCCTGAACAGTAGGGATTGAAATCTTAGGTAAATGAGCCACAATGCTTAAGAATTTTCTTTATCCAACCCTGAAGCCAACATAAATCTTTCCATCAACATCTATGTATCCCTTAGATATTTATTTTTACAAAGGGAGAAACCAGTAGGACTGTGTTAAGAACCCCAAACTATATTCAATATTATTCTAGGCTAGAATTCTGGATTGTATGTGCCTAGTACACGCCTAGACACATTTTGAAAGTCTAAGGGCTCTGAAAAACCAGCAAGGTGGTCTAGATCTAGATGTGCAATCTGAGAATATTGGACAATAATTCAACTTACAAATACATGTTTCTCATTTACTGTTACAGAGGCCCTAAGCTATATGATGGTTCTTTCCCCTATTCCATTGAGTAATAAGAGAACAAGGGAAGCTCCAATGTAAGATGTGATGATCTGATGAACTGCAGCCATTCTAAAAAATATGACTTGTCACATTAACTCAGGAACATGGAACATGTGGCCCCCAGATGTTAGACTCCCAGCTTCCCTAAACCCCAGTGCTTAGCATGAGCATGTGAACTCCCATGGTTTGGCTTGGCATGTTGGACAGTGGAATGGACTCCATTGAGAGGTGATGGACTCTTTTGGAAGTTTTTAAGGAGAGGTTGGATGGCCATCTGTGATGGATGCTTTAGCTGAGATTCCTGCAGGGGGCTAGACTAGAGGCCCACAGATTAGCTGCCATGTTCAAGAGGAACAGGAAACAAATTTGATGCAATGTCTATGTCAGGTTTTTTTTCTGGCCCAGCCATATCTTTATCTTTTCCTGGCCTTATGAAGCAATTGATAAAAATATGGATAAATGAATCTTTTGCAATATTAACACCATTCACCCCTGTCCCCCAAATCTAAACACCTGAAGTTTGGTATGAACTCATGGTCTCCAACCAAACACTGATGCACCTAGATCACAGGTCACCAGTGTGGTACCTATGGATGCCATCGTCTTACACCCATGAAACCTTTGAACCTCCCACCATTACCTCATTTGGCAATGAGGAAGGTAAATACATTCTCTCCCCCCCCCCTCCGAAAAATAAATTGAGCTGAAGAAGGAACCTGAAAAAGTGTCTCTCTTCCCCACTTCCTCTTTCAGCCTTCTGTGGCTTTCAATGTTTATTCTTCTGAAGTGCCTAGAGCAGGTGATACTCATAAGACTCACTTAAGACTCCAAATGCTAATGGGCCTAGAAAGGTTGCTGACCTCCAACAGATGCATCACACACTTCCCCCCATTTAATATTTCCTTTATTAATATAGGCACATTATCACCACATGTCAAATTTGGCACCACATGAAAGAAGGATAAATATATGCAGAATGAAGGGTAAGATCAACCCTTCTTACTTAGAAAGTGCATTGTACTTTGTCAACATTAACTCATTTAGGCTGTCAAGTCAGCCTAAAACCAGTCCGTTCACTGCCTTGTTTTTAGCCAATTACTGAGTTATTAAACTTAGTTATTTTATTAGTTAGTTATTAAAATGTGTAATGTGTTGTCCAAATCAGGAGATACACCCAAATATGCCAGGAAGCTTTGGGCACCATTGCATATTCAAATGTTTTGGTTACAGTTTTTCATTTTAATCTGCTGCTCATCAAATAGTAATATAATTTGGTTAATGCCCCAGGAGATAGCAGTATATAGTCTCTTATGATTATCTATATACATGTGTATAGAGATTTTTTGATTTTTATTGGTAGCCGAAGCAGCTGAATAAACAGACTAACTCCAGAAAGCAAATGCCTTGTGCCAAACCAGACCTTTGATCAGTCTAGCCCAGTATATACTAGGTGGGGGGAACCCTTGGCCCTCCAGATGTTTTTGAACTGCAGTTCCCATCTGCCACAGCAAGCATGGCCAATTACCAGGGATTATGGGGAGTTGTGGTTCAGCAGCATCCTGAGGGCCAGAGATTTCTCACACCTCGTCTACACTGACTGGTAATGGCTCTCTTGGATTTCAGATGGGAGTCTCACCTAGCTTTACATGGAGGTGCCGAAGATTGAACCTGGGACCTTTTGGATGCAAAGCAGGTCCTCTATCACTGAGCTATGGTTCTTACTATTGCTCCTTTAAAATTCTAAGGGAAAATTATGCTCTAGGTTGAACTTTTGCGTGTGATCCCCTGCCATTGCTATCCCCATTATCCCAAGGACACACCAATAAACATAAATAATATATAGCTGTTGCCTAGGGCTAAAAAAATACAAATTAGTTATATTATTTGTATATAAAATGTGTGTGTGTTTGTGTGTACACACACATATTTTTAATTTTATACACTTTTTCTCCCACTGCTCTTGACTTTTAAGTGGAGCATGACACAATTAGATTGCATATGTGAAGCTTTTCCTAGCAGAGAAATAAAGTGCTGGGAGAAGCTTCAAGCATTTCCTTCCTTGGCATGAATCCATAAATTCTGTCAACACTTTTGAGAGAGCCATTTTTTTTTGGGTGGTCTCCAACAACCCTCCACATCTCATGTACAGAGGTCTTGGGACAGAGTCTAACTTGAGGTCACATTAAGGCTCAGCTTCAGTTTTACTTGGAACCACTGAAGCCTCTTGCTGCTTCCAAGCATCTCTGAAGCTCAGCACAAATTTGAAGATGAGGGGAGCAGGGGAGCAGATTTCATTTGTGATGTTGCCCTGAGACTTCCTACTGCTTCTTAATACCTTTGGTGCACAGCACAAGGTCAGAGATAAGGTCCCATCTCTGGATTTGTTCTGGGACAACCATTCACCAGATTCTCCAAAGACACGTTTGCCATTGCCAGTTTGGTTGACTGCCTTTGTGGATTCCTCAGTTGAAGGCAGGGTTGTTGGGGAGTGGGGGTGGCGGCAGCGCTAATAGTATACATATTTTATAAATGAATACTGATTGCATCAGGTTATTTTGGCATGCTCCAAAATCTAGGCAAATGAGTAGTGGCAAATGGTTGTCAGTAGCAGCATGGATAATGGGTGGTGGAGCCACAGAGGCACCCTCTGCGGCACCCACATCCACAGCAAGGGGTGGCAAGGTTGTGTGCAAATAGAGGTGCCGGATATGTGGTAGCACCCCTGTTGATGCATTCATATGGCCCAGCCTTGCCCCCATCCTGTCCAAGTAAGCAGCAGTGACACCAGTGTTGGGAACATTGCTCTGTGGCTCTGCTTCACCTCATGTGGATTTGCCCACATGTTTCTAGAATTACCCACAGCAGAGTTTTATCTGGGCCAAGGAAGAATGAATTGTTTCAATCAGTGCATCTCCACATGGTTAGAATATTCAAGATTCCATTATCCTGTTATCTATACCTGTGTATGTGTGCATGTGTAGGATGTGTATGTGCATGTAATGTGTCAGAGAAATAGATGCATACACACATATATAGCAATCGTTGTGTAACTCCTTACAATATATTGTGAAATACATGCGTCTAAAATTAAATTAGTTTACCATATGTGCTGTAGTCTCTGTGTTTCATTCTAAGAGGGCTTTAAGACATTGCAAACAAGTGACCTGGCAGCCAACTGTGGAAGATGCCAAGCTAGCAGCTGGAGGAACTTTGGTGAAAAGTCCAAACCCACTCTGAGAATGTGTTCATTTACCACCCAAAGGATTAGGATCAGGCTGTAACTGTGTTGAATAGAGTTTTGCAGGAAAACACAACAAAATTTCATATGCAATTGGAACACTTAATGTTTTGCCCCTTTTCATACCTGGGAAGGCTGGGGGCATGTGCTTCATAAATGCTACTTGCCCCCAAATCTGTTATTTGTGAAAATTCATTCTCATGTTTTAAAACACATCATTGAGAAACAGTGGCATGGGCAGAATAAACAGCACTCTTTAGATTCTTATCATCAAAGGTCTTTGTGACATCTTGTCCCTTCTGTTTGTGTATATCTAGGAATCCTATGAACTCTGATACTGCCTTTTCAAAATTCCTACAATGATGAATCCTGCACTGCTTGAGATCATGCATGTGCTGTGTTGTGGTCAGATACAGTCTGGAAAAGACACACTAATATTGCATGGATTCCAGCTTATGTTTATTGAAAACTGCATGCTGAGGCCAAAAGGAGCATTTTATACTGCTATCCTAAACATATTTACCTGGGAACACAGTAGGACTTACTTCTGAGTATGCATGTCTAGGATTGTATTGTTTACAATGGCACCTACTCTAGATCAGTCTTCTTCAGTCTGGTGTCCTCAGATATTGTAGGACTACAATACCCACCATCCCTGCCCATTGGTCATGCTGACTGGAGCTGTTGGGAGTTGTAGTTCAACAACACATAGAAGGCACCAAGCTTGTGAAAGCTGCTCTAGTGCACATGTATTTCATGTAGGCAAAGGGTATTTAAACCACAGGGTGTGTTCTTTCTTGTGCAGACATTAATTTTGCTTTTACAACATGCTTCTCTGTCTTCTTTCCCTAGGCATTTCCTATTTAAGCATGGATCTGGCTCGTCAGCTATCTTCAGTGCCGCCAGTCAGAATTACCCTTTAACTTCCAATACTGTTTATTCGCCGCCTCCCAGGCCACTTCCTAGAAGTACTTTTTCTAGACCAGCTTTCTCTTTTAACAAACCTTACAGATGCTGCAACTGGAAGTGTACTGCCTTGAGTGCAACAGCTATTACAGTCACACTGGCTTTGCTGCTTGCATATGTCATTGGTAAGCTTTGTGTTTCATTTTGGTGCTCTTATATTTTTTCCACTTAATCTGCTTGTATGAGTATTATGCAGGGCAATTAACAGTGCAATCCTATCTGTATTTAGTCCCATTGAGTTCAGTGATGTTTACTCTCAAGTAAGTTTGTGTAAGATTACAGCTAGGGATGTAAGGCGGCATCATTTTCCATTCTGCCCAGTATTTGTCATGTGCAGCATTGTTTGATTGCACTGCAGTTCATCTTCTTCCAAAACTTTGTCATTACTCTCACTTTCCACGGATGAAAATTTATGCATATGGTCCAAACCAGCAGTTACTAGAGTAGACCTACAGAATAAAAATGGCATATATGGGGCAAGAGGAGGAATGGGAGTGGGGAGCAAAAAAATAAAACAAGAAATTGGGACCAAATCAGGTGTTTTCATGGTGGTTAGAGATGGAGGAATTTATACATGAGATTTCACAATTCTGATAGAGCTTTGCCCACACGGGGCATCCTCATCCATCAAGCACCTGGTTACGTTGAAGCTTCTCGCCCACTGTTGGATAGGTATTGTTTTTTCCAATAAAACTAATTATATGCAAAATTATGCATGAAAATTGCATATAAAGGAATCAAGCTCAATGCAATAAAGTATTTCTGCAACAAGTAGCATCACCTTGCACCCAGACTGGAGAGGTAATTTAAGGTAATTTAGGCTATATGCAATTTTCGCTTTATATTCTGGCTTTGGACCCTAACCTCCACATAAGATGCAATTCCACTGTGCATCATGAATAATATTTTCCACCTTTCCCTGGCTGCAGGGAAGGTAGCATTGTGATGTGTGGATGGGATTGGGGAAAACAATGGAGGTCATAAAGCAGTATCAGGGTTTTCCATAATAAATGTATTGTGAATATGATCCTTGGACTTAGGAAATTTGACCGCCTGCAGTATGCAGTGTGGGAAACATGGGAAAACAGCAAGTGCAGAATGATTCATCTTTGTAGATACAGTCTATGTCTGCTTTAGCCAAACCCTGGTTTTCACTGCTGCAGTTCTCCGGTTTCCTCCAAATTCACCAATTTTCCCTAGTTAAGGGAAGCATTCTTTTGTTTCTTGAGCTGATATTAAGTTCTATCAACTGGATGTTTATTTGACAACAAGAGTCAGTCTGCATTCCTCCTTTTTAAAGTTACATTTGTGCATAAGGAACTGGCTGCAGGAATGGTCCTAACTTTGGTTGCCACTTAGCTTTAGTCCAGATTCAGGTTCCAGAGCTTAAAATCGTGATGGAGGGAAGCACTGAAGATTTGCCTGCAGTGTACCTGCAGGTGGGGCTTCCTCTTCAGGAGAGATATGGCAAGGCTTCCAATTGAAGGGACACTTCTAAATGCATTCAATCAAACAACCTTATAAGCTTCAGATTTTCATGCTTGACATGTGATGGTCTGAACAGAACACATTCATTGCAACATTGTGTGCATGCCCCTGCCATTCCTACTATTCAGGCAAATGAACAGGACTTCTGCAGAAATTTAAACATCTGGAGATGGGATGCAGGTGGCGCTGTGGTCTAAACCACTGAGCCTAGGGCTTGCCGATCAGAAGGTTGGCGGTTTGAATCCACATGACGGGGTGAGCTCCCGTTGCTCGGTCCCTGCTCCTGCCAGCCTAGCAGTTCGAAAGCACATCAAAGTGCAAGTAGATAAATAGTACTGCTCCGGCAGGAAGGTAAACAGCGTTTCCATGCGCTGCTCTGGTTTCGCCAGAAGCGGCTTAGTCATGCCGCTCCCTCAGCCAGTAAAGCGAGATGAGCACCGCAACCCCAGAGTCGTTCACGACTGGACTTAACTGTCAGGGGTCCTTTACCTTTAAACATCTGGAGGCAGAAACATAGTTTTTCCAGCAACAAATCGTAGGGGTCCTTTCTGCTGTCTGTGTTTTGTTAACTTACTACATGTTAAACATAACAGCAGTGTACATTATATATTGGAGTAAACGTAGCATGTTTTATTGCAGTAAGTGTTACCATTATTTCAGTAATGCATAAATACACCTCCATGTTTTATAGGACAGAACTGCATTACCTCTTTCTGCAGATGTTTAAAGCAAGAACTTTGTTTGTAGTAATCAACGAAAGTCATTTAATCCAAAATTGTGATTGTCCACACTTCCACAGCATAATGCTGGCTGGGACTGAACATAGTCCAAAAGGTCTGGAGGGCATTGGGTTAGCAAGGGCTGCTTTAAGACAAAACAAATGAGCTTCTGCAAACTTTTCGGCTGGATCAGAAATCAACTACTGTAGGGTTCACTCATACAACAAGCCATGGTAGGTCACAACAGAGTCTGAAAAAACAAGTCAGAATATGCAAGATTAATTAGGTTCCCATTGTTGTTGATGATGATTATATTATTGTTATTGCAGTGCTGTACTTCATCATCTTTGCTTTGTTCATAGGCTCCAAAGGAGAGTATCAAAGGGTTGGTCATTATGAATTGATCCGTAATTAATCATTTGCTCACACCTTTCGGAAATCCTCATGCTAGAATAGAGGAGAATAAATAAATGTTAACTCAACTCATAGAAATAGAATAGATGCCAGGAGGATTAAAAGGGCAGACACCTTATGGAAAGCAAAACAGTATTTGTGGAGTGAAATGTCTTCTCTTGTACTCACACCCATGGGGATCCATTTGCCTAACCTTTACACTTCTATCTGCGAGCATGTTTCTCCACTGTCCTAGGCAGTATATGTTTGGTCTTCTTTTCCTCTCTTGTCCTCAGAAGTGATTGATAGGTGTGGGAAGAAGATGCTGTTTTGTATGCTAGATGCTACCAGGTGCTTAACAAAGCCTCTTTGCCACTCTGAAAGGGCAAGCAAAACGCCCTGTTGCTTCCTAATGGTTATCTAGTCCCTAACACTGACCAGCTCGTCCGGAAAGGTCAAACTCTTATTTGTATTTCGGATGGTGTAATCTTTCAAATTATGCCTCATGAAGCAGTGAATATTCTAATTAAATAGAATCCATGGGGCTCACAGAATTGTTACCTTGCGGGGGGAGGTTAAGCCTTCTGTGGTCCCACCAAAAATCTTCTCCTCCAAAGTTCTCTTTGCATCAGGAGGGAAGCCTCCATTTGTATTGGTGGACACTGTTCTTCCCTCTCAGTACAAATTGCATTGGGGGGGGGGGATTTTTCTACCCCTGGAGTCCTGGTCATTTCCCTGTGGCTGATATTTTACATCAGAGTTGGACAGCCTGAGGGGCCCAATTGCTAACCCTCAGAACTTTCCTCTGCTTCAACCCTGAGCGTGTTTGGGGGCTGCAGTGTGTCCTTCAACTCTGGTAATATATCTTGTCTGCATGGAGGCATGGCCTGGAGAGAGTCCCAAGCATAGCTGTCAAGCTTCCCTTTTTTTGTGGGAAATTCCCTTATTCCAGCGCCGTTTCCCACTGCTATCCCGGATTGTTAGATATCCCGTAGACTGTCCCCGGGACAGGTGAGGCTGCCGATCCCTTATTTTCGAGGCTGCTGATCCCTTATTTTCAAATCTGAAAATTGACAGCTATGGTCCCAAGGAGCAGTTGGCACTGGAAACCCACATTTGACCCATGTGTCAGAGGTTCCCCACCACTGATGTGGTGTTTGAAATTCACCATTCACTTGCACAACATTTTCCGTTTACTAGTTAGAAGAGCTGCTGAGTGAGGGGGGAGGGGAAAGAAGCTACAAGTATGTGTAATTTCTCAGAGTCAAATATTTAAGAGTCAGTCAGGACATAGAATTGAAGAGCTGCAAAGGAACCCTGAAGATAATCTAGTTCAATCCAATCCCGTAACTGAGGCGGGATTTGCTGTGCCTAAACTAAATCTTTATCCAAGCTCTTCATGAAAAGGATCCAGGAAAAGTAATTCTCCATCTTCCCTGGGCAACCTTACTCTATTTGGCTAACTCCTCATTTGGTTAAGATGTTTTATCTGATCTCAAATTACTTTCCTGTAGTTTAAATCCCTTTCATGTGTCTGTCTTGTGGCTGAGAGAAATTTATCTCTCCTGTGGAAATCTTTTAAGCATTTTAATGCTGTGGATCTAACACAATCTTAAAAATTTGCCTTGGCTGGTAACACAAGTAGGAGTATGCCCTGCTACAGCGAAAAAGACAAAGAAGGAGAAGCCATTCTGTTAAAGCCATCACCTTATCTTAGTCAATTGATCATCTGGCTTTTGTTTGATTGATTGTATCAGGATAAATTTTCATAAGAATAAAACAATCATTCTAAACTAAAAGACAGGCTTTATTTGAGCTGGATTGACACTTAATTCTACTTAGAGTAAACCCACTGAATTAGTCACTGATTTCTACTAAGCAGTTGGCTATTGTAAGAACAGGATGCTGGACTAGGTTTCCCTTTGGTCTGATCCAGTGGGATTCCTATGTCCTTAAGTATGACTAAGTCTGGATCCAACCCATAATATTTAGATGCTGTACACCCATTTCAGAGCAAAGGTTACCTTAGAAGAAGCAGTTTTTCCATCTTGTATGGCAAGGCACCTAAAAACTTCTGTTTTCGTAAATACTTGTAATATTAAATAATTCATTTTTTAAAACAACAACAACATGATCCACTGCTATCCGATCAACCAGTAACGCTTTAACCAATCAGAAGATTTTCAGTCAATAAATCTGACTGGTTTAATCATCCAAAACTGCAATCGTAAACACACTTACTGAGATGTTACCCTAATTGATTGCAGTGGGACTCTCCCCCCCCCCCAATAAACATACACAGGATTGCACTAAGCAGTTGCAATCCAGTGTACCCTTCCTTGGGGAAATGCTTCATTGAACAGAGTGGAACTTATTTCTGAGTACACCTGCATAAGGATTGTACTTTACACACCATATCCTATGCTTGGCAAAATAACCACCAGCCCTGAGTGTTTATCCTCCACATAACTGTTAAGTGGAGCTGGAAATGAATTACAGAGCTCAAACATTCTATGGATTCTACTGTAGGACCTTTAAAATGGTGGTGCCTCATTGCCTCATTGTCAGGATAGGGTTAGGGAATGCCAAAGACAGTGTAGGGATAGGCAAATCTGTCAATTTCATTTTCTCCCAGTTACTCATTCTTTCCAGTCCAAAGTTCAATTTTCCACATCAGCTTGCAATATTTTTCCATTAAGTCCTCATCAGGATCCTATTGCTGATTTCTCCTAATACACACATTTGTAAGCAATTTAGCCCATTAAACACATATCTGCAAAGCTATCCCCCTTAAAACAATGCAATTGTGTAGGTTATTTTCACTAAAATGTGTGGTTTTTATGCAAGCGTTAGTAAATGCTAGTTACTTGGCTAGAGGTGCATCACAGAATTCAGAGAAGTGTGGATTTCAAGCGATGGCTGTTTCAGTTCTCATATTGTTTTGGGAAGCGCAACTTAGATAGGATCACCCTTAAATGTGAACTGAATTGAATTTCTCCCTCATCCCTAGTTGTTTGGCACTTAACCTTTGCACCAGGAGTCCCTAGATACTGCTGCAGTGTGGATAGTCACTTCAAGGCTGGATCATGGGTGAGCCATGCGCTGAGAACCAGTAGCCATGGGACAAGCCAAAGAGCAAGTCTGGAATGGAAACCAGGAGAAAGGGCCAAACAATAACCATAAAAATAATACAACCACATCAGGGTTCAGGAAGACCTTGTCGTTCAGACAAGACACAACTGAGGCAGGAAGCACTCTTATACTCCTACCCATCCATGGAGAATCCAGTGACCAGTAGGTGGAGTCTGTCCAGGGCATGAATGTGCTCCACTGAGAAGCTGCTGAAACTACAAATGAAGGGCAGTTGCCTTTCATTTGTAACACCACGCAAGGGAGCTCCACACAGATCTGTCAGCTCCTAACAAATCATCACTTGGTGCTTGATCCATGACTGGTCTTAGGCCTTTGAGCCTTAAGCCCAGCACCACAGCAAATATTCCGTCATCACAGCAAACAGCATAGGCTACAAGGCCATCATTGCATTTAATTTGGAGGAAAGCCCTGTGGATATATCCACAGAGTTTACTTCCTTGTACTGTTTTATTGTTGTTAGCCGCCCTGAGCCCGGCTTCGGCTGGGGAGGGCGGGATATAAATAAAATTTATTATTATTATTATTATTAAATGTATGTGGGTAGAGGTGCAATTGACAGTTAAGTGCTGAGGCGGCTGCATTTGCTGATGTACCTGAGTACACCACAAAAGTGATCTTTATGTTGGGATACTGCAGGAATGGCACACTTGGAGAAAAGGTCAGTGCATATGTTTGCAAGGGTTTGCAATTCTGGGCTGCATCAATAGGAGTATAGCATCTAGATCAAGGGAAGTAATAGTGCCACTGTATTCTGCTCCGGTCAGACCTCACCTGGAGTACTGTGTCCAGTTCTGGGCACCACAGTTCAAGAAGGACACTGACAAACTGGAACGTGTCCAGAGGAGGGCAACCAAAATGGTCAAAGGCCTGGAAACGATGCCTTATGAGGAACGGCTAAGGGAGCTGGGCATGTTTAGCCTGGAGAAGAGGAGGTTAAGGGGTGATATGATAGCCATGTTCAAATATATAAAAGGATGTCATATAGAGGAGGGAGAAAGGTTGTTTTCTGCTGCTCCAGAGAAGCGGACACGGAGCAATAGATCCAAACTACAAGAAAGAAGATTCCACCTAAACATTAGGAAGAACTTCCTGACAGTAAGAGCTGTTTGACAGTGGAATTTGCTGCCAAGGAGTGTGGTGGAGTCTCCTTCTTTGGAGGTCTTTAAGCAGAGGCTTGACAACCATATGTCAGGAGTGCTCTGATGGTGTTTCCTGCATGGCAGGGGGTTGGACTCGATGGCCCTTGTGGTCTCTTTCAACTCTATGATTCTATGATTCCCCACCTTGATGCTCTCGTAATGTTTTGAGCTGCAACTCTCACAATCTGTGACTGCTGGCTACTACGTTGGCTGGGTTTGGAAGGAGTTGCAAAACATCTGAAGGCCATCACATTGGGGAAATCTGGTTTAGAACATACATGATCACATTTATTCAAAACATGGGGAACCTTTGGCTCACCATATGTTGCAGTGCAACTCTCAATATCCCTGGCCTTGTGTGCTGGGGCTCTCCAGAGTTGTAGTTCAACAATATCTGGAAGGCCAAAGGTTTCCTACATCTGATTTATCCCAAAAGCTGAGAGCAATATATATTTAAACAAATACATAGCTTTTCCTTTTTCAGTCTGATAACCATCCTGTGATATGGCTTACATTGGGGGATTGTTATTGGCCCACACTTGCCTAATAAGATAATTATTGGCCCAAGGTCTTCCAATGAATGTTGCTCCTCCTGTCCAACATCAGCACCCAGTCTACCACACTGAGCTGAATAGGCTGCCAGTTTTTAATTCAATTAGTTGCATAGCAATTAGATGAAAGATCATCTTCCCAGTTCGTCTCAATAAAGGTCAATAACGGCAATATAACCTTGTAATAATGGAATATCACAAGGGACCATAGCAGCTGAGCTATGCAAGGGGGAAATGTGCTCTACAAACTAGAGCAACTTCCTACAACTAGTGCCCACTAATTGTATTTATGAATCTTCTATTCACATAAAAAGTCCTCAAGTTAATGTAGAATAAAAATACACAAATATTAATGTGCTTCAGAAAGTTTGGTCAAGAAAATGCCTTTTGTGCTTATAATGGGCTAAATGACAGTTAATATATATCCTGCCATGTACTCTTTTCCAGCAGGTTATCTGAGAGACTAAGGAAAAAATCATTCTCCTCTCCTGAAAATTGCCTACCCCCAATGCATACCATGAATTTGGAGGAAATCATTTTGATGATTTATCAATGGGGAGCATTATGTATAATTATTGGAGGGGCATTAATCAGTGGTGTTTCCTTTGTTACCTCTTCTGTTTCCACTGGTGGTTGCTGTGGAACTCCTGCTAGTGCCTCCCCCGCCCCATGTCTCCTTGGGAAATTGCTACACCCTGGCCTAGCATTATTTGGAGTGGGCATTTGTAGTGGAGGGTGGCAGGGGCAAAGAGGAGCTCCGTTACAACTTGTAGTGCCGGCAAATAAAATAAAAAGGGAATGAAGGAAAGGAAAATGCAAAATTGGCAACATAGGAAAAGTCTGCTAGATCTGGCCAATGACCTACCTAGTCACAGAATCAAAGAATTGCAGAATTGGAAGGGACCCCGAGGGTCATCTAGCCCAACTCCCTACAATATGAGAACCTCAACTAAAACATCCATGATAGATGATCATCCAACCTCTGTTTAAATACCTTCAGTCCACAATCCCTTGCGAGAGTCAGTTCCACTGTCGATCAGCTCCTGCTTTCAGAAAGTTCTTCCTGATATTTAGTTGGAATCTGCTTTCTTGTAACTTGAAGTCATTGGTTTAGGTCCTACTGTCAGGAGCAAGCCAGCAGTAAGTGAAGTTAATTCTTTAGTAGAGTCCCCTCCTCTGGGGTTTTCCCCAAGCAATCTGAGAGTGTGCCTGTGTGCCTGCCTTTGCTCCTCCTCCTTCATGCTTCTCCTTGTCCTGGGAGACCAGGGGGAAAAGGAGCTTGTCACAGCAGGAAAGGCAGACATCCATGGTTCTTCGCAAGCCTGTCTCATTCCGCCTCTCATCTTCAGTAGTCTAGTGTCCTGTTCTCAGACTTGCCAACCAGATGCCTGTGGGAATCTTGCAAGTTGGACATGGGCAGAACTCCTCCCCTTGTGGGGTTTCCAGCAACTGGTATTCAGAAGCATTACTACCTCCAACTATGGAGGCCGAGCAGAACCATCATGGCTAGTAGCAACTGATAGTTCTCTCCACCATGATAACAGGTATGCCTCCCCCCTCCCAGCCAAAAAATCAGAATAATTTCCTAATACAGTGGTACCTTGGGTTACAGACGCTTCAGGTTACAGACTCTGCTAATTCAGAAATAGTACCTCAGGTTAAGAACTTTGCTTCAGGATGAAAACAGAAATTGCGCAGCGACGGCACAGCGGCAGCGGGAGGCCCCATTAGCTAAAGTGGTACCTCAGGTTAAGAACAGTTTCATGTTAAGAATGGACCTCCAGAATGAATTAAGTTCTTAACCCGAGGTAAAGGTAAAGGGACCCCTGACCATTAGGTCCAGTTGTGACCGACTCTGGGGTTGCGACACTCATCTCGCTTTATTGGCCAGGGAGCCGGTGTCATGTGGCCAGCATGACTAAGCTGCTTCTGGCGAACCAGAGCCGTGCACAGAAACGCCATTTACCTTCACGCCGGAGAAGTACCTATTTATCTACTTGCACTTTGATGTGCTTTCAAACTGCTAGTTGGCAGGAGCAGAGACCAAGCAATGGGAGCTCAGCCTGTCACGGGGATTCGAACTCCTGGCCTTCTGATCGGCAAGTCCTAAGCTCTGTGGTACCGCTCTGGCGGGAAGGTAAACGGCATTTCCGTGCGCTGCTCTGGTTCGCCAGAAGCGGCTTTGTCGTGCTGGCCACATGACCCAGAACTCCAGCTCCCTCGGCCGATAAAACAAGATGAGCGCCGCAACCCCAGAGTTGGTCACGACTGGACCTAATGGTCAGGGGTCCCTTTACCTTTAACCTTTTACCTCGGTTGAAGGCAGCAATTTGCCTTTGAATACCAGTTGCTCGGATTTTCAAGGAATTTTCAAGGGAAGAGAGTACTGTTGTGCTCAGGTCCTGCTTCTGGCCTTCCCAGTGTCATCTAGTTGGCCGCTGTAAGATTACAGTAGTGGACTAGGTAGTCTTTGGCCTGATGCGACAGGGCTCATCTTATGCAGGGCTGGCTCCCAGGTTTGAGGAGATCTGGGCAAAGTATCCTCTCATGCAATAACAAGCAGACTTAGTTTACAAGAATCCAGCCTTTCCGTGATATTTCCCAATTATAATTCCTAGTTTAAGGGAAATGTAATATGGTATGCCAGGAGAACTCATTTGGACAACTTGGCCCAGGCTGTTCATCTGGAAACTCTTCTTACCGGTTCCATCTCCTCCACTCACCTGGAAGATAAGTCACGTTGGCTTGATAAATACATACTGCACTGATTTATGTTTTATTTTTAATTCATGGATCCACTGTAGGGAGTCTCTTGTGTTTCAGCCAAGCTTCATATTTTGTTCGCTGCCAAACTTTGCAGAACACAAGTTGACAAGCTGTGCTTACACAGAAGGTAGATAAGAATAAATTCAATTTAATCATTGGCTTTGTAGCAGATGGTGGGTTAATCCAGTTTACAAAATGTAATCTGCAAAAATAAAAAAATAAAAATGCACTACTACTACTACGGAGAGAACCATAACCCATGTGCAGTTTTGCAGGTCTCTTTCCCAAATATATGACACCATTTGAAAGATAAATAATATGTTATCTACGCATGCCAAGGTTTTCTTTTCATTAAACAATAAAAAAGCAGCATAATGCAGTTGCATTCTTCAGTTGCTGAGCTCTCGTATGTTGTAGAGAAAGGGACATAGCTCAGTGGTGGAGGCATCTGCTTTGCATGCAGAAGGCTCCAGGTTCAATCCTGGTGGGGCTGGGAGAGAATCCTGCCTGAAATCCTGGAGAACCCCTGCCAAGCGATGCTGAGCTAGTTAAATCAGTGGTCTGACTCAGTTTAAGGCAGCTTCTTATGTTTCTATGTGTCTGGCTACCTTAATCACCACATTAAGAGTAACAGCACAGCAACCCACTCAGATCTTAAGATGACAGGTAAAATTTAGGGGTTGGGTCCCCAGCTGCTCACGGACTACTGTTTCCATCATCCCTCCCCATTGGTCTTGCTAGCTGGGGTGACGGTAGTTGTAGTCCAAAAACAGCTGCAGACCCAAGTTTGCTTTAAAGGGAAAGTAGGCTGGCCCTGTGACACCCTCTGCTGGACAAAAGCACTGCCCCAGAATCTGAACCACCCCCAGTACTGCTAATTGAAATTTATAGAGCGCAAAACTGAAGTTTGATTGGCACTTCAACCTCTAGGGAGCTTTTAGGTGCTTTGTGCACCACCTAGAGTACCCACAGAATTGTGGCTTCTACTGGCAACACACATAGGAGAACAAATGAAAGACAAACACAATGGGCAGGCAAAAACCTGGAAAGGGCCATACCAAATGTACATGTGTGAAGAGGTCACTTTCCCCACTGCTGAACAATGCCACAGGTAGAGGAGATGAAATGCTAGAAGTGTTCTCCGGGGCAAGGGGAGCTGCTGGGAAATTGAACTACGGGCTTAAAGTATTACTTTTTTTAAAAATCGCTTCCATTATAGACAAATTGAGGGGTTACTAATAAAGGCATTACCTATGCAACACTTCAATTATATGAGTAGTGGAGGCATTATGGAAGATGGAGACACCCCAAGCAGATTCTACAGCTTCATCCACAGGGTTGCATTGGCCTCTGTCATCTCCTATGAAGCTGAGAGCTCCTCTGTTAAGGGAAGAATGACTTTGCCTACTTCCTTTTCCCATTCTCATTTACGTAAAGGCCTGGTCCTTATGATGTGAAAAAACTATGTGTAGGCAATACACTCATACTTCAGGGAAGGGAAGGGTGAGTTTATTGAAGAAAATAGATATGGATGGAAACAGAGCTTTTCCAGCTAACCTGTTTCTTGAGCATTCATCCTGCTTTGCTTGCACAAAGCTTACACAGAGGTCAGATAATGTCTACTTTTTAGTGAGCATTCATCCTTATTTGTTTCCAGGGTGTTTATATGTTTTCCTATTAACAATCCATTCATCTTGCAGTTCTTAGTGCATTTCCCTATCACATTCCTAGCCACAAAAGTATGTTTGTTTCTTTTTTAAAAAGGTATATTTGTTGTACTAGAGGGGCAGAGCAATTTAATCTACTTTAATTGTACAAACCTAGATGTCTCCCACAAACTAGTGACACCTACAGATAGATTTATAATTACAAGAAGCGACCATTTTAGGCGCGTAAAAATGACACACAATCGCTGACACACAGGTCCTTCTTGACCTGGAAGAGGGAATAACGGGGGCAGAACAGAGAATGGGACTCATCACATGTGCTCTGCCAATGCACAAATAAAATGATTATCACCAGTACGGATTGGTTCGGGTGCAAAACCAAACATTCCAATTCACCATCCAAATTTCATCCATGCCTTGGGGGGTGAGTTTGAAAAAATAATCCATAAAAATGAAGCAGTGTCTGATAATGTATTCATTCATTCATTTAAAATATTTACTATCTTACCCTTTGGTTTAATCCGCTTCCACGTTCCCCATTCCACTTCAATACATTTCATTGATGGAGGCAGGGACTTAACTTCAAAGGAATTGCTAAGAAGAATGGGAGATTATTAGTTAGAAGGAAAGGGCCCTGTTGTGGGGGCATAGAATTACACAAAATGGCTGTTGTGTGAGCCTGGCAAAATAAAACAGCTGCAACATCTAAAAGAGTACCTACATCAGCCACTAACATCCTCACTTATAGAGAGAAGTTGTTTGTACCACTCATCTATTCTGAACCAAATCGAGGGATGGAACTCAGTTCTGCCATCCATGAAATATGATGAGGTTTAAGAGGGGATGCTCAATGTAGGAGAGGCTAAGGTAGTTCAAACAGGAATATTGTGGGTTATTGAGAGGATATTTGCTGAGACCTTTGTAGGTGCAACAGGAAGTACCATGTCCTTGGTGTGAGCAGTGTTTTATCTAGATGGGCCAGTGATCTGATACTTTGTAGTGGGGGTGGTGGGTGGGGGTCTTCCAGATGTTACTGAACTATGTCTCCCATCATCCTCAGCTGACATGGCCAATAGCTAGGGCTGATGGGAGCTGTATTCCAGCAACATCTGGAGGGCCAAAGGTTTCGCCCTCCTGCTTTATAAGGCATCTTCCTATCTTCCAGTAGCTAAGCCTGTGCCAGATGCTAGCATTGTATCAGTGCCTTCCTCTGCAGTCTCAGATAATGGCTTTTAATAAAGCAATAAAGTTTGGGTAGCATCTTTGCCATAAATTTACCTATGGATTGACTTTAGTTTCTGAGACAATTTAGTTTATTTTCCACTTGGCACTGAGAATGTTGCTAGTATTAGCTTAGGAAGCCATATGCACTGTGAGGTCATCCATTGCTCTCAAGAATGGGGTGCCTTTAAAACAACATCCTTCCTCATTAGGGTGTGCTGAATTTTTCAGCTTCCAAAATCCAAAAAATGAGGGGAATTTAAAAGATACTTTGGTTAAATTGGTATAATTTAGTTCTGCTTGGTAAGTAAAATGTGCATTTTACTTAAATTTTGCAAATAAATAATTAAAATGATTGCCAAGTATTTGTAGTTGTTGTTATTACTATTATTATTAAGCATTACCTGACATTTTCAGAAGGTGAAATTAAAATTATTTGGTTTTCTGAGAACAGTTTATATGCTTCTTCATCAGACGTAGACTTGCCATGTTAAATGTTGCCCAATCACAAAAATAATAGCAGATTTAAATTTCTCATGTCGAAAAACCTCAGGCAAGTAGGTTGTGTCATTTTAGTTTCACCCCCTAAAATGACACAACCTACTGCCTGAGGTGGTTGCCTCACTCTGGCTAATAGGAGGGCCACCTCTGAAGAAGAGGGAGCCCTCGGCCGCACAGAGGTTTAAATTGGGTAAACCACGCCCCCGGTCGACCGGATTTGTTGGCTGCGGGGCCTGACATGGGAGTGACATGGCCAGGACTCCCAGTGACGCAGGTGGCATCACCATGCCCCGCCCCCCGCTGCACACAGGGAGAGAACATGACCTGCCTGCAACCCCGCCCCCCTGGGAAGGGGAGTGGCCTACTATTTTAGATGTGGAACGTGCAACAAAAAGGTGTCATGGAAGTTCCTATTCAGTGTTCTAAACATCTGCTGCCCTATTCCAGGATTCTCCATTCCCTTCCCTCTCAGCTTATTGCAGTAAACAAACCTATCAGTCTGTCTGTACTGTAAAATGAAATAGTTTGCAGAACAAGTCGTCTCCTGGGTTAGCTTGCCATGGCAACATTCATTCTTTTGTTGTTTTTCATTTGCTGGCTTCAACCAGCTAGTCATATTTCTTCTTCAAGGACAAATCAGAGAAGCATAGACTGTGATTCTGTGTCAGTAATGGAACTCAATAAATTCATCATAATGAACAACTTTGCATCTGGCTGGACTTGAGGATCATTCTGGATGATCTACTTTTTTCTTTAAAAACGTTTAGGGGTACTCTCATTTTCCTACTCATATTAAAATACTGCCCCTCAATGAGGCCAAACTTAGATTCACAAAATGTTTAAGGGTATGCGTACCCCTGCGTACCCCCCCCCCCCCCGGGGAAAAAACACACTGCCAGAATTGCAATTTTTGAAGCCAGGAGATTTCAGTGACTGCTTCCTCTCAGAGCCTCTTGGACTCAAGAACTGTTAATTTTGGTGAGATTTCTTGTGGGAATTAAACAAACACACTCCTCTCCATCTCACATTTTCCAGACATATTGACATGGAGAAGCAGCAGCAGCAGCATTCAGCTTGGAACTAGGCAGCCTTTGGATAAATGGGTTTGTTGTGTGCCAGTATACCCAGAATCATCTGAAATTAATAGCCTTAGGAAAACAGCTTTCAGGGTTTTGTATTCTGCAAAAAAGAAGCCAAAATAATACCTTTACCCAAGGTGTATATGAAGAAGTGTGCATGCACACGAAAGCTCATACCAATAACAAGCTTAGTTGGTCTCTAAGGTGCTACTGGAAGGAATTTTTGTTTGTTTGTTTGTTTCGACCTTTACCCAAGGATAAGGGATAAATTCCATCAGTTTGCATTTAAAGGTAAACCTACCTATTTCACATTCTGAAAGTGTAAGAGACCTGAAACACAGCCATCCTTTGAAATTCAAACATTTCTGAGTTGTTCAATTTTCCAACCAAGTAGTGTGTACCAAAATGTTATTTTATTTGTGAAAATAACATACAAATAACCTACATTGTTTTAGGGATAAATTGATTTGCAAAAATGTGTATTGGGCAAAATTTAATACAAACACGTGCATATTAGGAGAAATTTGCACTGAAATAGCGATGAATTCTCATGAGGACTTATTTATTGTTTTAATAAATGCCAAACTGACATGGAAATGGAGAACCGCAGGCTGGAAAACTTAATGGTCAGGGGTCCCTTTACCTTTACCTATCTGCATGCATTTTTTAAAAGGGGGTTACATTTCCCGCTCTAATTTTGAACATTTTAATCAGTTTAACACAGGATGAAAGCACAGATTCTGCTTCTTCTGTTTAAACCAGGGCCGGGATTTGAAGCTCAGAAGCTTTAGAAAAGAGAGCACTGCTTAATCCTTTTCTTGGCTCTTACCAGCCCCGATTCCAAACCTATGTTTTAGATGTTGGCAGGAGAGTTCCTTGTACAAGGGAGTGGTAGTGAGGAGAGAAGCAGTGGGTGATGGGAGGGTTAAGCATCCTTCCTCCACTCCCTCCCCAAACCATTTTACTGCGTACTGTGCCCTTCTAGCTTCAATTTGCATAGGCGAAACAGCCACCAGGTTTGAAAAGGTTGCAGTAGAGTGTGTAATTTCACCCACACATTCAGCGTTACAACTTTCCATGCAATATATATAACTTACAAAGCCTTTGTCCCTTGAATTGCAAGCATTTTTGTTAATTGCCGAGGAAATTCATCATCTAGTATTGGCTGATCTCCAAAAGAAAAGTGCGGAAACTAATTAAACATTTAGTTTAAGGTGAAATTAGCATACTTAGAATTCCAATTTATTCCAAACACAATAATTGACTTCTGCAGAAGCTTCCCCACTACCTTTTTTCTTCATGTAATAAAGGTGGGCATAAATTAATTGTGCGTCTTTTTTCTTCTTCTCCTCTCACCCTCTCCTTTAACAGCAGTACATTTATTTGGCCTAACTTGGCAGCTACAGCCTGTTGGAGGGCACCTTTATGAAAATGGAGTCAGTAAAGGAAGCAAAGGCACAGAGTTCCTGGACACAACCTACTCACCCATCGGAGGGAAAGGTTCTGATAAAACAGAAAGAAAAGGTACATCCCTTTCTCTTTCAAATGCTTAAGTCAGAGGTCACAAGCATGACGACATTGAAGTCTTCCCCTTGTCCCCACGAAGCCTCTGCATCTTCTCCCTTCACTGCCCCCCCCCCCCGGTCATGAGGTGGTGAGGATGGTTACTTCCTTCTCCCTTGAATGCATAGAGCTGAAGGAGGAAATTGCAAAAGTGATACTTTCCAATTTTCCACTTCAGCTCTATGAGCTTTTAAAAGCTCAGATTAATTATACTGTATCCCACTTTTACCCAGATTCCTTGGAAAAGCTACATGCATGTCTGCTCGCTTTGTTGCTTTCTGTCTTTTGGGCAGGGTGGCAGAGGGACTGATTGGGGAAAAGGAGAGAGAAGGAACCAGGGGAAATGGCACTCACAACATGAAAAGTTCAAATATGCCCATTGGCCTAAAGAGTTTGTTGACTCCTTATTTAAGCTGTTGACATTGCTTTTCCTGTTCTACATGATACTATTACCGAACTGAGGCAGTCACCTATACAGTTGTTCTAGACTGTGCTTAGCAATAAAATTTGCTCTGCTAGGCATCCATTTTGACATTGACTCTTCTAGGAAATAACTTGACAGCTTGTGTTCCTTCATAGCACAGAAAGGGTATCAGAGGGGAATAAACATAGATTATTTTTTGCTGTTTTGCTTAATTAACCCAAACTCTGTTACTGGACAGGTATCATAGTTGTGGAACTCTAACTCTATTTATGGAAAGCACAGTGGTTGCCAAATTCTCTTCCCGGGGACTTAGAGAATTTGATCGGTCTTTCAAAGGAGCTTGGTGGTACTTGTATCTTGCACCAAGTCTTGAGCATCATTTATCATTATGTGCTAGTTTACACATTTAGCTGAACAGAGCAGAGAAGCTTTTTTCTGGATGCTATCAAATCAGACTGGTGATGGTGGAAAGGGAATTGACATGTTTGAATGGTCCCCCATCATGGGAGGAATAAGTACTCATTAATGAGAAATTATGATGGCAATCAAATTTTGCACATTGACAGAGGCTGGTTCCTTTAAGGTGGCATTTCTGAACACTCTGGCATGTGGTTATGTTAGTATTTTAATAGGTTGCACTATGATTAAAAAATCGAGACATCCTATTGATGGCTGGTGCTTAGCAGGGAAGCATAATGAGATTGATTGTTTCAGGAATCAGTGATGATCTGCACACAGGCACTTCACTGGGAGGATAATTGGTGCTTTGCTGCTCACATTTTCAATTTCTTGAAGCCATGAGCAATCAGTGATTAGGAGTCTGTCTTTGCTGTCAGTATGCTCAAAAATGATGTAAAAAGCAGGATAACGCATTTATAGTAGGAATACATTTTAAAACTTTATTTTATATAAGGTGCATTGAAGTGAACAGGAAAATGTCAAGAGAATAATAAGCATTGCTGTTTGGGAAAGCTCATCACTTGACAAAAGAGAAGCTTCTTGAAATACCAGACACAGAACCCAATTTTATGCAAGCATGGAAGACCACCTGCTCTGCATACAGAAGGTCCCAGGTTTAATCCTTAGTATGTTGTGGCGCCTTCCAGATGTTGTTGGACTACAGCTCACATCAGGCCTAACCAGCACAGCCAATGGCCAGCAATGATGGGAACTGTAGTCAAGCAATGTGTGGAGGGTACCACATTGGCTAGTGTAGACCATGCTGAGCTAGATACTGAAATAATCTGACACAGTATAAGGCAACAGTATAAGTTTACTTTGAAGTAAATCTGACTGAGTTCATTGAGGCTTCCTCCCAAGTCAGTGTAGTTATGGTTTTAGACTATGGCTGTGATCCTATGAGCATCTATTTGACAATATGTCTAATTTAACTCAGTGGGACTTCCTTCTAAATAAACTTGCATAAGATTGGGATCCATGTCTGATAAACCTACTAACCACGCTGTTCCATCTCCCACAGTAATACCCATGGCAAAAAAACAACAACCAACTAATTAATGCTAAGCATTAAACCAGGGGCTCGAGAAGCTTATTGTGTGTAAGCATCCTGAATTCTATCCATTGTGATAAAAAAAGAGCTTCCCACTCTTTTGCCTTTGGGAAGTTAAAGCTAAATTGTTCAAGGTGTTGTGTTGCCTTCCAAAATCCATCCATTTACAGCAGGACTGGGAAACCTGTAGACCTCAGATGGTTGCTGGACTCCACCCCTACTACACCTGACCATTGCCCAAGCTAGGTGGGGTTGATAGAAGTTGGAGTCTGGTGACATATGGAATGCCACGGGTTCCTCAGCTCTCCTAGATAGGCATCCTCTGGATGCTGTAAAATATAAAAATCTCTGGTTATCAAATGAGAGAATGAATGTGAGCTGTAAATAACAGCTTGAGGCTGAAATTTGAGTAGCTCTGAGATAGCAGGTAAAGGTAAAGGACCCCTGGACAGTTAATTCCAGTCAAACTTGACTATGGGGTGTGATACTCATCTCCACATTCAGGCTGAGGGAGCTGGCGTTTGTCCACAGACAGCTTTCCGGGTCATGTGGCCAGCATGACTAAACTGCTTCTGGTGCAACAAAACACAATGACAAAAGCCAGAGCACACAAAACCCTGTTTACCTTCCTACCACAGCAGTACCTGTTTATCTTCTTGCACTAGTATGCTTTCGAACTGCTAGCTTGGCAGGAGCTAGGACAGAGCAACAGGAGCTCACCCCATCATGGGTATTCGAACCACTGACTTTCCGATCAGCAAGCCCAAGAAGCTCCGTGGTTTAGACCACAACAGCACCAACTCCTTTTCTGAGATAGCAGAATGGGTGGTCAGTTCTTTACGTAGGGGCCTCAGCAATGTAAATCAATAAAGAAGAACAGAGCAGGGGGACGGCTTGCTTTGAAATGAGTTGGAACTTTCTGAGCTTTGGTGGGGGGAGCTTGACCTGAGGAAGGAGAAGTAGGTAGCATGTGGTAAAGAGCACCCATCAGCCCAACCAGTAGCAACTGATGTGCAGAGTGTCTTTATGCTGCGGTTCATGGGGGCTTCTTTGAATTCAAGCAGGGCTAGCCCTACTATAGGGCAGTGTGTGTAAAATGGTAAAGAGGATAAAGCGACTTTTGATTACATACTGTAAACCAGCTCATAGATTTATGCATTTTACTTTACAATTATAGAGTAGAAAGGCTTGCCGCAAGTGGGTGAATGATGGACAGTTCTGCTAAGAAGGAACCATTTCCATAACAGCATCATGTCATGCCTGAATAATATCACCTGATACTACAATATATTGTTTCATCTCCCATCAGAACAGCAGATCTTTAAACTTTCATTTTAGAAAGTAAGGTAGTTACAATCTCATTTAAAGGCCGTCAACACTGACCAACATTTCCATTACTGTTAAACACATTGTTTTGTCCTTGACCTTAGAGTTATTGTACTAAAACAATGCAATTGACTCTTTATACTTAATGGCAATAGCATAAGAAAATATGTTTTTGCATTTTGCTTAACGTTATGGATAATGGCTTGTAAAAAGTTTGCTTCAAGTCAGTATCTCCCTTTGAGTAATGTCTTTTAGATTATGATTCTGTAAGTAGGGACTGTCCTGTTTAAACTGATTTTATCCCAGCCATTCTGCAAGCCTTCTTGGCTGAGCACTGGGTTACAGATGCTCTAAAATAAACAAACCAAGGAAATAAATAAATCTGAAAGGTCTTTAAAGCTGAAGAATGATGAATGCTACTGCTTTTCTTATGGTTTAATAGCAGTCCAAAGTCTATTAGGTTGCAAGTCTGTAGGCAGCCCATAGACATTACTTAATTATAGTGTTATGAGTTTGTGGGTGCCAGAACACTATAATCCTTGGATTCAGCATGTGTTAGAATTTAATTAAGGCTTGGTGTGCTAAAATGAGTGCTAGTCTTAAAATAAAAGCCAGGCTAGTTTTCTGATGAGGTATTAACCTGGGGTGATAAGCTATTAAGAAAACAAAGGCAATGGGCTATTAAGAAAGCAATGATCAAAGGAGGATCAGTACTAGATGGCAAATGGGTAGGGCCCCTCCCTCAACAGATAGAGCAATGTGAGTTAGAAGCTTAAAGTAGACATAGGAGTTATGTGACAGAGAACCAAAGCAGCAGGCAGAGCACAATGTTTGATGTCTGTTTGAATCCAAGGCTGCACCTATGGGAGAAGCAAGGTCCTATTGGGGCGTTAATTCTGCAAAGCCCTGCTTCGTAGGCTCAGGTTGTATATATGTGTCAATAAACCATATATCCTAAAGACACAACAGTCTCTACTTGCCACGTTTCCAAAAGGAAACAAGGATTCTTGGTGAGAGCCTGGAACCCCTGGAATTTCACTGCGCTCAGAGATTGGAGTGGTATAGAATTTCTGTACCACTCAAGATATAAAAATAACAGCAGTGTATATTTAAAGGCTTGGACATTTTAATGATAAATGATGATGATGGAATAATTTAACCACAACTTGTTTGGAGCTGTTCACAAATTGACGCTAATTTAAGCCAGATATTTATCCATCTCTTTCAGGCACTTGACAGGCTCAGCTGCTTACGAATACAGTGGTACCTCGCAAGACGAATGCCTCGCAAGACGAAAAACGCGCAAGACGAAAGAGTTTTCTGTTTTTTGAGTCGTTCCGCAAGACGAATTTCCCTATGGGCTTGCTTTGCAAGACGAAACGTCTTGCGAGTTCTTGCGAGTTTGTTTCCTTTTTCTTAAAGCCGCTAAGCCGTTAATAGCCGCTAAGCGCCGGTAATAGCCGCGCTTCGCAAGATGAAAAAACCGCAAGACGAAGAGACTCGCAGAATGAATTAATTTCGTCTTGCGAGGCACCACTGTATGAGTTATTTTAGATTTGATGAAAAAATGAGGTTGGGAGCAACAGAACATACTCTTGACTTCTCTGTTAGATCCACACTGTCCACTTTGTTAGGTTCGCTTGGCTGTCCGCAGACAAATGTTGAAAGCATGATAGGAAAAGCAGTTGGAGAGGACTTGGGATTCTGGTCCTCTTCTCCCCAGCATACACTGAATGCCTCTGAGAAATTCTTAAAGGGATGGGCATAGTTGAGCACGTTCCTCAAACTGTTCTTTTCATTCTTTTTAAATGACAGCAAACTCTTTCTTCTTCTTCTTTGTTTCTGGAGAAATAGTGTTTCAGAAAGGACAGGCAATAGACACGGGGGAAATTGAAATTGGAGTTCAAGTGATTCAAGCCATTCTTCCAGGCCTCTTCTGGCGTTTCCAGATTATGATCCATCACCCAATGTACCTGAAATTTAATGTTTCTCTGGCAAAGGACTCACTTTTTGGGATATATGGGAGACGCAATATTCCCCCTACTCACACACAGGTATTTATTTTTTTATTTACTTACTTACTTTAAAAGTTAGCTATTTCAGAAATATATGGTGTTCACTATTAAGTTGACTGCTGTTAACTTTCCTTCTTAACCTCCCTTGACAAATACATTCCTTTATCAATTTAGGCAAAGAGAAGAAAGTTCTCAGTTTTTTGTTATTTTTGTACAAAGCACAAAAGGTCACCAAGCATATAGATGATGTCCCACAATGTTTGTTTGTTTGTTTGTTTTTTATGTCAGCAACCTGATTTGCCAACCCTTGCAAGAAACAAGGTTCAGAGGTGACAAAGGAACTACTCTGTTTGTTTGCTGGCAGGCAGGAGTGATAGAAATGAAAACATTCAACAGAAGCAAAATCAGTGGCAGTAAAACCAATGGTAGCAGCAGCAGTGGGGTAAATTTGCGGGGAGCGAGCTGTAAAGACCTATGAGGGCTGCGTGTAGTGCACCAGCTGCACAGCACTGAAATACAGACATCCTGCACTTCAGGGTGTTGGACTAGATTACTCTCATGGTCCCTTCCAACTCTACAGTTCTATGATTCTACATTTAGGAACATGGAATATTCTCCCCAGAGGTGTACTGCCATAAGTACATGCTCTAACCACTGCACAGCCACATTTTGATAGCTAGAGGAAGTCCTTCCAGAAAGAACAAGATTTGGCTTTGCCTCTTATTGCAACATTTACTCAGTTTTCCAGTTGCTCGTAGAAAAAATTACCTCCTCATGCATGAATTGTCCAGTCTACTGAGCGTGTTCTTTCATCCTTAATGGGGTCATGGAGCCCACTTTGCAAACTCTGTTCCATGCATAATGGCATTATTTGTACATAATAATAGGACTGTGGGACTGAAAGGAAACTGGGCACTGCATACTACCACTCTGGTCCCACACAGTCCTTCCATGTTGCAGAAGAACAGGAACTTGCAGAAGAATTCTTTCCAAAGGCTTTAATGTTGAGATTGGTGTGATACGTATACAGATTGCTGTAACAAACATAAACAATAACCCCCAGTTTAAGAGGCCATAGATAGGCTAATTAAACAAAGGCCTGGGAAAAGAGGAAAGTTTTTGCCTGCACCTAAATATATGTAATGAGGGTGCCAGGCGAGCCTCCCTGGGGAGAGCACTCACAAACTGGGAGCCACCGCAAAAAAACGCCTGTTCTTGTGTTCCGACCCTCCAAACTTCTTGTGGAGGAGGCACACAAAGAACAACCTCAGCTGGTGAGTGCAGGGTCCAAGATGGTTAACATCAGGAGAGGCGGTCTAATGAGAAAGGGGAAAATACTCTCCCTACATACTTTTCGACAGCATGCATAATTTTATAAACCTCTAATATGTCCTTCCATTTATTTGCCTTTTTCTTGGAATCTTTGCTTGGCCATGGTGTGTTATGTATGGGGGGGGGGGAGAGAAGGGGGAATTGTCAGCATGGCACTGTCTACTCTTCAAGATCTCAGGTAAGAATCTTACCACGGTGGTTGTTTGAGATTGGTGATGCCTGGAATTGAACCTGGGACCTTCTGCATAGAAAGCATGGGCTCTGTTGCTGAGCTGTAGCTGCCCCCTAAAGATGGGAATGTGTTACTTTACTCAGATCTCTGTGTTTGATGGCAAGCTGAGAAGCTCACCCGAAAGAGTGTTGCTTGTTTGCTAAGTGCAATTACCTACAGTTTGAGCACAAACCTGACAGCCAGTTAAAGCACTTGTTCAGGTTCTTGTAATTACATCCATGCTTTGATTCCAGTTAGATCATTGGTGTCGCATTTACAGAGAACACTAAAATAGCTTTTTAATTACCTAGTGAACACTCCCTCAGTCTGTTGCCCACAAAATACTTTGGACCTCAACTCTCATCAGCCATTTCCAGCATGCCCAATGGTCAGGAATGATGGGAGCTGTAGTCTAACCATACCTGGAAGCCGTGTTTTTTTTCCCAGGGGACACTCAAGGGTACACAGTACCCACACCTCTTTTGTTGGTTGTTAAAAAGTGTAACATTTACTGTAACTACTTCATGGTGAGTACCAGCACCTATTTTTCTAGAAAAAAGCACTGTCTGGAAGGCACCTGGTTGTGGGGAAACTGATCGGGGGCGGTGGGGACATATTGGTTTTGGAACCAAATTCAGAATGAAAAACTATGTTGGTTTTAGAAATAACTTTGAAGGGTCAAAAGCAGTTAAAACACACACACAACCATGCATATAAAGACAGGATTCTATCTAATCATGTTTTTTATTGTTGCTGTTTCAGTTTGATTTTGTGAAACTGATGGATGGGAAACAGTTAATTAAGCCAGAATCAAGACATTCGGAGGAGTCTCAGCATGCTCCTAGGAATCTGATCTTAATGTCCTTGCAAGAAACTGGTTTCATAGAATATATGGACCAGGGAACTTGGCACTTGGCATTTTACAATGATGGCAAGAAAATGGAGCAAGTGCAAGTGTTGACAACGGCAATTGGTAAGACCACTTGGTTTTGTCTTCCTCCTCTTTCTAATGAAGGATTTCATAGATTATTGAGCCATTTCTTGTATCAGACATATATGATGATAATTATTAAATAGGTTCCTCGATTCTAGGAAGCATGGGCTGTTTTGGGGTGGGTCAGTTCTGAAGCATAAACAATACAAGCTGAACTAAATTGGTGGTGAGGGGATTCTCGTTAAAAGCCACGTTCTAATTTTTCTTGTTGCAATGAGTGGTGAAAATTATTAATTATTATTATTTATTAAACTTACTGATTGCTTTTTTATTTACAAGCTATAACACATAGATTAAAACCAGCATAAAACTAAAACAGAGTAATATCTAAAACTCATTCAAATTTCATTTTTTTTAAAGGAAAATAAAATCCTTAAAAATGATATTCCTTCTGTTAAATGTTATAAATCAGGGGTATTCTTCAAGAATATTCTCCATCAAGAACCAATTGGTTGCTTTACAGGATTCATTTCTGTGATTGGCACTTTTGAAGAAAGCTGTTTGCATTGTAGGGCAAATCTGTAAATCCCCTAAAAAATTAAACTCATGTTTACAATATTGCACCAGAGTGGTGTGTTTGGTGATCTTGAACGCATTTGCTTTTCCCGGTCAAATTCCATCACTGATTGCCCCAAAATGAGGTTTTTTTTGGGGGGGGGGCTAAATCTTACAGAAGTAGGATGTTTATCTGAAATATACAAATGACAGACATTGGAATGCTCAATGAAATGTACTATAAAACTCTTATTTTAAACAAAACCATGAAATGAAGAAGAGACAGATTTGAAGTGCAATGGGGGTTACTCAATAAATACTTAGAATCTTCAGATGCTTTACACAGTAGGGAATTTAATATGAATTCTCAGTATAAAAACTTCACATTGTATTGCAGAATTGAAATACCTATTGTTCTAAACTGTCAAGGCCAAACCTAATACATAATAAGTTGTTTGAACAGATGTTTTATTTCAGGTTGTGTATGAATACAGTGAATGTAATTGGTTCCCCACTCATCTGAAGGTTGAGTAATACCACTTGAATGGTTGTGCTGCATGGTTGCCTCTCATTTCAGAAGTGGTTTGTTCACTTTGTTGTTATGCTTTTCTTTTCTCTTTGTATGAACAGAAGTCATGGATGACTGCTCCACTAACTGCAATGGGAATGGAGAATGCATTTCTGGGCACTGCCACTGTTTTCCAGGATTCCTTGGTCCAGATTGTGCAAGAGGTAGGGATTTCTCATTTATATATTTGAAGTAGAAGAAAAGACAAATAAATAAATATCAATTTTCTCAGCTTGGAGCTTCAGCAATGAAGCAGCTCGGGCTTAGGTGCTGGAGGCTCCACTCCTTCCTGACTCTCAATCAAGCCTAGATCCATGCAGGTGTTTCTATGCATTTTCCCCTCCTCCCATGTCACGTCACATGCAACTAGCTGGACTCATTGGCAGCAGCTCTGTACTTCCTGCCTGATATGCTGTTTCCTCTGTTCCTGTAGCTCTAGGGCGTGGGTAGGCAAACTAAGGCCCAGGGGCCGGATCCGGCCCAATCGCCTTCTAAATTTGGCCCGTGGACGGTCTGTGAATCAGTGTATTTTTACATGAGTGGAATGTGTCATTTTATTTAAAATGCATCTCTGGGCTATTTGTGGGTTCATTGCCCCCCCAAATATAGTCCAGCCCCCCACAAGGTCTGAGGGACAGTGGACCAGCCCCCTGCTGGAAAAGTTTGCTGACCCCTGCTCTAGGGGATATGGAGGCAGAAATCCTTCATAATATACCCTTCATGATTTTGAAGCAAATAGCGGACACTTCAACTTCCACTCATCAGCATCAGATGTTTATCAAACATACATTGAGACAGTAGTGACTGCATACCAAAAATGGTGGGCTGATCTTTCACATGCAAAGGGTACCTCCAAATAATAAATATAAGGAGCACTCCCCAAAACCAAGCTAAGTATCTGATCCAGACGCATCATGACTAGACTGTTAACAGAGAGAAAAATTATTCCAGTTTATGGAATAACAGAAATGAGAATAAAATGAAAAGATTGGATAGGAAATAGAACGTGAAAAGCTGAAGCAGGTACACTAAATGGATAGTAAATTTGAGAACAAAAACAGATGATAAAAGGTTTGAGGGGGCCTTCAACAAGATGGGCTCTCAGCTCCAAATAGTGTTGCTCCAGAAGATTGAGGGCAATTTTCAGTGGCAGGTGGCTCTCAGACCTATCAGCCTGCCATAGGAGTAAGGAGCAGGGCCACCAACTAAGGTGAGCCCTCTTGGGGCACCTGCTGCTGCTCAAGAGTACCAAGTGTTGGCACCACAAAGTGTGGGATGGGGGGAGAATCATAGGCTAATAGAATTGTAGAATTGGAAGGGGTTCATCTAGTCTAAACCCCTTGCAGTGCAGGAATCTCAACACGCAGTTCCTCATCCAATTTAATTTGAAACCATACTGGACCCTGCTTAGCTTTGTAAATGCGCCACCACTTTTATTGCGGCACCAAATCCTATATAGATCATTAACACTCAAATATGTTTCTCCTCTACAGACTCCTGCCCAGTGTTATGTAGTGGAAATGGAGAATACGAAAAGGGCCACTGCTTGTGTCGCAATGGGTGGAAAGGCCCTGAGTGTGACGTTCCAGAAGAGCAGTGCATTGACCCCACTTGCTTTGGCCATGGAAAGTGTATCATGGGAATCTGCATTTGTGACCCAGGATATAAAGGAGAGATATGTGAAGAAGGTTTGTGCCTCCTCTTTCTCTTACTGGCTTTCTTTTCAATGGAGCTGTAGCTGAGAGGTAGACTACACATGCTTGGCGTGCAGAAGGTCCCAGGTTCAATCCCAAGCATGTCTAAGTGGGGTTGTGAGTACCCTCATCTGGAATCCTGGAAAGCCACTGCCAGCCATTGCAAGCGATACTGTGTAGTCCATTGGTCCAACTAAGCAAAAGGCAGTGCCAACAGTTTAAAGTTAAGAACACATCACTCTGCAAATCCAATGTTCACAAAAAATCCTGTTTCCTCTACCACCTCCACCAATAATACTTTATCTTTCAGAGGAATGGCAGAACCTTATTTGTAATGTCAAAGCCTATTTCTTTGTTACAGAGAGATTACAGTAGTGGTACTGACATAGATCAATTGGACATGTCTTAACAACAGAAGCTTGGAGAAGGATATTAGAAATGGCTGATAAATTCTCTTTATGCCTTAACCCTAAAGGAAGCTCAATATAAACTGATGTGCAGATGGTATATGGACCCTCAAAAGCTGAATGGAATCTACAAAGTAAACTCAGTTGTTGGAAGTGTGAATTGATAGATACTGATTTTGTGCATACGGCAGTCATGTCCTTAAGTTGGTAGATACCAGGATGTGCACAATCACAAGATTTGTTGTGTATCTAACATTTGGAAGCAGCCTGATAAGTTTCAGATCTGCTGTGTGTCATTCTAGTTCAATTTATTATTTGGTTCCAAATTTGATCTGTTAAATCTGAAGCTCTTTTTTTGCCTCTATTGATCACAATAGGGAATCTGTTTTGAAAAGCTATAACTCCCCCCCCCCCTTTTTCACACAAGTGGATTAAATTATCATGAAAAGTTGCCCTTCTAGAGTGGATAACACCTGCTGAATTTCAGGAAGATGGACTCAGCGATTCTCCCACAAGGGCAAACTGAGGTTAGGAAAGTTAAAATCATATCCGCTCCACTGTTTTCTTTTTCTGGGAAATCAATTTAAAAACTGGGAAATGGCAGAGGCACCCAGAGTAAGAAAGCTGCCAAAGTTGAAACAAATAGGTCTAGGGGCATGTTCTGCTATTGAACTATGATCCAGGGCCATCTTTGCCATTCGGCATAGTGGCGTGGTGAGCCAGGGTGCCAAGCTGTGGAGGGCACCAGGCGCTGCATTTCATTAGTGGAGCCGACGCCAGCGGGCAGGCCCAGGCGCGGCCACACCAATCGGCAGCCCCAGCAGGCGGGCCCAGGCACACACAAAGGGAACGCGGAAGAGGGAGCTTGTGAAGATGGGGACGCCCAGGAGCTGCCTCCCTTCTCAGAAATAAAAATAAAACAATGGGGCACCGCCAAGGAGGTAATGAAAGCAGATGAGCAGCTCCTAACTGCATTTGGAAGCTCACATCATAATTTGGGGATCTGATCTATAGCTGCCGCAGGTCTGTTGTGGCACCAACCTGAAGACCCAACTAGATCAATAGGACTAGCAGCACAAGTAGTAGAGGTGCCAGGAGCCCCAAGTAACATTTCCTGTGGGGCATGGCTCTCTCTATGCTTAAAGCCTCAAGCTTCCCAATGGCTGCTCTGCAATCTTGGCAGTACATACAAGAGCTGACTGATAAGCAGTGCATTGTGCTCCAGAAAATGATCCCTTTAAGTCTCTCCACTCTTCAGGAAGGGAGAAAAGCATTGGGAAAGGGTAAACTAACCTTAAGGTAAAAGGCACCAGTTACGTTTTGTGGTGTCAGTTGTTTGGAATTATCCTTGATGCTGGAATTCCACTCTAACCCCGCTTGCTAACTTGCTACTTGACTAAGTTGTCTGCAGGCATCCGTTGTGCTGTTTGGACTTCTGCTCATAGTCAAGACAGCACAATAAGCATGGGTTGATGTAAAGTTTGAATTGACCCTTCACCTAATAAAGCTAATCTCATTAAGAGAAATAACATGTGAAATCTGCCCTAAAACACACCTTTTGTTTATACATGTCAGAAGCAAGGAGCCTCAGACCCAGGGGCCAAATGTGGTCCTCTAAGATTCTCTATCTAGCCCTTCGGAACACCCTTTGCCTAGTCACATTCCTTCGCCCCTGGCCTCATCCCTCCCCTCACTGGCCCTGTTTTGCACTCCCTCTTGAGTTTTTGCCTGGCTGGAATGTGTCCTTAAACTCTGATAATGCCTCTTGGTTCACTGTATAGAGGCTAGGAGGGGTATGTGTGAGTATGCAGAAGTTTTACTGCTTTTCAGGGGTAAATTTACCTCTGTTGCTCCACCCACCTTTTCCTCTGACCCCACCTACCACTGTTGTGTGGCCCCTGGAAGGTTTCCCAGTAGGAAATGTGGCCCTCAGTTTAAAAAAATGTTTACACTGATTTATGTTCTTAACGGTTTTCTGCTTTCGGTGTTGAATGCTGTTATCTCCTTCCTTTACTCCTCAGAGGACTGTTTAGATCCTATGTGTTCTGGCCATGGAGTCTGTGTTCAAGGGGAATGTCATTGTTCCATGGGTTGGGGAGGAGTCAGCTGTGAAACATCACTCCCTATCTGCCAAGAACAGTGTTCAGGCCATGGCAGTTTTCTTTTGGATACTGGAGTATGCAACTGTGACCCAAAGTGGACAGGTTCTGACTGCTCAACAGGTAGGTAGAGAAAATATTCTTCTAATGATTTGAATTGGTTTCTGAAAAGAATAAAGGCTTGGTGTGTGGAGGGTGTGTTTGTCAAATTTTGTCCCCATTAAAGTTTGGGGTGCCGCAGGATACGGTATGAACTAAAACTCAATGTGCTTTGTGAGAAAAGACTTAACCGTATCTTCAAGCTAGATGAAGCAAATATTTCCAGAAGAAAACAGAAGACAAGAGAAGGTGCAGAGCATGATAGAATGAGGATAATGTAGATGGTTTCCCAAGCAATCCAGAGCTGCTTTTTATCCTCACAACTAGGGATGGGGCAGTATTTCCAAATTCAATTTTCAAATGCTCTTTGGAATACCACACTCTCTTTGAAAAAAAGGAGCTTCTTCTTTTTCAAAAAATCACCTGGTGCTTTGATCAGTTACAGACACTGGCTGTTGGACATTCTGCAGAAGATGTGTTTGCTATGAAAGTGGCAGAGTGTTACCATTTTAACTTATGAAATGGCTGTCACCATTGCATGCCACAACTTTCATAATATTAATCCCTGAGAATCCTCCATCTTACAGAGCATCTGCTAGCTTGAAGAGTGTTCCCTTCCCCTAGAATAGGAATTAAGAATTAAGAATGGGAAATAATTATAATATTGACTGCTTTTAATTAGAAAAGACTCTTCTCTGCTGCTTTTGATTTCATTAAGGAAGTCATGAGAGTAAAACCAAAAACTAATTACCTATATGCAAGCAAACTGCATTTTTAAAAAGTTTTTGAAGCCCATTTCCTTGCTGATTTGAGTTGTACTTTTGCCTGTAAACTTTTGCACCTCTCTAATCAACTTGTCTGCACTCTATATTGATTTCTAAAGCGGGGGGCGGTCTGTGATTACTATGCTGGATTATAGGCTTTATTCAATGCCCCTTTTTTTGAGAATTTGATGTTGTTGTTCCACAATGGCAACATTGACTGAACAGTGTAATAGCAAACTGAGTGTTCCAAAACCAAGTAATGCATCTTACCTTTCACCCTGAAATGCAGCATTATTTTTACTCAAGCAATACAAAGAAAATATGTGGCCAAACTTACAGTGGTTTATCCACTGAGGGTTTTCCCCTTTCTAAAAAATCAAAGGCACAGTTCTTCTTCTCTCTGCATGTGGAGAGCACCATGCAAAAGTATGCACTTCAGGGCCGGCCCACCCATAACGCAAAGTGAGGGAACTGCCTTGGGCAGCGGGATTCACAGGGGCAGTAGATCTGGCCTACAAGGATAGCATTGCCTGCTGCAATGGCAGCATGTTACTGGGAGGTTGGATCTGCTACTTCCTCAGCAGCCCACCTGCACCCCATTGTCACCTCCACAGTGGCCTCTTGGTGAATAGGAGACACTGCTGGTCTCCTTCCACTAGAAGGAAATGGTGGGGACTGCCCAGTGGGATATCCTGGGCTCAATCACCCATTGTGATTCAGAGCAGGCAACTTTCACCCCCATGATGACCTTTGACTCCCAGTTCAACCATCAGATAAGGTTGATTTGATCCCCCTCCCCTAGTAGATCTTCACTCACTCCTTCTTCCCTGGTGGCAAAATGCCATTTTGTGGTTCGCCTCAGCTGCCAAAATGTCTTGGACCAGTCCTATGGCACTCTAAATTGTCCCATCTCCCCCCTCTAGGGTATTCATATGTTGGCACATAGCAAGGTTGGATGAGGCCATCCACAAGTGAACCACCTCCTACAACATTAGGGTTGCCATATTTAAAAGAACAAAAAAGAGGACACATTTGCCAACTTCTACGCGACGGAATGAGCGCCTGTTGCTCAGTCCCTGCTCCTGCCAACCTAGCAGTTCGAAAGCACGTCAAAGTGCAAGTAAATAAACAGGCACTGCTCCGGTGGGAAGGTAAATGGCGTTTCCATGCGCTGCTCTGGTTCACCAGAAGCAGCTTAGTCATGCTAGCCACATGACCCGAAAGCTGTACGCCGGCTCCCTCGGCCAATAAAGCGAGATGAGTGCCGCAACCCCAGAGTCAGTCACGGCTGGATCTAATGGTCAAGGGTCCCTTTACCTTTCACTTTTAACTATGGATTGCTATGACAACTCTCATTTTACATACCCATGAAAAAGAGGACATGTCCTGGAAAAAGTGTACATATGGCAACCCTGTCTACATCAGTGTAGCCCCTCCTGTGCGGGTGAAACATTGGCTAGTTTAGCTGGCAACTGGGGCAGGTAGCAACAGTGTTCTGATCAATACCATGTAGCTGAGAGGCAGCATTTTTGTTTTCCACAATTGTGCACTGTGATGGCACTGTAAGGGCCTGCACCATGAGAGGGGAGGAAGGTAAGCAAACCAATTAAAAACCAGTCAAACTTCACCATTACCACCAAATGGATCTCTTCAGCCCCACCCTAGCAATCATCCAGTCCTTTAACCTCCAGAACATTTTTTTTAAAGACAGTCTCAACAAACTTTCTAAACCAAATGAAGTGATAAGGCAGTTAGGCACAGTGTAGGAATAAGGTCTAAGACATATTAAATCCAAACAAACTCAACTTTTTGCTTGAGATGTTTGTAGGGTAACAAGTAGCCATATGGGAGACTGCTAGTGGTTTCCTGTGGGACAAGCAGGAAAGTCTGTTATTTAAATCACCCTGAAAATGCAATTAATTTGGAAATATATTTTATTGAGATATTATTATGCCTAGATTGGTGTGATTTCCCCAGGCTACATCATTTAAGCACACTGGGAGAATTAACTCTCTCTCCCCACCCCCATATTTATCTAGATTAGATTTCCAAGTATACCCTCAGAATATCTGACCAGTAATTTAAGGCCTGCCTCTACAGATTGTCTGTCTGTATGCAGATCAGGCTGGGTTGAAGATATCATGCACTATATTCTGTATTGTCCTCTATTAACACCCCTAGGGGTGGATTCCTTTCCTCTTTTCAGAATATTCTAGAAGTACAGTCAGACAGTTTTAAAATTAAAGAGCTGCTGGCCAATGAAGCTTGTTACCCACATACATGGTAACTTTGAGAAAGTTGTTGACGCTTTTTGACACAAAACCTTGTTGACTGCCAAGGGGACTGTTAACTTTAAATGACACAGGGAACTTTACATGTTAAGTTTTGATCATTTTCATTTCTGAAAAATTATTTTAACTTTTTATTTTATTTTTATTTATTAAATTTGTCAGCCGCTTGCACAGGGTAACCCAAAGTGATTTACAAACAAACAGGCAGTAACCCTACATAGATGCATTAACACCAGGAGGAAAGAGAAATACATTAAAAAATCCCACCCACTTCTAAAAGGCCTCAGATAATTAAAGGCCAAAGGCCTAGTTACGAACGTTTTTGTCTGGTGCCTGAAGGTGTATAATGATGGTGCCAAGCAAGCCTCCTGGATGAATTATTCTGTTTATCTAGCCTTTGTTCAATAATTGGCATTGGCTAGAAAAATTGCTAATGACTGATGTTTGGAGAAGATTGGGCTTTATAAATTGCCGATCTTCATTCAAAATAATCTGTTCGAAAGATACAAAAAAATTATGAAGATACTGTTTAAAAATGTAGAGTTGTGGCCCACGATTTTGTATTTGAACGTGAACATTTATAAAAGGCCTCTGTAGATAATTTTATGATTTTCTTCATACATAAAATGAAGATCTGTAACTTAATGCATATTCTGGTTGATGTACCCTCCTTCAGTGTGGGAATTATATCCATCAGAATGATGAAGTGTTTAGCTTTGGCTTTAGTTTTATATATATTGTAAATGTATAAACTTAGTTAATGTGTCAAGGTACCCAAGCCTCCCCCAAATAAATCACAATTCACACAGAATTTTTGTTTAAGGTTTTTGGCATAATTTTGGTCACAACTTTATTAAAATACATAAATGTGAGTGGTTAGGCATTGGTTACGACAATCTGTCCCCGCCCAGGGGCAGAACTGACTTCCGGATTCCAGCAAAAGCCAGTAAAGGAAAACAATATGGGGGGGAAATGGAGCTGTTCACCAGACCTTCACCTCTCCCGCATTCCCCCAGGGGCTTGCATTGGAGGGGCAGGCACTGCCAACCACATCCCCTCCACCAACCAAAAATTAACCAATGCCTAACCGCAACCTTATAAGTTGTGACGATTTGCTACGCAGCAGGCAAAAACCAAATGGCACCAGCCAATCAGCCAAACGGAGAAAATTCCTACCAGGCCCCTGCCCCAAAAGCAGGCAACCCCATGACAGGCATAGCAAAAGCCCTAAATTAGGGAGGGTAGGCGGGTGATCCGGTGCATGCAGCAAAAGAGAACGCTTGATGCTGCGTGCTCAGTATATAAAACCCTTGGTCCACCCCACAAATTGGCAACATCAAAATTTCCCCAGTAACCCAAACAGCGCAATCACTGCCAGTGGCCATCTAAAGGATCCCACCCAGCAACAGAGGGGTGGCCTGTCAGACCCCACTGCAACACGTGCTCTCCATGAAGGAGAACACGCTTAATGAGAAAAATGCTTCTTAGGTCTTTTGGTGACTTAAGTATTTAAAATAATAATCCAAAGTGAATTTCAAGGCTCCTTAAATTAATGTATGGATGATCAACTTATTTATCTTCTTGGGGTGGGGGAATACCGAACCAAAAATTATTCAAAGTCAGTTTTTGTCCTATTGATATGGAATTTATTGCCTTCCAGAATTCAGAATGTTTGTGAAATAATTCTGGAACAGCATGACTTAACTGTGTACTTCTTGTACAAACATGTTGGAACAGAAATCAACTTTGAGAAGATTCTCTCTCTTCCCTCCCCCCCCCCCCCCGTTCTTTGAAAATTATAATGAATTTTTAAAGATATAAAATGAAGTAAATTTCCCTAAGGATACAGCACAGACATATTGTGAAAAGACAAGAGTACAATTATTATTCAGCAAGAGATAGGATCATTATTCTTTGAAAAAGACCCAGTGTCATGGTCAGGCAAATGCTAGGGTCCCAGAGGCTGCCCCACTGCTGACTCTAGCATCCCTGTAACTTTTACATTTCTTTAAATAGGACCTGGGGCTGATAGGAGAAGTGCCTCTGCCATCTTAATTTCTGCCTTACACTCCTGGGCCTCACCCTCAATGCAGCAGGCCTAAATATCTCTGTAAATAATGGCTGAACTGCTCAATAATTAGCATGTCAAAGCACTACATTATATCAGCACAGCAAGGGAGATGGCAGAATATACAAACTGAGCATCACAGTTTCCAGGCCAGCCCACATATGAGGCAAGGTGAGGTGGCTGCCTCAGGTGGCAGGAGCCACCAGGACAGCAGATCCTGATGTCAATCTTTCTTCCCTTCTTGTTCGTGATGTAGATATTTCCTCACCCCTTTTCCCCTAGTGGTGGGGGAGGAACCATTTTGGAGTCCACCTCAGGTGCCAAAATGCATTGGGCAGCCTCCCTAACAACCATATAAATCTACTTCTTAATAAAGGTGCTTTTTCCCAGGCAACAAAATATAAGTGCCAAATCTCAAAAATGTTGATGTTACAACATCAGTGTGCCATGCTGATAGAGTCACAAATATCTTTATTTAGAATTTACTGAGAATGTCAAGTCTTGTCTGTATACCTGCTTTTCGTTTGTATAGTCCAGACCCCTAAGGGTGGTGGTTTGTGCTATGACACACTTCTGTTGTTTGATTACAGTTTGTTACATTAATACATTTTCTACAGAGATAAATAGAGGGCAATAAGGAAAGAGGTATTGCTATTTATGACACCTAAAAACAGAAAGAAGCCTGGTATAAAATTACATAGCTGTCAGCGCCTTTTATATCATGCCCTCATTTATATATTTATTATAGTTGTGTCGTCTGTGCTTAAAAAAAATTGCTTATGATAACGGGTTTTGTTCAAACATTTAAAAAATAATATTGTTTGTACATGAAATTGCTATTTTGCCCGTGCAACTATTATTCAGTTAATAAACAATCATCTGTTGCTGTCAAGGCGGGGAATTTTCTTCTACCAGCCCTCAAAACCGACATTTTAAATCAAAACAGACTTCATTATTTTAGATTGCACTTACAGAAGTGTCCTGAAAATTGTCTGTCAGGTTAAGTGCAGTGTAACTTTTTTTAAAAAAAGAAGTATTGGAAATGAACTTGAATTGCACAAAGAAGCTTTCTTGGACATATTTTATTTACATAGTGTGTTTATAGCATTTAAGGAGTTTGAGTTTTAATCAATAGATGAGCTGTGCCCACTGACCCATCAACTAAAGCTTCAGTTGAATCACCATGTTCAGTTTGATCAATTAAATTGAAATAAATATGTGAATTACCAAAACTTCAATAGCACCTTACTGTCAGTATCACTGACAGTTTAATCAACAAAAGGTACCACTTCTAGAAGCAAAGGCTATCTTTAATATAGCCTGTCTTATTCACTGTTAAGTGAAACACAAAGACCAAAATAGTCTCAAGAAATAAACAAGTTTGCCCTTTACTCAGAGCCCTAATCAATTCAAATTGCCTCTATTAATTAATCAATTTAAAGCTTTAAGGAATTAATCTATCATTCAGTCAATTAAATATTCCTGTCATGCTAATGACACAGGCAGAAATTGTATATAGTGACCCATTAGACTTTCCAGAGGCAAAATAATTTCAGTTCCAGGATCACTGACTAGACCTGTAGCATTAAGGGAGCTAAGAAACTGATGATTCTCTGCAGACCTAGGCTATTTCCCCGCCCCCTTTTATATTGCCTTTTATCTTTCAAATTGCAACCGTGATTTCCATTCTAAATTAAGTCTCTTTTTGCAGGAAACATAGCTTGAGAAAGGCCAGTCTTGGGGATTTTAAAAGCTTGAAGCCACTCCTTTCATTATTTCAGGTTCATTGTTTCTTGCCACTCTTGGGAGATTAGGACTGGTGCAAAAAGATGTGGCATTTCACACCCCCTCTATGTTCCTGTATTAGTTTCATTATCTTTCTTGGGCTCATGACTTTGAGACTGGGGTGCAGCTTGAGAACTAAATAATTCTCTCTATCCATATCTGTCTATTGCAGCTACACTTGCTCTGAAGCCCCAAAATATAGTGTGCAAATATAAAATGTTTCTCACAGGCTTTCACAGTCAATAATTCACGAAGCATCAGTCCTTTGAGGCAAGGCAATAACTTTCCTGTTTGCGCCATCTTCTCACGGTCATCCATGTAGAAATCAATGTGTGAATGGTGGGCCAGAGTCATGCCTGCTGCTGGTCCTGCCCTTGACTTCCATGTACTCAAGGTCCCTACGTTGGAATAAGCCCATGGTTCCCTGGTTCTGCATAAGAAGAGCTGCTGCCAGTCAGTGTAGACAGTAATCTGACTCAGCATATGGCAGCTTCATGTAATCCTATAACCTATGGAGTAACACTACAGCAGTCATATAAATTGCAGCCTAGGACAGAAACAATGAACTTCTTGTAATTTCATTGTAATATTATTTGCATACAAAACCCTTATGCAGGCGTTGTCCAAATTCAGAAATACAGCACAATCATTGTGAAGAAGCAATATGAGCTTGCTAGCTGCATCCTCATCGCTCTCCATGATTTCAAGAGCAACATTCTGAAGCAGTGGGATTCTGTACTCATAGAAGCTCCTTATATGATGCAGAACCTTGGGAAATCAGGTTCTACATTGTGTGGGAATCCTCCATTGAGTAGAAGCAATCTTCACATTTCAGTCAATCACCCTTCAACTCAAAGCTTGCTTACTCACACCCAATCTCCCTCCTCCTCCTTCGTATAATTGCAATTTATTATTACCTGCTCTTCACCGTAAGGTTCTAGGGTGGGTTACAACCATTAAAACAGAACATTAGATAGTTTAAGACAACTTAGAATAACCAAAAATAAGATGGGTCCTAAAAATATACACCAGAAGTGTCAACAGCCAAGGTGAAGAGTTACATCTTCAGCATTTGTCGAAAAAGATTGCTGGACTAGATACGTCTTTAGCCTGATGCTGCAGCAAGACATGTCTTCTGTTTTATGTCAGATTATCTTCCTCATACCATGCCATGTTATACCTGCATATCTAAGATTATTTTAGGCATACTTTTAAAATAGTTTTTCTTTATTTTATCTGTATTTTATTGAGCATCGTATATCCCACTTGAGACAGGTGCTTTCCTCTATATTTCCCTCCAAATAAATAAATTTTAAAATATCAGTCTAAAATTATTCTCAGAGATCTTGATCTTCTGGCCACTGCAGAACTACTTCTGAAGGCTTTGTAGTGTGAGACCCACCTGCATTGCACATTTAAATAAGTATCATACCACATTAAACAGCCAGGACACCCCCCAAAGAATCCTGGGAACTGTAGTTTGTTAAGTGTGCTGAGAGTTGTTAGGAGCCCCCTGTGCCCCTCACAAAACTCCAGTTCTCAGAGCAGCTCAATGGTCAACCCCTCTTCCCGCAGAACTCTGGAAATTTTAACTGTGTGAGAGGAATAGGGATCTCCTTACAACTCTCAATTACCATTTACTAACTACACTTCCCATAATTATTTGGGACTCTTAAAATTGTATGATGTTGCTTTAAATGTATATTGCAGATGGGGGCTCAGTTCAGCCATAATTTGAATTTAAGGCTGCCTTTTAATCTACAAAATATGACATACATAATTTCTGAGACCTTTGATAACTCAGTCTTCTAATTTGTTTAATAAATTTATGGAATATGATTAGATCCAACATCCAAGAAATTAATTGAGCTAAAATTACTTGGATCTTCTCACCTCCTTTTTATATAGGGGAAATAATGCAAATTATCCACATATAATAGTGGTATGTCAGAGACTTCTTCCAGTGAGAAGTGAAAGGTGGGGTGTGATGAGGTCGATGGTAGCTATTTTTATATTTGTCCCTGATGCAGCTGCTCAACAACAACAGGGAAATCAAAGTTACGGGCTGTCAAGGGTTTCTGTTTTCCCTCTGGCCCTTGGTTAGAGACAACAGTTGTATTGCTCCTTCTGTCTTGGTGTACTGCCCTCTGGATCCTCAGTGAGTCTTTGCCACAGGAAATACTATGCAACAGCGTCAGTAAGATAGATTTTATATCGTAAATTGCCCTGTGATCCTTGGAGGAAGGGTGGTATAGAATTTTAATAAATAATACTTATAATAGTGTGGTCTTATGCATGCCTGCTGAAAAGTAAGTTCCATAGAGTTCAAACAGGCTTACTCTCAAACAAGTGCATAGGATTTAATACATTGATTTATGTTCTGTTAATCAATTAAACTACCTTTAGGACCATCTCTCACCATATGAACCCAACTGGACCCTGCCATCGTAAATGGAGGCCCATTTTCATATGTTCCCACCGTGGGTGGGCATGAGGGTGGCAACATGAGAACAGGCTTTTTCAGTGGTGGCTCCCTGCTTGTGGAATGCCCTCCCCAGGGAGACTCGCCTGGCACCATCGTTATATATCTTGAGATGCCAGGCAAAAACAGTACTTTTTTGTTAGCCATTTTTGCATGGGTGGCATGTTTTAATTTGCATGGGTGGCATGTTTAAATAGAATTGTCTTTTATATTTTTTTATGCTGGTGTGTGTGTGTGTTTGCTTAAAGTATTGTAAATTGCTTTGGGTTGGCCTAAAAAGCAAATAATAAAATTTAATTATTATTGAAGTACTTCATTTTATCTGTCCTGCATCTTTCAACATTCAGCTTCATTTGATGCCCATTACTTCTAGTGTTATGAAAGTGGGAGGAAAAACCTTTCTGTTTCCCAACCATGCATAATTTTATAAAATTCTGTAATTTAACCTTTTACTTGCCTTTTTTCTAATCTAGAAAGTCCCATGCATTGCAGCCATTCTTCATGGGGGAGTCACTCCACCCCCCTCATCATCTTGGTTGCCCTTTTATGAACCTTTTCCAACTCTACAATATTCTTTTTGAGTTGAGGTGACCAAAACTGCACACAGTATTCCAAATGCAGTCACACCTTAGATTTGTATAACAGCATTATGATAGCAGTTTTATTTTCAGTTCCTCACCCCCCTAATGATCACTGAAATAGAATTTGCCTTTTTCGCAACTACCACACATCTTCATTGAACTATCTACTATGGCCACAAGGTCTCATTCTTGGCCCATCACCTCTAGTGCAGACCTCCTAAGTGTATATGTGAGATTAAGATATAATTTTTGTCTCAACATGCGTCAATTACATTTGTTTACATTGAACTGCATTTCCCATTTTAGCACCCATTCACTCAGTTTGGAAACATCCTTTCTGGAGCTCTTTACAACCCATTTTATTTTAACGTCCATGAACAATTTAGCATCCCCAACAGTCTTTTGGCCACCTAACTACTCATTTCTAATGAGATCGTTTGTAAAGAAGTTAAAAAAACACACCCACCAATACTACTACTACTACTACTACTACTACTAATAATAATAATAATAATAACTAAAAAACCAAAACCTAGGTAGATGCAAGAAAAAAAGAGACTTCTTTTCATCTCTGGAGCACAGCCAAATGCTAGGACCATAAGAACAATAATTCACATCATGGAAGATAATGATGTTTGCGCTCCCTGGTATGACAATCGGAACAGCCAGTTTCCTGATAACCAAATTGCCTTGTACTCATCCTACAGATTCAAGAATGTGGAAGCCCATATTGTCATGCATTTCTTTTCTGAGTGACGGAATAAAGAGGATTTGGCTGGTAGCTTTAGTTTTGAGTTATTATTTTCTAGGCTCAGACCTATTTAGGGATTCCGAAGAGAAATCCAGAGTTGCACTGGGACCCAGGGATCTTTACAAGCTCACCTTTGCAACCCTTCTGAAAATAACCTCCTAGTGGATTCAAAACTGTCAGGCAATAAAGCTTTTATCCTTTGGATTTATTATTGCTTCAAAGTAATCCCTCCCGAACCTTCCCTATGTGCTTCCCAGGTCCAATGAGCCGGGTGCTATTTCGGAAGTGTGATCCAAAGGATTGTGGAATTATGTATGGTATATTGTGCAATCGTGTATGTGTGTATGTTTGAGAATCTCTTTCCGAATTTAATGAGCCCTGTTCTCCTAACTGGCTTGGGAATTTCAGTGGCAATTGCTGTCAGGTGAGGAACAGGAGGAGGAGAACACTCCTTGCAGGGTGAGGCCTGAGGGGGGGGGGTAAGGCTGGAGGAAGGGGATATATCTCACTGGCTCCCAGTTGTGCCCCATCCATATTGCAGGGGGATTCATTAGCAGTGGAAAGGAGGGTTTCAACCTGCCAGGGGAGACGGGATAGCAAAAGGTAGAGCCAGAGGGGCCAGCCTCCATTCTGTCACCAAGGAATGAGCACCACCTACACTACTGGGAACTGACCCATACTACATTCCTTTTTGTAGTAATGTCTGCTTCCAAGCACAACTGTCTCAAATGGTGTGTCTCACAAGTGAGCATGATATGCCTATTTTGACAGCAGGTGGAAGAGGCATGTCCATTTGTCAAGACATCTTTGTAGCTTTTGTCTGGTCTAAGACCCCTGGTTGTTGTTCTCTAGTTGACCCTTTGGTGTTCTGAACCTGTAGCCTGACCATTGCAGGCCTTAAATAAAACTTTAATGCTCCCCTGTAAGAGCATCTGTGGTTCATGAACCAAGACACCCACCCCATTGAACAAACCTGGCCTTGCGTTCAGGAAAATGCGGACGTGAACATTAATCTTTCATTGTTATTACTTTCTTAAATTAACTGGGTCTGCTAATTTCTGTTTTCAAAGAACTCTGCGTACTGGATTGTGGCAGCCATGGTATTTGTGCAAGAGGAACCTGCCAGTGTGAAGAAGGCTGGGTAGGCCCAACATGCGAGGAGCGCACATGTACTTCTCACTGCACTGAACATGGGCAGTGCAAAGATGGAAAGTGTGAATGCAGCCCTGGATGGGAAGGGGACCATTGCACCATTGGTGAGTTGGGTGCGTACCATTGAGGTTTTTTCTACAATCAAGCAGTATAAATTTTTTATTAAATAAATAAATAGGTTAATTATGTGTGCGCTTAAACTGCCTCACTTTGTATGACACACTATGTTGGGCTGCGGGAAATTGTGCTGTGCACACTGACTTTGGAAATCTCTCCTCTTAGATGCATGGACAGCAATGCTGTTGTTGGTCTTCTGTCACCAAGTTAACTCCTAGTCAACTCCCTGGCTTTTTGATGACTTGCTCAGCCTACACTTGGGTGTTAGGTTGCCTTTGTTCGTACTGCTTGCATTTTTATTTGTAAATTGTATCTGGTTTCCATCTATATTTTTATTGCTGGAAACTGCTTTTGGACTTTTGGTACACACACACACACATTCCAGTTCAGGATGGGATTAGACAACTGGATAATTCAGAATAACATTTGACAGGTAGCAATAAGACAACACGCATCCCTGCAAACATGATACCTTTAGCTCATACTGGTTTTAGTTTATTTTTTATTATGATATTTATGTCTGTATGCATGTATTTCAAGGTGGTGTACAGTTGTATAATAAAATATTCTACGAACATATACAAAACCAATAAAAATAAAGTTCAGTAGCTTATACTGAATGTACACAATGATAGATTGTGTTCTGCATGCTGATAGTGTCACTAGTCCAAACATTTTTGAACTGGTGAAAGAAAATGTCTGAAAATTGTGACATTGGAAGCAAATGAAAGACCAGATGAAGTTGACTACTGAGCCATGACTGAATAGAGCCTTGTTACGCTACAAGTAGGTCTAGGTTGTGCCTGGCGCAAAGAGGATGAAACATCATAGCCAGGAGCAATAAAGGCAACATATTTGTTGAAATTAAACATTGGAAGAGTTTTTCTGCTCCACGGAAGAGAACAGGAAAGATAATTGCAGAGCTGTAACCTAGTCCAGTTGCTGGTAATCCACCTGACAGGGAGATGGTGTTAGGAAGAGGCAAAAGTCCCTCAAGCAATGTCCTACTAAATCAATTCCTCTTGGAAATACATGTTATTTGCCTCTCCCACCCCTTATATATTCCTCTTGAGGAGGGAAACTCCCTTGCAGATCCAGCCAGCCAGCTCTGCAGTGACTCCAGCAGCTGATTATAGATGAAATGCTACCTGAAGATAGAGTGAGCTACTTTTCCCTTTTAGGAGAGGGCCAGAATACAAGGTATGGTAGTATTTCCTTCCTCAGTACAAGCCAGGGGAGGTGCCCAAATTAAACATTACTAGAACTCAGCTCTAACACCAGGTCAACGATGGGAGAATTTGGGTGAGGAGCCTGTGGAATCTCTTTCCTTGAAAGTCAGTAAGTCAAACTTGTTAGGTGTCTGGAAGAAGTTTAGACTGAGCTGCATTGTGTAGAAGAGGGTTTTGGCCAGATGAAGCTTATTATGGGAAGTAGGCCAGGTGCCCTTTTTCATACCAGGCAGCCCAGTTTTCCCAGAACTGTCTGAGCTGTTGTACTCTTGCATTGTTTGTCCAGAAGTGTAAATTGTGTGGTGGGTGGTAGACTTCCTTTTCCATAACAAATCAGCAAGCTCACAGGTCATCACTGCTGTGCACCGTGAATTGAATCATCAAATGCCCCTGGGAAAGAAAAGGAAACATCTCTCTCAGTGGGTTCATGGGGCATCCATACTGCCCTGGCCCCCTACAACTTCCCTGAAGGGAGCAGAACAGGACATCATTATAAACCACTTTCCAAGGACATTTCAGGAATCAATATATGACTTGTGGCAGTGACAACTCTAACTTGCTGTCCTACCAATTAATGAAGTAAAGCCACCTCATCTCCTAGTAAGAACCCTGACCCAGATTGAATTAGAATTAATTTTCTACAGTTGCCTAGTTTAGGTCAGTCATTTTGCCTTTTCTATAGATTTTTAGGGTTTTGAGTTTATGACATATTGTTGAGTTTTATGATGCATGAAGAATTTTAAGCATTGGTAGCTGCCACAGAAGATGGAATTGGGATTCTAGATGACCTTAACAGATTGGAGATCTGGGCCAAAACTATAACAAAATGAATTTTGATAGGGACAAATGCAAGGTAGGAATGCACTTTGGCAGGAAGAACCAATCGCACAAATATAAGATTGGGGGGGGGGGCACCTAGCTTTGCCAGTAGTACAAGTGAAAAAGTTAATGTAAGTCAACAGCATGATGCAAGCAGCAAAAAAAAAAAAAAAAAAAAAAAAGCTAATACTATTTAGGCTGCATAAACAGAAGTATAGTGTGCAGATTAAGGGCAGTAATAGTATCACTCTATTCTGCCTTGGTCAGACCACACCTGGAATACTGTGTCCAGTTCTGGGCACCACAATTTAAGAAGGATATTGACAAGTGGGGATATGTGCCAATGAGATCAACCAAGATGATCAAGAGTCTGGAAACCAAGCCTTATGAGGAATGGTTGAGGTAATTTCCAGACTCTTTGGTGGTCTTTAAGCAGAGGCTTGACAACCATATGTCAGGAGTGCTCTGATGGTGTTTCCTGCTTGGCAGGGGGTTGGACTCGATGGCCCTTGTGGTCTATTCCAACTCTATGATTCTATGAATTGGGTATGTTTAGAAAAGATATGATAGACAGAGAGGAGATATGATAGACATCTTCAAATATCTAAAAAGCTGTCACATGGAAGAAGGATCAAGCTTGTTTTCTCCTGCTTCAGAGAGTAGGACCAGAACCAGTGGCTTCAAGTTACAAGAAAGGACATTCTGACTAAACATTAGGAAGAACCTTTTGATGGTAAGAGGAGAGAAGTAGACTCCCTTGGAAGGTGGCGGATTCTCCATCATTGGAAGTTTTTAAGTCAAGGTTGGATGGCCATAGGCCGTGGATGCTTTAGTTGAGATTCCTGCATTGCAGAAGGACTAGATGCCTCTGGGAGTCCTTTCCAACTACAATTCTATGATTCTATGCCTTGAATATATTTCTTGGAAGGAAATATGCATATTATTTATTTAATTCATTCGGAGGGGTGATGAATGGGGTGTAATTCATTTAAGTGGTATTGATTTTGATCTGGGTGAGAAATCAGAAGTGGACCTGATGATTCCAAATGCGCCCACTAACCGAAAAACGTTGGAGACTCTATTGCTAAGTGGCCACCCTAATTAATAGGGCTGGAAAAGTCATCTACTGGAATTTTCTCTTCTACAAAACTACCAAAAGCACAAGAGCACTATTCTATTTTGTTTCTGCTCGCCCTAATTGAGTTCCTTTTCACAGATTCTGTGTGAAATAATACTGACATAACCATTAGAAAACATACATCCCATTTCAGTTTCATTTAATAGAAGCTCTGTGAGACCAAAACCATCAGACAGTTTAAATAATTCCTATATTCTGTCCCTTCACTTTACAGGATTTAAATATTGTGCTAGTTATTAAAGACGTCCCTTTCTTTCCTTCCCCTCTACCCCAAGGCTAATTTCTAATGATATTCCTAATAAGAATCTAGAACTCACAGCTCTGTTCAGAAGTCATTGCTCAGCTGTGGAAATGTAACTGTTCAATTTTAATGAAAAATGATACATTTTCTCCAAGACATTTAATAGTGTAGCCTTGGCAAAATGTCATCTAGATGTTCCCAAAGTTGTTGTTGTTGTTTTAAATCCATAAAGGTTTTAATTGCATGCAGGAGACTTGGGTGTCTGCATTTATAGAAACAGGTTGGCCAGATACCAGCTCTTTTTAAATACACTGGATCCTTCTTAATTCACTTGCAGGCATATTTTCTGTTTGATTACTGAATTTCCTTTGAACACCAGCAAAAACCAAAACCCTAAACGTGTCTTTCTTGTGCTCTTGGTTACATTTTAAATAAAAATCCAGTTATAATTAATCCAGGCATCTGGTTGGCAACAGCAGGATGCTGGACTAAAAGGACTTCTTTCTGGTTTGAGCTCTTTTTATGTTCGCATGCAGGGGTGCCAACTTGAATAAAATATTGGGATGGGTGGGTAGCTAAGCCCCACCCCACATAAACTGATCATAAGATGTGGCACATGCACACTATTTAAATGGCAATGCCCATCAGTTTTGCGGGGGACCAGCTGCCTCAAATATTTTATTGGGGGGCAAAGGGACCTCAGCCCCTAGGAGTTGGATCCTGTGTTCACATGCAGTGATTAAATAATTTATTTCTTCATTCATTTATGCAGTGTACAGACTGTGTAACAGAAAAATCTCTAAGCACTTTGCAGGAAAGAATGCAACTATAAAAACACAAAGCTAAAATTTAAAGAAATGCAAAAAATAAATAAATGGCAAAGTGCAGCAAAATATTAAATCAAAGCACTGAGCAGTTGCTGGAGGTGGGGGACTTTTCAACAACCAGAGAAAGCCCGACTGATGAGGGAGAGAAGGATCTCACTTCTCTGGATTGAATGCAGAACAGAGATAAAGAGATGCCTGTAGGAATTGCATGCCAGTAGATGTGGAAACTTCATGGATCGAGCAAGGTGGCATGATCCTGCTCCACCTTCATGCGCTCAGTCATTTCATGAGTAGAATGTGGGGACATTGTGTTGTGGGCATTGAGAGGCTACCTTATACCAGGCGTAGCTAATTACATGTAAACTTGTAAGTGTATGTTACATGCACAATATGTATAAAAGAGGCAAACCCAATGCTGTACAATATTTCCACGGCACAATTTTAGAAACGAATTAAAACATACATATCATTATACAATTATATACATGTTTGCATGTATATGTTTGAAATGCTAGCTTAGGAAACTTGGAATGTATAAGCATATAGCATGCATGTAATATCATTTGTACAATAATGCATATATTGATGCATATACTATACTTGAATTTTGTATATATATTAAGCAAAAGGGTACTGCTTCTTGCAGAGATTAAGAAGCAAGACAGGGATTAGAAAAAAATTCATGTGGTTAAGATCGACATCAGGATTTTCAGATAATTCCATCCCGCATTTTATTACAATTTGCATCTACTGTGTCTTTGATGCTTCCAAACATCCACAAAAAAACCCTAACTAACTGACGTTCATACTTAAGGGGTTGGAGGCATCAACCTTATTTAACTCCAGCATGTCACCAAGGCCATGCTGCAGCTCAGTACTGATTCCAAGTAGATGGGACTGCACACGGAGCGGCCAGCCGCTATGCCACATATATAGTTGGATCAAAGCCATCAGATTTTGCTATTCAGCTCATTAGAACAGTCCGTGTTGCAAAAGACGATGAAACACTCCTGGATAGATAACAATAACTATTAAAAATAACTGCAGTGTATTTATTTCACACAATGTTACCACTGGAAACCTTTCTTTTAATGGTCATTGAGATAACAAGATGAGATTAATGATATCTTCCATTCACAAAGGTAGCAAAACGACCTATTTTCAGTAAAGTGGAGGCACTTCATCTTAATCAACAGATGGCAAATTAATACCGAAAGCTTTATGTATTTTCATTTAGGTACACAAATGCTGGTTCTGTTTTCTTCTATGTTATGCTCGTGACTTGTTGGAGGGAAGCTGTTAAGGAGCGAGCTTGGGGGGGGGGGGGAGGAGAAAATGCAAACCATTTGGGGGAAACATATGTTTGTAGTCCGCCTCCTTCTTTTGCCTGGGCCTCCCTGTGACTCAAGTCTTCAAAGCCTGAGGTATAGCTCTGTTGAAGGGGCAAGGTTTAGGATAGTTAAAAGCATGTGATTCAAAAAATGTCAATGGCTCCATTCCCCACTCATTTCTTTTTATTTATAAGCTTACTTTCCCCCCTTCACCATATAAGGTCCCCGGGTGACTTACAGCAAAGGAGTATAAAGTTATAAAACATAAAACTGCTAACAATAATAAAAACAAGTCAATCATTCCAAATGGAACGCAGCAGTATAGATCCAATAAAAGGTGGGTACCACAAAACAAAAGATCTTAATTGACAAAGGCCAGGATAAAGAAGTAAATTCAGTTTACGGCAAGTGCTGTACAATGAAGGTGAAACAGGCACCTCAGTGGAGAAGGACTTACACAGCTTAAGGGCTGCCTCTATGGATGTTGGTGACTTCTAACAAAACAGAAAAGGAGGCAGAAATTGCTGCAGTTCACATGTTTGTCTGTGGTCAGGAACAGAAATCAGTTAAGTGAATGCAATTTGCATTTGTTCATATCATTGTTTTACAGTGTGTTGTGAATGTCTTTTTTCCACATTGCTTTGACGTTTACACTGAAATGAATGTAAGTTACATAAATAGTTAAATAGTGCAAGACAAATGACAGTATTTGTTGAAAAGTGAACTGTAGCAGAAAAGAAACAGTGTTGATGGTGACAAGTGAACATTGGAATGGAAATCACTGTCTTCTTGCATCCCCAGCTGTCAGAGAGAAAGTTATCTCTTGAAGGACATTCCCACACACTTATGTGGGTGACCTAAGTACCAAGAAAGCCCCTTCTGCAGATCTTAGTATTCAAGAAGCTTGGTAGGGATGAAGACAGCCTTTTTGATATTTGCCTTCCCCACACCCAGTCCATTGCTAGTCTCTAATTTCATAGTTTCATAGTCTTCTGGCAGGAGTCTTGTGGTGGACCTATTGATTCTTATTTGACAGAGTTCTCCTTTAGCCAGTTGTTTGAATTTCTACAGCTACAGATAATTCTGTCTGCCTTGCTAAGGGATGTTAGGAGTGCAGCATGAATGCTGAGAACTTGGTGTGCCCCCGCCCGCCCCCAGACACAGCTGCTGGCTTAGAGCTTATTGCCAATACTCAGGCTCACCAATCAATAGAACATAATTAAGCAGCTTCAGAATGCTGCAGGCAAGCTCTGTTGAACACATCTGCTGGCTGAAACTCAAGCTGTGATGAGCATGTCATAGAAAGAGAGCGAATCCAAACCATTTATGGGTATTAAGGCTGCAGCCTTAAAACACGCTCGCACCTTATTGAACATAGTGGGACTTACTTCAGTGTAAACACACAAAGGACTGGACTGCAAGGTTGCAGTTCTTTTGGCATACTTAAAAGTAGGGACAGAGAAGCTTTTTCAGCCTAAGGGCTGCATATGTGCTGGGATAACTTAGCAGAGCAGGAGACTCCTAATCTGAGGAACGTGGTTTTGAACCCAACATTGAGCAAAATATTCATACATTGCATGGGTTCGGACAGTGCTTTTTTCAGGAGGTACTCAGGGGTATGCAGTACCAGTACCTTGTTGTTGTTGTTGTTGTTGTTGTTGTTAAAAAGTGTGGCACTTACTGTAACAACTTTATGGTGAGTACCAGCACCTATTTTTCTAGAAAAAAAGCATTGGGTTGGGACTTGATGACTTTTGTGGTCCCTTCCAACTCTACAGTTCTATGATTCCTTTCTGCCAATGGTGGGTAGAGCCAGAGACAAAAGAGGCAGAGCAACAAATTCAAATTTTAGTTTTGTACAGAATGCTAGTTTCTGAACATCCCCTCCTCTTTTCTACCCAGACAAGCAAAAGGCATTATCAGGGTTCACTGACATATTAATAAGGCAACATGCTATAGGAGTCTGTGCAGCATGACATGTGTGTGTGTGGAGAGAGAGAGAGAGTGCAGCTGTGGCTGGGGAGGGTGTGTGGTGTGGAGAGAGCCCTGCAGGCCAAACAGAGACCTGGTTGGCCACATTTACCCCCTGGGCCTGAGGTTTCTCCACCCCACTTAAAAAATAGAGAATTCCAAAAGAATGTTACAAAAGACAAGGGTTACAAACCATCTGAAATGCAAGTAGAATATGATGTTTCAATTTGTTAGTTTGTGCAATCAATAAACTAAGGAGATTATAGGTAAAGGTATAAATATAAAAAGATACCTGAGAAGGTTAAGCCAATCATGAGTGAACTGGGGTTCTTAAGTGTACTAAACCACAGGGTTATATTTAATTCACTGAACCAAGTTTGAATTTTGATAAGCTGTTGAATAAAAACAGTTATTCTCTGCAGGTTTTTTTTAATATAATGGATCGGTCTATTCCAGTCTGTGTTAATTTCACAAATGTTTATTCATTAGTCCTTTCAGTCTTATTTCCATATTAATCTGCATGTTTTGTTTTTTAAATCTGTATGAAAATTCATACATGAATTTGTATTTAAATACTTTAATATATGTACTTCATAAGAAAATACATATTTATATAATATTTTTGCTCAGTGTATGCATTTCTAAATGTTTTTATCCTATAATGCTGAGAGCTGTATTGCAAAGTCAGAGAAGTGCGAAATCCAAAGATTATGTTCCTTTCCATGCATTAGTCCAGGAGGTGAGAATCAAGTTAGTTTGCCTAAAAATGTAAACCAGACAAAACTGTTCTTCATCCCTACATGTGGTCCAGGGTGTGATCCATAAGCTGATCAGAGCACACTTATTTGGGAGCAAGCTTCATTTAGTATAGTGGGACTCACTATGGGATAAACCTGCATAGAATCAGGCTGCATGTTATTAGGGATACAGGAGAAATTTGATGCAGTTCACATTTAAACCTACCTAACTCACATTTTTCAAAACAGTATAAAATTTGAAACACAACTATCCACTGAAATGTGGACTTCTCCAAATTTTACAGGGCAGTTATCCAACCAGGCAATATGTACAAAAATGTATATAAAAAGTGTTGTATATCGTGAAAATAACATACAAAATGTGTTGTAATAGGGGAAACTTGCTTGTGAAAAAATGTATATACTAGACTGAAAGAAGAAATTTGCTCCATAATGCAGATGAATTTTCAAGAGGACCATATACATAAATATGTATGTATATATATATATATATCCAGCCAGAAACTGATGAGGAAATGTGAAGGACTGAACTTAAGATCGGGAAAATGAGAAACTGGGAGAATCTGTCCAAAATAGAGATTCACCCACCCTTACTAAGTGCTTGTTTCAAGCTTCTATTCAAGAAGTTCTAAAACAACTTTTCCTTCAGCTGATAACTCATCTCTGTTGACCATTTGCACAAACAGTATTCAGCTATGACAGAATGGTTGTATAGCAAGGAGAGTGGTAATATGTCACATTGGTAATAAAACTGATTGACTGATAATAATTATCAATGGACAATGATAATACATAAAGTTTTGTTTAATTGTTCTCTTCCTAGATGGTTGCCCAGGTCTGTGTTATGGAAATGGAAGATGCACACTTGATCAGAATGGATGGCACTGTGTCTGCCAGGTGGGCTGGAGTGGAATGGGATGCAATGTTGTCATGGAAATGATGTGTGGAGACAGCATCGATAATGATGGAGGTACGGGCATGCTTTATGACCCCCATGTTTTGTACAATTAGATCCTATGTATTGCCTTTTTGAGGGATGCAGGTGGCACTGTGGGTTAAAACACAGAGCCTAGGACTTGCCGATAAGAAGGTTGGCAGTTCAAATCCCCGCGACGGGGTGAGCTCCCATTGCTCAGTCCCTGCTCCTGCCAACCTAGCAGTTCGAAAGCATGTCAAAATGCAAGTAGATAAATAGGTACTGCTCCGGCGGGAAGGTAAACGGCGTTTCCGTGTGCTGCTCTGGTTCGCCAGAAGCGGCTTAGTCATGCTGGCCACATGACCGGAAGCTGTACGTTGGCTCCCTCGGCCAATAAAGCGAGATGAGCGCTGCAACCCCAGCATCGGTCATGACTGGACCTAATGGTCAGAGGTCCCTTTACCTTTACCTTTTATTGCCTTCTTGCTGTCTTACTTCCCACCCCGCCGAGGGCTATCTGTAATCAAAAGTAACTTACCATTTAAGTTTTTAGTACTGATCCTGTTTTGACTAGCAAGCTTGTTGCTTGTTCGTTTTTAAACTAATTTCACTCTTTTAATTTTCTGTTATTTGTGAGCCTATTTGGGGCTAAAAGCAACTATATCACATGAATATTTAAACTGGCAAATAAACAAAGTGAAGGACCACACCGCAGAGTGCACAATTCAGACACGATTCTCTGAAGTGGGATAATAATGTGTCCTCCCAACCATTTCTTCCCACCTCCAGACTCTTCATCTTCAAATATGCACATAACATTAAAGGCACCTCTCTCAATCTGAAACAGTGCAACAGATGCACAGCTGTGGAGTGCTGATTTGAGCTTGTGGCGTACATCTGTGCCATGCTGGCAGGACTTAATGATAGCAGCCGTGTTCAGCTGATGCCCGCCGTGGCAAAAATTTCTGAGTTTTCTGAGAAATTGCCACATTTTACTACTTTCATTTTATTCCTGTTTGCCTCTCCCACTTTGCTCCTTTGGCACAGCAGCCACAAGTTTCCTGACTGGGACTAGCCTAAAATATCTAGAGGGCACCAGGCTGGCAAAAGATGATCTAAGATGATATTTCAAATCTGCTGAAAAGGTTCACACACACATGCTTTTGTATGCCCAGCTATTGTTCAAAAAGCAGCAGGGATGGTTCCATATAAACTGCCTGGAAAGCCTATGATGAAATCTCTGAGTGTGACATTCTCACATTAGAGCCTCAGGCTCCAGAATAATGGCACTACCTAAAACCAGAACCAACAAGACTGCAGATTGCAAGCAGTCTGGGTGAGGATCACATCACTTCTAAGCTTTCTGTAGAGCATAGAGCATGCTGTGGCTCTACAGAGATGTGTCCAAGCCTCCAAGCAGATATTCACTCTGATTACCAGATATTCTTACTTAGGCTGTGCAGCTGGTATTGAGTAAAAGCGGAAGTGTTCCAAATTTGATCCAGGCCCCAATCTTGCCATCCTACAACCTGCAGTTACAGCCCTCCTTTGACCCCCATCCTTCTAAGCCCCCCCCCCTTTGAAAAGAGCAACAGACAATGGTAGTTTTTATTGGTGTTTTTGCATACAAAATAAGATCTCCAAAACCAAGGCCTCAAAATAATAATCCCAGCAGCAGAAGTTGAAACAATTGTAATGTTGTTATGTATTGCTTTTATATCCCGCCTTTCCTTCTGGAGGAGCCCTGAATGGCAAACATATCTGTACTATAAAATATTATAGGAAGCACCCTAAAAACAGTGTCTGTTAATGTCAGTGGGTTGGACTAACAAAGGGTACAATCCTAGCAAGTATGTAGCTTGCGGACGCATCTATGCTGTCTAACAAAGTGCCCTCTGTAACTAGGAGTGCCTTCATTTTGTACACCAGCTGTAGCCATATCGATCAGGAGGATCTGACTACTAGAGTCCTAGCATTGGTAACCTTGAGACTAGATTACTGCAATGTGAGGCTGCCCTTGGCCCTGAAACTCCAGCTGGTGCAGATGATGTGACACCTCTGCTAAAACATCTCCATTGGCTGCTCATCTGCTACCAGGCCAGGTTGAACTCTCTTATGTTAACATACAAAGCCCTGAACCACTTGGATCTTGGATCTTTACAGACTGCCTGAGCCCTTATATCCTAGCTGAGATAATCCAGAGAAGCAATGTTAGTTGCCCTTCATGCCACAGAGGCCCAACTTACCTCAACCAAATGTTAGGCATTTAGTGTTGCCCATCTCCAAGCTGGGGAACATTCTTTAAGCAGAAATACAACAGACATCTTCACTTTTGACTTTTAAGTGTCTCTTCAAGATTTTTTTTTATGCCAACAGGCCCACATAGCAGTTTTGAATAACTTTTGTTTAACCATTTTAAAACAATTGTTTTGCAAGGTTTTTTAATGTTGTTTTGTATTTTATTGTTTTATCATATGTTGTTGTAAACTGTCCTGATATTTTACAAGATGGCAGCAGGGCTTTTTTTCCAGCTGGAACTCAATTCCAGCACCTCTCAGGTGGGTGCATTGCCATTATAAGAGAACAAGGGAGGTGTTCATGGTGAGTTCAGGCACCTCTTTTATTAGAAAAATAGCACTGTGTTGTATATTAGTTGTTTAATGTATATACAACACAGGACGCTGTTGGCGCTGTGGTCTAAACCACTGAGCCACTTCAGCTTGCCAATCGGAAGATTGGTGGTTCGAATCCATTCAACGGGGTGAGCTCCCATTGCTCTGTCCCAGCTTCTGCCAACTAAGTGGTTTGAAAGCATACCAGTGCAAGTAGATTAATAGGTACTGCTGCGGCAGGAAGGTAAACGGCGTTTTTGTGTGCTCTGACACTCGTCATGGTGTCCCATTGCGCCAGAAGCGGTTTAGTCATGCTGGCCACATGACCCGGAAAGCTATCTGTGGACAAGCGCCGGCTCCCTTGGCCTGAAAAGCAAGATGAGCACTGCACCTAACAGTCGCCTTTGACCGGACTTAACCGTCCAGGGGTCCTTTACCTTTACAACACAGAGCAAAAAATATATAGGAACTTGCTGTCATTCCATTCCAAATACTCTAGCCAAACTTGAACCTAGCTTTCCTACTTTTATTTTCCTTCCTTCCTTCCTTCTCCATTGTTTTTTTTCCTTACTGATGTAGATAAAACTAACTCAGCTTATCATTCTTTCACATATAGATTATTGCACAGTATTATTTTCTGATCTTCCTATCTCACATTGTAAGCTGCTTATCTCTGTCCTTAATTCTTGTGCTTACTGATCTTGCACAGAAGTCCAACATGTATCTCCTTTTTTCTTCTCTCTTCCTCATTTCATATTGAATAGGAGGTGCCGCACCTTGTTTTCCTTACCTCGCTACTCTGCTTTCAATTTATTTACCTTCTTGCATTGTGTGACCAGGTGGCAACAGCCCCAGCCCCCAGGTATATGGAATTAAAATTAGGCCAAACTTTATTAAACTTCTGAATGTAGGAAGACCTTGGCTTAGGCCTTGGGCATGTATACCTCCCAGTCCCTCAGCCGGGGGGAACTGGGGCTCATCAGCGTAAATGGGATATGGGGGTGCTTTGTGAGACATAAGTGTAGCAGGCAGCCAAGCACATATCCCTGCACGCAGGGTAGTTCATTGATGACCTTTCAGTGTATGGCCAGTGACACCCATACATAGCCCCTTTAAGAGGGGACCCTGGGATACCTGCCGCAGGGGGGGTGAGTCACCACTTCATCCCCCCCCCATATAGGGGAGAAAAGACTACAGGATTCCACCCAAGGCCATAACCGCCAAAGTTGTGATGAATTGCTACGGGGAAGACAAAACCTGCCAATGCAGGAAAATTTCTTCCCATTCCTTCAACAGTAACCAGTCAAAGACCACAGCAGCGCCCACTAAACAGGAAGAAAAAGTTAATCTGCTAACAAGAAACATTAAACAAAGGGAGGGGAGGGACTGCCTGGCTATTGTTGGCTCCACTCCTATTTATAAATGTGGCTGGGCCCACCTCCCAGCAAAAAACTTGATTACTGAGGCTGGGTGTGAACCTCCAAAAATTAACACTGAGAGGCAAGCCAGCCCCTATTTGCCAGTAAGCTCCCTGGGAACCGTAGCACCACGCGCGATCCTTCAAAGGGCACCCACAATGTAAAGTGTGAGTGCTCATTCTCCATTCTTCTGTTGGCTATTGCACCACCAACTTCATTCTAAACTCTCCCCTCAGCTGGCCCCCACCTGCCTAGCTCTTTACTTACCACCAGTCCAGGGGCTGTTATCTCCAACTATGGGCCACCTAGCCTTTTATCCCCCCCCCCCCATTGGAGATTCACCCTTCCCCTTCTTGCACAGGTACTTCATTGTGTGGAGAAAAAGTAGGGCATAGATGTATGGATGGTAAGCAAGGAATGCTGAAATTGGCGCGCGCACGCGCGCGCGCACACACACACACACATATATATAATATCCATGGTGTTTCTATTGTTAAGTCTCTTTGAGATGTTTCCTAGGAAGAGATCGTAAATGCAGGTAAATAAATAAATAATGCATTCTTCCCAGCCGTTGATCCTTTGGCTGCTGTATTGCAACATTTTTTCCTGTATTATCCATTTCAGATGGTTTGACAGACTGTATAGACCCTGACTGCTGCCAGCAAAGCAATTGCTATTCAAGCCCGCTCTGTCAAGGGTCCCCTGATCCCCTTGACCTCATTCAGCAGAGCCAGCCTCCTTTCTCTCAGCATCCTCCAAGGCTCTTTTATGATAGAATCAAGTTTCTTATTGGCAAGGAAAGCACTCATGTAATCCGAGGAGATGTCTCATTTGAGAGCAGGTAAGTGTTTTGTGTGTTTTCTTTACTACTGAAAGCTGCTTTCCAAATTGAAGGTACTCAACCACTACACGGGTAGGAATGGTTGGTGTGTGTGTGTGTGGAATTAAATGATCCTTTATAACTTCTTTGGGGAATATTGCCTGGTCTTCTCCACGCTTAAAATAAAGCCATAAACAGATATTTTAGATTTGCTGCATAGGTCTTTTACACATATATACAGTTTTCAGTTTTCAGTCATGAAATAGCGTTGACATGCAAAAATGTCCAATAACTTAATAAAAAATAGTTTACATTTGTTTACATTTAAAACAACAGGAAGAATGCTGCAGTCCTTTTAAAGCTTTTTTGGGAAGCTCTGACCAAGAAGGATACTTCCTTTTGAAAGATAAATGGCCCCATGTAGAATCATCTCAGGAGCTCATGGTCACATTCTATTATATTTCTGTATTTTTGGTTGAATTCTGATGCTATTTTATGTTGCTTTGATTGATGTATATCTTGTACTTTTATTGTATGTTTCTTTTGAGTTCATATTTGTTAATCTTGTTCACTGCTTTGGGGACCTTTGGGCTAAAAAGTTGTATATAAATGAAACGTACCATGCCATAAGGACTCCCCACATGTGGTAAATGAGCACACCACAGACAGGATGATGTATGCTGATGCACTAGTTTGCTACACGCAGGAAAGGCTGTGTGTCTTTGGAATGTTTTCAGGCATAGGACCAAAATTTATGGAAGGGCCATAGCAGCTTAGCAGTAGAACAACATTTCAGTCTCCAGCATCTTCAGATAGGAAGGTCTTACCTGAAACCCTGAAGAGCCTCTGGCAATCAATGTCAGTGATACTAAGCTGGGTGAACTAATGGCCTGATCCAGTAAAAGGCAGCTTCCTATTCCCTTGCCCAAAGAATTCAGGGGCTATAACAGAATAGGCTCTGACTGCTGTGGAAGGAACTGTAGCTCAATGGTAAGTTCATAGTTTGGATGCAGAAGGTCCCAAGTTCAATCCTTGACATCTCCATTGGGGTGGGTGGGGGGGAGATCCAGGAGGCCGATGAGACACTGGAAAGCTAGTCAATATTTAACACTGGGCTAGATGTACAAATACTTATATTCCTGTGAAAAAGTTGAAATCTGGAACTGGGCTTCTTCGTTGGTGTTCTTAAATTGGGGAGAAATTTCCAAAGGCAAAGTGACGCTTCATATGTGGGGCTAAGCTGGTGCAGTTTGTGAAGGAAGAGCCATTTGGGAGACTCTTGAATGATGTACATGATCTAGATCTGTATCAGTTTGTTTGGAATGGCATGGAGGGGGTAATCTGTGGACAGAAACCAGCATAGTAGAGAAGAACAGAAAGATCTTCCTAATCTAACAAATAGCTCTGTGTACCTTACACCAATAAAGACATTTAAACCAGTTTGTTCTGTTGTTGAACTAAAAATGAGCAGGATCCTATAGCCACAACAAACCTCTGAAGGTGGTTTGCTTAAGCAGGTAGTATCAGGCTGGAGTTGCATGAGCTTGGCTAAGTCTAAGCAGAAAAGACTCTCCTGGATCAGAGCAAAGGCCTATCTAGTCCAGCATCCTGTTTCCCACAGTAGCTAGCCCTGATGTCTCTTGAAAGGTTCAGCATCATGACATGAGGGCAATAGCCATCTCCTGTAGTTCCCAAGTAACTGTATTGAGAAGCGATGCTGCTTTTTCTCCTGGAGGCAACATACTGCCATTATGGCTATTAGTCTTATCCTCCTGACAAGGTCTGGAGTTCAACTGAGCCCTTCTGTACATCTTGATCTCTCCTTCTTTCACAAAAAGTAGAGTGACTTTAAAGAGTAGTCCTTTATCTTTGATCCTTGCACTCAGTCACAGTCTATTGGAAGCATTGGGGTGCAATTCTCCTTGGAGGCTGATGTGCCTACATAGGAAAAGCAGATAGAGGGAGTAACCTCCCAGGTTTCCTCAACTGTCCTTTCTGACCTAACCTGTGGTGACCTTTCCTCAGGTGCTAGACTGATAGGCTTTTTGACCTCATTACCTGCTTCCTGCTTCTTCATCCTCACCTTAGGAGAGGATACGTCTTTTCTGTCCTGCTTACTGAGGTACAAGAGCAAGCATGGCTCAAGGCAACGTCACCTTAGCTAGGATATTTCTTAGCCAGCATATACTTTCCAGAATGAATGTAGCTTTCTTATTTTCCTAAACTCAGAGTCTCGTGGTGATTCTATCCAAGTTAAGTGTGCCCTTCAGTAGGAATGCACAGTATTAAGTTCAACTTCTGGTTAGCGTTTTAACTCCAAATGCCAGCACAGTCAGCATGAGGCCTCTGCGGTACAGAAGGGACAGTTCCTTAGGGTGAATCTGGTTCAAGAGGTGCTGCCTCTTGGGGGCCTGTTTTGGTTGTCTGGTCAAAGGGGCTGCTGGCTGACTGGCTCAGACCTGGTAGCAAGGCCTAGGTTCAGTCCTTCCATGGCTTGCACCACTGGTCTTCCTGAACCAGCTGGCCACTCCTTCTCTGTCAGGGAATAGTATGATGTAATTCCTCATCCAGCCAGGAAATTCTCATCAGTTCTTATTCAAACAGGGAATTATCATCAATGTGCCTTAGATTCAGTTTGCTGAAAAATAATGGTGGTTGTGTGAGTGAATGATATACCTTTGAGTCTATAATACATATGTGTGTTTCGGTGTGACTATAGAGAAGTAGTTTAATGCTCTGAAGGCAAGGTTACTGATATTTTCCTCCGAAAAGGGAGTAACATTTGAAATATGCAGCTCATAAGGTTTTATACGGCAGCCCACCCCAGGCAACTATAATTTATGTACTGGTGTCGACAGCCACAGATCATCCATAATACCTAACAGTTTCTCATGTACCTTGGCCTGTAAATTAGATTTCTTGGTTCTTAAACATTGTTGTACTGAAGGAGAAAATATAGCTAGTTGTGCTGATGTACTAGAGAGGGAGAAATCCCAAAATAAGGATAGGATAATATCTTTATTAGATCAGTGCCTGGATTGGCAGCCACCTGAGGACTCCACACACACCACTCTGAGATCCATCATGAAAGATAAGCAGGATATGAATGTAATTAAATAAAAAATATTAGGTTAGACCATGCTAGGTGCAAAACAGATTTGAGGTTGCACCAAAGGTTAACAGGAAGAAGGGGGGGAAACAACCATTCTACCTTTGAAAACAAAAAAGGCAACATTTGGATTCATTTCCTATGTGCTGCAATTAACACGATATGGATCTGAATTGTTCTTTGTGCTGAATGTCAAAATTGGATGCCAAACATGCTTTTAAAGGAAGCTGGGAGGCTTGTATGATGTGGAAACAATAAGAGGCAGGTATTAAAATGCCCCTGTGAAGGAATGGGGCTTTCAGCATTTTGTGTTTGTGTTTTTGTATGCAAGTAATGGGTTATAGAATGGTTTTGCTCTAAAGGATCTCATGCATAAGAAGGTTAAAAAAACAACTCACACAAATGTTAAAAGTTCAAGGGAATGTTTTGCTCAGAATGCTGTTCACAGGAGGGTCAAAAGTTTAAGAGGATATGTTTTGCGCAGGAGATTCAAAAGTTGTTCCTAAGAACATGGCAATTCAAGGGAAGTAGAAACTTAACTAAGATACTACTCATCTACTGATTAACTAAAGTGCTGGAAGTTAGCTAAACATCAAGGACTTTGTTGTGAAGACCTGGAGTTTAAGAGCTGCAATAGAATAAGAGGGATAAACAGTTTTTAAGACTGTGTGAACACTGGAAAGTGTTGGCGTTTCCAGTTGGATGCTGCAGGAGGAAGAAACCAAGAGAAGACCACAAAGGGATCCACAAACTGAACTGTGGGGTGAAAATTGTTAAGTATTGGCTTGATTCAGGAAACATTCTAGAATAGGAATAGCTGGATGCTTTTATCTGTTAAACTCTAATGGATAACTATGCAAACTTTAAAATTTGAGTCTTTCGCCCCAATTTTTTTTCCCTCAACCTACTTAACTTTTCATTTTGCTAAATTCTTAAGTAAAATCATAATATGGTCTGAAACATTATTATTCACCCTGTGTCTGAATGCTGTACCACTTTATCTAATACTGGAAGAAAAGAAGAGACTGAGAGGAGATATGATAGCCATCTTCAAATATCTAAAGGGCTGTCACATGGAAGAAGGAGCAAGCTTGTTTTCTCCTGCTCTGGAGGGTAGGACCCAAACCAATAGATTAAAGTTACAATAAAGGAGATTCCAACTAAACACCACAAAGTATTTTCAGTAAGAACTGTCTGACAGTGGAACAGACTTCCTCGGAAGGTGGTGGACTCTCTTTCATGGGAGACTTTAGTTGAGATTCCTGCATTTCAGGGGGGTTGGACTAGATGCCCCTTGGGGTCCTTTTTAACTTTACAATTTTATGATTCTAAGTTCAGAAGCGCTGTTTGGTATGAGCAGCCAGAGACGGGGGAAATATATCTACAGAGTGACAGCAGTGAGGTTTTTTAAAAAGGGGGAGTTGGTTTGGCTGATTTGTTTGAGAGGAATAAAAAGAGAAGCAAGGCAGAGACTTTCATAATTGATAGGCAATGGCTTGACTGTTTTGGGAACTGTACTGGACTGTGATTTCAGGACTGACCCTAGGATTCCATCCCTGAATCTTCTTCAGAGACAGGAGCCTGTCTGTACAGATTGAACCTTTCTCTTTGCATTGGACCTGAACTTGTATTTGATCATTGACTCCTCTCTAGTGTTACCGTTGGGACTGTTGTCAGTAGCACTTTCTGCTTACACTACACTGCTTTCTGTGTGCACTATTGGGGCTTACCTCAATGTAAGCCAGGTTTCAGGACGGTTTGTGTACCCATGTTTACAAACCTATGGTTATTCACACGCGTAGTGAACTCTTTCAGTTCTAGGAATTATCTCTTTCAGTTAAACCAAGTTGACTGAACTAATTCAAAAATCTCTAAACTAAACCTGAAAGTAGTTTCTATAATTAAAGACAAATTAAGTTCATTTGGGGGGGTAGAACTTTGAATGATTCCTAGTTCATCTTCAAGTTCACTCCCTTTCTCTCTTAGCTTTATTTAAAAAAAAAAGTAAGTTGAGTGGATATTTCTAAAGTTAGAAAACAAAAAGTGGAAGCAGCATTATAAGTTTCAGGCTATACTGTTGCTAAGGACTTTTAGCACTTAATCAGGAACAGCAGGAAGCACAATGTTGATGGAGTGTCTCCATCAAAAGAAGGAGGAGCAAAGGTATGAGGAGGAGATGCTGCAGTTGAAACAACCACCACCACCCAAGGTCACAACAAAGGATTTCATGGCATTCACCCCTGGAGAGGATCTCTATGTGACTCTTCTTACCTTTGCATGAACATTTCCTGTGACACTTGGCAAAAATCAATATCAATACTAAGCATTGGTGCAATGTATCAAGTATTCAGAGCATATCACATACATTACCTCAGTAATCCTTGATACAACCCTGTAAAGGTGACTATTGTTTTATACAGAGGTATTGCAAACACTGAGATAGGGGAGTTGACATGGCTTAGTTCATGGCAGAGAGAAAATTTTGACTGGTGCTTACTAGATTTCACTAATAGTCACAATATAACACCAGTGTTCAGATTGCCCTTCAGTCACTTACCTTTTATGATGGATCCCTTAGCACTTCTAAATGAGCCAAATATATCGACCTACTTAAAGCGTGAAAAGACTTGACAGTCTGATGTTCATACTGTGGCCATGGATTGAGGGTGTGCATATTAAAATAGTTTACCCGTTTTTAGCCACATATTGCTAGCAATTTGCTTGATTTGCCTTCATGCATGTGACTAAAATTATTCTAGGCCTTGAGTTAATTGCCCTCCCGAGGCTGCTTAGACCAGGGTTGTCAGTAGGAAGGAAATGAATAAACCTTACTAGACCTTTTTTCCTTAATACATTTCACTGCAACATTTGATGCAATAAATTATACATTTCTTTGAGTAAAATTGCCATTTGTTAGTTTGTCTATCAGACATACACTTCAGCAGTTAATGCCTCTTCTGTTGGTCAGAAAAGACTTGTAATGTTATATGTAAGACAATGTACAAGCAATTGAAAATGCAAGACATACTGCTAGAGAAAGAAATCATTGAGCCTAAGGCTATCCATAACTACTAGTCATGATGGCTATGTTCTACCACCACTATCAGAGGCAGTATGCCTGCGAATATGAGTTACTATAAAGAATGAGTGGAGAGGCTGCGGTAGTACTCAGGTCCTGCTTGTGGGCTACACATAGGCATCTGGCTGGGTACTAGAGCAACAGGATGCTGGACTAGATGGGTCATTGGCTAGATTCAGCAGGCTCTTGTTGTTGTTGCTGTTGGCATCTGTCTGCCTTGGGAGACAATGGAAGGTGCACTTTGAGGGGTGAAGTCAAACATTTGGAGAGTTGCAGCGCCTGCTACAGCTGTAGAGACCCATACGAGAGAGACATAGTTTGTTGCAGCTGGGGCAGATGAAAGCATCTGGTTTTGTGATGCAGATGCATCATGGTGTTTGTTCTCTCTGCGCTCTATCCAGTGGCCACCCCTCCTTTGTTCACTCTTGTTGATGAATGGCTTGTCTGTCTCCAGGCGCTACAGTCTTCTGCAAGGGATTCCCACATGGCAGGGTTGATGTTTCTAGCCTTCATGTCTCACTTGCAGTCATCTTTGTAACAGATATTGATCTGCCAAGGGGCCTGGTGCCTGAAGACAGCTCCCCTGTAGAACATGTCCCTGCGAATCCAGCTGTTTTGTGGACATGCCTAAACCAGTGCAGATGTCACTGAGACAGGAGTGTGAATGTGGTAGGACTGTGGTATTAGGTGAGCACATCTTTATTTGAGACTCTGCCCTGTCATGTGATGCCCCAAATCTTCCTGACAACAGCACATGTGGAAGGTGTTGAGGCATCGCTCCTGGTGGTTGTAAGTCACTTCCATAAAGCAGCATGCTCAACACGCAAGGCTGGAAGACCTTCATCTTAGGATCAGTTGTTAGCATTACATTCTCCCATACCATTTTGGGAGAGGGAGAGGCAAGCCATTGCCATGACTGCCTCGCCAATATGCTTATCCAGTTCAGGGTCAATGGAAAGGTTGCTGGTTATGGTGGAGTCCTCTGCAAAATCCATGCAAGGGACCCTATTTTGTTAGGGGATTGCAATGTCAGCCCCTTCCTGAATCAGGGTGGAGTTTGTATGGAATCCTGCAAAACTGGGAAGGATTAAACCTTGCTCATCAGCTGGTGAGTGGGGGGTTAAATTATCCTTACTTTGACTTTGTGCACTGTTCCTCCTCCTGCCTCTCTAGCTCACACTGGCAATGCCATTTCAGCCTCAGTGGCCAAGGGAAATGGTGGACAATGGTAGAGCAGGATGGTTGCTGTGGACCTTTCCTAACAATTCCTCCACAGCTCACCTGGACCACCCACCTCTGTCTCAATCTGTGCTTTTGTCTCTTATCTCCCTCCTCCACTTCCCTTTTCCTCAGGGTCCATCACTGCTGTGATGGTGAAGCAGTTCTCAGACGTTTATCATAACGCTGTACAACCTGTGCAACTATCATTGGATGTCTCAGTATCTTCCTTTATTTATGCTCATTTCACCCTGTCTTAATGCAGACGTGCTTGTGTTGTTCGAGGCCAGGTGGTAGCGATAGATGGAACCCCTCTGGTTGGCGTGAATGTGAGTTTCCAAAACCACAATGATTATGGATACACCATCAGCCGACAGGATGGAAGGTGAGATAGTTTATTCTGTGTCTTCTGACATTATTTTACTTCATTTTTGAGAAGCCTTTGGTTAATTCAGTTGTTGAAAATAACTTGGCTGTCAACTAATTAAATAATTAAGTCTGGAGACTCGTCTGTCTTTTAAAATGATAAGTTACTTGATTTTATTTTAATGCAAATCAGCAAAATATACAATTTTTGGTAAATATTTTTAGTTCATTTTTCAGTCGATAAAAGACAAGTAAAGGAGCTATAACAGAAGATCAGAAATAGAGAACATTAATACAAAACAAAATAAATATATAGACATGTATGGTAAATGCAGTCTGTGGGTTGAGTAGAAAGGTGAAATTTGTACATATTTGAATAAGGCACATTGGTAGTTTTTGTATAATTCCAAATTACCGAATCTTGTGATGGTAGTTTTCTTGAGAATATTGATGTTGCTCTATAAGTAATAAAAAATCCCAAGGTTCTAGCCCTTATCTAAATTTCAAATTACATGTAATTTTCTCCATTACAAAATACACCATTCTGAGACATACTACATGCACTATAACAAACATAAATGAACAAAAGTCCTCGTTAGAAAATAAAATATACCTTCAATGCTTTATTTTTGCTATTGTTTTATAGGTGATTGTATGGCTTTTGTTGTATTCATTATACCACTTTTACTTTTTTCTGATTTTACATCATGCTTTGGACTTTTATTTTTTTGTAAGTCACTTGGAGATTTCTTACGTGGCAAGCAACTAATAAATTGAAATAACAGTAATTGTAATATGCCAACCCAATATCTGAGCGACAAGAGATTCTAGGAGTTTCAGGCACTTACCCAGCATTCGGTTTTGTTGGAATGAGAGACAGTGGAGCCTGTTGTATCTTTGGGATATGTGGTTTATTGACACCAATATGCAACCTGAACCTAAGGTGGAGGGGCTCACAGCATTAACAACCCAACAGATATTGCTTCTCCATTAGTGACAGCTTTGGATCCAGCACAAATCAAGCAAGTCCAGCTTCTCGACTTGTTTTTCCGATGACTTCACACACCACTACCTTGGCTGTTGTCCTTCTAACTACCAGGCAGGCAGGAAGGAGAAAGGCCCACCCATTTGCCATATGGCGCACAGCAACTTCTTTGGTTATGCTACTCATGGTCCTTAAATGGCCAGCTAAGGCTATTGTCTTAAAATCACCTAGACAGACTATAGTCAGTCTATAAAAATGAATGTGTTGCCAGTAATGTTGTTTTTGTTTCAATCAATTCTGGTGATAAAAAAAACAAATTGTTTCAATGTATGGCAAAAATATATTTCTAAATATATCTAGCAGGGGCGGGGGAGAACGTGAATAAAATATAAAATATTGAAAGATGTAAAAGACAGAGGAGGTTTCTCCCTGCTGGGTATGAGTTTATATTATGAAGCATTTTGCCCTTGACGGTTGAAGGAATGGATGACATTGGAGAATCCACATATCTTAGATTTAGAAGGTCATGGTAATATTTTTGGTTGGCACGCCTATTTGTGGTATGAAAAGGTGAAAGTACATAAAGGATTTACAAATCACATAATTAGGGGATTTTTTTTATAGAGTATGGGATAAATATAAAAGTTGGTTGGAGACAAAAATACCACTTTGATTCTCACCTTTGGAAGCCATAGCGGTAATGAAAAAGAATATAATAGAAGGTTGGACAACTTATAGAAAATTATTAAAACAAGGGGGAGGAGAGTATAGTCTGAAATCTATAAGATATTATTGGCATGGGAGACAAAGGATGAGCAAGTAAAATCTTCAATTATTCAATTTACAGCATGCTATAGTTTAAGAGAAAACTACTGTTATAAACATGGTATCAAACACTGACTAAATTGTAAAAAATGTATAAAACAAAATCAAATACGTGTTGGAAATACAAAGAGAAAGAAGGTATTTTTTATCATGTGTGGTGGTCTTGTAGTAAGATTAAAGCTTACTGAGAAATGATTATAATGAATTGAAAAAGATGTTTAAAATAACATTTGTAAATACACACACACACACCTAAAAGCTTTATTTTTGGGAATTATAGGGGAAGAACTACCTAAACAGTACAGAAATGTATTCATGCATGTGACAACAGCGGCAAGAATGTTATTTGCCCAGAAATGGAAAGAAGGAGAAGTCCCAATGAAAGAATATGGATACAAAACTTGTGGAATACAGTGGTACCCCGATTTCCGAACGTAATCTGTTCCGGAAGTCCGTTCAAGTTCTGAAACGTTAAAAAACTGAAAGCGGAAGCCTCAAAGTGGAAGCCTTAATATGGAAAACTCAAAATGGAAGCCGTGTTAACCTGTTCGACTTCTGAGGCGTATTCGAAAACTGAGGCATTTACTTCCGAGTTTTCTGTATTCGAGTTCCGAAACGTTCGACTACAGAGGCGTTCGAAAACCGAGGTACCACCGTATGCAGAAATGGAGAAACTTACCAGAAAAAATAAGAAATCAAGATGACAAACTTTTATAACAGAATGGAAATGGTTTATTGAATATTTACAAACAAACTGTAAACAGATAAGGACATTGGCAGGATCATTGTAATAACCTACAGTTTCATAAGAGCATATATTTAAAGTAGATGAATAAAAGAATATGTTAAGTTAATTTAGAATATGCAGGAAATGTAAAAAATAAATTTAAGGAACCACAGAAAGAGGAGGAGGTCAGTCAAGTTTTGAAATGTTAGAATGATTGTAAAACTATTGAAATGTGTTTAACTGGAAATCATAAATAAATAAATAAGTGAAATGAAATGAAATCACCTAGACAGAGGAACTGGTTAGGCGAGCTGATTGTCATACCTTCTACCCCCACAGATACAGAAACCCAAGAATCAGAAGGAACTCAGGGCATTATTCAGGCTGACACACACGAACACCACAAACTCAGTTAATAATAATTAATTTCCCCTTCCCTAACGCAATAGCACATCTGTGCAAAAATCAGTTGTTGCTTTTTAAAAAAGTGCACCCTTAACACACAGTTTGTGGATTGACATTTTGATGTACTGATTAAAATAGGGCCTTATGGATTAATCAACTGAACCAGTTAAAGCTTGCAAATGCAGAAAAAGCTTATGTTCACAATTTCATGGTATGATTTCCTTTTACTGCAACAGCAGCATAAATACTTTAAAACTGTGAGTAAATAATCTATTGCAGTGTCAAGCCTTGTAAGTAATGGAGCTGATATCCATTCCATATTTTTTGTGATTTTAAAATGCCAGGGTAGCAAGTCACCTAATTATTATTTCTGATTTACCTATCTCTTGACAGAGCTGTAGCATGCAAATGTGCTCTCTCTAGTTTTGTTTCTTTCTTTCTGTGTAACATTTGGGAAATGTGATGGAATATGCATAATTAAGCCTGACTTCCTATCACAGTTTGTTACCATCAAAGGTTTCCATAAGAGATGCATCCAGTAATAGAGTGAAGTAACTATTTACACTGCCTTACGTTACATGACTATTGATGTTAAAGTCATATGATAATAAGAAACTGTATCATTTCCTCTGTCTAATACCATTTTATGCCCCATACCTCTTCTGGGATACAGAGAGCTCTTTTCTATCACAGTCTATCAGCTCAACACAGAGAGATAATAAATATGTGAAAACTATTCATGGTATGTGATGCAGGCAGGTCAGTGGATAACCATTCCAAGTAACTTCTGCAACCAGTGTCCAGCAAACCATCTTGCACAGGTACTCAGCCATTGATGCAGCCAGGTCAACCTAGTAACTCCCAAGGCTGGTTGGCTTAGGATGTGAGTAAGCAACTGACTGTTTACCTGCTTCTTTACATTGTAGGATATCAGTACTCAAACAGCCATGTTGGCAAAGAGTGAAGGTGTAAGTGGCAGGTCAGCTGTTTCATCATTCATTCATTCATTTTCCCTCCCATCTGACTGGGTTGCCCCAGCCACTCTGGGCAGCTTCCAACATAACAAAAATGTTGCACACACACTCAGTCTCCAAGTGGATTCTAGGCACTTACCCAGCATTCATGTTTCCTTTGAAGTGAAGTTCAGCAGAGACTGTGGTGTCTTTATGATATATGGTTTATTTATACATATATACAACCTGACCCTACAACAGAGGGGCACGCAGCATTAACACCCCAAGATGGCCTTGTTTTCCCCATAGCTGCAGCCTTGGATTCAGACTGAAATCAAATATCTCTCTGGCTCTCTCTAGCTTACCTGTCTGCAGGTTTGCTTCATCAAGCTTCTAGTTCACATCACTCAGCTCTCTAGCCTCCGTCCTTCTAACTGCCCGCATGTTGATGGAGGGTTCCATCTTGCACAGAGCCCCTTCCTTTGTTCCACTTTATAGTCCACCACCCAGGCTGTCACCTCATCAGGAAGCTAGCCTGGCTGTTCTAAGAATTTGAAGGGGGCCCAGGCATTCAGCCTACCTCCCACAAAAGGCTTAATACAGTGGATGCTCGGGTTGCGAACGTGATCCGTGCAGGAGGTACGTTCGCAACCTGCAGCATTTGCAACCCGGGACCCGCATATCTGCGCACGCACGGGTCGCGATTTGGTCTTCTGCGCATGCGCAAAGCACGATTTAGCGCTTATGCGCAAGTGCCAAAACTCAGAAGTAACTGTTCCGGTACTTCCGGGTTCAGCGCAGTGCGCAACCCAAAATCACGCGGCCCGAAGCATCTGTAACTTGAGGTATGACTGCAACAATAGTAAGGGTTTGAACAACAGACGCATTGCAATACTGTTTTGACTCTTCAGGTTTTTTTCACATTGCATTTGTGCTTCTTTGTTAATGAATTTTAATTTGTTTTTATTTCTTGTAAGCTGCACTAAGAGCTTCTGTATAATGTGGTTTTTTAATGTAGTATAATAAAATAACTAAATGCATACATACACTTAGGCATTTTTTGGCAGTGGTATGAGAGCAGCAGCTGTATCACTTGATGGTTCAAAATTTAAAAGGATTGGTAATATTAATATGCCCACTTTGCCCTATGAAGAGTGGTTAACGCAGAAAGTGCTTAACCCAAATGTTGGAAAGATGGATTTTCAAAAGGGTATTGTTAAAGCTATATTGGACTAGAATCAGATTTTTAAAATAGGCTTCTTTTGTCTTTTCAGTTTTGATCTAGTGGCTGTTGGGGGCATCTCAGTCACCTTGGTCTTTGAGAGATCTCCTTTTCTTTCTGTGAAAAGGACACTTTGGTTGTCATGGAATCGGTTTATTGTGATAGACAAAGTAGTCATGCAAAGAGCAGAAGTGGACCCACCATCCTGTGACATCAGTAACTTCGTGAGCCCCAATCCCATTGTCCTCCCTTTTCCTCTCACATCATTCGGAGGATCATGTCCAGAAAGGGGGACAATTATACCAGAACTACAGGTAAGAGCAAATGCCAATGGTGTAATATCATTGCTTGAAAGACAATAAATAGTTGGTTATCTATTAGGATGGGGACCCCTGTTTGTGTTAAAGTGTGGATAATTTAATTGCCCTTTAGCTAAGTGTTAGATTTGATTTGCTAAAATGAAGAACTGATTATTTTGCTTTTTTGTGTAAGTCAGTAGTTCCCAATCTTTTTAGTTCTGAGAAACTGACCTAAATGGCAGTCGCAGAATAACATAACCCTAAGTTAAATTAAAATATGTCATTATTATTTCCCTGTTGCTGATGAGTAAGTGTGGATTATGCCAGCCCAGCATAACCCAGTGTTCTTATACCCATTTTCCTGAGGGTGGGCAACCAGAGTAGTGTATGACAACCCTCGAGTGTGTAGTCCAGTCTTGCTATCCTGTGTATTGGATTTTTAGGGAAATGATGAGGGTTAAGGAGAGCAGCTTGTGGAGCGATTATTGCAGCAGTGCAATTAATTAAGGAGAGAAGGGAGTACGGAAAGAATTGATGGTTTCATTTGTGAATGGAAGGATAGGAACTGCAGACCCACACATTGGGAAACAACAGAAAGACCATGATTTCAAGTTTCTTAGAGTTTTCTCTGATGTGATTTTCTGTGACATTAACACACCCAACTGTTTTTCAGGTGGTCCAGGAGGAAATCCCCATCCCTTCCAGCTTTACAAAGCTCAGCTACCTGAGCAGCCGAACTTCAGGATACAAAACCTTGCTACGCATTGTGATGACACATTCTACTATCCCTCCCGGAATGACAAAAGTGCATCTTACTGTTGCAATTGAAGGGCGGCTGGCTCAGAAATGGTTCCCTGCTGTCACCAACTTGGTCTATACCTTTGCTTGGAATAAGACAGATATCTACGGCCAAAAAGTCTCTGGCTTGGCAGAAGCAATGGGTATGCCTTTTAACAACAACAGCAGTTAATTAACTATTGATTTATTGCATGGGCATCAGTCATTTTATTTATTATGTATGAATTCCAAGAAGCCTTTTAAATGATCATATTTCCATGGCTGCATCCGCAACGGAAATGTTCTTAAAGTTTTTATGTTTTAGATATTATTATTATTATTATTATTATTATTATTATTATTATTAACCTTAAAATGCATTCCTCTAAGGAGCTCAAGGCAGTGTATATGGTTCTTTTGCCCATCCATTTTATCCTCACAACAATCCTGTGTGGTAGGGTTAGGCTGAGAGATATTGACTGGCTCATAGACATCCAATGTGCTTCAAGTCTCAGCAGTAGTCATTTAAAAATCAAATGGTGTGTGTCTGTTTTCCTGTTCCTGTGAGCAGATGCACAATTAAAGATGGATATTTCCTGGTCAGTGTCAGTAACACACCTTCTAAAAGCAAATTCAGGTGGTTTGTGAGTGCCTTGAATATTGGAGCCAAAATACCGCCACTGAAAATGATAGAGGGAGGTCTTGGCATTATTGCGGGAACCCTGAAGTTTGCAGAAGTACAAACATAGTAGTTAAAAATAACTAACAAGGCAATCTGACCCCTCCAAACAACCTTGTAAGGATTGAGCATGTTCAAGTGCCAGGCCATGTGGAACGTCAAGGGAATGGCTGTAACTCATTCATAGTGCATCTGCTTTGCATCTCCCAGGTACAATCCTTGGCATCTCCACCTAGGCCTGGGAATATCCCCTCTCTGATACTACATGGAACAAAACCTATGTTCCCAATGTCATTCTGAAAATAAAATGAAAATTTCAGTGGGTGGGCGGGTTACACAATCCTCAGGGAGAATATGGTTGTCTGGCAGGAACCATGGACAGGGGACCTCTGGTCTGCAAGCCTTAATTATGACTGTCATAATTAGATTGTTCCATCCAAACTACACCCACCTGCCTTACACATATGATGTCTGGTGATAGGAGGGAAAGGTGGGGCTTGGATGAAAGGGCTTTGCAGGCACCACTGATCAGCGCTGCCCGCAAGACCCTTGCATAAGGCTTCTCAAGAGCAGATAAGCAGTGGATGAAAAGTAGTTGGGAAGTGCTAAGGACAGAACTTTGTGAGCACTGACGATCAGTTGGTCGTTGGTACTTCACAGACTGTTTTGCTTGCATGATTTGATGTCAAACCAGCAAGTCACCTGTTCTCAATTGTGACATTAGGAAATTGACTGGTAGGCACTGGTAGTCTCAAATTGAGACTGCAAGGTGGGAGGTGGAATCAGAGGATTGTAGAGTTGGAAGGAACTTTCACTGCCACATCCATTCCCTGACGCTTGTGCTAGATACACCTCAACATTTTGTTGCAAGTCTCACTTGTTTTCTCTAATAGCAAACTCAAGAGCTTTAAGCACCTAGCCATTGGGAAAGAAAACAGAGCCACCCAAAACGAGCAGTGGTTTCTGCATCCTTGAGGACCTCCTAATTCATGCAGAGATTTATAGGTTTATAATTTTGTTTTAAAAGTCTTTAAAATGGCCTGGCAGAGATCTTTGAGCTTCCAGCCTTACAAAATGCTAACAGTAGTTGAGCTTAGAGAAAATAGGGTCTAATGGGATGTGATGATGTCATGAAAGCCTATTAGAACTGGCTACATGGTGCCCATCAGTGAGCACAAAGGAAGCACAAATTACTCTCACTCTTAAGCATTGACACAGTTGTAATTTTGCCAAAATGTGCACTGGTGTGAGCATTACATGATTCCCATTGAGAACGATATAATGTGCATAGAAAATATATCTATTTGGATGCACATTATGAATCACATCCTGGCCAACGCTTCCTGTTTTCCTGCACTGCAGGTATGTCTGTTTGTGCCCTTTGGGAAACCTTTGGAAGGGGGGGGGGAGCTTGGTTCTGTTTGTTTTCTGGTTTATGAGGAAAAATCTCTGGCTGCCTAAACATAAAGGGAAGACAGGACACCAGGGAGGATGGAAGCCCTGTACTTCACTATTCTATCTTAATTCCTGCCAAGAGGAGTCGTTCCTCATCCTGTCCTGGCTTGAGTGACCATCCCCTCTTGCTTTAGAGCAGGGATGTGGAACCTCATGCCCTCCTCGCCTTTGGCCCTTCTTGCCTTTCGTTCTGGCCCTTGGAATTCTTCCCAAACTGCACACCCTGCTGACCCTGTTTCACACGCTGTGTGGTTTTGTCTGGCTGGGATGTGTTCTCGGGGTCTGACAAGGCCTCTTGCTTGACTGAACAGAGGATAGAGAGGGGTGTGTTGAACAGGCGAGTAGAAATCAGCCTGTTGTACAATGGTAAAGTTTGCATTCCTTGTACAATACCAGTGCCTGGATGGAGACTAGAGAGGAGCAAGAATGAGTAAACATTACATCAGTTGCCCCACACTTTTTGTCTCTGGCTCTAACCACCACTGTCATGTGGCCCTCAGAAAGTTGCCCAGAAGGGAATGTCAATAAATTAAGCCTTTAGTGCCAAGGGCCTAGTCCTGCGGAACACCCTGCCAGTGGAGATTCAGCAGGCACCTTCTACGCCAACTTATAAATGCCTTCTGAAAACTTTTCTGTTCTGTTAGGCAATAAAGAGTACACCCCACATAGTAGTAGTTTACTGATGCTTTTTAATTTCTTTTTACTTTCAACTTGTTTTAAAGTCTTTATTATTTTATTGTTTGATTTTATGTTTTTTATATTGTTGTAAACTGCTGTGATATATCTTTATGGTACAGTGGTATATAGTACAGTGGTACCTCGGGTTAAGAACTTAATTTGTTCTGGAGGTCTGTTCTTAACCTGAAACTGTTCTTAACCTGAAGCACCAGTTTAGCTAATGGGGCCTCCTGCTGCTGCCGCGCTTCCGGAGCACAATTTCTGTTCTCATCCTGAAGCAAAGTTCTTAACTATTTCTGGGTTAGCGGAGTCTGTAACCTGAAGCGTATGTAACCTGAAGCGTATGTAACCAGAGGTACCACTGTACATATTTTTATAAATAAATAAAATGTGGCCCTTGGACTGAAAAATATTATCCACCGTACGGCATATTTAGAGTTCTTACCTGCTAAGGTTCAATCTGGTACCATCATTTATTTTGGAAAGTAGATTTGAGCATCTTCCATTTGATGACTGTCATGTATGTGTGTGGTATGGTAAAATTTGTGTACATTTTCTTACCTTTTCTTTAAAGTACCTCATTCATATATTTGTCAGGCATATTTGTTTCCCAAAAGTATCATGAGTTTGCAAGGTATTGTTTTTGTTTGTTATTATGGTACAGATTTTTGTGCTTTGATGTTGCAAACTGCCCTGTGATCTTCGGATGAAGGACAGTATAAAAATTTAATAAATAATAACAATAACAATTCCTGCTTCATGACAAAAAGTCAGGTTCCATCATATACCCTTCTGCCTTTCACAGCACTTCTGAAAAAGTCCAGGGTATTATCTTCCCTACCCCCATAATTGACACCTCATCATACTTAATCGTTCTCTTTTTTATTATTCAAAGAAAGATTCATCATTAAGTTCCAGTAAAACTGATGAGTTGTGTGCAATAATTATACCATGATGCCAATATAATAGCAAATGGCATTGGAGCAGATTGAAATAGCAAATTTCATACAAAACATCCCCCCCCCCCCCCGCTACTCAAGTGCAATGGAGAAACCTTGACATCTTTTTTGTGTGCCTTCCAGCAAGATATATTCTTTCAAAGTGATGGATTAGAGAGAGCAAGGTGAGAGGGCAGAGGGGATAGTGGCTCCCTGAAATAAATGAAACAAGAGGTCTGCTTGCCCCAGGTATGATGGAGTGAGCCTGTGCATCCATTCCTATGCCCAACAGACAGCAGTTGTGACAGTGCTGCCCATGGAAGCAGCATTTTTGCAGCACTGATGAATCACTGGAGGGACAGCAGGGTGAGCATCTGGGCTCAGACCAGGCATACCCTCCTGCCATCTCTCAGAGCAGTGTCACAAGAACATTGTCCCTAGGAAACAGCACTCTGCTGTGACAATTTTAGGGCTGATAGGAATCAATGTGGGGGGGGGGGAGCCAAGCTCAGTGGCATACAGCACCTGTTTGGCATGCAAAAAGACCCAGATTTTATCATTGGCATATCTAGTTAAAAAGATTTCTGTTTTTCATTTTGTTTTCTTCCAGATTTCTGTTTAAGACCCTGGAAAGCCACTGCTTTCATTGATTTTTTTTAAATAGATATTTATTGAAATTTCAGAAATTATATATATAAAAAAACAAACAAAACACAGACAAAAACAAGTATAATTTCGATCCCTTATTTTCTTATACCTTACTTTGCTGACCTCCTCCTACCTCCCCTTTCTGTATTCCAATTTCAAATATTTGATATTCAGCAAGTCCTCTCCCTTAATTTCATTTAGTTTTTAACCTTTCTTTTCTTTTAACATAAACATTACTGCTGTAAACCACTTAGCTTCTAAACCGTCCTCATTCTAACATTCATTAATTTTGCAGTGTTTCTCAGCCCTTTCTTCAATTTGTTTTTGATAACCTTATTTTCATTTAGTTTAGTTCATTTAAAAAATCCAGTTTTACCTTATCCAAACTTAAACATCGAACTTATACATCAGTTCTTATTCTTAAAACATTTTTTCTAAGGTCGACCAATATTCCCTTCCACGAATTTCCCAATTTACATAGCAGTAACAAACAAAGTAAAAAAATGAAATAAATAGTAATTATGAACCCTTTGGATTCCCAAACTCCACCCCCCCTTTCCCGGTTTCAGCCCCCCAAAATGTCCATCAGTCTTAATCTACTATCAGCCTGGAGATCTCACGTCCGAGGCTCTTAATTGTCTCTTAGTTCCTCTCTGCCGGTCTTTTTGATAGACCTTGATATTAAACACCAAATCTTGGAGAAGCTCCGGCCCAACAGGATCCATGTTTTTTCCAGCTAGGCCTCCATACTTAAGAGTAGAGCCTATGGGGTGTTCCATTTCTTGTTTCTTGCTCCTTTCCAGTCCAAAAATCCCCAAAGCTCTAACCTCCACCTTAGTCACATTTGTAATCCTTAAGTCTTCTGATCTCCACATAAGAAGATCTCTCCATTTCTCAATCTCCAATTCAGGCCAGGCTTTCCACATCAGATTTTTATTTTCCTTTATTGCCATCATGCCAGGCCTCAAGGTAGAACTCTCTTTTAACATCTGCACACCAGCTCCTCCTTCCTTTTCTTCAGGGGCGACATATGTCTCCTTCTCCATATTCTCAAAACTCTCGGATTTCTCTATTTGTCCAGTTGAATAGGCTCCTTGTTTCCAATCCTTATCCGATCCAAGAATGTTATTTACTGTTAAGTCCAGAGTTGAAACATTTGTTGGCTTCCGGTTAGCGCCAGCGACTAATGGCGGATTCCCTCCGAGCTCCGGAGGGAATCGGCTCTGCAGGATCGGGTCTTGCCGCTGCGGCGAAGCGGGGACCCTAAAAAATCACAGGCGGGGAAGCCTGTGAGCGTGGTGACTCGGCGGGCACCATTTGCGCCCCCCATCTGCGAAGGAGCCTTTTTAAAGGCTCCGGAACAGGGACGGGGTGCGGCGCGGTGCTGAGGGTACTGCTTCTTCTTCTGTGGAGTGAAGCCGCAAGCCATTGTCGGAGAGCGCTGACTTCTTCTTTTGAACAATCGGACTCTAAAGTAACAACCCGTGAGTAACATGGAAATTTGGGCTCTAAAGGGAAAATTTGTTTGAATTAGGAACGAGCGGGGAAGGGTTAAAAAGGAAGCCCGCCCCCCCCTTTGCAAACAACATAAAGCAAAGGACCTGCTAGCTAAGGTCGAGAGAATTTTTCTTTTTCACAAAAGACTTTAATTTCACGGTTTGATATTACAATAATTCTTACTGGAGGATTAAGAACTGATTTTGAGAGCTGAAGTTCTACCCCCCCCCCACGTGCCCGGGATCGCCCCGTGAGAGAGCCTGTTGATGAAGTATTGAAGAGCTTGACAGCTGTCAAGTCAGCTGTCAAGACGGAAAAAGAGAACCCTGTTTTTGTTGCTTCTGCCGGTTACATTGGTCACAATTTGTTACAATTTGTTGACAATAAGGAAGGGCTGTTACAAAATAACTGGATTTCTGGACTCGAGCTGAAAAGAATATTAAGGAACTAAAATCCCCCTAGAGGGACTTAGTGATATTACAGAAATGGCTGGAGGAGGGAAAATCCAGGCTGAATTGGACAGAGCATTTGTTCTCTTGGGAAAGTTACAAGGCCAATTTGATGTTATGGCTACAAATGCTTTCATTGATTATTGCAATGTACACTATGTGGTGCTGCCCTTGAAGACGACCCAGAAACCTTAATTGGTCCAAAATGCAGCAGCTACCAGATTTCTGGCTGGAGTTTCTTTTAGATCTCATATAACCCCTGTTTTAAAACAGCTGCAACAATTTCCAGTTCTTTCCCAAGCCTGCTGTCTCAAGTGGTGTCTGTGATCTAATTATTGATAAAGTACAGGTGAAATAAGAAATACCTGTTTTAAAAGCAAGTATATCTAAAATAATTTTAGTGGCATAGGTATAACCCGGTGTCTACAGGGGAGACAATCTTTCATTAAAAAGAAATAAAACGAGCCTTGCTGCAGCATCAGACAAAATACTTGTCTGGTCCAGTGTCCTCTTCCCCACAGTGTCCAGATGCTTATGGGAAACCCACCAAAAGAGCATGGGGGCAATAGCCCTTTCCTCCAGTTGCTCCCCAGCAACCATTTTCAGAGGCAACTCAGAGTAAGCTATTAGCATAATTTCTAACATTTAATATCGCCCAAAAGGCATTATGCAGAAATGCAATATTCAAGTACCTGAAAACTTCCCATACAGACTCTCTCAGGTGCTAAGATCAGTGGAGGGGGATCTCTTGATTGCTCCATCATCCTCAGAAGCTTGTGGGGGCTGGTCTGGGAGAGGGAACTTTCACTCTGGTGGCTCCTAAATTGTGGCACTCACCAAAGGTGTGTTTGACACCTTATATCACCTTTGGTGAATGCTGACGATGCACCTTTTTACCCTGGCTTTTGACACTTGGGTTGTATATTTTTCAAACCCACCTTAATTTTGGTGATTGTTTTACGCTGTTTTTGATATTTTGTTTTAGAGTTGTAATCCACCCTGAGACCTAAGAGCAAAGAGCAGGTTAATATTAGTAATAATAGGAAGAAGAAGAAGAAGAAGAAGAAGAAGAAGAAGAAGAAGAAGAAGAAGAAGAAGAAGAAGAAGACTGACCCATTAAGGCATTTTCTTATCTTTCATAAATCTAGTTGATTTCAGCATTTTTATTCCTTCCTAGATATGCAATACAATTTTTCTTTTCTTTTTCACCATCTCACGAGTTATAGCTTTCACGTACATGCCCCTGAAAGAAGCAGAGTGCTTATTTGCAACCTGAGTGGTTCCCTCCAGGAGCAGAGAGCAATTATGTCCTTTAGTTTTCAGGAATGTGTTCTTCCTTGCACATGTGCTCCTGAATCTCTGCAGGTGCCACATTAACAGCAGATACGCAGTGGTAGTCTTGGGATCTGCGATTATTTCGGCTCCAGCAGCAGCAATTTACTCTGCATTTCTTCATGATAATGGCATGGGAAAGAATTCTGGCAAGCCGAAAGCGACTTTCTGTTACTAAGACAAGTTTTGTGGTTTCTGTTGCTCATATTCACTGATGAGGTTTTCAGAAGAGTTGCCTGCTCCCCCCCCCCGTAAGGTAGAGTGGATTTTCCCATTGCTTCCTAAGGATGTTATAAATACTGATGCCATTGTATTACCTGCTAACTACCACAGCCTCAATTTTCCTGGTCATTAAGAAATAGTCACACACGAGATATGCTTATTAAGCTTTTTTAAGCGCAGTGTATGTAAAACAAACTGCTTGTGCTGTTTATATTGGGGGTGTTATTGGGTTGTAGGGGGGTGTTATTGGGTTGCTGTTTTTATTTTGCGGTTTTATATTTTGATTTTATTCTGTGAACCGCCCTGAGACCTCCAAGTATAGGGTGGTATATAAATTCTAATAATAATAATAATAATAATAATAATAATAATAATAATAATAATAATATAATATGCATAATATATGCTTTCCCCCACTGCACCTTTGCTGTTGATACATATTTGCTGGTGTACTTCTAGAAAACCTGGATATAATTTATAGCAGTGGTCTTTAGAATTCTGCTGTTTGTCTTCAGAAAAATCTATACAGTGGTACCTCGGTTTTTGAGCATCTCAGAAGCCAAAGTTTTGGTTTTCTAACGCCAAAAACCCAGAAGTAAATGCTCCCATTTTCGAATGCACCTCAGAAGTCAAATGGCTTCCATTGCATGTTTTCCCATTTTCTCCATTGAACTTGCAGCCAGCCCTTTGTGTCTCGGTTTTAAAACGCCTTGGAAGTTGAACGGTCTTCTGGAACAGATTGCGTTTGAGAACTGAGGTACCACTGTATTTCACTGGTGGGTGGGCATGACCCATGGGGATGGAAGTTCACTATTGGCTGTAGATTTTGAAGGGTGCTTGATCAAGACACACACACCCTTCCCTCTGTCAGTCTACCTCAGGAATGAATTACCTCAGGTCCTTCAGACCTGTCTGTCTGGTCCTTGGGACTGACTCCAGACCACACACCCCTCAGTGACATCTTCCTGGAAAGTTTTTTGCCTGCCTGGATTATATCCTTGACCTCTATTTAATTCCTATTTGGATAGAGGAGAGGAGTGAGTGAATATGTGTAGAAACTACCCTATTGTACAATTAACATTTGTTGCCCCATTAGCTTTTGCCTCTGTCCCCACCCACTGCTGGCATGTGCCCCTGGAAGTGAGTGTGGCCTAGAGGCTAGAAAATATTCCCCATCCTCAGTCTGCCTCCATATTCCCATTAGCGCTCAACTGTATGTGCACATTACTGTATATTATGCTCAAGAACCACAGCATAAATGTTACCACAACTGAACCTGAATCACATGCCTGTCGTTTTCTAATTTATGTTGTGCATAAATGTACTTACAGAAAAGTCAACTGATCTAATTTTTTTGTACAGTATATGCATAATATTTGTACATCTGCTCCCCCTCCTCTACCACATCATTGCTACCGCCTACTTAGGCCTGCTAGGCAGAGAGCCCATCAGCAAGCAGGCGGTGATGGCATCAGCTGCTCCTTCTCCTCCTCCTCACCACCACCATGGCATGAGCCAGAGTGAGAGGTGGATGAACAAGCAGGGTGCAATATGAAGAGGAGCAGGGTCAAGGGGACCTTCTTGGCAGGTGCATTGCAGTTGCCCACCCATGGCGACCTTTGATTAAGATTTTGGGATTGCTTTGAGGGAGGGATAGGAGGGAGTTGCTCCATTGTGGAGAACAGAAGTTGGTGGCTGTTGCCCAGAGCAGACAATGAGCGGACAATCCAGTCTAGTTTTGTTTTGCTCAGTTCTACAAGGGCTGCAATGAGACACAGGCCACCATCACACAAATTCTTAGGCTACCCTCTGCAAGTGGAATAGGGACTTTCCTAATAACAGTCAGCAACCTTAACGAACTACAACTCCCAGAATGCTTTGGAGGAAGCCATCGATGTCTAAGGTGCTATCACAGCATTTTAAATGTATAGTGTGAATGTGACCTAAGGAAAAGGAAGCTGACAGGTGTAATAGGAATGCCTGGTTCATGGCTGTTGCTTTTAGTATAAACCTGTGCTTGAACTTTGTCTCAGTGTCAGTCTCTTATCCTCCATTCCTGCTGCTTCCAGGCATTCTGAAACAGAAGGAAGGGTGACCATTGCTTATATTTTTGAAGATTGGAGGTGCCAAAAGGCCTCTAGTTGTCACAATTTCATTAATTAGTAAATCTAGTCCAGGTAATCATGTGCCATGTCATCAAGACCCTCCTAAGGTCCTGTTTTTTACAAATAGCAGATGAGATGGAACTCTCCAGTATCTGGACTGCACTGCTTTCAACTGTAGGCCAGGGGGGCATGTTTATGTATGTATGTATGTACTTTTATTTTTTTAATTTCCCAAATGCTTCGGAGAAAAAGAATCTCCACACAGTATAGAGATTCAGTTATATATCAAAAATTATATTGACAAAAATACAAAAAGCAATTGGATACATAAATACATAAAACCATAATCAAAAGCAAAAGCAAAGATAAAACCAATAGATCATTTAAAACAAATGTAATTATATAATGTGTCTGAATGGGGCTGCTGAAACAGAAAAGTTTAAGTAGGCAGATAAAACAATATAGTGATGGTGCCAGCGTAATGTCAATAGGCAAGGAGTTCCAGAGCACAGGTAATGCCACAGTAAAGGAATGACTTGCAAAGGCAGGATGAACATTGTGTGGCACTTGTAAAAGTACATGTTCCACAGATCAGAATGACTGAATGTTCATGTATGGGATGGGGCAATCCCTTCAGTAATATGGTTCCAAGCCAGCCAAGGCTTTGTATAACTGAATTCTCTACATAAAAAATAAACAAACCCTTGCACATGGAAAAGTAGATGGCAGGAAAAGGCCCTGTTCAGCTAGTAATCCAAATGCAAGACTGGTTTTTGGTGACACGGGAACATCCTGCTGTCTGAAGTGCAGCAGTCCCCACCAGCAGGCTTGGTCCAGATTTGGGGGTGGGGACAGGGGTGGTTGGCAAAATGCGTTTTGATGGAACCCCTGCTGAATGAGTGGGACTCCTTTGTCTTGCCTTGTGGTAGCATCAGGTGGCAGTAGTCCCAGTTAGCTCCAGGGGACTGCCTTGGAAGCTGCCATTTCACCATTCAGCTTCCAACATAGCCTCGCTCTGTGACATTATGGGAAATTAAAATAGCAGCTCCAAGACAATGGGAATGATGGGAATTGTAGGCCAACAACATCTGGAGGGCCACAGGTGCCCCACCCCTTAAACAGCGCAGGATTAACTACTGGTGATTTAATCTAACAATTACCATGGAAAATGGGAAGAAAACCAGTCTATAATGTATTGTTCTTTATCTCTTTTCAGTGTCAGTGGGTTATGAGTATGAAACTTGTCCAAATCTGATTCTGTGGGAGAAAAGGACTGTAACGCTGCAAGGATTTGAGTTGGATGCTTCAAATCTTGGAGGCTGGTCCTTGGACAAACACCACATTTTGAATACACAAAGTGGTAAGTCAGTTGGCTATGAATTAAGCAGCATGGAATGGTTATTCCACCTCTCCTCCCTGCAAAATAGAAAATTACTAATGGTATTAACATTCCTAACTTCAGAGGGTATTATGTCTGGTCAGAAAAGTCTGCTGAATCCTTCTTTGGTTTTCCAGCTCACCAGCAGAATCATAGATGTATAGAGTTTGAAGGGAACCAACTTTTCCAACCCTTTGCATAATAGATGCTATTTAGTTCAGGCATTGACTACTGCATCACTGATAGATGGCCATCCAGACTCTGATTAAATACCTCAAGCAAAGGAGAGCACACCACTTCCTCCTGATATAGAGGGTTGCACTGTTGGACTGTTCTTAATATTCTTGTGTTCTTCTGGATACAGTTAAGGCTCTCACCGTCCTTCTAATATGCAGTACAACTAGGTAACATGTGGAATACCAACAGAGTAGCCTTATTTATCTGAATGTCTCGTTGCTGGAAGTGACTAGAAGTTTGCTGAGCCAGAATGGAATGTTTCTGTTAAGCAGCTATTCCAAGGTCACAGCAGATGAAGTGAGGAAGACCTTTATGGGATAATAGAATATGTGCATCTACTATGGTCATAAATTGTTCCAAATAAAGCATCACTTTAATTACAGGGGTAATTAAGGAGGGGATTTCCCCTATTTTCTTGCAACATCACCCATCCCTACCTGCCTCTACTGATTTTATAGACTACGGGGGAGCCATGCTTGAGATTCAGAATTGTCAGGAGATAAGGCTAGTGGATTTTATTAAGGGACTTCTCCTCACCTTCCTCCAATAATCTGAGCACTAGTAGGATGAAGCAAAGCGTGTACTCTCAAACTTAATTAGCTGAAAGGTCAAAAAATAATGTACCACTTGATCTCAGCTAAATTCTCAAGAGCAGGTTCTCATCAGTTTGAGCCACTGAATATGAACACACACACACACACACACACACACACACACACACATGATGAGTGTTCAACCTTTAAAAAAAAAATCTGCAGTTCAGGCCACAATGTGATGTGTGGGGAATTGAAAGGCATGCAGATTTGAGTGACTTTTCATTCATGAACTTCTTCAAAAGTTTGAAGCTATTAATTATACTACAGAATTTGTTCTGCTGGGATGCATTTGCTAGGGCAAGATGGTAAGAAATGTCATTCTGCACTGCAATGATGATAATAATAGCATCAGAAATACTATAACAAGGACACAAGCCTTTCCCTCCACCCCTATTCAAACACAGTTATTTCAGCTTCTTAGCTGCATCTTCCTGGCAGTTATGATCCCAAAAATCCTTTCCCAACATTTCCTATGATGATTATCATTCATTTATTAATGCATCCCTGTCCACACACATGCAAACCACTTTTAACTAAAATCAAATTTAAATTCTGCTGATTCTTTTTTTAAAAAAATTATTAAAAGTTTAAGAATTAAAGAAAAAAGTAAAAAAGAAAGAGAGAAGATAGACAATACAAATCAATACATTACAATACATATAAAAAAGCAAAAGACACAATACATCAAAACAAAAACAAAAGCAAAAAAAGTTAAAAACACATCCAATATTTCCATATCTTTATCTTTCATTAACTTGTTTCATCGACCTCCTCACACCTCCCTTTTTGTGTTCTAGTTATTAATTATTTCAGCAAATCCTTTCCATCTTTCACTGTTTTCTGTCATTTAATTATCTTAATTTATTTTAACCTTATCTTACCATTAAAACCCTAAAACTTATTTATACTTAACTCCTTATAACATTTCTACTAAAGCCATATAATTTCATTCCAACATTTTTCTAACACTCATTAATTTTGCAACATTTCTCTAAATATTTTTTAAAAAACTTTTTTTCCAATCTTCTTCCACAGTCTCTTCACCCTGGTCCCGGATTCTGTCAGTCCTTTCTGTCAATACCATATGGTCCATCAACCTGGTGACCTTCTGTCCGAGGCTCTTAACTCTCTTCCATGTCCCTTCTGCAGATCTTCATATTTATACATACACTTTACTTTATCTTCTGCTGATCTTGTTCTTAATTTCCTTCCTTTGTCACTGAGGAGTAGATCTCGGGGAAACTCCAACCTAACAATGTCTCTATTCCTTCTCGACGGGTCAGCCCATTCTCCATGGTCGGAGCTAAAGTCCAATAGATATTTCAGAGCGCCACTCTCCCCCTGACCCAAATCCAGATCCCAAAGGCCAGAGCATCCCTGCATTGGAGGATCTATCCAACTTTCCTTCTCCAATCCAAGCAGAGCTCCATCCCACCAAATCTGACTTTCTCTAGATTCGATCATAAAGGGCAACAGCTTATGATCATCAAATTGCCTCTGTGAGGCCGGGGCTCTCTCCACTTGAATTACTTGAGGTTCAACAACAACTTTCTCCTTCGTCTTCTCCATAGCTTGCCATGTCAAAACAGATTCCTGGGTCAATTCCTGGGTAATTTCTGTATAGATATTCCCTTTTTGTCCCAACTCAGTCATTTTTTGTCCCAAATTGTAAATTTTATTAATCCACACATCCGCCTTCTCATGAAGCTGTTCCAATAAAGCACTTGTCTTGCAAAATGCCATCACTAAGGCTTCTTCTGTCAACATTCTTGTCCAAGGTCAGACTCTGATTCTCACGCTCTTTAATCTCTGCAGCTGGAAAATTCCCCAGCTCCACTCCTGCAACAGTTTCAAAAGCTCCCTCTAGGGGAAACAATTTCTATTTGTATCCATCAAACGCAGATCCAGCGACAGAATTAGTTTTGATTTTCAGTTACTTTTTTTACTCCTTTTTAAGTGCAAAAGGAAACAATGGAAACAAATTATTTCTCTTATTTAACTATCTGTCAACATACGTTTTATTCACAGTCAATGAACTTTCCCAAAACGTCAATCTTACTGGCAGCCCGTTCCCAGGTTCGAAACAGTGGTGATTTATCTTTCTTCACTCTCTCTCCTGCAGGCTTAAACGATCTAGAATTTCCCCCCTCTTCTCCTGCTTCCAAGGGGTGTTTAGTAATTTTAACCGATGGAGATTTAATCCTTTACAAAAGACTTTCCAGGCTTTAGCTTGCGACGTCTTTGCTTCAATCTATTTACAAAAGAGGAAGGCGGACTTCCTGTTTGAAACCTTCCCGTTTCGATGCCAAATTAAGAAGTTTAGAGATCCAATTTTCCGTTCTACTCACGGGTAGTTGTTTAGAATCCAATTGTCCACAGGAAAAAGTCAGCGCTCTCCGGCAACAGCAATGCAGCTTCACTCCGTGAAAGAAGCAGTTGATTCGAAGCACCGCGCCGCTCACCCCATGTCACTCCGGATCCCAGAAACCGGGTTTCCCCGCGAGTAGGGGAGGCGCAAAAGGTGCCAGCCGAATCCCAAGTCCACAGGCTTCTCCCGCCTGTGGTTTTTAATGGGTCTCTGCCTCGCCGTGGTGGTCCAGACCCTGATTTCCACGGAGTGGATTCCTCCTGATCAGAGGAAATCCGCCATTGCCGGAGGCGCTAACCCGGAAGGCCTAAATTCTGCTGATTCTCATGTGCAAGCGTTGGGTGGGTTCAGCTAGGTTTATTGAATTTATGTATCTTTTCCTGCTAAAAAAAAAAAGTTTCCAAGTAATATACAGCCAAATAAAAAATGCAGCTACATAAACATGTTAAAAACAGACTTAACAGTGCAATCATATTACTGATTCTGCCCAATTCTGGGGAAAGCAAAAACATTTTTGCCCAGTGCAGACAGAGTTGGTGCCAAGCAGGCCTCCTTGGGAAGAACAATCCACAAGCAGGAGGCTGCTACAGGGAAGACCTGTTCTCTCATCACCATCCTCTGGACCTGTCTTGAAGGTTGCACTCAAAGAAGGACCCTGAATGAGAAGCCCAGGGTCTCAGCACCAGGGTCTGACCCACAAAAGGTTTTTTAAAAGTCAAAACCAGCACTTTGAATCATGCCAAGAAACGAATCAGGCCAGAATCAGTGGTCTATACTCACTCCTCAGAGTGAATTAACAATCTATCAGCTGCATTCTATACTAGCTGTAGTTTCTGAATCATCTTCAAACTCAGCCCAACGTAAATTGAATTGTAGCAGTTGGACCTGGAGGTAACCTAAGCATGCACAACTGAAGCCAGGCTATCCCTATCCTGTTGAGCTACCAGCCAAAGCTGGTATAAGGCACTCTATGCCACTTAAAATACTTACATATAGTGGATGGAAAGGGAAACGAAGTAGGTTAAACAGACCCTGAGCTGAATTGAGTAGCCTGTGAAACACCTCAGACAGAGGCAGACTGCTTTCCAAAGCACAGATTTGAGATCTGAAGTGAATCTTGTCGTTGGTGTGCATCTGTCATAGCTGTTGTTATCTGCTTATTACAAGAAGCATTTGTATATATTTTTTAATTAAAAAATCCATCAAGGTCAGAATACAAATTCTACAAGACAAGTGAATTAGTAAGTTGGTTGTGTATTTATATTCACGACTTTGGGGGGGGGGGGGCTCAAGGCAGCTTGCAGACCGTAGGTAGGAAATCACGGTTAGAAGTAGATCACAATTTATTGGCCAAATGCAAGGACAAAAATAGTTTTGCAAAGTCATCAGATAATAGTTGAAGAAGCCTTTTAAAGAACTGTGAGTAGCTAGTGAATCAGAAAATCTTACCATTCCAATAATCACATAGCTAACTTTTCTGTTAAGTGTTCTGGCCAGGCTAGCATATCTGTCAATATATTACAGGAAGGCTCCTCGCATCCCTATTCTTGGAGCAAGTTTGTAAAAGCTTAAATTTGGGGTGAGAAGTAAAATGAATACCCTCACGCAACAATGTGGATTTTCTGTGATGTTCTGTGTGCCCAACTCAGGCTAAGTCTCAGATCAAAAAGCAGCTTTTCAGCTAAGAAATTCAACGTGATCTGGCTGCAGAGGTTCAAAATTCTCCCTTTTGGTGGGCATGATAAAAGAATTAATACCATTTTAAGGATAATCTAGTGGATCTAAGGGTTTTCTGTGCAAAGCATTGTCCAGGCAGGGCTTTAATACCAAACTACCCAAGACAGAGAAGATCAGATCTCCCAAAACATCTATTTTTAGCAGAAAGCCGCTGGTTGGGGGCCACCAATATTTGATTGAAGCAGCAGTGCTGGGAGACAAGATGTTTAAACCTTTTCCCCAGCACTGTTTTCAGAATGTAAATCTCCTATTATCCCCGCTGGGGAGAAAAATACATGTTACTTTTATTGTCCCTGTATTTGGTTCCCTAGCAGGGCTAATATCAGCTTCAGGGTTGGGGGAGTGGGATTTTGATTGGGGGAACTAAATAGGGAGGGAGAGGTTCAAGGTTAAACACCACCCTTTCCTAGTCCTGCTGTTCTGACTAAAATCAGCTGCTTAATCCCCTTCCATTGTAAAATAGAAAAATGGAGCTTCTGTGATACATTTGTCTTGTCTCATAGATCACATTCTGGGTTGCTGTCCTGGTCAATTAAGGTCCCTGGTTCATATGTAACGGGGGATCCTGATAATACTAGCCAGGGTCTCAACGGTGAAGTCAGTATGTGGCAGGAGTGGGGAGAGGAGGAACTAGAGGAGGAGCACGCATTCACGTCAGTGGAGGCTGGTCCATTATTATGAAAGATGCACTGCTGCACCTACCTCAGTCTGCTTTCTAGGGGCAATACATCCTATTTCACCACTTGAGGTGAAACAGGAAGTGCCACCCTGCCCGGACTCAGGCTTCAGCTACTGTTGGGCTTCTTGCCTTCTACCCTACCAGTCTAAGTGAGCACTAGCTACCCTGGATTCACAGCTTCAGAAACAGTGGCGTAGCGTGGGTTGTCAGCACCCGGGGCAAGGCAAGTAATTTGCGCCCCCTAACCCGTGGATTTGCGCCCCCTAACCCGTGGATTTGCGCACCCTAACCCTAACCCCCAGATGTTGCGCCTGGTGCGGCCGCCCCCTGCACCCCCCACGCTACGCCACTGTTCAGAAAGAAGTTTGTAATGATTGCCTGAATGGACTATTATCTCCAAGGCAGACACCAGACATTTTGCTGCCTGAAATGGATCAGCAAAATAATAACCATGGCCTGCAAAACTTATTTTGGCACCTGAGGCAGAAAATTTCACAAGCACCTCAACCCCTTTCCTGTCAGTAAAACTGCAACAATAGTAAATTAAATAAATAACACTTTGTTGCCATATCGGGGCACCTACACTCAACCGCCTGAGACAAACACCTTGCCCTTTCCCAATGATAGGGCTGGCCCCAGTTTTATTCATGGAAAGAGTTTAGTAGCTGAGTCCTTTAGAAATGGGAGGTCTCAGTGATTTTTCTATTAAAAAAAAAAGTTTAAGGATACTCCCATTTTGACTCCAGAAAATCACCATTTTATAGTTTGAATTGGGGAAAATAAATGCAGTAAATGGACAAAAGTACAAAGATTCACAAAATGTTTAGGGGTAGGCATACCCCTGCGTCCCTCCAGAAAAAAGCACTGGAAAGCCTACTTTTTGAGCTGGTATTCAGATTTCACAGATAAGGTGGCAAGGACTGGGAATTTTTCAACTATAATTTTTAATATAATGGTATTTTGTTGCATTTTCTGATGGTGTTGGATCACATGCGCACCTGCCCACCTCTTCATTACCTGCCTGAGACCTTTGAGATGGGTTAGGCTATGAATCTTAATGGAACAAGTACAATCCTTTCTAATTCGTCATTTTTTGAATTTACAGATACAGTAAAACTCTGGCTTCATCCTAGGGAACCTGTTTAGTGAAAGCATTGACTATTATTTGAGCATGTCAAAAATAACTATTTTGATTTGTGCTTTAAAGTACAAAGGTCTCTGGGGTCCTAATTATATATTGTTACTTGTGGGAGAAAGATGAAGGATTGCCTTTACATATTTAGCCATAGACAGAGGCCAACTGCTCCTGTCATTTCAGTGGATTTTAACTGCCAAGGGAGAAGGCGTTTGTGTGCATTAAGAATCCTGGCACATTGCCAATTTGCTCTTCCAAATGCACCCAAAAATCCAAAGAGAAATAAAGCAAGCTTGTCCCTTGTTGTTCATAAAATATTGCTTCTTTCTTTCTTTCTTTCTTTCTTTCTTTCTTTCTTTCTTTCTTTCTTTCTTTCCTTCCTTCCTTCCTTCCTTCCTTCCTTCCTTCCAGCGTGGTGTAGTGGTTAAGAGCGGTAGTCTCGTAATCTGGGGAACCGGGTTCACGTCTCCGCTCCTCCACCTGCAGCTGCTGGGTGACCTTGGGCCAGTCACACTTCTCTGAAGTCTCTCAGCCCCACTCACCTCACAGAGTGTTTGTTGTGGGGGAGGAAGGGAAAGGAGAATGTTAGCCGCTTTGAGACTCCTTAAAGGGAGTGAAAGGCGGGATATCAAATCCAAACTCTTCTTTTTTTTTGTTTCCTGCTTGGCAGGGGGTTGGACTCGATGGCCCTTGTGGTCTCTTCCAACTCTATGATTCTATGATTCTATGATTCCTTCTTTCTTGAAATTTCTGGATTCAAGTTTAAGAACTACAGCTAGTTATCTTCTAGAGAAATCTGGGGGAGGTTTTTGTGTCTTGTTTTTCATTTATTTTCATATATATTTATAAACTTGATAAAACAGCATCCAGAATGTGGAATTGAGCATCCTATAGAACTCTGGTGTGCTTTACAAAGAATTTTAGAAGCTTTTCTCACCATTTTCAGTTAAGGCTCTTCATTTATTTGTAGTATCCTCCTTGTTCTCAAATCTCCCATGGATCAGAGCAGTCAATTTATGAGTACTCTCAGAGACCCCAAACCTCATATTTCATTCAAAGAGGTCCTGGCGAGCCCTTGGTTTCTAATATAGGAGGGTTAAGACATCATGGGTTTGCAGGAAAAAATTCCTTCTCCATTTCCTCCTCCCTCAAGACCTGTTCTTGTAAAGAGTTTACTTTCCTAGCTTGCTTCTGGTTGGTGTTCTTAGAGATGTTAGCCAAAGTGAGGGTGTATTATTATTATTATTATTATTATTCTGCCCTTCACCCTAATGTCCTAGGGTGGGTAACAGTATAAAACACAATTTTAAAAACGGATTAAAACAAAACCATAAAAAGAAGGTCGGTCCTTAAAAATATACACTTCAAGTGTCAAAAGCCAGAGTACAGAAGTGTGTCTTCAGCATTCTCTGGAAGCTGTGTAATGAAGGTACAAGACACACCTCTGGGGGCTGCCACTGCCCCCTTCCCCCCAAAAAGTTCTAAGGGACGAGGAAGTACCAAGAGGTCCCCTCCACCAATCTCAGCACCCAAGAGGTTCTATAGGGAAGGAGGCAGTCTTTTCAATATTTGAACACCCTCTCTTTAACTGCAAAAAAGGTTCCCCAGACCAATAGATAATAAAATGGTCCTTGTCCTCAAAATTTGAAAGAAAAAGCACAGAATGAAAGGGGATGGGGGGGGGGAGAACGAAGAAAGGAAACTTTGGCACTGGCTGTTCGTTACAAAAATCATTTCTTAGTTTTAAAAAATCTGGCAGGGAGAGTGGAAGCAGGCTCCTTAGAGCTGCCGCTTCTCTGGTTGACTGATGAGGCTAGATTGGTCTCTTCCTTGGAATGTTGTTATTCTATGAGGGACACATTGCTCATCCTTGAAAAAACAAAATTAATACACTCCTTCTGAAATCCATCACAGTATCTTTTCACATTATTTATCAAGCTCAACGTGCACTAAAATAAGCGGGTTTTTTCTTATCCTTTTGATTCAGGGCCACTTGTACCTTCTAGAGACCTTTAGAACATTTTTCAGAAGTAGTATCTAAGGGTGAAAATAAACATATATGTGGCCTTACATTGTTTAATTACATCATGGTGCAGTTCTTAAGAAGGCATGATGCATGTTGATGTAAAGGTTATAATGAGATGGCGAAATGTGAAGCCCAGCTATTCAAAGTTTAAAGAATTTGGAGCAACAAGATCACTATGATCTTCCATGATTTTGCATGTGTCTCATTTTAGAAATATTTACCAGTGAAAGCTATTTTAACAAAGTTTATAGGTAGGATCATATTAATACACTGCAAATAAAAAGTTTACATTGTGTTCAATGTGAACAGAACTGGACAAAATACTGTGTGCAATGGCATGTGCTTATTATGTGCTTGTGTTTTTAAACCAGGTATTGTCCACAAAGGAAATGGAGAGAACATATTCATCTCCCAGCAGCCCCCAGTAATCTCAACTGTCATGGGCAATGGGCACCAGAGGAGTGTTTCCTGTGCCAACTGCAATGGTCCATCTCACAGCAGTAAACTCTTTGCACCTGTCGCCTTGGCCTCTGGTACTGATGGCAGCATATACATTGGAGACTTCAATTTTGTTCGGAGGCTCCTTCCTTCAGGAAACTCTATTAGCATCCTTGAACTAAGGTAGGAAACTTCGGAGTGCTTAAAAAGAATTAATTCATATTGGAAAGCAAAGATATAGAGAATCCCCCCCCCCAAATGTGCTACACTAATATCAATCATTGGCAGACAGTGTGATGGGCAGAGGTGCATAGCTGACCTAGCTGGTGAGTTGCTGCCACTTATGGGGGTAGAATGAGGTGGGGAGGGTGGTGTGGTACAGGTGAAATGGGTTGACTGCTGATGCGTTTGCACCACACTGACCTCTCCACAGCCTCTCCCCCTCCAAGTAAGCAGCAGCAACTCACCAGCTAGGAGGTCAGGTAAGTGCCTCCGACCCACCACACTGTCCACTACTGATAGTAATATGTACAATATCTCCTTCATGGGTGCCACTAAGGAATAGATAGGGTTTGCTTTGCCCCTCCTGTTTTTCAGATCACACATACTTTTAGGTGTTAGCAGCTCCCGCATTTATGAGACGGTGACATTGCTTAGTGTGCATGCTGTGTATGCAGGTAGCGCTGAGCACTTCCCCTTTCCCTACATGCCCTGAAAGTGCTGAAGCCTTTTTGTTTGAATGTTCAATATTAACACTTCAAAAAGCCTCATGGAGAAATAACACATAAGTGGATGATAAAATGGAAATAACGTAGGAAGGTATGAGAATGCATTTTGGTATGTGTGTGTGTGTGTGTGTGTGTTCCCTTACAGGGAGTGGTTGGGTTCTAATTTCTCAACAGAGAGGAATTTCAAGGGAAATGGCATGGGCCACCTTAGAAAAGTAGGGTGGGTAGGAGGGACAGATAACGGTAAATGTACATTTTGCAAAGAAATAAAAAGGGACTTTATACATATATGGTGGAAGCCCAGAGGTGGGGTTTTTTTTTTTTTTGGAATTCAGTAATATCAATCACAAATGAAATAAATGATTTGCAACTGTTTAAACAGTGTGAATCATTGATCAATGTGGGTAATTCAGAGACGCCAAGAAATCATAGTATTCAAATGCTGCATAATTTAACACTAGTGAGAATCATGCTCTCAAAAACATGGAAAAGTAGCCAGAAGGCAAGGAAGAGAGAATGTGTTGCAAGCTTATAGGAACAGATGGCAAATTGTGAAATTGACAATAATGTTTTAAAAATATAGAAATCACAAAGAAAAGAGTGGGAAGCTGGAGACCAGTAATGCAATATATTAAAAGATAACTTGGGAATGAAGAAATGGGGATAGACTGTCATGTAATGTTAGCACAGCTTTCTCTTACAATGCAAATGTATCTGTTGGCAAAGTCAGTATACTTCTGAACACCAGGTCTTTAAAACCACAGGAGGGAGAGTGCTGTGGTCCTGCTTGCAGGCTTCTCAAAGGCGTCTCGTTGGCCCCTGTGAAAACAGAATGCTGGGCTAGATGGGCCATTGGCCTGATCCAGCAGGCTCTTCTTGTGTTCTTATAGTAATTTTTGTTCCATTCAGGAACTTAATGGATGTGTGTAAAATGACTGTGATAAATAAATCATATATTTAAAGAAAGGAAGGGATGCGGGTGGCGCTGTGGGTTAAACCACAGAGCCTAGGACTTGCCAATCAGAAGGTCAGCGGTTCGAATCCCCATGACAGGGTGAGCTCCCGTTGCTCGGTCCCAGCTCCTGCCAACCTAGCAGTTTGAAAGCACGTCAAAGTGCAAGTAGATAAATAGGTATCACTCCGGCAGGAAGGTAAACGGCGTTTTCGTGCGCTGCTCTGGGTCGCCAGAAGTGGCTTAGTCATGCTGGCCACATGACCCGGAAGCTGTACGCTGGCTCCCGCGGCCAGTAAAGCGAGATGAGCGCCGCAACCCCAGAGTCGGCCACAACTGGACCTAATGGTCAGGGGTCCCTTTAGCTTTATATTTATATTTAAAGAAAAGAAAAAGGCACGTGGAATGCCCATAGTCCATTCCTTCCACATTTTACATTTCTGAATAGCTCCAAAAAGGCTATTGCAGCCCAACCTTAGATGCCACAAACTCAAGCCGTCAGTTCTTTCTCAGTTCAAACTTCAAAACTCCTTTTCCACCCACCACAGACCCTACCTTGTAGGTAAAATGCCCGTTCAGGAGGGGGGAAAAACTTTGAATCATTAGCTCCCACTCAGGAAACATAACCCTATAATCCCTGACTATTAGAGAGCAATCAGTTTAGCAAAGTATAGTTGCCCAACTGCTGTACTAATGCATTCTAATTTATCTGCCGAGAAAACATAATAGGATAGTTCAAGAAAGTGTGTTGAGAATTGGACCCAAGTCCCTGAATTAGCAATCATCATCATCATCCATCAAAAACTATACTAAAGGCTGCCCCAGACTGTACCATAGGCAAACGCTTGCACCTGTGTTAGAATTGTAATGTTACCATGTTGCATCAGATATGGGCTTGTCCGCACTTTGCTTTTCCTTCAACTAGAAGCAGAGCAAACATCAGTCCATGGAAAACTCAATTTATGTTCATTCTGGTTCAGTGGTAAGGGTCAGGTTTTCCTGGAGGAAGGCAATGGGGAAGCAGAAGTGTGAACATGCCCTAAGTTTTAAAATAATTCCCAGAAGCTACTAACATGAGCTTGACCAAACTGTGGGAGGCAGTGGAAGACAGGAGTGCCTAGCGTGCTCTGGTCCACAGGGTCATGAAGAGTCGGACATGACTAAATGACTAAACAACAACAACCTCCCTTGGGGCCACATGCCTGTGATGGGCAGGGCCAGAAGCAAAACTGGGTGGAACAACAAATGTAAATTTTACCTTTTGTATAGTAGTCTGGTTTTAAAACAAACATTCAAAAGCCCTTCTCTGCTATCCAGAATAAGGCATTATTCGAATTCCAGGACATGCTGCAGCCAGATGAAAACACTCAGGCTTTGAAGCAGGACTAGTGAGGAAAGAGGATGTGATCTGGAGCCAGTTTTGAGGAGCAGAGGACCACATTTGGCCCCTCAGCCCTGAGACCCACCCCAAATCTACACCGTCATAAAACAGCATCCTTTACTTCCTCCCCTCCATCTCCCACTGCCCAAACACATATTGTCTCATCATGTCATGTATGTCATATGGCTTCTATGGTCTGTATGATAGTTAGCATACAACTTGATCTAAATAAACATTAATCAGCACCTTTTGCTACTTACTAACAATTTGTTTACTTTTCTAATCCACACTAATAATTTCTGCTTTATTTTCTTTTTTGTGTGGTACCCGCACGAATATGCCGTTGAAGGAACAGAGACACAAGACACAGGTAAGAAAACTGGGGAGGAGCGATAGGGTCTTTGATAGGAATTTGGCTTCCAGATCCTGAATTAACACAAAGCTCTTTGTATATGGTTAGCTTTGTACAGAATATTTATAGAAACGTTACAAGTTTAGTATCCGGGCATTCCCCTTCATAATGGTTCCAGTTCAGGGGTTTATCTGGCCAAAAGATAGGATATAAATAAATGCATGAAAAATACAGCTTTTAATGGGGCACCCCTGATACACAAGACTTTACCCGGACACTTTCTCCACGAGTGATCTACACTATAATAATGCCTTAATCTTACAGCAGAAGTGGAGAAGCCTTTCAGGCTGACAGCCACATTTTCTTGGGGGTAGACTAGTGGAAACCACATGCCAGTAGTGGTCAGAGCTGGAGGCAAGAAGTAGGCAGGGCAATGGATATGATTATCACACAACAGCCAGTTTTCTATACACACCCACACATTGCTCTATCCCGACAAGCAAGAGGCATTACTCCAATTCAAGAACACATTCCAGCCAGGCATTAGCATTCAATAAGGCCAGGGGTCTGCAACCCGCGGCTCCGGAGCCGCATGTGGCTCTTTTACACCTTTGCCGCAGCTCCGGGGCGGATACTAGCGAGGGGAGGAGGCGTATTGTGCGCCCCGAGACTCCCCATTGTGGCGGGTGCTGTACTGGCTGTGACGTCTCATGGGGGCGATGCGTGCATTAGTCATGCACCGTCCAGACGTCACCTTCCCGGTTTTGCGGCTCCCAGTTTTTTTCCCCTTCGGAAACGGGTCCAAGTGGCTCTTTTTGTCTTAAAGGTTGCAGACCCCTGAATAAGGCTTTGGGCTTGGCCCATGAGAGATGTGGCCTGGGGTAAGGCCATAGCATGCAGGGTCCTGAGGAAGGACACTGCCTGTTAATAATAGCTAAATGTGCATTATGTGTTATCTACATGGACAATAGCTGGACAAATGATCCTTGTGTTGAATTTTTGACATGGTCCTAAGGTCTTCCTTTCTTAAGTGATCCAGACATCAGGAGTACTTGAGGCAACTTTATCAAAGAAAGGGGGAGGTGTTTATATTCCTGTATACATTTTATGCAGCACGTGGTAGGAAATAGAGGAGCATGTATAGGCTACTAGCAGAAGCACTGCCTTGGACCAAAGATTGGGTGGGACCAGTGGTGCAACGCAGGTTGCGGGAGGCAGCCTGGCCCAGCTCTGTGGGGCATCAAAGGCAGGCTTCTCCTGAGCATGAGAAAGGAAGCTCTTCTCAAGGAAGCTCAACATTCCAGTGTTTGGAAACTGGCCAGACACTTTTTATTTCAGAAGGCAATTGGGCAGGAATGGCATTTTCAATTGTTGTACCAGTTTGGCTGCAGATAAATTTCAACACATAAGTATCTACCTGCCTGTGTGTAGGGGCTGCATGCCATTATGGCACCTGTGCAACTGGGTGCCTCAGTTGCATGGATCCCCTCCCCCCCAAATACCAGCAGCTGCTTGCAAATTGAAATTTTTCAACATGTGGTTGTTGCAGGAAGAAGATGCAAAAGTGGAGGTAACGCTAAAAACATGACCCCACTCTGCTGCCATCACAGATATAAACTACATATGAAAAAATGTGAAAAGGTCTCTATATAGTTCACCATGTGAAGATATGTTCTCAAAACTTCTCAGCCTTGAAAGTTTGTGGTATGGAAAGAAAATCTGTTTCGCCGCAGTCCTATGACTACTCAGAAGTAAGCTCCACTGAGTTCAATGAAACTTGCTCCCAAGTGTGTTTAGGACAGCAGTCACACTTGCTTGGGGGTAAGCTCCATCAAGTGTGACTTACTTCTGCCAACCTAGCAGTTCAAAAGCATACAAGCGTGAGTAGATAAATAGGTACCGCTGTGGCAGGAAGGTAAACAGCGTTTCCATGCACTCTGACACTCGTCACAGTGTCCCATTATGCCAGAAGTGATTTAGTCATGTTGGCCACATGACCCGGAAAGCTGTCTGTGGACAGACACCAGGTCCCTCAGCCTGAAGCAAGATGAGCTCCGCACCCAATAGTCTAGTTGTCCTTTACCTTTTACATGTACCTACTTCTGGGTAGACATACATAGGATTGTAGGAAGGTGCCCACAGGATCGTGGCTACCCCTCTAATTTGTTGGTAAGATTACAGCTTTGTTTTTGAAAAAGATAATAATCTAAAGGGTTACTATTGCCTTATTTTTGTTTGTGGTTTAAGTGCGTATTTTTAATTGAACCTCATTCTAGGGACTTAAGTAAATGATGAGGCAAGGTAGAAATTTAATAGATAAGTGAATACTCTTTTGTATCAAATTATCTTTGTTATCGTTTGCAACCAAGGCTTAACATTAAAATGTCCTGCATGCATACAATTTGCTATAATAATATTTTCCATTTGCTTTTTTGTTTTTCAAAAGTGCATTAAGCCTTAAATTGAAAGGGGGAGGGTACATTTTTCCCCATATGCTATTTGTTAACAAAATGTTTAATTCTCTTCTGCAACAGAATTTCCAAAGTGTGGTCATTATTTTTAAAAATTGCTTCTGTCCATAGTTAAGTTGCTTGTCAAATTGCTGCCCCCAAAAGTGATGCTGTGTATTGATTATAAGCAATAATTACCGTACTTATTTGCCAAACTGCATTGCATGTTCAGACCCAGAAACTTCCCCCCTACATAAATTCACACTTGTCTCAAATTTTGGTTTTGGCTTTTGGCAGAATTTAGGCCACAACTTTATTGATTACAGAAAGTGACTGGTTGCATAGGCTCTGGTTTGACTAGCTCTCTGCCATGCAGGTAGCGCTCACCCAGGGTTCCAGCATAGGTCAGCCAAGGATGAACGCCTGGATAAGCGGAAAGCTGGGAACAGGCTATCTCTGCCACCCAAATGTCCCCCTGGACTCAGGCACGGGCACAGTCCCCTCTCAGGGGTTGACCAAACCATTGAGTCCCTGGATTCCTTTAACGGAATACCCTTCACATAGGGATGGCGAGAGTGTTTTCCCATCCCTATCACCTGAACCAGAGACTATCCGCAACCTTACAAGTTGTGACAATTTGCTATGCAGTAGGCGAAACCCAAATGGCAACAGCCAGTCAGCCAAGTGGGGAAAATTCCTGCCGTGCCCCTGTCCCAATGACAGACGACAGACAACGGCATAGCAAGATCACGTGCATGGGCATAAATAGGTCCCTCAAACCATTTAGACTGCGTCCCATTGGTCAGATTACACCCAGCTACGAGGGACCTACCAATCAGATGTTGTGGCTGACCAATCGTACCCACCCACAACATAGGGTGTCGGTTTCCAGGTCTCACCGCAATACATGCCCTCTTTAAGGATGGACTCGATTTGTCACAACTGGCTTAAATAAAGAGGTAATTATGAGGGAACGCTATTTAAAAATGCTATGTACATAGTGTTTCTGTAGCTTCTGAATTCATACCTAAATTAGAAGGATATATATGTATTTTGGAGTCTGGTAAATTCTGCCCTCACTCCTGCCCTGTCCAGGTAAGCTGCAGCAACACCTGTCTCAGGTGTGGCAGCTCTTTGACTAGGGATAGAAGAAGGCATCAGTCTCTGTTCTACCCCAAGTACATCACATGCAGTGCTATTTCTGTTCCGCTGCAGTTAGGCTTTGGGCAAAAACTACATTATTCGTCTTAGCTGTCCATTGTGTCAGAAATGTATGTACAGTGGTGCCTCGCAAGACAAAATTAATCCGTTCCGCGAGTCTCTTCGTCTAGCGGTTTTTTCGTCTTGCGAAGCAATCCTATTAGCGGCTTAGCGAATTAGCGCTATTAGCGGTTTAGCAGCTATTAAAGGCTTAGTGGCTATTAAAGCCTTAGCGGCTTAGCGGCTAAAAGGCTATTAGCGGCTTAGCGGCTTAGAAAAAGGGGGGAAGGGGAAAAAATCGCAAGACTCGCAAGACTTTTTCGTTTTGTGAAGCAAGCCCATAGGGAAATTCGTCTTGCGAAGCGCATTGAAAAACAGAAAACCCTTTCGTCTAGTGGGTTTTTCATCTTGCAAGGCATTCGTCTTGCGGGGCACCACTGTAATTAATTATATTATTATGCTTTATTATGTTATTTCTGTTCTGGATATGGGATGAATAAGCGAACATCGGTAATTCCCACTGAAAGTCCCACTGACATCCCTATATTTGACACTGCCCCACCACACAGGCTGCTATTGGGAGGAGTGTACAATTTTTGGACAACCAATGCAGCCATACCTGGCTGTCTTAATTGGCTTTCTGATATGATTAATCTGATGGAATCAAGCTAGTAACTTCTAAGGTCATTAGTGATGCTGGGAGCAGGGGCTACAAGTGCATGGAATCTAAATGAGTGTATTTCAATGAATTAGTTTTAGAAGTTTCCTCCCTCCCCCCCAAAAAAAATTAATGTCACGTAGAGGGCACACAATTCTCCATTAAAAAGACCTAATACTGCTTGGCTACCACCCTAATGAGAGGAGCTAATTCATCTACCAACAAGAGCTACCTATTTTTGCATGATTTAGAGTGGAATCCTGTGACTTCTCTTGATCCCTCATTTTATTTCTGCCCCTTTCCCTTCAGAATCACTCTCTTATTGCATTGCTCAGTTTTGTCTTCTTGGTCAAGTAATGTGACCAATGTCTGCCCTGAACCAAACTAACTTGTAGTCAGCAACTATAAGGAAACTGTGTTGGTGATGGATGATAATAGATACATTGCAACAGCCATCTCTAATTAATAAATTCTTAATTCCACATGCTTCTTCTAATAATTCTTCATTATGGAAGTTCAATATTCTACCTGACCCTCTATCAGAACTCCCTTGACAGCAGTATAAACTTACATATTGGCAAAAATGCGGGTGATATCATTGAAGAAGTTAAGCATCAATGTAAGCTCGTAAAAGTTATCACTCTTAACTTTCCTTTTTGGCTCTAGAATTAATCAGTAATATAGACAGGTATTACATAGATTTGACACAGGTATTGAACTGGAGTTGCCCACTTGGCTGAGAGACATAAAAACTGACATACAACAGCAAATTGCCAAAGGTTTCACACTGTGGCAATTGCTACACCAGGCTTCATTTTATTAAAAGCAATTTAATTGCTTTCATTGCTCTCTGGAAGGAAAGCTGAAAAGCATAACAATAGAACTGTTGTGATATATAATTGGAGGTGTAAGAGAATTCCATCAGAAATGGAAATGGGAGTGGAAGATGCCATAGTTTACATATTCAAGGTCAGAAATGGAATTCTGACCTCAGTTCCACAATACATTTCCAGAATTCTCATGTTTGAGGTCAGAAATGGAAATAATATGAACATACACCATCATTCAATGTTGTTGTTTTTAGTCTGACAATGTTACATAAATAATCGAGCCATTTAATTTTTTGCTTTTGTAATTTTTCCCTTTCATTGAAATGCAATGAGGTTCATTTCAGCCATAGAGGATAGCAAGAATAACACAGTTTTTAGCAAAGCTGAATTGCAGCAGAACAGAAACAGGTTGGGATGGAAGTCACTGTCTCCTTATACCCTTATGTTGAATGTTGGTGATTAGAAGCATAAAATTAAAGACTAGATCAGGTATGGGGGACCTCAAGCCCGAGGGTCAAAGGTTGCTCTTATGGCCTGTCTCTGTATCATGCCTTTGCTCAAGGCAGAAACTTTTACTGACCCAGCTCCTTGTCTTCGTCCTTTAGTGCTTTTGAGTCACTGAACTATGATTATGCCTCTTGCTTGCCTCAATGGAGGAAGAAACATGAGGGGGTGGATGACCTCTCACTTTTGTGTTGCTGGAATATAGTCTATCGTGCAAAGGTGGTGAGAATGGAGCTAACAATAGAGATGGCAATGTTAACCAGATTAATGTTTAACCAGAGGTGTATACTCAGTGTGATCTCCTTTACTGTGCTGATTTCATATGGCTGGTTACTTTAAGTCTTTTTAAAAACATGAGCAGTTTACTTGCCTGCTCCTGTGTAATATTGTTGTCTCATTATTGAGAAAATGTGTGTAGCGCAGAATTGCATCAGAGAGCTCATATCTGTAATGTATTTTGCCAACATATATTGGTGAAAGTCACCACCTATCAACTTCCACCTGCATCTGAGTGTTGGGTCCACATCTGGATTGTGGTGATTATAGATACAAGTAATTGAAATGCTCACCCCAGTCAACAACACAAAACATGGATATTGTATTTGTACAGGTGTAACTTTTTTCAGGAGAACAAATCCTTGAATTATGGAGAAATTTAAAATGCAGATGGGAGAACAGCAATAGTAGATTGTGGGATGAGGTGGTGGTGCTCACCTGACCTCTGGTAGGTTGTGTTGCTGCTGTTACCAGGTGGTAAAGGGGGAGAGACAAGGTGGTGCCAAAGTTAGTGGGATGCAAATGCACCTCTGGAAGCACCAAATGGACTCTGCCTGTGCATTTCCACCATGCTAACCTCACCAGTTCCTTGCCCCTTTCCTTCTGCCTCCCAGTAAGCAGTAGCGACATGACCAACTGGAGGTCTGTTTAGTACCCCCACCCCATTATACCATTCAATGATAGAGACCATATTCCACCAAGTTTTGAGTTCTTACAAATGAAATCCCATTCAGACAAGATGAGATGAAGCAAATTATATATTAACAAAATCTATAACAAAGATAAGGAACCTGTGGACCTCCAGATGTTATTGGAAACCTCCAGTCACCCCCAGCCAGCATGACTGGTGGTCAGGGATGATGGGAGTTGGAGTCCAGCAACATGTGGAGGGCCAAGGGTGGCAACCCCAATGTACAAGACATGACTAAAGTGTGAATGTGAGTGTAACAAGTAGCAAATTAAGTGGTGAACTGGGCACAAAACCTATAGGTAAACACTTATATTGATTATTTCATAAATGTGGCAACATGAGTCCTCTTCAGATGTTAAGAAGTTGTTAAGTTGTAAGCTGACATTGCCACATTGAGTATCAAGGGCTGACTGGAACTTGTAAGCATGTTTGCCTGAGATGAACTAATCTCCCTTAAATCATGAACCACTGATGGGATCACATGGAAGGCACTACGTTAGCAAAATTTGTATTATACTTGATATTTAAGTCCTTTGCAACACCTTCACTTGAGTGGCCTCAGTGTAACAGAAGCATGCTTGCACATGGCTGCATGGAAAGGATTACAGTCTGCTGACACTGGGATTTAGCAGGAACACATAAATATGTTATCTATATAATTGACGTCGTTCTTAGTTGGGAATACTGTTGCAAAAGAACTTGTTCCAGCTGTTCTTGTTGGAAGCTCTTGCTGAGAAGAAAAAAAGCCAAGAAGCTTTCCTTAGGCCATGCACTAATCAAATATTTTTTTGAGGAAAAACAGCTGGAACTGGACGATTCCACTCCCCCAAGCTATTCAAAGACTTGAGAGCAATCCTACTATCTTCTTGAGATAATATATAAAGCTGCTAATCAGCAGAAAGCATCATTCAAGCACCATGCTTGAGTACATGCTTCTTATTTGTTATTTGTTAATGATTGTTCTTTGAGTTGATTGCTTATTTCTCACACTCTCATTCCCCTGCAATTGAAAACTTTTGAATCAAGCCGATCCAGCTTTATCTGAACCACCACAAATCACTGTCATTATGCTTGCTTGCTTGTGTGCCCATCCACAAGGAGGGAGCCCAGTGATTACATCAGCCAGCCTAAAGGACCCTAACATTGCATGACAGTACATAACCCCAAATAAACTTCATAAAGTGGTTAATGGTCATAATTCTACTTGTTGCAAGTGCATTAAAGAAACAGGGGGCCATTCCCAATAGCAGCTGATAACTGGATAAACAAAGAAATGTATTAATAGAATTCCCAGATTGAAACTTGGTGCTCTAAAAAATATATATTATTTTTTATTTTGCACATAATAAAAACATAAACAGGAGTAAGAAGCTGCAATGGTTCTTATTCAAAATACAGTGGTGCCTCGCAAGACGAAATTAATTCGTTCCGCGAGTTTTTTCGTCTAGTGAATTTTTCGTCTTGCGAAGCACGGTGTCGGAAAAGTTTTGGAAAAGCTTCAAAAATTGCCAAAAACCTCAAAAAAGGCTACCACACCGCATTCTATGAGTTGCTCCTCAAAGTCAAGTCGCAACTGTATTAATGGTGTTAAGAAAAAGGAAACAAACTTGCAAAAAACGCAAGACGTTTTCGTCTTGCGAAGCAAGCCCATGGGGAAATTTGTCTTGCGAAGCAGCTCAAAAACCGCAAAACCCTTTCGTCTAGCGAGTTTTTCGTCTTGCGAGGCATTCGTCTTGCGGGGCACCACTGTATTGGAGAAGATATAATAGTGTGTCCCTTAAAGTCAGGAGTAGGGAACTTCAGACCAAAGGGCCAAATGTGGGCTTCTAGACCTCTCTGTATGACTCTTGGGACTCTGTTCGGGCACCACACACCTCACCAGGCCGTATCTCCTACTGCTTCTGCTCTGTGCCCTCATTGAGTGCTTTGTTCTGACTGGAATATGTCATTGAACTGTGATAATAATGCCTCTTGCTTGTGGGGGTGGAGATTTCAGAAATATGGGTGGGTGTCAAAAACCTTTGACTTTTGGATGGGTAAAATATAGCCTACCAGCCAATAATTTGGTGGTTTCCCTTATCATAATGCATCAAGCACCCCTGGAAAACATTTATATTAAAGGGTGAGATATAAATTCATAAGAAGGATGTGGTTTTATTTCATTATTGGTGCAAAAACTGTGGAGTTCCCTCAGCAAGAAAGTTCACCTGGTCAAGATATTTTTTCCTTCTCCCAGGCATTCTTTGAAATATACTCGGAGTCCTGTAGTGACTTCATGCTCTTTATTGCAGCTTGTAAAACAGTGATTTGAATTGACCCCCAAACCTCAGGCTTTTATATACATTATTTACACAATGAGTCCCGTCTGATTGGCTGATTCTGCTACCCTCTTTGAGCCTGATTGGTCTTTTCCTGCAGGCCAATCAGTTGTTGCATTCTAGGATCCTATTTGCCTATTGTTCTAGGATCCAAGCTTAGTACATAATATTTTTATTTATTAATTTAGATTTGCCAGAAAGGAAAATATATTTTGAAGACTGTTACTGAGGTATCAGAAATTCTTCTGAAGTTGTGGTGAATTTTTAGAAAGTGGGTTGGGGTCTGTTATTATTATTATTATTATTATTATTATTATTATTATTATTATTATTATTATTATTTTCCAGCTGGCAATACATTGAGTTTGAGATCATTGAGAATGTCTTGAAGAATAACCATATCTTGGTGCAGGGATGGGCAATCTGTAGCCTTCCAGATGTTGTTGAACTGCAGCATGCGTCATCCCTCACCACTGGTCATAGTTTGTAGGACTGATGGGATATGAAGTCCAGCAATGTCAGTTATATACAGAGAAGTACCACATGCTTTCTATCCTTCCTGCATGAATCCTTCCATGCCAGTTGCCATACAGTGCCCTACAGTGTAGCAACTTTTCACTTCCATATAATATGTGGGTTTTATTTTGAAATGCAGCCCTTGATATAAAAATGCTGACTTAAAGGGCGGGGAGAGATGATTCGGTGTGAAAAGACATCCCAGAAGGTGGAGAGTTTGTTCTTACAGTAACTAATTATTGTTTTGTGTTTCTCCTTCCTTTTCTCAATAGCACAAGTCCAGCTCACAAGTACTACCTAGCCATGGACCCAGTATCAGAATCCCTTTACTTGTCAGATACAAATACCAGAAGAGTTTACAAGGTGAAATCTCTCAGTGAAACCAAGGATTTGACCAAAAACTATGAGGTAGTGGCAGGAAAAGGTGACCAGTGCCTTCCGTTTGACCAAAGTCACTGTGGAGATGGAGGACGGGCTTCCGAAGCATCACTTCACAGCCCCCGAGGTAGGAGAATGACAGAAGCTGAAAGAGTTGTCCTTGACTGCAGCATTTAAAACAGGGTTATTGCTGGGCTCTACCTCCCATAAGCCCCAGCCAACTTGTAGGTTCCTCATCCCTGAGAAACTTCCTTTCATTATGTGAAGCTCATGGATGAAATGAGCCCTCAACAGCTGAGTGCAAGAAGTTACTTTAAACTCCCCCCCCCCCCATATTTCAGCACCTTCAATGCAAAGAATAATATATTTCATGTGTTTCAACTTGTCTGTTACAACCATTGCCAAGTTAGACCATTGAGTTTTGTTTTGCTCTGTGCACATTCCGTCAAAAGATAGTGAGACTTCTGAGTGTGCAGCAAGGATGGAAAATTATAATTTATTATTATTACTTATGAAATTTGTATTCTGCCCTATACCTGCAGGTCTCGGGGTGGTTCACAACATAAAATCACAATATAAAAAGACAAAACACATAATAAAAAGAAAAACAGGAAAAACTCAATAATCCCCTCCCCAATAATCCCGAACACATTTTAAAAGGGCAGTGGATGTCAATCAGCCAAAGGCCTGGTTTTTGCTTGGCGCTTAAAGGTGTATAATGATGGAGCCGCTACAGAAAAGTATTGTTCTCATGTTGCCACCTTCCGGTCCTCTCATGGAAGAGCCACATGAAGAAGGGCCTCAGAAGTTGATATCAGGGTAGGTTCATATGGGGAGAAGTGGTTCTTGAAGAATTCCTCCCCCAGTTTCCATTTCCTATGACCATTGGTTGTGCTGGCTAGGAGTTAGAGTCCAGCAACATCTGGATGGCCACAGATTTGTCCCACATTTATTTCAACTATTCTCCATCAATTAATGAGAAAAGAAATGGCATTTGAAAATAATCAAAAGGAATGTAATTTTTTCAGTGAAATTTCTGTGGATGGCATGCTAGGAGCACTGGCGGAGGAAGGGGGTGCAGTAGGTGCAGCTCGCCCTGGGTGTCATCCTAGGGGGGGGTGAGATCACCGCCCTGCCCCCCGGGACACTCGCCCTGCCCCCATGGGCAGCTAGCTCCGCCTCTGGCTGGGAGGTTGTTGTGCCTAATCTTGTTTTTGATAAGGTGTCTGGGAAGTGTTTGTAAGTGTTTCTACAAATAATCTCATCAATGGCCTGCACTCTGCAGTCTTCCCAGGTGCCTGTGATTCAATTCTGTACCCATATGCTTGATGCATCAAAGACATACTGGATTTTTTATGAGTAAAACCTAGCCAATCATTTTAACAGGCATTATAAAGGTGTTCAATTGCATAGGATGGTGGAGCTCATTAATGCACAGTGTGGGTAATTTGGAATAGAAAGTGCCCAGCAACTCATGGGAAGGTGCTTAAAACCTTGCAAGACTGAGGTCTAATGTATTTGCTTCTGGCTTATTAGCCTTCTAGTGTACAGCAAATGCCTAATTAATAGCTGTGAGGGAAGGTTTGGTCCCGCCATCCAGCTCTGAAGTAATAAAGGAAAACTGTACATCAGTAGAAATTTGAAATTAACTGAGAGGCAGTATAATGTCCATGACACATAAGAACCCTCATTTGAAAACCAGCTAGTAAGAGATTGCAATTATAGTCACTTTAATACATTTCTAATGATGGAAAATAAGTGTGAAATAAGCACAAATAAGTGTTAATATTCAGGCCAGCAATTAATGCAGGAAATCAACTCTAAAGGAAGGTAAAATATATGGATGTAGATACTTTTTTCAAGAAAATAAGAATCAGTGTATCACTGCTGACTGAAATTGATTATATCTAATTAAAAGACAATTATCTGCTCCGACTTATTTACTTGCTTGGTGGAAGTTTCTAACATGGAGGTTTCAGAATTGCCTGTGCAATTTCCAAAAACAATACTGTCATCATCTAAGTTACCTTGTAACCCTGAGCAACAATTCAGATAGTTATAATGATTTTCCCCAAGTAGCCTTGGAGATTTGCAATATTTCAGTAATGGAAAAATAAATATGTGGGCCTATTTACTATTTGAATGGGATACGGTTCAAAAAATTCTCCATGAAACAGTGACAACCAATAACCTTTGCTCATCTATGTAGACTGTGTAATAAAATCCTTTACTAAAAACAAAACCCTTAAGAAAAGGTCTTGATAAAATCCAGACTACATGGAGTTGTTCACAAAGGAATAGGTGGGATTACTGCCCTGTTCTCAACAGAGATACACACCCTTGTAGGGACCAGGTGCATTACGCAGCTGTCTTGCTATGTTCCTGCTCTACACAACAAGCCACTTCATCTAACAATGTCAATGCCTGCTAATGGAGGACAGATACCTTGCCACTGTCATCCATGCTTCGTAGATGATTTTAATGCAGTGTGCATGGGGCTGTCTTTGAAAATAATCTGGTAGATTCCACTAGTGCAGAACGAGACAGCCTCCCTCCTTTTAACAGCAGTAGTCCAACATTAGCGTATATCATCCAATTCGTAGTTGTTGCACTGGCTGCCAGTTCATTTTGGGACAGAATTCAAAGTGCTGGTTCCTCAAAACTATATAGAATGTTGTTATCAATTGGTTTCCCCACCCAGGTGTTCCATGAACGCATTGGCAAAGGTTAACATTTACAAAAGTATTTAGAGGACCAAGCCAGACATCATAATTGCATATTGTTTGTGAACCTTGTAATTTCAGTTTCTCACTAAGCATATGTATTTCCACCAAACAGGTTTTAAATGGCATATTTTCATGTTCTGCCTAGGTAATTCAAGTGCATGCAAAGTCATATTAGTTCTGTTTGGTCTTATGCTTCTTGTGTTCTTAGAGCAATAGTAACTTTTTATTTTTTAAAAAAGTTGGAGATTGCACACCTTTAAACTCTAAATCAGTTACCTCTTATTTTAATTCTGTACCATGGTGGCCTATAAATAAGTAATTGCATAAAATTGCTTTAGTAATTCCTCAATGGTAGCTTTAATTGAAAGAGTCAAAGATATTTAGAATGGGTGACATGCAAATTGTTAGAAATTGTTATGTGTTAGAACCATAAAATTAACCAATTGGATCCACTTTTTTCCTATTTAAAAGTTTTCTGAGAAACTGCAAATTCTTTCTGAATACAATTGGCATGTTTTCTTTTTATCAGACGTCTCTGGGAGTTTATGAAGTTTTCTTGGGGAATTTTATTTTTTTGCAAGTTGAATTAGAAATGTAAAATAACTAAAGTTATTTCAAGCAAAATAGCTAAAGTTAATTCAGCTACAGTTGAATCAGAAATGTCATATTACTAAAATAGTACAAAAGAACCCCCTCCTTCTGAAAGGGAACTTTCCAAGAGGGAAAAGACATCAGGAAAAAATGAATGCAAATTCTCTAGCTACAGATTATGCCCATCAACTGCATATGTATGAATTCTTCCATTTACATATCTGTTTTCAAGATGTGTTGGAGGTTTATGGCTTCCTTATTGCATGATTGACAGTTCTATAGATAGTCTTTGCAGAGGTAAGCTCAGTGAGGCTTACTCCCACATAAGTGTGTACAGGATTACAAACCTAAGCTAGTTTCTCTCATGCAGAAAATGTGATGTCTTTGTCTAAGAGGCACATACCGTAGATGCCCCCTGAGGCTTTTTCTATATGTGATAAGGGACAGGATCTTCCACTAAAAACTGGTGTGATGTAGTGGTTAGTGCTGGGAATCCCCACTCAGCTGTGAAGTTTATTGGGTACCTTTGTGCCAATCACTCTTTCTCAGCCTAACCTACCTCACAGGATTGTTGTGAAGACAGAATGTGGAGAACCATGTGTGCCACCTTGGGAAAAAGGAGGGATATAAAGGCAATAATAAATAAATACCAGTTGTTGGGGTCAAACAACAGGGCAGTATGATTCAAGAAGGCTTGGAGTGCTAACGGAGTTGTTGCTTTTTTATCTAAGAAGATCCCAGGTTCAGATCTGGGCACAGCTATAACATTGTGATTTGTTTATTTATTCCATATAATTTATATACTCCTATTTTCCTCCCAGAACTACAATTCCCCCAATGATTTAAGAATAAATCCCTCTTCACATTCTAAGAAGAATGTGTTCAAAAAGAAAGAGAAGACTGAGAACAGCTCTTGCTCCATCTATGTTCTTCATAACTTATCAGACCATTTGTCCATCTGGCTTAGCCTTGTCTGCTCCAAGGGGTAGCAAATGTGGTGCTCTTCATATATACCCATAGTTGGACTACAACTCCCATGACTCTTGGCCATTAACCATACTGGTTGGACTGATAAGAATTGTGGTACAAAATAAATAAATCTAGAGGGCACCATTTTGGGTACCCCTAGTTTATGATCACTGATTGCAGCTCTCTGGGGTTTCAGACAGGAGTCTCTCCCAGCCCTGCCTGGAAATGACAAGGATTAGAACCAAACTAGATGTAACATTGATGGGGTTTTAAGTGATTTGAGATTTTTGTTTTTAATTCAAATAGCTGCCATGGAAAAGAGGAAACAGTATTAAGACTGTGACATGCCAGGATATGGGTTAATCCTTTCTCTTCTTCCACCATGGCCCTAATGATGCTCACACCTGGAAATTCATTCATTTATTTATGATTACGCTTATATTTCACCTTTCCCCCAATGAGGTCAAGGAAGCATACATGGTTTGCCTCCCCCCCCCCGCCTTTATCTTCACAACAACCTGGAGAGGTAGGTTAGGCCAAGAGATAATGATGCAGAAAACTCACCCTCTGAGCTTCCTGTCTGAATGGTGATTTGAACCCAAGAGTCTAACTATTTTAGTTCCGGGTGGGCTTACTCACAATTACCATCTTGCCTCGTTTAACCCTCATAATAGGGGAGGAGCAATATTGATTACCATGTCAATGGTATAAATTGTAACAGTTCCACTAGTGCATGAGAACACAAAAGGGAGGGGGACAACACTGTAGATAGCTTTAGGCTGCAATCTATAAAACAATTGAACAGTTGGGTCTGTTCTATTGACTCGAATGGTGCAATGTTAGCTTTAGGCAACCGTGCTACATTAAGTAGCTTATAGATTGTAGGCACATTTCTAAACCTTAAAATACCACCAGACATAACACCAATATGTGTTTTCCTTCCACATTTTCCTTATGTTAATATGAAGCTGACAGCAAGTAAACCATTAGATTCTTACATACGGCAGATGCGAAGAGTTTGCAAGCTTGGGTAGAGAGGGAGGTGGGGAAGACACCATAGCACAACCTTCACCAACCCTAGAGGGAAGGGCTGTAGCTCAGTCATAGAGCATCTGTTTTACATGCAGCAGGTCCCTATATTAAATTCCTGGCATCTCGAGGTAGAACTGGAAATGTCCTTTGTCTGAAACCCTGCTGAGCGATTGCCAACCAGTGTAGACAACACATTGAACTATATAGGCTAACTCAATATAAAACAGCTTATTACTTTTCCTCCGGATGTTTTGAGCAGTGGAAGGGGGTTGAAGTTCAAAAACATTTGGAGGGCACCAGATTGGCAAAAGCAACATAGCATCTGAAGTGGACAGACTTCTTCCCCTACCCCAACCCCCCAAAATCACTACACCAATCTGTTCAGAGAAACATTCTCCATCTGTAGGTGTTTACTTTTGTTTAAGAGTTCAGTATTTCAAAAATATGTTTAATCGCTTGTTTCCTTCTCATGGATCCATTAATTTCTTCTTTTTAAATCACTTGACTGTAATTGCTTATTCCAAGCTACTTTGAGGCCCTCTGGTTGAGAACGAGTCCCAGATCTGCTAAGCAAATGAGTAAAGCTAGTTTAAACTTTTGTTTATAACCCATCACATGCAGGCGTTAACTGAGTCTGTAGAGATAACATAGAGAGCTGCCATATGCTGGATCAAACCATTAGTTCATCTGGTTCTGGACTATCTACTGTGACAGGCAGTGCTGTTTTTCTAGACAAAGAGGTGCTGGAACTCACCATGAACACCCCCCTCATTCTCTTATAAATGGCAATGGCACCCACCTAAGAGGTGATGGGTCTGAGTTCCAGTGAGTTCCATCTGGAAAAAAGCCCTGGTGAGAGGCACTGGATAGCCATGGTTTCTGGCAAGAGCCTTTCCCTCTTCTACCTGGAGATGCTAAGGATTGAACCTGAGACCACCTGCATGTCATGAAGCTGCCAATGTCAACATACACTATGTAGCCAAATCCAAGCACAATCAACAGACAGAACTAGAAAACATAACTAAGGGTGGGGAAACTACAGGGGAACCCCCAAAGTAGGTCAATGATGACTTGAGCATGCTTAGTGCCAATGAAATGCTAACTGACTGCCAGAGGGCAGGAAACTAATGGGGGTGTGGAACACAGTATCCTGAATTACTACAGACTGAATGACTGCAATGCCCTCTGTGTGGGCATTGGTCCAGAAGTTGCAGCTAGTGCAAAAGGTAGCAGCTTTATTGCTCACTGGGGCAGAATATTGTCATCATGTTATGCTGCTGCTGAAAGAATTACACTGCCTACCAGTTAGCTACCAGGCTAAGTTCAAGGTACTGTTACTGGTGTAAAAAGCCCTATTTGGCTTGGGACCAGGATTCCTAAAAGATCATCTAAACCAGTGTTTCCCAACCACTGTTCCGCGGCACACTAGTGTGCCGCGAGATGTTGCCTGGTGTGCCGCGGGAAAAATTAAAAAATTCAAAAGATTTTTTTTTAAAAAAGTCAAATTTTCGATTGGGGCGCCGTCACTAGATGACCCCTGGGGTTCCCTCCCTCCCTCCCGCTCTGCGCCTCCCTCCTCCTCCTCCGGGGAGGCCCTTCCTGGCTCTCGGCCAAGGCTTGGCGGCTGCCACTCACTCACTCACTCGCTCGCCCACCCGTCCCTCCATCCCTGCACCCGGCCTCTCCCCCTCCGTCCCCGGCGCGGGGGCTGCCGGGATCCGTAGTCCCCTCGCCCTTGGGCTCCGCGCCCGCGCGGGGTGCGCAAACTACGTTTCCCAGCGTGGCCTGGCGGGCGGCGGCCAGGTGGGCAGGGGCTCTTCCGCGCAGCCCCCGCGCAGCCTGCCTGCGCCCCCGTGGAGATCGGGCGGCAGGATGGAGCCCGGGGATCCCCGCGGAGGCGGAGCGGCGGAGGCGGAGGCTGCCCCCCAGGTAGGGCTGCGTCGGGGGGGGGTTATTTTTGCAATGCTGCATCCGTGCTGGAGGGGACGCATCGGACCGCGGGGAGACCCCTTGGCAGGCGTGCAAGGCAATGCATGCGTGCAGGCGTTGCATGGAGTGCAGTGCAATGCAATGGCAACGCGGCGCCCTGCATGCGTGCATGCAACTTCCACCGGCGCTCCGGACTTGGCAGGTGAGGGGGGTCCCCAGTGGGCGGCAGAGAGAGCCGGGAGGGCGAAGGGGAGCCGGGGGGGAGCAGCGCTGCTCCCCGAGCCGAGCCCGGGGGGAAACTTCGGCGTCGTTGCGCCGGGTGTTGGAAGCGGAGGCTGGCGGGGGCCCCTCACCTGCAAAACCTGGTCGCCTCTCATATATTTCGTGCATTGCATTCATTGCCCGCTTTCTCCTCCAAGGAGCTCCCGGGGGCGCGCGTGGTTCTCCCCGTGTTATCCTCGCAACAACAGCCCTGCGAGGTGGGTCAGGCGAGTGGCCCAAGGGAGCACCCAGGGATTGTCCTGGCCAGGTGGGGTGATTTGAACCCTGCTCTCTGCCCGGTCTTCGTCCTCATTTAGCCCCCACATGTGCATGACTGTGCATGACTGAGGTTTTCCCCCCTCGTCTTGGCTATGGTGTGAGTCTGTGCTGTTAATTAATGGGGTTCTGCCTTCGGAGAAGATGAGCCAGCCCTCAAGGAGGTGATTATGTAATTTGCTAGCAATTCATGTCCCTCCCGGCGTGACGCTGCGCGCTGACGTCACGGGGCTGTAATGGTGGTGTGCCTCGAGATTTTTTTCATGGAACAAGTGTGCCTTTGCCCAAAAAAGGTTGGGAAACACTGATCTAAACCATGGGTTGGCAAGGCCCGGAGGCCAGATCTGGCCCAATCGCCTTCTAAATCCGGCCCGCAGACGGTTTTGGAATCAGCATGTTTTTATATGAGTAGAATGTGTGTTTTTATTTAAAATGCATCTCTGGGTTATTTGTGGGGCATAGGAATTCGTTCATTCCCCCCCCCCCCCCAGTGAGGGACAGTGGACTGGCTCCCTAATGAAAAAGTTTGCTGACCCCTGAACCTTTCTGTCCTCGGCTGATTACTGAGCTTTGCAGAAGAGGACCTCCTGCAGATATCATCTCATCAGGAGGTCTGTTCCATACAGTGCAGGCATCAGGCTTCCAGGGCTCAGCCACACTTTCACTTGACCCATATTTTGATTGTAGTATGTACTGATTAATTTCCCTGGGTCCAATACCTTGTTTAGTTGTTCTGCAACTGTGCCTTGTGAAGATCAGATCTTACCCACTGAATTGGATCTTGTCAGATATGCGGATTTTACTTAACTGAGCTTCAATTCTGTGGATAAGATTGGGTTTTTGCAAGTCACAACTGCGGAACAAGATTGTTTATATTGTTAAATCACTTTGGGGTGTTTCATGGGAAGTGAAATCAATCCATCAATTAGTAAATGGGCATGACTGTCTGGCCAGAGTCTGAACAGAAATCCTCCACACTGGCAACATTTTGCTGCAGATCTCACTTGTTTTTACTACCTTTGGGCATTGAGTACTTCTAATACTCAAGAAAAAGGATTTTGAACAAAGAATACTATCTAATAGAGCAATAATTTTAAGTTCATCCTTTTCATATACTTTTGGCTATATAAAAATGGCCAGTGTAGATCTTCATATTGAGTTAATCTTACCTTACCTAAGCTCAGACAAGCCTTTATGGCTATCTCCTTTCAGACTATGCTATTGGCATGATTGATTGCCAATATCCTCAGACTCAGTATAATGCCTTTGTGGAACTGCTGAGATAGGTTACATATTGTTTTTTCTTTGTACTTGGAACCCCACTTTAAGTTTCTGGATATCTTTTTATTGTGGTTATACTCCAAAAGGTATAAGCTAAGATATACTGTTATCTATTGTTAGATAGTGCCTTTTGTGGCCCGTGTTTGTGTGACTTATAAGTTGTCTCCTTTTGCACGGTTGCAAAGAGCCATGCAAAGGTGCTTTCAAGGATAGCTATAAATTGTCATGGCGATACCCTGATTTCATTATAATTTTATTAATCATTCGATTTTTATTGCTTGTTTTTCTTGCCCCTTGTTCCATTGTTTAACCTTTATCTTTGATTCTGCCTTTCATTTACAGTTTTATATACAATTTTATAGTATTTTCAGTATAGTTAAACAATCAATCTGTGAGTGCTTAAAAAAAGATGCTGTGATTACTAATTTTGGACCACAATAAAGGGGTGTGTGTTTACTAAGACCCAGCATGGGTTTCTTAAAGACAAGTCATGCCAGAGGAGTGTAAAGAACACCACAAACACAGATTAAAGTAGAGCATGCACAGAGTGATTCAGAATAAAACATCAACTCAAAATACAATACAATACAAAGATATAAGGCAAATCTAGAGTTCTGTTCATACACCTATCAATTGTCATCTTAGATGGGCAATAATGGATTCTATCATATGGTGCTATCAACTTCTTTGTCTGTGAGAAAGTTGCTTGGTAGTTACATGTCTCCCTATCTTGCTGTCATAGTCTTTTTTAAAAACCATCATGCCATAAACAGAATGTCATAAACATAATGTCATTTGTGCCTTTATGTGTTTTAAAGTTCCTCTGCCCTCTTTAAACACTTCTGATGTCTGATTCAATATCCTTTCATTGTCTATTTTAATGGAGTTTGGAGAAAATGATTGCCAGATCTTTTATAGATTTCCAGCCCATGAGAAGTTTATTGATCCATTCACCATCCCCATAATGCCACTCCCCATTTCTCAATAAAATGTCAATCCATCAGTTGTTGCTTGTTATACTCCACATTTGCTTGAATCACTCCCATGGGCACTACTATCTTTTCTCCTATGTACATTTTTGTGTGTGATGACTTCCTTTGTTTTGATATATGAAAAAATTTCTTTGTATTCTATGCATGAGATGACAGACAAAGCAGGGCCAGTGCACAGTTCATTTCTGCTCCTGTCCATCAAGGAAACAAGCATTGGGATTTATCTTTCTATGGTATAATATCTGTGTCAGGAACAGGGAACCCATGGTACTCCAGATGTTGTTGAACTTCAATTCCTATGAATCCTAGCTAGCATGGCCAATGGTGAGAGATTATGTGAGTTGGAGTTCAACAGGTCCTCCATCCCAGATCTTTGCCAAGGTTTGGACCTTTCTGATTTCTTACAGGCTAACACCACCTTGAATATACTACTTTTTATTGCACCCTCTGAAACATCAATCTTTAAACCAGCTCTCAGGAAGGCAGGAATCCTTTTTCACATCCTGAGTGGCTTATCATTTTTCTGCAGAACTTGTGTGCATTATTGTTTCTTTTCTAGCCTTCCTTTGGCCTTCCACTACATCCCTTGCTGCAGTCTCAATTGTCATTCCAATTTTTTGCATTATGGAAGGGGGGCTTCCTTCAGTTTTGAAGCGTCTTCCATATACTTTTCACTGTGAAGTCCACATCCACATTTTTTTGTCTGTTTGTGCGTTGTTAACCCAATCTGTGCAATGCAATCCCGTGCATGTTTGCTCAGAACTTATATGAAAGTGTGCAGAGCAAATATGGGGAACCAATGGCTGTCTAGATGGTGCTGGACTTCAACTCCCATCTGCCCTAGCAAACATGGTTGGTGGCAAGGGGTGATAGGAGCTGTAGTCTCACAATATCTGGAGGGCCACAAGTTCCCCCATTTCCAGAATATAGCTTAAAGTCACATTCCAAAAGCTGTGTGTGTGTGTGTGTGTGTGTGTGTGTGCATGTATTTTATTCTATAAAAAACATTGCAGTCACAGAAGAAATGTGCTTTCAATGTGGACCTGCTTGTCGAACCTGAATCCTTTTACTGTAACTACAGGCTTTGGTAGTAGGTTTCTGCATCACAGGAACTAAATAAAATTTAGAATATAGAGGTTATAAGGAACTATAATTATAATTATGCTTCTACATGTGAAAAGAGACATTGCTGCATGCAGAAGGTTCTATGTTCAGTCACTGACAACACCAGGTAGAGCTGGGGAAAACCTCTTATCAGAAATCCTGGAAAGCTGCTATGGGTCAGTATATACAGCACTGAATGAGATGGACTAATGGTCTGACTCAGTATGTCAGTTTCCTTTGCTCCTCTGTTCCTACCCATCTGTCTAAGGTAGTTTGATGTTTGCTGGCTTAATCTTTCTGCCCTGTCTTCCACATACTGCTCACCACCACTGTATCTTTTTTCTCACTACTGTATATACAAATAATAAACAGGTTTTTACAGTTCTTAAAATAGTTTGTAGCTGTATTTGTAAGCTAGTTCAAGCTGTAAGAGAGGCAAGATAGAAATATTTAAGTAGATAGGTAGATTGATATATGAAATATTGTTTATTATCATCATCTGGCAAATTCAGTTTAAATCCAACTACTGATTTTCAGGCTGGAGTTTGTGTTTTCATAAACCTCATTGCTTTGAGCTATTCCCCCCCCCCCACACACAGTTTCTTCATTCTTTATGGGAGTAAAGCATGTTCACAAAAGCGCAGAATAATCACTGTGCTTTCAGAGGGGTTTTTTCCAGATGGTTTCATGAATTTGAACACACATAAAAAGACAAATAAAATGGAGGGATATTATCAAATCAAACCAGAAAAAGTCAATAGAATGAAACAAAGCCAGCATTTATAGCAGAACTGGGGAAACCTATGTTCTCCAGGTGTTTTTTGTTGAACCACAACTCCCATAATCCCTGGCCATTGGCCATATTGGCTGGGGCTAATGAGAGTCCAACAGCAGCTGGAGAGCCACTGGCTCCCTGACCACTGATTTATAGTTCTGGTCCCTGGTAGTTTTCCTGCTTAATCTCCTTTCCTCTTCCCCAATAGGTATTACTGTAGATAAGCACGGCTTCATCTACTTTGTTGATGGCACCATGATTCGGAAGATTGATGGAAATGATGTGATCACAACATTAATAGGCTCAAATGGTCTCACGTCAACCCAGCCACTGAGCTGTGATGCTGGAATGGACATCACTCAGGTAGACACTAATCGTTTTTATATGTTGCAGCTGTTCCACATGGAAACAAATTTCCTTTGGTCTGCTGAAATTACATGTGTTAAGGACAGCATTTGAATAAGCATGGTGGTTTTAATCAACTTTCTCTAGGTTGTGCAGCAGCAGCCTGTAAAACTTACTTTGAGATCATCAGTATAATGGAATTGTGGGCTCATCCGGTCTTCTGCCTGTCTTGCCGCTTTCCCCTGAGAAAACTCAATCTTTACTGCTGAATCGCAGCAAACGTCAATTGGGTTTTCCGTGGATTGACATATGTTCCGATTCAGTGCTAAAGAGTTTGCTTCCCCAAGGATAGCAGTAGGGCAAATGGAAAACTACTTAGACCCATGCTTTCTAGGCACGGGGCAAGCGGGGCAAGTGTGGACAAAACCTAAGCTGAGCAAATAAGGTTTTGCTTTTGTATGTGTCTGCAATTGTTTATGTATTTATTTACTTATGGCTCATAGAATACAATGCTGTGTTAAAAATGCTGTATTTGCAAAAATCTGTTTCAAGATTGCCTCTAGTGTGACACTTCTATCCGCTGTCTCAGAACATCTGGCATGCACACATAGAGATAATATTCTTAATGAAGGATACTGCCTTGCTATTAGATGGAGGGAAATAACTCTTAAATCTCAAGAGTTGTAGACCTTTGGAGCTGTTCATTTCCTCTTGGGCTTTGAGAGATCCAAAATGCATCCACACCTCCCCCCCCCCCCCGGTTCATGTTTAAAAACCAAATAAACTCAGGCGCACTAAACAGCCTCTTAATAAATGAAACTTTATAGAAACATTACAGAAAGCATAATGGTCAGTCAGCTGTTGCCATTGAATAAAAGGAATGACTAGAGCCGTGCTATTGCATGGTAGCTATGAAGTATTTAAACTAGCAGAGTTAATGAGACCCTCGTGTGGCATTAAAATGGCCTTTTTATTTTAAGACAAATAGTCAGCTCAGGTTTGCAGCCCAGCTAACTGTGCCGAAAAGCCAAACTAAACGTTACAGCGGCAGCCCACACTTTAGAACGCAGTTTACGCCCAGCAGCTATAAATCAGCAGGGAAGGGAGCGGGGTCCAAGCAGAGAAAGAAGAGGTAGGAGTATAGGGAACTGCCTTAAAGCAAGTCAAGCCATTATTTATTAATTATTTCAATTCGCAATTAATTCCAGATGGCTGCAGCTGCAACACTAAAAGCCCAGTTTTAAGACAAATTAAGCACATCAATAGGGTAAGCAGTTATTTCAGGAGTGCCACATATAAGGAGTGCAGTTGCTGGGCTGAGGTGGTCCTTTAGGTAATCTGGTCCCAGCTTGCTATGGGCTTTAAATGCTAAAAATAAGACATTGAACAGCACCCAGGAGCATCATGGCAGGCAGTGCAGCCCCCTCGACTTAGTCCATCTAGTACCTTTACCTTATATTTTTAGCATGGTTACATGGAGGATGGGGTACCTCCAACCACTGAGCCAAAACAGGCCCACCAGGAGTCTTAATTGGGCCCACAAGACTTCTTTCCTCAGCCAAAACAATCTGCCTACACCATTTTTGTAGGCCAAATTAGGATTCCTAGTGGGCTTAATTTGTGTGTGGCAGTAAAGCTACAGCTGCAAAGGAATAATCAGAAGCCTTAGAACACACTCCCAGTTATTGTTGTGCAAGCGAGACTTACATTTGGCACCTTTTATATTTGGCACCAGATGCAAGTCCCCCTGGTATTGGTTCCACTCAGGAGCTCCTGAGCTGAGCTGCTGAGTAGCTGGTCTCTGTTGAAAGCAATGCTTTCGTTTAAATTCAGCGCTGACTGTAAGCCCATCTTTTGGCAAGGGTATTTGCAGTCATGGTTTGAATACAACACTTAATGCTTGCTCCTGATTCTTCCTTTGACGTTGAATCACTGACATCATAAGCATATTGAAATGTTAAAATGTTCCATCTCATTTGACATCCGTTCCATGTGAAATTGACACTGGCTGAATTTAGACCAGTTCACAATGGTGGAGTGCCAGATTTTGAAGTGCAGGGAGCTCATCAGGATAGTCCCTGGAGATTATGATGATTAAGATTTCTTACCCACATTTCATCCCAGGGAGAGGTACAACAATTAAAAAATGAGATATTAAAATGAGATAAAACGAATTACAATCTGAAGGAATGGCTAGACAAAATATGGGGCATGGAAACAACTGTTAGAGGGGCAGGGGCCTTCAGTCTCAGCAACTGATCCATGGGACAAGGGTCCCTGTACTTATTAGGCCTGACACACTGCCAAGCTTGTGCAGATCCTGTTCTTGGTTTTTTAAAAAAAGAGTTAACTCCAACATGCACAATGTGATTCACTGCTGGCTTGCTCCTGTCAATAGAGCTCAAGCTCTGTTATTTCCAGTGATGACCCAGATGGTCTTATAAAGTGGGCATTTGCAAATTCCAACACACACCAATTCAGCAACTACCAACAAGTGAAAGAAGAGTATATGGGCCATACTAGTTACTGTAATGACTTCCTTTATTGTGTGTGAAACATATGTTGATGCTTTGTGCTTCATTGGCAGACCCCACCTCCATAGTGCAGTTTCCAAGCCATTCACTGCCCTGGTTGCTTCTAGTGGGTCAACGTCCTTCTTGAAATGTGGTGCCCAGTATTGGGCAAAGTGCTTCCACGGTGGCCTGACTAGCACAGAACAGAATTGAATTGTTGCTTCATATGGTCTGGTAACAGGGCCTTTTTTCAGCCGGAACTTGAAAAATAGAACTGTTTGGAGATAAAGTTTCTGATAATGTAGCTTAAGAATGTGTTCACTTTTTAAATAGTCACAGCACACTACTGATTCGTGTTCAGCTTTCTATCCTCTGGAACACCTATATCTTTTTCCACATGAACTGCATTTTTAATGGAGACTTTTGCCTTAGCATTAGTCCAACAGGTGCTAGTTGTTGTCATAACTTTTCAAACTTACTGAAGCAACTTTAATTGCTATGGAATGCATGCAATCAGACTCACATTTTGCTTGTGTATGATTTAAAAATATCTGACATGCTGATGTACGAGAAGAAAAGTTTAATCAGTGTTAATTTGCAATCCAGTCAAATTATTCTGTCACCCAGTGGGAAGCTCTGATCAAAGAGGTGTGTGGCCTAGGCTACAAGTTGTTTGGAAATGGTAACATTCAACAGATTTTTGTTCTTTTATAGCTTGGATGGGGAACCTGTGGCTCTCCCAGGGTTGTTGGACAACAACGCCATCATCCCTGATCGCTGGTCATGCTGGCTTGGGCAGATGGGAGATGTGAGTCTAGCAACATCTGGAGGACCACAGCTTTCCCATCTGTGATTTATTGTTCTGATCTCTGTTAGTTTCCCCAAGAGAGCCAGGCTCTTACCTGCCTGTCAAATAAATTGATTCATTTCTGCACTAAATAATGAGCTGCTGATAAACTGTTAGCCTTGCTCCATCTTTAATGTTCATGTTATAATGTTTAGTGTGTACCCTTCAACTAAGAGCATTGGTTTTAAACAAATTGTCAGAAGAATATTTTTCATTTCCATTTGCTTCCCCAGCTGGGTCCCACCTCCCTCTTCCCTTCCACAAAGCCCTGGCAATTTCAAATGCTCCTTAAGCGCTTGCATTTGACTTGCAAACAATTATTGCAGTTTTCTTTATCTAGTGCTGTTACAAAACAATCAGTTTTAGGACAAGGAAATTTATTTATTTATAACTAAAATTGTCTTTTTTTAGAGAGCAGGCTCGAGCCGCCATAAAGTCTAATAGCTTTACTATGGCATTGGTTTCCATGATAGAGAATGATTAAAAAAACAGGATTAATTTTTTTTTAATCACAGCAACAATTTTGCCCACCCACCATCCCAAAATCTATTGACATTTTTTTCCTCCTGGAAGGAAAATTATTTAACACATGACATTTGTGTCAATAAAGAATAAAACTTAGTAGAGGATTTATCCTGATGGAACAGTGAAGCAGATCTTATCACCCAATCCTTTAGGTATCCCTAGCTGTGACACAGTGTGTAATCAATTGCAAAAGATAAACCTGTATCCTCTGCGTCTCAAGCAACAAGCACAGTGAGCTCAGCCTCCTAAGTTGCAATTCCTTGCTGTCCTTCCACCAGCAGGTGAAGAATTTTGTATTCTAGCAGGCTTTTTTTTAAAGTAGAGGAACCTTAATAGTGTTTTGTGTTTTTAAAAACTATCTGCATTTTTATAGATATGTTTTTATATTGCACTAATTCCATAGATAGTTTGATTGTTATTTTTATATGGCTTTAGCTAGGTGTGTTTTAGCTGTAATTTTTGTGTGCTGCCTTAGGTCCCGGTTCTGGGGAAAAGGTGGAATAGAAATAAACTAAAATTTCTGTTTCTTGAATAAGTTTGCAAGCAGATGAGAGCCACCTAAAGGTGAGCCAATGCCACTACCTGCCTGACAGGTCAAATGTTATTTGGATCCCACACAGATAAACCATTCCCAGTAATGTCCCTTTCCCATTTTCCTTCTGCCCAACCAGTATATTCGGGTACATTTACATTAACACTAAGGTGGGGGTTCATTGATAGAGGTACCCCTACATTAGGGAAGCCTCGAGTGTGTTCAGAGCATGTTGTACATAGGTTATATGCATATTTTGACAGCTGGGTGGGGCCACCTAGCTGTCAATCAACTGATCTCACTATGGTGTCAAGTGGCCCAGCAAGCTAAGCTTTGAGTGTCAAGCCCCACTTTTGGTAGATATCAGCTGCACTGCTAATTGTTGCTTGCATCAAGCCCCTACAAAGGAAGATGTGCGTGGACATTTTTCCTTTGCAGGAGTGGCTCAAGTGTTGCCAGCTTGAATTCAGGTCAGCATTGCAAAGTATCTAGTCTACAAGGTCTTGCTATAATTACTGATATTTTGCCATGCAGTGCAACAGAAGAAATCACCAAAATCAAGAGACGTTGTGTGCGTTTTTTACTCAAAGGAAGAAGCAGGAATGCATTTGGGAGTACCGTATTTTTCGCCCAATAGGACGCACCGTCCCATAAGGCGCACCTAGTTTTTTGGGGGGGAAATAAAGGAGGGGGAAAATTATTTTTCCCCCAGGCGGGGGCTGGGGCAGGGGAAGCCCGAGCTTCCCCCCGAGCCCAGCCCCCAAACAGGCAGCTCTCTGCAAGCTGTGGGAGCCCAGCGCTGGCTCCCGCTGCTTGCTGAGAGGTCCGTGAAGCCTGGACGCGCTGAGCTCGGCTCGCGCAGGCTTCAGCATGCAGGCAACTCTCCACAAGCAGCGGGAGCACTCCCGCTGCTTGCGGAGAGGTCCGCGAAGCCTGGAGAGCAGAGGGGTCAGTGCGCACCGACCCCTCTCACTCTCCAGGCTTCAGCGAAAGCCTGCATTCGCCCCATAGGACGCACACACATTTCCCCTTCATTTTTGGAGGGGGAAAAGTGCGTCCTATAGGGCGAAAAATACGGTACATTCCCAATTCTTCTTCATTTTAGCCAAGGCTTGAAGATTCCTGTACCTGATGTTAAATATGAACTCAGGTGCAGGAAAAGTATGTGTGTTTTGCCCCAAACTGCCTGGCAGGCTAGCCTCTGGAGTTCCCAGAAGGTTGAGGTTTCCTACTTCTTCATTAAATGTTGTTAGGAAAAGGACGACTTTTTTCAGCCAGAACTTGTCGAACTCAGTTCCAGCATCTCTCGGGTGGACCATTCTAAGAGAACAAGGGAAGCATTTGTGGTGAGTTGCGGCACCTCTTTTTCTATAAAAATGGCATTGGGGAGGACAGTACATGAGGCTGTTATTTTTAGTGACAACCACACATCTGGAGTAATGTTTCCTTCCAGACTTCACTGTGGCAATGGAGACGAGCCGTAGCTCTACACTAAAGTGGATGCTCTGTATACAAAAATAATAATAATAATTAAAAAATCCCAGGTTCAATCCCAGGCCTCTCTAGGCAGGGTTTCAGAAAGGCTCCTGTCTTCAACCGTGGAGTGCTACTGTAAGTCACTGTTGTCAGTACAGATGTAGAGCAATTGTTCTGACCTGGTATATGACAGTTCCCAATGCTCCGTTGAATTTGCAGTCTTAGTTCTTTGCCCCAACCTGAAAGCTTACTTGCCAGCACAGCTTTTATTATCAGACCATTAGTGTAATAATCAACAGAAATCATTTTCATGGTTGTCTAAATAAAGGGTCACCGTTGTAAGAGAGCAGGAAATAAAGCTGGAACACGGTTCCTAAAATGGGAACATGCTACACCAGTTGCTGATCGATTCCTCTAAAGCCATTTTCAAAAAACAAACAAACACATGCTACTGTTGTTCAAGCCTTCCAATTGCTTTATGGTAAGCCAAGGGGAGGTTTTAAGCTCTCCATATGCTGCCAGAACAAAACTTACAGTGCTACAAACTTTCAAAAGGCTGTTTTGTTAAGGGGGAAACTCAGTGCTCCCATCCTTAATTATTTCTACATCTGAAAACATTCCTTGCTTCTATATATGGGTCTGAATTATGGGTGCTTATGATTGATTGATTGATTGATTGATTGATTGATTTCTGTACCACTTAATATATTTAAAAAATATTGTGAAGTGGTGTGCAGAAAACCGAAGCAGCAGACAACTTAAAATATTACAAAAAATACACAGTTACATATAAAAAATGTTGCATTGACACAGTGTTACTAGTATATATAAATAAATATCCATTCATTTTCCTTCTGACACATCCCCCCTTTCAGCCTCTGAGTTCTCATCCAGAGTTCAAACACACTCTCAGTTCACACACAAAAGTCTCACAACAAGAAGAATTCCTGCAAACAGCAGACATCACCCTAGTCTGCCACTCCTGACTTGCTTTTTATCATAATTTATTGTATTTAAAGTGTGTAAAATATGTAGGTGAAAGCTACCTGAGGACATTTGTTATTAGCTTTTGTGTTGCCAGGCTTATGAACCTCCTAGGAAGAAATATTTGTTCCCACTTATTGCTATATTAGTAGAAGAAACAAACCTAGGTAAACTCACTACTTAAACTCTTCAGGTAATTAAAAACTGTGATTTTGTTTTTCACTCGTATTGATCTGTCTCATGTAGTACTTTACTGAAAATCCACCCACTCACCCCAGGTGGTTGTTGTTTTACAATTCTGCATTAATTAATGATAAAAGATATTGTATTTGAATCTTACTAAAGAGACAGAGAGATGTGTGAAATTATTGTGGGTGGAGTGCAGAGTTTATGCCATGGTTATTTACTTTTGAGGTAGCTGTGGATATTTGTGAGTGTCCTTTCTTGATTCTACAAATTATTTCACCAGTGGGTCTGCAGTCTTTAGAATTCCTGCATTCCCACACTTCAACTAAAAGCCAGGGGGAGACATCGTGAGGTGACCTCTCCCATTGAGCTATCTTCAGAGCAGGAAGTGTGGATAGCTGGGAAGGCTGCAGAATGCTGAAGAAATATTAGCTAGAAAGAAAAATGGAAATATCACCTTTGACCACCTCTCAACAGGAGGGTGAGCTCAAAAGCCCACACCCACTGAAATTCTAAAGAACTTCTCAAGTGATGTGAGGATGAGACAGATAAATGGAAGCTTTTTTACAGAGTTAAAAGGGGGGGAGCTTTAAAAAATTGGAGGACAGATTTCAGCACAGCAGTAGTCTCACAGATTTAAGCACCAAGGAGACATCAGGAATCTTGTTCAAACAATTTGCATAATAGTAATTTATATCATGTGCTTCTGCCTGCCTTCGCCTTCCTGATTTGCCTGGAGAGTCTTAATGGTAGTATGAGCACTTTTATGATGCCATATTCATTTCTTTATAATATTCTTCCATTGCTTTTTTTTTAAAAAAACGAGTTAATCCTATGGAAAATAAAGTTTACTTTGGGGAAGAAGTACTTAGCTTAGTTGACATTTTGCCTGGAAAAAATATTGACTGTGCATCAGCCAGTTTCCCCCCTTCCTCTTATCTCCAGTTGATCTTATGGAATAAATTATCATAATGCGTGCTGCAATAGATCCTTGTTTGTTGTTAATGTGATGCCAAGAAAATGCATTGTGTTTGTTGCCTCCTGACATTATAATTAAACATAGATTTGGCCTTTTTTATTTTGTTTTGCTTCTATCTCTAAATTTAGAGTAAGGATTATTGTTTCTTCATTGAGCAGATAACCAAGCGATGGGGAATTTGAGGCCTTCTGTGTGTTGTTGGACTCCAACTCCCATCAGCCCCAGCTAGCATAGCCAATGATGATGGCAGTTGGAATCCAGCAACATAGGAAGGGCCACTGGTTAACCATGAGTTAACCATATATTTTTCATTGGTTATATGAACATCATGAATAAAATTAGCCCTGAGTTGCTGAATGTATACTGAACATTTTTTTGCATATGTTAATGTCTTCTATTAGAGGCAGAACATATTTCATCCATTTGACCTTGTCCATTCAGACTGTATGCCATAGGAACACAGGGAGCTGCCTTACACCAAGTCAGACTTTTGAACTACTTAGCTCAGCATTGCCTTCACTAACTGGCAACAGCTCTCCAGGGGTTCCAGGCAAGAATATTCCCCTGCCCTATCAAGAAAAGCCACAGATCAAACCTGGAACCTTTTGCTCTCAAAACACCGAGCTTCTCACTTATCAACAGTTTTGAAAAGCCTGGGATTTTGTGATGTACTAGCCCTGCATAGTTTCCTTAAAATATGTATAGTGTGTGGGGGGAAATGAAACAGGTGTCTTTAAGGACTAGAATCTGTTTCCAGCTGGCTCGCCCCATTCATCTTCCTCTCAAAATATCACCACCACCTGCCAGAATGGTGAGCTCAGCCACATTCATCTTAATGCCAGATAGAAATATTTTTAAAGAAAATCCCCTGGATGAAAAGGACAAATTTAATCACTTAATGAGTACTCTAAATTTTGTTGTGCACCCATTGTAACCAAGCAGGTTAAGGCATAATAATCTCATTAACCTCACTTTGTTAAAACATCAATTATCTAAGTACAGTATAGCAGGTTCTTCAAATGTCTCTGTGCAGGAAAGATGGCAGCAGTTGCAGCCCAGGGTGGCTGTGGGTGGGTCAAGGGGTGGGGCAAAGATTTCCCGTGCAACCAGCTGGTGGCAACATCAGCCTTGGCTGGCCACGGGGAACATCAGGACTGCAAAATTTGAACTGGCCAGTCACGGCCAAGCTAGGGGACTGTAGTGTGTGGCAGACCTAACTGAAGCCTGGCTTCACTCAGGTCAGCTTGGCAATTGTCAACAGATGTCCCACTCCTTCACCCTGCATGTTTTGGCCCCGCCCAAAAGAAAGTGGGCAGTGCATGTAAAAGGTAAAAAAAAAAGTAAAGGACCCCTGGATGGTTAAGTCCTGTCAAAGGCAACTATGGGGTTGTGGCACTCATCTCGCTTTCAGGCTAAGGGAGCCAGCATTTGATCACAGGTAGCTTTCTTTATCATGTGGCCAGCATGACTAAACCGCTTCTGGCACAATGGAATACTGTGACGGAAACCAGAGCGTACATTTACCTTCCCGGCACAGTGGTACATATTTATCTACTTGCACTCATATGCTTTCAAACTGCCGGGTTGGCAGGAGCTGGGACAGAGCAATTGCACAGATTCGAACTGCCAACCTTCCGATTGGCAAGCCCAAGAGGCTCAGTGGTTTAGACCTCAGCACCACCTGCGTCCCTTTACCTTAGTGCATGTACATGACCTTGCTGTAGGGTTTGTCACCGTTTTTGGAACCATGGAGGAATTTGCCTGCAGACAAATTGGACCAGCTTGGAGGTTCTGCCTACCTCACAGTTACTGTCACAAGTTGCCAGAGGAAAATTCTATTAGGTTGGTTCCTTAGTCTAAACAGAGAGAGAGTGGGAAGAAGCCTGACCCCTCTATTCACAATCAAAATATCAAGGTAAAGAAGTCCAAGGGGGAAGATTCTGTCCAAATGCCCAGAGAGGGGGCTCATTACTACCCAAATGTCACCCTGGAGGGATCACCCATATTTGATGTGTTTCATATGGGACCAGCAACACTCGTCTTATGTCAGAATATATTCTTTTCCAAACATTTTTATTCTTGTGGAAATAATAATATATTACACTGCTGGTGCCTCTTGACCAGCATTTTCAGCTTGCCCACACTGCTTATGACAACTTGAACAGCGGCAAGCATGTTATGGAAAAATTGTGACTGATGTTGCCTGACAGGATTTGTTTTTGCTTATTTGCATGAGTTGCTTGAAGGATAATAATTTGCCCACCTTAATAGGGGATGCTGTGGAACTAACATGCTTGAATGTCAGAGGAAAATAAATTCTGTTTGCTATCAGTGTTTTCATACGAACACAATGGGAAAATGTATCCATGTTGCACTAATGGTGTTCTTTTTGCACTCAAATAATTATTCCCCCTCAAAAAAGCCTTAATTACAGCAGGAAAATAATGACCCTTAAGCACTTTGGTTCATTTCTGTAGCCACCCTGTTTGCTGTCACAGATCACACAACAGGCATGAGTAAGAAGCTGCTAAATTGCTTGATGGATATAAGCAAGCAGTTATTCCATTGTGTTAAGTTTTCAAAGCTTCATACTTAGGCCTCACCTGCTCTATATATTTAAAGCAGTATCATACGTCTTTAAACAGTCATGACTTCCCCCAAAGAATCCTGGGAACTCTAGTTTGTTAAGGATGCTTAGAGTTGTTAAAGGTAAAGGAACCCCTGACCATTAGGTCCAGTTGTGGACGACTCTGGGGTTGCAGCGCTCATCTCGCTTTATTGGCCGAGGGAGCCGGCGTACAGCTTCCAGGTCATGTGGCCAGGATGACTAAGCCACTTCTGGCGAACGAGAGCAGCGCACAGAAACGCCGCTTACCTTCCCGCTGGAGTGGTACCTATTTATCTACTTGCACTTTGACTTGCTTTCGAACTGCTAGGTTGGCAGGAGCAGGAACCGAGCAACGGGAGCTCACCCCGTTGCAGGGATTCAAACCGCCGACCTTCTGATCGGCAAGTTCTAGGCTCTGTGGTTTAACCCACAGCACCACCCGCGCCCTTAGAGTTATTAGGAAGCCCCATATTCCTCTCACAAAGCTACAGCTTTTTCAGAGTGCTTTAAGAGTTGATCCACCTTCCCAAGGAACTCTGGGAATTGTAGCTCTGTGAGAGGAATAGTGATCTCTTAACACCTCCCAGGGCCCTTAACAAACTACAGTTCCTAGGGCTTTTTGAGGTATGATACTTCTTTAAGTGCAGACAAGGCCTAGGGCTGAGAAGCCCAAGGTTCAAATCCCCACTTAATGATGAAGCAAAAATGATCCATGTGGATTAGGGAAAAGAAAAATAGAAAAGGGAGCTCTTCCTGTGTCCTAAGATCTGCACACTTTCAGGAAAGGTGCTGTTGGTATAGGGGGAAGAAAGATGTAAGGAAGCATCCAGAGAAAGACATACAGAAGCCTCACCCCCCCAAAAAAAACCACAATTCTACTTCTTTGTGTGTTTCCCTAACATAAAACCTTCCTCATTTCAAATCTCCAACCACACTGCTTGGTTTTCTCTGATATCTATGCTGAATCACATTACTCCTCATTAAAAATTAGGCCTTTATTAATTATGACTTACATAACAATTCTGAGCCTTCTTTGTTCCTTTTCCTTTAATTTTCATTATTGAATCCTTCTGCTTCCCTTATCAAAACTAGGTCAAAAATTATGCCCAAGTCAGGAAGAGCCACCTTGAAACCATTTGGTTTTTGGCTTAGATAGGTTGCAAATTAACTTTCCTCCTTTCTTGGTTTCTCTAATGCTGCAAAGTAAAATCCTACAATGGGGAAAATATATTATTTAAAGGAAACATTATATTCTAATTTCGCAAACATACTTTTGGGACATTCAAAAAAATGGGCCACCCAGCCCCCTCTCTCTTGAAGTCAAAGCTCTCTACAGTGGGACCATGCAATGTCAACCTTTCAGCAACAAACTCACAAGAGAATAAAAAGGGGGGGAATAGAGAGAAGTGTTGTATTTTAACTTAAAACAGCCAAAAAATTATCCGGACCTACTTGCTTAACTCTGAAATTATACATTGATTAAAAGTGGTGTCCTTTCACTCTAAGAGATTCATGTTCACATTTGAGTTTAACGCAAAGGCACACACTTGAGTACTGGACATCAGGGAAAGACATCATTCTGCTCAACCTTGAAGTGCCCAGTTCATATTTTAGATCCTCCCCCCCACACACACACTCTTTCACTCAGTCTTTCCTAGTTTATAATTGGAACACTTTTCCATGAACAGCTGCTCCTCATTTTAATCAAAGAGAAACATAGGTAGCTCTGAACTCTGATCAGGGAACACGTATATTCAGAAGTTACCCAAAGATATCAATGGACCAAGATAATAAGCTTTCATTCCCAATTAACCAAAACTTCTGTGTTGTTCCAGCACAGGCTTCAGTGGGTCATGGGGATAAATTCTCTTTTTCCTGCTTTTAATGAGAAGAGGAAGTAACCAGATTTCTCTTGCCTAGAGGGTTCCTTTGGTCCTGCTGTCAGAGAGCTGTCAACCATCCAGATGCCCATTTTCATGGGCCCATTGGGGCCCATTGTGGTGTTTATATCAAAGTTTGGGAGGAAGAATAATCTCTGTAATCATAATGACCACCCTGGGTTCCTGAAATCAAAGTTTGGCTCATGCAATAAGCAGATCTGCTCCTTTTGTACAGTACCTCAGAACCCAGAAAATAAGTCCAGAAAAGGCATAACTAAGAGTAATGTGTTCTGTCTTCATTTATTTCAAAATATGGCAAGTTAGCAGAGTTAGCCCACGACATTTTTCTTCCTGAGGCAAAGGATGAGATGGCTCCAACCAGGCTGGCAAGTGAATCTTACTTTAGTACCGGCAATGGGATAGCATCCTCTTCCACACCTGAGAGTATTCAGCTCACTTAGGTGGGACAGGGCATGCACAGCTTTGTCCTTCATCACTTTACCATCACTCCCTGTCCCTCAGCAACTGCTGCCTGAGGCAACTGCCTCACTCATCCTAATGAGAGGGCTGGCTTTGTAAAACATCCTGCTGTGTTGAGGGCCCTCCAGCTTACACTGCTTAGTGGTACCTTGGACTTCATCCCCAAAGTCTAGGCCTGGGCATTGGACAAATTTGAGTCAAGATCAAGGGGTCAGAAGAGTGTCAAGTGGAAGAGAGTTTATTTATGTTATTATTACATCTTTTCCCCATCTTTTGTCCAGATGGCATACAACTTTTCCTCTCGGTAATTTCCATGGCTGAGTGGGAATTTGAACCTGGGTCTCCCACGTCCTAGTCCAGCTTTCTAACCAGAACGCCATACTGACTGTCCACAACTTTGGCTTGTGCTTCACTGACCTGATTTCACCCACAGGCACACAAGCATCCTTCTTGGCCAAAAGTGGAAACCATGGAGAAACTACTTCTTTGACTCTTGCTATGTTCCTTCTTTTTTGCAGGTCCGCTTGGAATGGCCAACAGACCTTGCTGTCAACCCACTTGACAATTCGTTATATGTTCTGGACAATAACATTGTGCTGCAAATTTCTCAAAATCAGCAAGTGCGCATTATTGCAGGCCGACCTATTCACTGCCAGGTGCCAGGCATAGATCACGTTTTGGTCAGCAAAGTGGCAATCCATTCAACACTTGAGTCAGCAAGAGCCATAGGCGTATCTCACAGCGGAGTGCTGTACATTGCCGAGACTGATGAAAGGAAGATCAACCGCATCCAACAGGTTACAACTAATGGTGAAATCTCCATCATAGCTGGAGCTCCATCGGATTGTGACTGTAAGATTGACCCCAATTGTGACTGTTTCTCTGGTACGTATTAAACGAGGGTGCAGAATCTTTTGGTACAATGGCTGCTTTCCCTTCTGGGCAGCCTTCCAAGAGACACATCAGTGGTAGATGGAGCCAGAGGCAAAAGTTGATAGAGCAGGGAATGTAAATGTTATCTTTGTACAATACGCTAGATTCTACATACTAACTCCTCTCTGTCCTCCATCCAGGCAAACATGAAGCATTATCATAGTTCAGTGACATAGTTCTGTATATAAATTCAATAAATTAATAATAATAATAATAATAGTCCAGCCAGACAAAAATACTCAGGTCCTCAACTTCATGACCCAATTGCTTGATGTCATTGGGACATCAGGTGATTGCAGGTAGGCAGTCCTCCCACATGTCAGATGTCGCCCACAAGGCTAGATCCTGATATGGATGTGGCCCACAGAACCAAAAAGGTCACCATCCTTGACATAGAGACTTATTTGAAGTAAGAAGTGGTATATAAATTAGCTAATTCTATAATACAGAGTCAGACCTGTGGTCTATCTAGCTCATTGTTGTCTACACCGTCTGTGGAAGTGGACCTACATTTCAAGTTTTTTAAAAAACAAAACTGTGGGTCTTTCCTATTGCAACCTGGAGATGCTGGGGATTGAACCTGGGACCTCTGCATGCAGAGCTTATGCTCTGCCACTGAGCTGAAGACTTTTAGTTTGATGTAACAGTTCGTCCCTCTGATCTCCACAAAGCCCTCAAAAGCTTTGAAATCTGAATTTCTGAAGCAGAGGAAATCCCAAAGAATTCATAAAAGTATGTAAAAATCCTATTTCAAGCCATCATGTCTGTGCATTTTACATTTCCACATTTTCCTTTCAATCTTCATTCTGGCATCCACTGTTCACAGTTTGAATATTCAGATGGTTGGATACCATGATCCTATGGTACTGTGAGGACAGATTCATGCAATAGTAGTGCAGTCATCATCTCTGCTGTGCAATGCAATATTTCTTGCACAGGGCACTGTTGACGTGTCTCAAAAACAGGTTTCAGGTCAGTATGAGCCACATTATCATATCCATAGGATTGGATTGAGCTGTGTGCAAAATGAAACAATTAGCCAGCTTGGATATTACCCTCATGCTGAAACGAATATGCCTCCCGTATGTCAGTCTAATGTTCATGCTCCAAAAACATCATTAGGAAATGTGGATGAAGAAAGGGCAGTTGATTCATTTTATGGTGGTTTAGTCAACTATTCCAGGGGTCCCCAAACTAAGGCCCACAGGCCGGGTGAGGCCTGAGGGACTCATTTATCCGGCCTGCGGCAATGCCCGATGTCGCTGTCCGCTCTTACTGGCGCTGTGCTGCACAGCTGCCCACTTCCAGATCAGAGCAGCACCGGAAATAGCTTGTGCGCCTGCACAAGCGTTATTTACCCATGCGCAAGTGTTATTTCCGGTACACATCTGGGTCGAAGGAGGCCCGTGCACATTCACACAAGCTATTTCCGGTGCTCCTCCAACCTGGAAGTGCACCAGAAATAGCGTATGGGCACGCGCTTCTGCCGCCCTCCGGCCCACCGTGCGATCGGCGCTGGAGACACCAGCCCAAGGTGTGGTAAGTTTGCTTACCCCTGAACTAATCCAATAGCAACAGGAGAGAGAGGACGTAGTTTAGAATGGGGAGCTGCAAACCATCGTGTGTCCGAAGGAGGGGAAAGAGAGTAATAAAGGACATGTAAACAAATTTCTGTGGGAAATGGTTTAATTATCTGGATGTGTTTAGCCTAAAGAAGACTAAGAGAAGACACCATAGTACCATTCAATTATTATTATTATTATTATTATTATTATTATTATTATTATTAGTTTTATTTATTTATTTGATTTATGTTCCACTTTTATCTTCCAAGGATCTCAGTGTGGTGTACATAGTTCTCCTCCTCCCCATTTCATCCTCATAACAACCTTGTCAGGTAGGTTAGGGTAAGAAATGATGACTAGCCCAAGATCACCCAGTAAACTTCATGGCTGAGTGGGGATTGTGAACCTCCTGCTCTCCCAGGTTCTAGTCTAACACTAACCATTATGCCACACTGGCCCACTAATTACCGTATTTTTCCATGTGTAAGACTAGGTTTTTCTCCTAATAAATTATGTCAAAGATTATGGGGTGTCTTATACATGGATAGTGCCAAGGCCATTTTCTTAAATCTGAGTCCCCCAAAATAGGGGGCATCTGATACATGGGGAAATCTTATTGATGGTAAAATACAGTAATCGCTTCCCATTAGGCATCCCAAAGCATTTACAATATAACATATATAGAACAGTTGCATATCTAGAAACAGTTACTTTAAAATGCTTTTATAGAATCAAATGGTGATAGAGAAGGTGCCACACTAAATACCATGTAGAATGCACCTCGTGATAGTACAGCATTTGCAGAATGCTCTCTCCTGCAGAACACAGTGATTACTTGTCTATGTAGCTGGTGAGATGATTTTATAGGTAGTCTAGTCCCACCAAAACCAGAGCCTTGAGCTTAGCCCAGTAGCTAATCGACAGCTAAAGGTAAAGGGACCCCTGACCATTCGGTCCAGTCGAGACTGACTCTGGGGTTGCGGCGCTCATCTCACTTTATTGGCCGAGGGAGCCGGTGTACAGCTTCCGGGTCATGTGGCCAGCATGACTAAGCCGCTTCTGGCGAACCAGAGCAGCGCACGGAAATGGCGTTTACCTTCCCACTGGAGTGGTACCTATTTATCTACTTGCACTTTGACGTGCTTTTGAACTGCTAGGTTGGCAGGAGCAGGGACCGAGCAACGGAAGCTCACCCCGTCGCGGGTATTCAAACCGCCGACCTTCTGATCAGCAAGTCCTAGGCTCTGTGGTTTAACCCACAGCACCACCCGCGTCCCCAATTGACAGCTAGTGCTATCTAAAAACCTATCATATAGAAGATAAAAGAACTGGAAGCAGGAGCAATAGGCAACAGGGTAGACAAAAGAGATGTGTATTAATCCAACACATTTCAGATCCTACTGGTAATTCTTAAGAGAAATTCAGAGATATGAAGATTCAGTAATTAGTTGTGCTGCTTCTTTCCTACATGTTGAATTAATAAACAGGGAGTTCCATTATTGTAGCATTATTTATAACATAAATTAAACTTGTTCTCCGTAATTAGAACCAATGGGTAGAGAGTTTGGGGAAGCAGATTTTGGGTAAATGTGAGGGAAAGGCTCCTATCAGTACAAACTGTTTGACAGTGAAACTGTCTACCTTGGAAGGTAATAGGTTCTCCCTTGCCAGAGATATTTAATCAGAAGCTGGATAAATGTCTGCTAAGGATGCTGTAGTTTCATCCTGCTTTTCAGATCATGCATGTAAGGTGGTGTAGATTACGTGACCTACAACGTCCCTTCCAGTTCTTTGTTTCTGTGATTTTACTCATTTTTCAGGACTGCAAAATCACCTGCAAAAAGGACCATGACAAATCCCTTGTCATCTACAAAATGATGTGTCTGCTAATGGAAGTGGTAATGAAATTAGGACTGTGAGATTAACGTCACAAGAAATCCTGAGTCCTGTGTTGATGGTCATGCTGGATAGAAATGTACAGAGAGGGATTAGGATCATGCTTTTTGGCATTACATCAAAGGATGAAGGGGAAATTGATTCAATTCACATTTATATGTGAATTATACCTAATTCACATTTTCTAAAACAATGTGTGAACTGAAACACAGCCACCCTTTGAAATTTACACTTCTCTGAATTTTGCAGATCTCCAGCCAAGTAATGTTTGAATAAAATGCATATACTAGGGCAAAGTATGCATAACTAATACATATATTGATGAGAATAACATATAAAATGCATGAAGAAAAACTGCTTTGCAAAAATGTGTATTTTAGTCAAAGCCACATATTAAACGTGCATATTAACACTAAAATGCTGACAGATTACCTGAGGAATTAATTAAATAAATAAATTGCAAGCTGATAGGGAAATGTGCTCACTTTTAAGATTGGAAAGATAAGGAACTGTGAGAAAATTAAATTGACAGATATGCATATCCCTCTTTGATCTCTCTGCATTGATTGTTACTTCTGCACTTAACATGCATAGACTCCAACACTGGTAAGGATCTGAATTCACAATCTGTCCTGCAAAAATGGAAGGGCACCCATTCAAAATCAGTGCAAGTATGATTCCTATCCCCACATACACACACAATGGATGTATGGATCCATCTACTCCCATACTGTGCCAGTTTTACATGCATGTAAACGCAAGTCTATTCCACCCCTTATTCCCTGGGTTCTTTTTAAAAAAAAAACTTGAAAATTTCACTTACCAAACCCCTCCACTAAAATATGGATTCCTGAATATTTTTATATACATTCCCCCATAAAATACACATTATTTGTACACATATTTTGGAACCAAAAGTGCATTGCAAAATTCAGAGAAGTGCACAGTGCAAATGTTTACATATTAATGCAGGAAGTGTAAATCCGGTTTATCTGCTTAAAAATTCAGGTCAAACAAAATTCTCCTCCATCCTTGTTCCACGTGCAAATTTCTACCTTTTTAGGGTTTCTGCACAAGTGTCCAGTCTTCATTCTACCTGGTTCCCCAATTGGTTTTTTCTCTTCCATTTCCTTATTCCAAATGATGAAGTACATAAGCATTCATGTAACAGAAGCTGTTCATCCTTGAGCATCACCTGGTGAATGGCAAATGATGTATCTCATGTTATTTTAGGCTTTATATCAAAATGAGGAAGATTAACCAGCATAAGATATTGGGTGACTAATCTTGCCTAGCATCACCATAATTTGTAGTGTTTATGTTTTACAAGGTCTGCCTGGAGATGGGGTGGGATGCATAGTGATTCAGAACAACTTTCACATGCTTTTTGTTAAGCATGCAGATGCTGTTGTAAGAGAATCAAATTGCTAAATGATGCCACAGGAGGCTGATGGGTAGGACAAAGAAAAAAGAGTTGACAACATGCATGTTTGGAGACATATATAAGCAGTGGCGTAGCGTGGGGGTGCAGGGGGGGCGGGCCGCACCGGGCGCAACATCTGGGGGTTAGGGTTAGGGGGCGCAAATCCATGAGTTAGGGGGCGCAAATTACTTGCCTTGCCCCGGGTGCTGACAACCCACGCTATGCCACTGTATATAAGACACCTGTACCCTGAGGAAGCATGATGACACAGGGCTCCCCTTTTCTTTTCTGATTATCCTCTTCTGGACCTTTTATTTTATTTATTTTATTTAAAACATTTCTGCACTGCCCTTCATGACTTATTACAGGACAGTTCATAACACTGCAAACAAGTTTCTAAGAAATGTAACTGATTAAAATGAAGGGGGGCAAAACAACAACAGCAGCAGTAACAGTGCACTAGCTCATTTCCTCTAAATGCTTAGCATTAACAGTCAGCAAATGCCTGGGTGAACAAACAGATCTTTAGCAAGCATTAAAAGCTTCTCAGACTCAGTGCTTTTCTTATTACAGGGGAGGAGGGGTGATTCCATAAAACTGGGTGCCACAACAGAAAGGTTGTCACAGAATGGATTTCAGCTGGTTGCAGCTAGCCAGGAGGGCCTCAGCTGAAGATCTCAACATGCATGTGTATGGGATCTTTGCACTTACTAATCGGTAGTAATGGATGTTTCGACTTGAGAGTACTGCAAACACTGAAATAAAACTTCTGCTTCCTACTTGAAATAAAAGGTTCTTCTCTGATGCTAGCAGAAGATAGCAGGTGTGGGCAACAACCACATTATTAGGTTCAAACCTTGATTTGGTGCTTTGGAAAGAACTCTCAATTTGAAATGCTTTGTAGGCTGGTCAATTTGACTTGACTTCCTTCTGAGTCCGCTTTGTTAATCTGCAGACTTGGTGGCCCCTGCATGTTGGATAAAGTCCACAAAGTTTCAGTCAGATAGGTCCAGTATTTTTGTGTGTGCTGGGCACCTGTAAATATTTTCTCCTTTTTTTGTTTTAATGACATATCTCTGGCTTATTTATTTTGGGGCAGAATAAGATGCCATTTTCAGGCTAGCTTTCCCCTCCTTTCATGGGTGGGGGTGTAAAATGAATACTGCCAAATTTCAGAAGAATAAATGAAGTATTTTCCCAAGAGTATCATGAACTGTTTTGGAGTATGTAAATAAGGAATATTCTAGTCTCCCTTTATAGTTTGTGGGCAATTGGTCTGCAGGTTGAAGAAACCTTCACCTCTAACAACCTCCAAGGCATATTCCTTCAGCTCAGGATTCAGGATGTGGCTGAACCCAGTTCATACCCCTAGAAGACAGGCTATCATAAACAGATAAAATAGCCTATGAACTCATGGGAAGATAGGTCTGCCTGAAGACATAGACTTTCATCTTCCATGAGCTTCCTCAGTGGTTCAGAACCTAGGGCAAGCCATTCTTGACACAGAAGTTACTGCACCTTTATAATCTTGATGGCATTGGAAAGTTCTGGGTCTTTTCTTTCATTACATTCCTGCATTGATGGAAGAAACTGCCTTGGAGGCAGCTGCTAAATGGCCAAGCAAGTCTTAAATGTTCATCAGTGACAAAATAATTGAGTTCTGGTACAGCAAACCTAAACACAATGGGTCGGATCTAAACTTAATAGACCAATTGAAATCAATGGGACTTCAGTTAGCGATGACTAATTTAAGTCCCTTTGATTTCAGTGAGCCTGCTATAAGCTCTGATAAGTCTGTATCTATCTCCATGAGTTCATATTTAAAACCATTTTACATATACTCTACTGGACTTTATGAAATGCAACAAACTCAGTTTTTTAGTTTATGACTGTATTCCCATTGCTTACTTCACGAATGGATTTTGATTCAAGAAGGCGTGAATTTTGCAGAGGAGAGCATATTTGTCTGTGACCTTCTTTGTGCCCTGGGAACTTGAAATGTAGTAGCTCTGCCCAGCCAACAGCACTGTGGATTTACAACTATTAGGGTAACTGAAGCATCTATATCTCCTGTGTCCGTTCTTCAGCTGTGCCGATTAAGAATTGTACTTGCTTTAGATAATGGGAAACAAATCTGTTGGAGCAAAATATTGGTTTACAGTTTTAAAAATATTAAGTCGGGAGAGTTCTTATTTTTGTTTGGTTAATCATATCAGGAGCAGATTTAATAAAGTTGCTCCCTGTTGTTTTGCAGGTGATGGTGGGTTCGCTAAAGACGCAAAACTGAAAGCTCCCTCTTCCCTGGCTGTATCTCCTGACGGCACCTTGTATGTAGCTGACCTTGGCAACATCCGTATCCGTGCAGTCAGTCGGAATAAGGCTCATCTCAATGACATGAATATTTATGAGGTTGCATCCCCAGCAGACCAGGAACTGTATCAGTTCACCAGCAATGGGACTCACTTGCACACACTCAATCTGATTACAAGGGACTTCATGTACAATTTCACATACAACGGGGAAGGCGATCTTGGCACCATTACCAACAGCAATGGGAATTCAGTTCATATTCGCAGAGATGCCAGTGGTTTGCCTCTCTGGCTGGTGATGCCTGGAGGTCAAGTATACTGGCTGACCATAAGTAGCAATGGGATTCTCAAAAGAGTTTATGCCCAGGGCTACAATCTAGCTCTCATGACTTATCCTGGCACCACAGGTCTTCTAGCCACCAAAAGCAATGAGTATGGATGGACAACAGTTTATGAGTAAGTGACCTTCAAATATTTTTAATGCCTCATCTGCACAATACATTTAAAGCCATATCATGCCACTTTAAACAGTCATGGAATCGTAGAATTGTAAAGTTGGAGGGGACCCTGAATCTAACCCCCTGTGATGATGCCTCCCCCTAAAAACAGAATCCTGGGAGCTTTAATTCATGAAGGGTGCTGAGAGTTGTTAGGGTACTATCACAGGGCTACAATTCCCAGAGATCCCTGGGAAGAAGGCTTGACTGTTTAGCTACATTGGGAAGTATAGCTCTGTGTGGGGAATAGGTATAACAACTCTCACGACTTTATGAAACTTTGCAAAAGCTCTTTTTGAGAGACTTATTTTTTAAATTAAATTTGTATACCACCCTTCTTCCAAAGATCACAGGGTGGTACATAACATAAAAATTCAAAATGAAAACACAAAATACATAATAAAACAAAAGCAAAGCAAGCCAATAACCCTCCTCCCAAAGGCCATAGATTCAGCCAAACTCTAGGTTGAAAATAAACTTTTTTGCTTGACGCCTTTACCCAGAGGTCTCAGGGTGGTTCACAGAATAAAATCAAAATATAAAACCACTAAATACATAATCAAAACAAAAACAACAACCCAATAAACCTGGCCCCCCAAAACACCACATTTGTAATGAGGGTGCGAGGAGTGCCTACCTGGGGAGAGCATTCCACAAATGGGGAGGCACCACAAAAAGGCCATTCTCATATTGTCACTCTCCAGAGCTCTTGTGGGGGAGACACTCAAAGAAGGGCCTCAGACGATAATCACAGGATCTGTTTGTATGAGGAGAGGCAGTCCTTGATGTATTGTGATCTTCAGCTGTTCAAGGTACTTAAAATACTTCAGTGGCCCTCTGGAGCCTATGTACCTGTATCTTCCTCACCACCTTTTTCATACTATAATGCAATCCCTGTTGTGACCAGGGTAGGGCAAATCAGTCTATAGTTAATAAAGGCTGGAAATTGTCCACAGGGATTGGCATATGGAGAGGCATTATGGTTAATTGATTAGAGTGTCCTGGTTCAAATCCCCACCCAACCACTTGGGCCAGTCATATCTCAGCCTATCCTATCTCACACAGATAGAATGGGAGAGAAGAGCCATGTACAACACCTTGAACTGCTTGGAATAAAGCTGGGGTGTAGCTGGCTTGGATGCACTAGATCAGTCTACACATAAGAACTATGTAACTTAGCAATGGGGAAGCTGTTACCCTCTATATGCTATTGAACTACATTTCCCATCATCCCTGGGGATTGGCCATGCTGACTGAGGCTGATGGGAATTGAAGTGCAGTACTTTTCACATGGGTGCTTTATCATAGAATATGCATAAGAACTATAATCCCATGTCATTTTTGCATGTGTTTACCCATGATAAACACATCACATTTCTGCACTAATCTGTGTTTATAACTAAATCCACATGAACATTTGCATTTAAATATAAATTCTTAAACACATTTTCTCTCAACATACACATTCCGAATGATATTTTCTCTCAAAGATACATTCCTAAATGTACTTCGATGTAATTTTTTTCAGTCATGCATTGAATTCAGAAATGACTGAAGCTAGCGAATTAATAAGTTCTGATTCACACATTGAGTGGTGCTGGATAGGTCATACTAGAATTTTCAGAGATCATTTTCTCCAAGCATCTTAGTTGTGGCACTGCACCATGATAAGTCGTTTAGCGTTTAGTAAGAATTCACAGAATACATTTTTTCTTTCCAATCGCAGTGTGTTGGATCCAAGCCAGAGTTTGGGGCCCTTATCTCTTGGAAGCTATTCTTGGATATATATGGGAAATGGTGGCTGAACTACCAGAAAAGCATTATTATTATTATTATTATTATTATTATTATTATTATTATTATTTATATGCTGCCCATCTGACTGGGTTACCCCAGCCATTCTGGGCAGTTTCCAACAATTTAAAACACAGTAAAAAATTTCCCTATGCAGGGCTGCCTTCTAAAAGTCAGATAGTTGTTTATCTCCTTGACATCTGACAGGAGGGCATTCCATAGGGCAGGCGCCACTACCAAGAAGGCCCTCTGCCTGGTTCCCTGTAACTTTGCTTCTTGCAATGAGGGAACTGCCAGAAGGCCTTCACAGCTGGATCTCAGTGTCCAGGCTGAATGATGGGGGTGGAGATGCTCCTTCAGGTATACAGGGCCTAAGCTGTTTAGGGCTTTAAAGGTCAGCACCAATACTTTGAATTGTGCCTGGAGGCAGAATCAAATTTCCGCACATAACTTCCAAACTTCCAGTGTTCGAAGGCATAGCTTTTGTGCCGAGTGTAGCTTATGCCCATCCCCCATGACTAACTAAATGAGAACATGTTACGCAAAATAGTAAAATTTGCAAGATAAGGGTTGTATCCAAGGTAGTGCTTAGTTAAAGACATTTAGTGGTGTATAAACGTTGTATTGGTGGAACATTATTGCACAGGGGAAATCACAAACACATTACCAAAGATGGTTGCACAACTAATTGTGCAAACTAAATGAGCTATTGCACTACAAGCCTCCCCTAATGCAGCTGTTGCTTTGGACTAATTTGTTTCACTGCCTTTAAACTCTTCCACTACAGAACTTTCACGCTAGGTAGCAACCAGAGAAACATTGGGTGCAGTCCTAAATGTTTCACAGTGTTGAGAATTTGGAGGGTTGGGATTGGGGGAAGTTACCTAATTTTGTTTGCCTGGGTACGCTAGCATAGAACTGTGCATCTAAGAACCATTAACTGAGGCTGTGATCCTGTCCTTTTTCATCTGACGAAAAACAAAGTCCCACTGAGCTCAGCAGATCTTATTTCTGACTAGACATGCCGAGGATTCTGTTATCAGATCATGTGGATACCTTTTGTGAATAACATAAGAAAAGCCCTGCTGGATTAGTCCAGTGGCTCAGCTTTTCCAGCTTCCTGTTTTCATGGTCACCAACCAGGTGCCCCAGGAAAAACCTTAAGCAGGACATGAGCACCAGAGCGCTCTTCCCACTTGTGATTTCCAACAATTGGTGTTTAGAAGCATCCCGCCTGCAAGTGTGGTGGTATTCTTCTTAACATTTTAATGCAATTTAAAATCAACTAAAAAGATATTTAAAAGATTTAAAAACAATTTTAAACCATCTAAAAACATTTGAAGCCAACCAGTTACTAATTTCAAGGCAGGGTAAAAGAGAAATGTCTTTACATTTCTCCTGAAAGTCAATAATGGGGGAGACAGATGCCACCTTTTGAGTAGTAGGGTGATGGGGAAAACTTTGGACTGCCACTGCCCTTGAGACTACTGGATGAATAGTCTGTTCTGGTATTATTTATTTGCCTATTTCCTTTGGTTTTTGAATTGCACCCTAGCAAACATCTCCAAGTGATTAAATAATAATAAAAGAAAAACATATATACAACAATTTCTTCTTTTTTTAAAAAAAAAGACAGATTTGAAACCCAATACAGCTACAGACTGGTATAGAAATATTCACTTAAAATGTTGAAAAAGGAAATTCTTCAATATGCATTAAAAAGGCTTATTGAGACAGTGTTTGCCTGATATGTAATGGGGGGGGGGGGATGTTCCGAAGAGTAGGTGCTGCCACACTAAAGACCTGGTTCCTACATCATAAGGAACAGACCTGCTGGTGAGATGGTATGTGCAGGATGCCTTGTCCTGAAGAGTACAGTGATCCACTAGGTATATAGAGGATGAGATTATTGTTTATGTTCATTAAAGGTGCAGAAGTCCTCTGGAGGGGCTGGGGGAGAGGCAAGCAACCTTTTGACTCCCTGGCTTGCTCTTCCACATGCTTGCAAATCTCCCTTTTCTGTCCTGTCCATTTCTGCAATTGCTCACAGCCTGTCCTGTTCTAAGCTTCCAATGAGAAGTAGGATTGAGCTGAAGCAGCAAAATCAATGGGAGATGTCAGGTTGGTTTCATCTGGTCAATTTATGGTCTGTGGTCCACAGCTTTTTGCTGTTATTCCCAATGTATAAGGTGACCAGATGCATTAGAGGACAAACATTCTTCCATATGCTTTTTTCTTTCTTTCTTTTTTTAGAGTTATACAGGAGCCAATATTTGAGCAGACGCAGCTGTGGTAACTCCTGAAGTACTGCTTCTGGTTAGCGGAGTCTGTAACCTGAAGCGTATGTAACCCGAGGTACCACTGTAATATGCCCAAAAGAGTTGGTGAAGCAGGGGATGATCAAGGTCAAATCAAAGGGGAAAAGACAACAGGAGCCAACATAAATGGTTAACCTTGGGTTACATACGCTTCAGGTTACAGACTCCACTAACCCAGAAATATTACCTCGGGTTAAGAACTTTGCTTCAGGATGAGAACAGAAATCATGCTCCAGCGGCATGGCAGCAGCAGGAGGCCCCATTGGCTAAACGTGGTGCTTCAGGTTAAGAACAGTTTCAGGTTAAGTACGGACCTCCAGAAAGAATTAAGTACTTAACCCGAGGTACCACTGTATCTTCCAGCCCTTCCCCATGATGAAATGTAGGAATATAGGTGTGTCTTCCTTCCAGTCAGGATACAAAAGGACAAAAGGTTACAGCATTTCCTGGGTGTAATCTCATATGCCAGGCAGCATCTAAGAGTCTGGAAATAAATCAGGCAGAATTGTATGGTTTCCAGCCCTCCAGCCTAGCCAGACTACCCCAACTGAATATCAGCTACTGGCACATAAGACTGATACCTAGGAAAGACTGCAAGCCTTCACCTTTGACAACTTGGCCCTAACCACGGCCATCATACACCCTGACTGAACAGGGAAAAACCAGCACAGCTTGTGCTCAGCAGCTGGATTTTCTGCTAGGAGGCACAAAGGAGCTGCCATCATTTCCCACTGACCTGCTGTGCTTCATTCCCTCTGTACAACCTTGGCTGGGAGAAATAATCCATGCAGATGGCAGCCCCTGGGGCCGGGTGCAGTTGTGTACACAGCTCTTGATGCACGCCTGGAAGTTTTCATCCCTGGAGGTGGTGATGACTGGACCAAAAGGGAATTCCCAATGCCTTTTGAACATTTGCAGATCTTCAAGATAAGGAAATTCTAAAGTAGATGTTATTTGGTAGTTCAACTTTGTTTTGTTTTATTTTTCGTGGATGCAGAGTGACCTCTTGTGGTACATCTGCATCATGTTACATTTTGCACTAAACCTTGCAAAAAATTCTGAGTAGACTGAGGATCGTAGCAAAAAATAATAATAATATTTACTTAATATTAGTGAGTAGCCTTGTCCAATTATGGTAATTTGCACGGTAATTGTTCATTTTATTATTATTGCATTATTTATATGCCGTCTTTTCAACAAGTGGCCCAAGATGATGTATATAAAACAAAGGATAAGGAAATACAAAAGCCATATTTGAACATCTGCATCAGTATTTTAAAACCATTAAATCTGGATACTGTTTTTGTCATCTTTGATTTTAAAAAATGAGTATACTATTTTATCTAAACTGTTAAAAGATTTTATTATTTTTATTTTTATAAAGAGATATATAAACCTTGCTAAATAAATAAAAATGGAATAGCAGCCCATCAGGAAATAAACCAACTTAAAGTATTAGACTTGCAATCCTGATACACACAATTACTCATAATAATGTCCATTGAACTCAGTGGGTCTTCCTTCTGAGTAGGCACGCATAGGATTGAGCTGTTAGTGAACTAAAAGTCTTCTCTAAATCACGGTGGGCAGCAAGGCACAAAGGTGGAACTTCTACAACATCAGGGTATCTGCAGAGCACCCTTGTTCCAACAGACCAGCTATCCGAAAGGGGAATGTCCTAGGTCATATCCATCCCTGGCCACCTGGGAGGATTTAACACTTATCCAAAAAGCCAAAGTGCCCAAGAATACTTGGCCCACTCAGCTATCCACTCCCCCCCCCATGGCAAATTTGAAATGCATATGAAACACTTCCAACAAGGAAGTCTGTCTTCCCCTCCCCCAAAAAACTTTTCCTTCCCTAAAAGGATGCCTAAAAAGGACATAGCAGTCCTAGAACTCCTTCTCACACTTTCCTTGTGTGTGTGTGTGTCCCCCCCCCCCCCGCAGAGTTTTCACTTTTTCTTCTGAGTTGATTCCATGTTATACACAAAGTCCTCCTTCTATGAATTCCATCTCCTTCTTCAACATCATAACTCCCACTCCTGGTCACTCACCTGTCTGATAGGATTTCTTAATTCCACGTCAGTGAGTAATTCATCTAGAGCATCTAGGAGTTAATCCCAATATTATCTCTGTTCAACAGAGACAAAAACAGCAGATAATCTCTGCCATTAGTCACCACTTAATTACATCTTTCAGGAGCTCCTGAGAGATGCAGCCGACCTGCAATGGCTCCTCCTCCAGAAGTCTGTGCAGTACATTTTTTATTTATATTTATCTTTCTTTAATTCTTTCTCTTCCCAGGTATGATTCTGATGGACATTTAACCAATGCAACATTTCCAACGGGTGAGGTCAGCAGCTTCCATAGTGACGTAGAAAAACTGATGAGAGTTGAAATCGACACTTCAAACAGGGAGAATGTGATCACAGCTACAAATTTTTCAGCTACCTCAACTATCTACACATTAAAACAAGGTACATTTAGTTCCCCATCACCACACTTGCGTGAACTCTGGCAGTTTCTGCTTGCTGAATGCATTTAGGAAAACTCTGCTCATTAGTTTATTGTGGCCTGATATTCTAGTTCCTACTAGATCAAGTTGTCTTCAACCTTTTCAGACCCAAGACCCACTTTTAACCCAAACATGCATTTGTGAACCCATTTCTTAATCTTTTACCATGTGTTTGCATGGGGGTCATGCTTCTGTTGTGATCCTCCTTGGATCAGTCCACGATCTGCTAGTGGGTCCTGACCTACCAGTTGAAGACCAGGCTACTAGATTATTGTAACAAGTTAGTAAAAAGAAACTGATCAAACATGTTTAAAATGGTGGAACAGCATTTATACATCTCATTGATCTTAGTGAGATGTCAGCACACAGCTTGTCACTAATCTTGGCTTCTTTACCCCACAAGGTTGGAAGGTGACCAGTGTAACATCAAATAAATGAATGAATGAATGAATGAAATTACAGACCCATCAGCCTACCATATGTCCCAGTTAAATTATGATAAAGTGTGGCATCTTCATCTTCAGCACCCTAGGATCAACTTGCAGTACTACTGAATGCCACATCTTGGGACACTTGCAGTAGCGCTATTGTTACACTTCCTTTCATTGCAAATCTGCCCTTCAGATGTGCTAGTTTACAACTCCCTTCATCCCTAGCCATTAGCTATGCTAGATGGGGATGATGGGAGTCCAAAACCTCTGGAGGGCCACAGCTTCCCCATGCCACCCATAACTTAATTGCTAGCATCTGCCCAAACTTTAGATACTGGAATATTCAAGAATTGGGGTGGCATTTCCAAGTTGACTCTCCCTCCATCACCCTCTTCCTTTCTATTAAAGAACAAAGCCAAGCTATATTTCACAGCAACTTCATGCTGCAGAGGTGAAGGAACTATTGAGATGGTCTGCCCTAAGATACTTATGGAGTCAGAAGGATTCCTGGATGCTCTAGGGAATTTCCCAGCTGCTATGGCTGGTGCTCCTGTCAAGGCTCCTGTCACAGTGTGGAATGTTTAAATGACTGGAGCCATTGACACAATGCTCCTGGGTGCTTTCATTGTAGCTGTGGAGCACGTAGGTCACTGTGTTACTCTAGTGACCCGCATGTGATGAAACAGGACAGTCAACAGCTAGAGTGCAGGTGGCATAAATCTTGGTCAGAACCTGAGGAAACATATGTGAGGTAGCATTGCCATGTGAAGAAAGCCTACTGCTCTGCCGCCATTGTGTCCACAAGTAGCCATTTAGCAGAGTTCTTCTGAGTAGTGAATGGGCTTTTGCCATCTGACCAAAAAAGATTCCTTACCCCTGCTGTGGCTTTTTAGTCACCATGACCACTTGCAGGGACAATGGGAATTGTAGTTCAGCAGTAGCTGGAAGGCTGCAGGTTCTCCAGCCTTGCTTTAGCCAGTGATAACAAATCAGACTGGGTTTCCCATGCCCTAAATCTCAAGGGGACATTCTGTATGCCTAGGACTTCAGCTCTTGATGTGCAGGAAGGCTGCCATCAGAGAGGGAAGTCCATGTGTAGAGAACCTACTTTGCATGCAAAAGGACCTGTGTTCAATTTCATGTGGTCATGAAAATCTTGTTTTTATTTTTGAGGGCATGAAAAATTGTGGACATTTTCTTACGCTAAAAAAGGGGGGGCAATGTGGTATAGTAGTTACAGCAGAAGCTAGGGTTTTGATTTTTTTCGACCCAAGGGCCACATTTCCAGAGGCCACATGCCCTCTGGGGCTGGTGGCACAAGTGGCTAAGGCAATGAATGTGAATTTTTACATTTGCTTCATGGGCTGGTTTCTACACACACTTGCACACCTCTCTCTGTCCTCCATCTAGGGACATTGTCAGTATTCAAAGACACATTCCAGACAGACAAAAACAGAGAGAGTGTGAAGCAATACCAGTGAGGAGTGTGGCCTGGGGAGAAAGGATGTGGTAGGGGAGAATCCAAAGGGCTGGGGGGGGCACCTTTGGCTCTCAGGCCCTCAGTTCTCAATCTCTGGGTTTGAGTGTCAGATAAGGACCTGGAGGACCAGGGTTCCCCTTCTCCTCAGCCATGAAGCTCACTGTGTGGCCTTTGTCCCCTTCACAGTCTCTCAGCCAACCTACTTCATGTAAGGTTGTTGTTGTTGTTAGGCCCAAATACCATGTGGGGTTTTAAGGGTTTGGCCTTCGTTTGTTGTTTTTTTAGGCCAAAATGGAGAGAGGGAGAATCACTCTGAGTTCCTTTGAGGAAAGGTGGAATATAATATTATACACCTTTAGGTGCCAGGCAAAAATGTTCCTTTTTAACCAGGCCTTCAGTTGATTTGATTGACATTCTGTGTCTTTTTAAAATGTGGGGTTTTGGGGGGTGGGGTGGGGTGTTATTGGTTTGTTTTTATTTTGATTATATTTCGTGGTTTTATACTTTGATTTTGTTCTGTGAACTGCCCCGAGACCTCGGGGTTTAGGGCAATATATAAACTCAATAAATAATAATAACAATAATGCCACAATACATACATACATACATTTTGCAATATCTATTTCATAGCACATGCAGGCATTTCATTTTAACTCAGATTATTTTCATCTTTCTTACAATGCTCTCAGTTGTTACAACATTAGTACAATTTCCACAGCTGCATTTTAGCTGTTTAATTATACAATCACCAGTTTTGACTTTAGCTGCATATTAAATTCCCCCAGGCAACAGGTTTTTCAGTAGCAGCCCAAAGGTAGTAAATAATTAAGAACACCAAAGGCTAACTTAAGGTTTCTTAAGTTGAAAGGTCTCTGAAAGCAAAATACCTTTAATCAAGATGAAGGGTGTTGCTAATATGTAAATTTACTAAGGTCTGGGTGTAGTAACAATAAGCTGTATGCCTTAAATGTCTGGGAGGTCGCCCCCCCCCCCAATTACAAAGTCTTACAGATGTTGGCAATGCCTACTGCTATCTGACTATGCATAAATATAATCTTTGCACACATAGCAGTTGCTTCATGAAGCTGAAAAAACTGAACTCTTTCCCCTTCCTTGTTTTGTTGCTGACAGACAACATTCAGAATATATATCGGGTCAGTCCAGATGGGTCACTGAGAGTCACTTTTGCCAGCGGAATGGAGATCACTCTGAACACAGAACCTCACATCCTAGCTGGCGTTGTCAATCCTACTTTAGGAAAATGCAATATCTCTTTACCCGGAGAGCATAACTCCAACCTTATTGAGTGGAGACAAAGGAAGGAACAGACCAAAGGCAATATCTCTGCATTTGAGAGAAGGTTACGGGTAAGGTTTTCATCTCATGTGTCAAATGAAGCATTCTTTGGGAAGGCAATCACATCTGAGAATCACATTAAGCTGCTGTTATTGTAAATATGCCTGTGCTCTCCTGTCTGCGCTGTCTGACTATTTGTTTTTGTGTCCAATACATGGTGTTGGTGCTGATCTTTCAAGCCCTAAACAGTTTGAGACAGTCTGATGGATTCCCTGTATTTATATGAACGTGTTAGTGCATCTGGGGTTAGTGCAGTCTGTCACTATTTTGTGGGAGGGATTCAAATATATATGGTTCATTTAAGGCCAATATGCAATATAAATTCAAAGCAGTGTCATCACACCACATTAAAATATCATGGCTTCCCCTTAGGCTCCAGAGACACATTGTTAGTTAAGAAAGCTAAGAGTTATTAGGAGATCCCTATTCCTCTCAGTGAGTTGGGGGGCATGTTTCTCATCCCATTAACAAACATGCAATACAACTGTCCTGGGTCCCCAAGCCACATTATATGGTTTCTTCCAACCTATTGACACACCATATGCAGTTTCATGACCTTTCCCTGACCGTTTGCATGTGAAAGAATGATGTCGTATTGTAAAACCCCAATCTGCTAACATGCGCTGAGGTAATAAGCATGCCCCATTAGAAAATTGTATGCATCGAGAGATATTTTATGCCCCAGGGTAAGTGTGTTTGTTTGTTTGTTTGTTTGTTTGTTTGTTTCCAGAAGGAAAATGACAAGTGGCAGCTGACTGAAATTTGTAGACAGGTGGCAGTGTGAAAATTTCCTAGGAGGACTATCATGTAGGTCTACTTATGTATAATTTACAGAAGTAAAAGTGGACCTGGGGGAAGTGGACCGAAATTAAGACCCATGTCCCTTCCCTGGATTACACCCTCCTCGCAGACCACACCCCTCACTGTTCAGGATCCATGAGTGTTTTCGCTGGCTGGAATGTGTTCTTGAACTGTGATACTGGGAGGACTGTGTGTAGAAACCTCTGCCCACTGGCGGAGAAAGGGGATGTGCAGTCCGCCCTGGTTGTCATCCCTGAGGGGGGTGACATAGCCACCCTGCCCCCGGGTGCACAGCATGTGCGCTTCTCTGGGTGCCAGAGCAGCTAGCTCTGCCTCTGTGTAGAGGAAGGTAGCCTACTTTACAAAGGTACATCCATTGTGCTACCCACTTTTGTCTCCAGCTTCGCTTACTAATGGCATATGGCCCTTGGAAGACTGACATCAAGGGAATGTGGCCCTGAGACTGAAAAGGGTTCCTCAGCTCTGACATAACAGTATGCCCAGGAATAAGGGCAGGGGAGAATGGACATAATTCACTGGAAATAAAGGGAAGGAGTGGGAAGTGTCATTTTTTGAAACCATTTTTGGAACTAGATAAGAATTAGGGGGCATAAAAAGCTTGCCTCTCATCTGAGCTGCCCTTTTATGACCGACCCCCCCCCCCAAGTTCTTTTCCAAGCCCATCTCCGATTAATTGTGTTGGCATCTCCTGTTCTGTGTTTACACAGAACTGCTGCCATCACACCCAGTTTGCCTTTATGGCTTGTATTTTAACCAGAGTATTAACAGTTCCCTATGGCAGGTGGTCAATATTTTTCTGTTTAATTAACGGACTTAAGTTTAAGACCCAAAGACATCAATAACGTGCAGGAAAAATGCTTTAGGAAATCTGTTTTCCATTTGACAGAATTACTCCTTTGGGAAGCCTTGATGAGTACAGTGAATAGTTAGCATTCAAGCTAATGGTCTAATGACAACGATCCACGTACATAGTGATTATGATAGATCTGTCAAATCCGAAGGGAGGAGGAAAGCATGGGATGTTCCAGTCCTTCCCCCTTCCCAGTCTCACTCATTTATTCTTCCCAACTCCTCACCTTATTATTTATTAAATTTATATACCACTCTTCATCTGAAGATTACAGGGTGGTTTGCAACATTAACAATCCTCTTTGCAAATCTAGGCCTTCTTTTTCATTCCCCGAATTGAACACAGCTTCCATGCTCTGAAGAGGAGGCAAGGAACATTGCTTCTCCACTACCAGAAACTGTGTTTGGAATGTTAGTGAGAGAGAAGACATCACAGTCTTTCTCCTTCCACCTTGCAACTAAATCTAGGGTCTCAGCTATACAGCTGCAAATAAAACGTTTTAAATGTGTTGTAAACTGTAATATACAAATGTGACACTAAATGGCAACAGTGAGCTATGCCAAATTCAATGTATTTTTCAAAACCTTTTTTTTAAAAAGCATTTTCACAGCATTTTTTTACATGTGTGTAGATTCCACCTAGGTTCATGTTTAAGTCATCTCAGAGTTATCTGATTGGCAACTATGAGGAACGGAATATTGGACTAGATAGAACTTTGGTCCAATCCAGCAGGATTCCATTTTTTCTTACAGCAAGGGGAAAGAGTGATTATGAAAAATGTACCAGCGAATAGATGCATGTGTGTGTACACATACTTATCTCAGTGCTTGGAATAAACAAGTTCAGTTTAATAAATTTAACTGAATTAGTTCAGTATCTCTGAATTATATCTAAACATAAGTCCCATAATTGCTGAGTAAAGTAAACATGGATTAAAATTGTATTGGTGTAGAAATTTCCTCGATTTCTAGTTTAAGTTCATGTGTTTTTCCCTCTTTAGACTCTTTGGCCTTCTAAGCTTAAAGATCATAATTTTTGGATAAAATAGACTACACAATTCACATTCCAGTTTTGAGTGTGTTTTTGTGTTACCTTAGTCTTCTTAAGTACAATGGTACCTCGGTTTTCAAACGTAATCCGGTCTGGAAGCCCATTCAAGTTCCGAAACGTTCGAAAACCGAAAACTCAAAACAGAAGCCTCAAAACAGAAAACTCAATACGGAAGCCATGTTTTCTGTTCAACTTCCAAGGCACGTTTGAAAACTGAAGGATTTGCTTCTGGGTTTACGGCATTCAAGTGCCAAAACATTCATCAACAGAGACGTTCGAAAACCGAGGTATCTCTGTATTTTTTATACTTCAGCACAGCAGCTTGTAATATTCTGCTTGGCAGGGGGTTGGACTCAATGGCCCTTGTGGTCTATTCCAACTCTATGATTCTATGATTCTGAGGGCTGAAAAATATTGCCAAGAATCATTTGGATGAACTTGAGTTAGAGCTGTGAACTGAGCACAAACCAAATTAGTTCATTTTATAAAGGGAAGAGTGTGAACTAGAATTACCATATTTTTCCATCTATAAGACGTCCTATGTAAAGACTCCCCCTATTTTGGGGGACTCAGATTTAAGAAAATGGAGGAGATGGCCCTGTGTATAAGACGCCCCCTAATTTTTGATATTATTTTTTAAGAGGAAAAACCTAGTCTTATACACGGAAAAATAGGGTACTTCCCTTTTGGACATATTGAACTAGAACTTTTAAAAATGCACTTTCCAAGCTCCGATTTCACCACCACTGACTTTTATTGGGAGTCCTGAAACCCTCTGGTTCCCTTGAGCTTACTGTGAGTGAATGATACCAGTATTTTCAGCACATTAGAATTGGCACTTGAGAGAATGAAGTTACTGTTAGCATATAGGATACTGGGTTTGTCACAGTCCAGTCATGATTAGAAAGGGGATCTTTCCTGGAGCAGTGCGAGACATTTTGCCGCCTGAAGCCTGCCACCACCAGGCATGTGCAACAACCTCCCCCATATCTTCTCTCTCCTCTGCAGGCACTCCTTAAGGCCCTCTGGAGACATCTCAGCCATGCTTCACTCTGAGGGACACAGAGTCTATTCTCAGAGCAAGGCACTATAGGCAAGTTGGACCTGAAGAGCTGTTGTACTGCTGCCATTTTTTGCAGTGGAAAATACCATTTAAATTACTGCTCTCTGGGGCTACTTCACCAACAGTACTTTGCTCTGAAAAGGACACTTCCTTAGAATGAGGCACAGGTTACTTGAAATACCCTGCAAGAGTCTCAACTCTACATTCCTGGAGCAGCAAAATGGCAGTGATACACACAGAATCATAGGTGGTAGTGAATGAGGAAAATGATGGGAGGCCACCCACTGCTTGCTATCCATCCCTTCACAGAATGAACCAGTTTCAGTTCACATTTCAGTTCATTGGCAGACATCTGAAGGGTCTACTCATCCCAATCCACTGCCTAAGGATAGACACTCACCTTGACTAATGGCACTTTTAAAGACACAAAATGAGTGCAATCCAGAGGTACATGAGCCTGTCTCCCACTGTTATCAGATGGTCTTTTAACTAGATTAACAGGTTGTTAACTCGCACTGGTTTTCCTACCCACATCCTGGGACTTTTAAGCAAGCTTAAATGTATTCTCTGTGCCCATAACTTTTAAACTTTGCCATTACTATGCAAACTGTGATTTCAGGTGGAACAATTTCCTTGCTGTGTTTAGTTATAAAGGGCTCTTCCTTCACCTCTCTTAGCTGCATTTTTAGACCAAGAAGACTTTCAGTGTGGAGAACCTGAGGTCTGGAGGCCAAATGCAGCCCTTTTCATCTCTCTCCCCCCGTCCCTTGGCATACTCATGGTTCCTGGTTCCTGCTCCAATAGCATATGCCTGGCTGGAATATGTCCTTGAACTCTAGTATTGCTTCTTGCTTCCTTGGAGAGAGGATAGACCGGTGGGGGGTGACTGTGTGTAAAAATTAGCCTATTATTCATAAGTGAAATTCACATCCATGAACGTTTGCCTCTGGCTCTGTCAATTGCTGCCATGTGCCCCCTGGAAGGCTGCCCAGAAGGGATTGTGGCCCTTTGCCCGAAAAAGGTTCCCAAGCCCTGCTTTATCTCCTCTCCTGGAGGGACAAATACCAGCTTTGGTAGGGTAGATTTGGATTGTGTTGTGATCCTCCCATCTCTGTTTCTCCAATCACAGACATTCCCTTCTGAATTTTTCAGCTCACACTTTCCCTTCACATCATTCAGTGAGCTTCTGTCATTAATCCCTCTTGCGCAGCTGCCTGTGAATGCAGAGCTATCCATCAAACTGGTCCCAGCATGCTGAAACATGAAATTTGGTAGGAACAAGCAATTTTAGCTGCTTTCAGAGGTCCCACGTGGTGGGTAGTAATTTCAGGTTTGCTAACTGCAAGGTTGGTGATAGGGATGGTGCATCCTATCCTGTTCCTGCTGGTGCCTGGTGGAATGTCATTCTGACACCACTCATACTGTGGCCTTAACTTGCAGGTAGGAGATGCCATATGTAGGATTAGCCAAATGTTGTGCCCTCCATTTGTTGTTGTTAGACTACAGCTTCAATCACCCCTGACTATTGGCTATGCTGGCTGGGGCTGATGGGAGTTGGAGTCCATAATAGCTGCATGTTGACTACCCTTTGCATATTGCAAGAACTCATAGGACTATTGTGGCAGAACAGCTTTCTTCAAAGGCAAGATGAGGATCAGCAAGAGCAAAATGCATGCAGTACAGCGATCTGTAAAGAAAAGCATATTGTGTTCTCTGTGTGCACAGCAAGCTGTTGAAGAAAGGGACAGGGGAAATTTCCTTAGCAGTGAGAGCAGACCCCTTTGTGTATGCTCAGAAGTGCCCACCTACTTAATACTGAGTGCGGAGGAAACAAGCTGCAGTAGCATAGTGGAGAGAGGAAACTGCTCTGGACAGGCATGGAGGAACTCTTCATCATATATTCTAGGATTTAGTACTGTTACGGAAAACAATCATTCACAGCTCATCCACGCGATTGGCCCCATGTTTTCTAGGCACAGGTCTGCACTTTAAAGTGGGGTTTCTTTATGTTTTTGCCCTGGTGCTTTCTTTGTGAAATTCTGATCTTTAATGCTGAATTGGAACAAACAAAAATTTGGGTTTTCAGTGAATTGCCATTTTGCCATTTGCTCCATATCAGTGGTAAAGAGTGGGGAAAGCGCTCAGAAACAGTGCTTTAAGACATGGAACTGTGCCTAGAAACACACCACAAAAGGAAGTCTGCATGAGCCCTCAGTTGAGCACCAGTAGGTCTTGGCAAAAAAACCCCCAAAACCTGAATCCTGGGTAAGACAGGAAAGAATGGTCCATTTGCCCATGGCAAAGAAATGGATTGTGGTGGGGATGCTTGTTTACAAAAAGAATTTGCTAGGCTGAGTCCTGGTTGGCCTTGGAGGAAATTCCTAGGTAGTAGAGAGGGGCAAGGAGGAACTGGGGTGGATCTTGTATGTGTGGGGAGGGGAACTGATGGTGTTCTCTGCATAGGGAGTAAGTGATGTGTGTGTATTAGAAAAGAGAGCATTTATGTTTTTGACCTATAAAGCTTTAATAGCTCAAGTCTCCAGTACCTCAAGGACCAACTTCCCCTGTATGAACCTACCTGGAACCTGAGATCAGCATCTAAGGCTCTTTGCATACACCCCACACCAGGAGAAGTTTGGAAGATTGCAACAAGAGAACAAGCCTCCTTTTGTGCAGTGACCCATGCTTTCTGTGGGCTACCCTTCCAGCACTGGGCAAATATATATTTATTCTCCCAGGCAATTTGGACAGTGCTAAAGGTCTGGCTTTTGATCATTTATTTTTTAGTGTTCACCTTTATGCAGGTGGGGTGGTTATTTAATGTTGGGTTGGGGCACCTGTGGCCCTCCATATATTGGTAGGCTGCAGCTTTCATTGGCTTTAGCCATGCTGGCTGGGGCTGATGGGATTTGTAGTCCAACAACATCTGGAGCACTTCAGCAGGTTCCCCACTGCTGTTTTATATGGTTGGATGATTTTTGTAGATTTGGGTATATGTTTTTAATGGATTGTGAATGTATATTTTGTGTGGTATTGTCCCTGTAAATTGCTTTGGTACACCTTCTGGCAGTGTGAACCAATGCATAAATAAAATATATTGAAAGTGGTGTGACTCATGCTCAGGATCAGACCATTCTTTCGCTGCAAAGGTGTAGAAGTGAACAGTTGGCAGTAATCCTGTGAGGAGGAAGCACATGCCTCAAGGCTTCATATTTTCCTAGACACCAGACCCCTGGTGAGCTTTGGCACATAACAGCCTTGAGAAAACTTATATCATCCTGAATCAGAATGAAAATGAGAGTGTATGGCAGTGTCAGGTTCTAAGAAACCAAAGTTATGTTACAGTGGACTTCAGTGGCCTGCTTCATGAAAGGAAGGGTGCGGTCAGAGATGGGAGGGATGAGGCTACTGGGAATTATTAAATAATCAGGCCTGTTACCATGAGACTGAAACCAGAAGTATCTGTTTGCCAATCTGCCAGTAAATTGAAATATTCATTTGAGGCCCTTACCCGAGTTTCTTCTGTAAGAATGAGGCAAGATTCCTGAAAGAAGATCTGCCCCTGAATAGACCTGAATGATCACTTAGATCAGCTGGGAAAATTCTACTCATTGTGCTGCACCCTATAGAACAGCCATTCCCAAACTCGGCCCTCCAGATGTTTTGGGACTACAACTCCCATCATCCCTAGCTAACAGGACCAGTGGTCAGAGGTGATGGAAATTGTAGTCCCAAAACATCTGGAGGGCTGAGTTTGGGGGTGCCTGCTATAGAATATAATAGAGCAGAAACAAACACACACAATTCTGCTATTGCCCCCAAACTGTGAAATGCTCTTTCCTCTGCCATCAGTTACTCCAGATATATTGTAAAGACATACCTTTTAGCACAGGATTCAAGATTTGCCCCTATTTTATTGGCTTCAATTCCCAGAATTCCTCTATTTCTTTTTATCTGCTTTTCTATTACCATTTTACTAGTTTTGTGTTTTATTTTTGTTTTAATGATATTGTTTATTGTTTTAATGCTCTACACCACTTAATGTTCTTTCAAATATGTGTGTGTGTTGATAGTGAAGAGGGGCTTTTTGGTGGCAGCCCAGCTTTGATACACCCTCCTGGAGGAAGTAAGACTGGTGCTACTATTATATTGCTTTTGGTTCTGGAATAACATGTTTTTCTTTGCCCAGAGTTTTCAAATTGATTGTAATATTTTAAGTGGTTAGATAATTCATTTATCATATTTTATTATGTTGGTTTAACTATTTGTTTTGTGTGTGTGTGTGTGTGTGTGTGTGTGTGTGTTATATTTGATCTTGAGGTCTGCCTTCTTGGGGTCCTTATTTTGAATGAAGGCATGGTTTAAAAAAATGCAAAATAAATAAAATGCATATCTTCATCTACAGAATTGCTTCAGTTGAATTTGTGATGCTGTTCTTGCTTTATAAATTAGGCCCACAACAGAAACCTGCTCTCAATTGATTTTGACCACATCACAAGAACAGGGAAGATCTATGACGACCATCGGAAGTTCACTCTTCGGATTCTCTACGACCAAGCAGGCCGCCCAATCCTTTGGTCTCCCCTCAACAAATACAATGAAGTCAACATCACTTACTCACATTCTGGATTAGTGACTTTTATCCAAAGAGGGACATGGACCGAAAAGATGGAGTACGATCCAGGTGGGAAGATCATTTCCAGAACATGGGCAGATGGAAAAATATGGAGCTACACATACCTAGAAAAGGTGATTCATTTTTGTAAATGGTTTGTGAAGATTGCAGTGTAAATTTGATTATCCACATTTAGAAACTCAGAGAAGCCCCCACTGGGGAGAAAATAATTGGATTTAATTAGATTATTGTTAATAATAATTACTTGCAAAAATGGCTTCTGGACTGTTTAAAGCACTGTTTCCCAAACCTGGGTCTCCAGCTGATTTCAGACTACAGTTCCCATCATCCCATACCACTGGTCTTGCTAGCAAGGGATGATGGGAATTGTAGTCCAAAAACATCTGGAGTCCCAAGTTTGGGAAACAGTGCTTTAAAGTGTAAAACCAAAAATAAATATATATACACACATGTTAAGATACACCCAAAACAATCTCATCAAAGCAAATACATCCATAAATAAAAATGCACGATAAAACAAGCCCATTAAAACAGCAAAACAATTAAAACAGCAATTAAAACTATCAGATCAGGAGGTCTAAACAGGTGTGCCTTCAATATCCAGCAGAATGTCTGTACAAATATAGGGCCTCTCATATTTCATCAGAGAGAGCATTGAACACTGATGCAACCCAGAGATGGGGAATCTGGTGTCTTCCAGATATTGTTGGACTCCAACTCCCAGCCAGCATTGCCAATGCTCAAAGATGATGGAGGTTGTAGTCCAGCAACACCTGGAGGGCCACAGCTTCCCCATCCTTATTCTAGACTAAATAATTTTTATTTTAGATGAAGGATCTAAATTAGCAATAATTGAGGAATTCAATTTCTATGAAATCCAGTGGGAATTGATCTTTCAGACTTATAGAGCTGCTCACGACATTAAATATCTTTGAGATTTCACATTTCTCCAGTTCTTGCAAAACAGTTGTCAACTGATAAATCTTATACAAACACAGTAATGCGTGTGTTTTAGAATAAGATACTTTAGAAATGCATACACACTGAGATAAAACAATGCATTACAGTGCATGCAGTTTTTCAGGGGAAATTTTTAATCTAAAAATTAGCAAATTGGTGCATAGATTGGATGGGATGGGGTGGACCTTTGAATGAACACATGTGAGACTAGCATGTACCATATTTTTCGCCCTATAGGACGCACCGGCCCATAGGACACACCTAGTTTTCAGGGGGGGAAATCAAGGAAAAAAATATGATTTCCCCCCCGCAGCTCTGGGAGCAGTGGACAGGCTGCCTGTGCGCTCCTCCAAGACCTTCTCCCTGCTTTTGCAGGAGGTGGCAGAATTCCCCCACCTCTTGCAAAAGCCCACAGGAGCCCCGTGTGACTCCTGCGGACTTTTCGACCAGGAGGGAGAAGGGACCCCATCTCCCGCAAAAGCCCAAAGGAGGGTTGGAGAGTAGCGGGAAGGTGTCGCGCACCTTCCTGCTGCCCCCCATCCTCTGGGGCTGGTGAAGGGGGAAGCGCTGCTTTCCCCACTGCCAGCCTCGAACCCAGGTTGGAGAGTAGCGGCAAGGCATCGCGCGCCTTCCCGCTGCCCCCCATCCTCTGGGGCTGGCGATGGGGGAAGCGCTGCTTTCCCCACTGCCAGCCTCGAACCCGGGTTGGAGAGTAGCGGCAAGGCATCGCGCGCCTTCCCGCTGCCCCCCATCCTCTGGGGATGGCGATGGGGGAAGCGCTGCTTTCCCCCACCGCCAGCCTCAAAGAGCAGACTCTCCTGGCTTCAGCGGAAGCAACGCGAAGCCTCCAGAGCGCAGGCTTTGGAGGCTTTGCGTTGCTATCGCTGAAGCCAAGGAGTCTGCATTCGCCCCATAAGACGCACACACGTTTCCCCTTCATTTTTGGAGGGGAAAAAGTGCGTCTTATAGGGCAAAAAATACGGCAACTGTCCATCTCTAGCCCAAACTGAGGGGCCCAAACAGAATATGTGGAATCTCATTGGCTCTTACACAACTCAAACATCCTCATCATCCTCATTATTAGACATAAGAACATAAGAAGGCCCTGCTGGATCAGGCCAATGGCCCATGTAGTCCAGCATCCTGTTCTCACAGTGTGTTGTCAGAGTATATTATGGCTAGCAACCCTCTCCTCCGTGCATTTGTCTTAATTCTCTTTCAAATCAAAGCTCTCTACATTAGTGGTTATCATTGCCTCCTCTGGGAACAAGGAATTACTATTACTTACATTTGTTTGTTTGTTTCTTTGTTTACATTTCCTCGAGGGGAGCACAAGGTGGCATATGTGGTTGTCTTCCTCTTTCTATTTTATCCTCACAACCAGAGAGGTACAGTAGGGTGAGAGCCAGCGACTAGCCCAAGGTCACCCGGTGAGCTTTGCAGCTAAGTGAGGACAAGAACCAGAGTCCTCTGTGTGTTATTCCAACACACTAACCACTACCCCATACTGTCTTGGAGAGGGGTTGTAACAACAGTGATGGAGCATGAGCTTTTGTGGGCAGAAGGTCCCAGATTCATTCCCTGAGATCTCCAATTAAAAGGATTGGGTAACAAAGGATGGGAAAGACTCTTCTCTCTCAGAAAGCCTCTATCCATTATAGAGTAGGCATTACTGGGCCAGATGGAGAAACAGTCTGCCCAGGTAAAAGGCAGCTTTCTATGTTCCTTTCTATATTAACGTGGAGCTCTCAGGTTTAGAGATGGTTTGAACTTAGGAATACAAGTGAAATGGAGATGTTTCCTGCTAAGGTCAGGAAACCACTAATGAGCAGAAAGGCCTAAATGTCTGCTAACAGCTAATGACACAGAGCCACTGAAAGAGTTGCCTATTGGGTTTAAATGGGCCTTGGGTGACATAGTTATGAGTGATGCAAAGATGAAATGTGGCATTTCATCTCCGTATCTGTGTTATCCAAGTCATCTCTACAGCATGCACTTTAAACTCGGGGTGGGGTGGGGTGGGTTACATTCCACATTCCAAGTGTTAATGCTCAGTTTTACAATTCTTAAGGTGGCTTTGTGAGCATTAACTTTTCAATATGTCAAGCTGCCTCTTAAGGGACGGGGGGGGGGGGACATGCTTGTTAACACATCCCAGAAGATTGACATGGTGAGATTTCAACAACAAAAATACATTTCTGCAAAAGGAAAAGAAAGCAGGGGTATGTGAATTTTCAGCAACCCCATACCACCTCTAGCACCAAAAGGCTCCCCAACCCATGGAGACAGTGCTTTTTTTCTGGAGGTACTCAAGGGTACACAGTACCAGCACCTCCCCCCCCTAAAAAAAATGTTGAAATTGTGGCGCTTACTGTAACAAGATCATGGTGAGTACCAGCACATTTTTTCTTTAAAAAGGGGGGGAGCACTGCATGGACCCAACTTTCACAGGCACAAGAGGCTTCAGAAGAAAGGGAGCGTTAGCAAAATATATCCTCCCCACTTCCATTTATGCATCTTCCTTGCTGGAGTGGTACTGTATTCTACAAAGGAAAGCATCACAATACACCTGCTGGCAAGATGACACTTTATGTATCTGATGAAGTAGGCTGTAGTCCAGGAACGTGTATGCTATAATAAATTAGCCTTTAAGATGCTACAAACCCTTTAGTTCTTTTCGCAATACACATCATCTTCATTTTTAGGCTTTTTCAATGCATTGGGGGTTGGCTCTAAAGAGCCAAAGAGCAGAAAGAAAATAGCTGCTGGCATTTTTCTGCAAGAGTTTGTGAAGCGGTTTAACAGGTAGCTCAGTCGTTTTCACACTTCCCTTGTGCAAGGGAAGGGGGATCCTTTTTTAGTACAACTTGTTGCCCTTGGTGCTCTAGCACAAAGCGAGAATGTTCTGCATATGAAAGGGTGGTTTTGGATCCACCCCAATGTTCTTCTGAGCTCATGAGTGTTGCTTCATCGTGTTCTCCCCCTCCCAACCCAATGGTTTAATCACAGTGTTGGAGAAAGCTTGTACTCACTTTACACATGAAGTAAGCGAATAATGAAATTTATGAGACAAACACTGGCATGGCTACTAGCTTGCTAAAAAGTGGGAAAGAGAGAGGGATTTTTGGTCACCTTCCCAGAGCAATATGCACAGGTATACCACCAAATACTGCTGTGCAAATGACCTGTCAATTTCCATATCCAGAATTTTAAAAATACACACGTTAATACAGGTGTCAAACATTTTGTGTGGGGGTTTTGTTCCTGCCTGCCCCCTCACGTGTTGGCGGAGCATATATAAGCCTGCTCCGCCCTGTGACGTATCTGTTCTTCCTTCTTCCGGGTCCAAAAGGACCCGCATGTTGGCAATCGCACATCAGCTGGAAACACCTAAAATTTCTCTGCCTGTACATGAAAGCAAATAGCTGTAGCAACCAAAAACAAAATTACAAATAGCATCAAGCAGTGATGCAATAAAGATTTACTTAGACAACTTATTTCAGGCTGTACAATCTGTTTTTAAGGGCAAGGGAGATAGAATCCTTATAAAATTAATCATGGATCAAAAAGTGTTTGGCTTATTGGCCATCTATTATTTGTGGCCACTACCAATGACCTCCCCTCACTTGGGTCCTCTGGCATACAAAGAGGGCTGCAGGGGACAGGACAATGCAGTGACATGTAGAAAGTACAAAATAAGAGCCTTTCTTGTGCTACTCAGAGGGTATTCCTACTCACTTCTTAAAAACTCCTTATTATAAAACTGGTTGGTGCCCGGGGTCCTGTTCACTAAGGGGTAGAGGCACTTACCTAATGGTAAGCTGGTGTGTGAATTTGTGGATCCCTAAGCCTAATACACATTTCAGATATGAACTCCTCATATTTACACAATTCCAATGATAATAAACCCAATCTTATTTAAAAGGTTCTTAACAATCTTCCTTCCTGAAACAGATTTTTTTTTTAAAGCATTCACTATAAAAAATATTTCCAAATGTCTGCTTTGCATTTAATAATTATCAAACAAACAAAAAAATACATATGTGAACATATCCTTCTCTTAAACATGGATTTCCAGAACCCCTTTTAAAATATGTAAGCACCTGAGTAGATTCTGTATTCCCTTTCCTGGTAAAAATAAGTCTTGATAAAGAGATCCCACCACATCCAAAGCTACCTATAGGCTCAGTTCGGACATCACATCTAAATGTGGATAAAGTAAAACTATGGTTTGGTGTGATTTCCAAAACTGAGAGCCATGGTTTGTGACTGGCTGGAAAAGACAGAATTAGAAACAATGGTTTGGCATAGGTAAATACCATGGTTTGTGCTGACTATGATATGAGACGATGTCTGAATTAACTAACTGTAGTTAATGGTCACCTCTACCTCCAGAGACTGCTGCACAACAGAGACGGGAGTAAACTTATGAAGCTGAGTGCTGAGAGGATGAAAAAAGAAGGCAGACAAGCAGCCCTAAACCAGGGTCTGCCTGTGGTATGTTTGAAAACTCAAACCATGGTTTGGGTTCCAAACTATAGTTGGTACAAACTATGGTTTGGGATGGTGTCTGACTTGAGCCAACTTGTATTCTATCTGTATTCTGTCTCAGTACGTTTGCGTGCATTTTGTTGAGCTGAAAAGACAGTCCTGAGAGAAGTCCCATTAAGTTTTCTAACAATTGTTCATATATTTGTGTGTGTTTCAGGAATGTGGACAGGAAGGCTCAATTCAGTCATCCCAACTCCCTCCAGTGCCTGGAAGGGACTTAACAGGGACAAGCTAATTGTTATAATGAGAGATCTATGATCTCCTGAAATCTCCCCACCACCACTGCCGCCCTATAAACATCCACATGAGGTTTGGATGAGCCAAAAGAAGAGGATTAAGTCTAGGCACACAGACTGGAGCTGCTATTAGTTGTAGAGTGGTAAGCATACAGGTACTATAAAGGGATCCACATATTTCCTCTCCTCAGCTAATAGCAGCTCCAGGGAGGAGTGTAATCTGCACTGGAAAATCTACACCGGGCAAACACTGCCTAAACCTCCAGTGCCATCACCCTTATCTACTACTCCTTTCTTGTTTGAAGAGAATTACAATATGTCAGGACATCTCATCAGAGGCCTCTCAATTACAGGCACACCCACCCACATGCTTACAGTACGTGTGTTCTACTCACGTGCAACCATGTGTATATATGCGACTCTGGGAAATAAATAAATAGAATCATACCAGGAAATGGCAGGAAAGAACTGGAGAGTTCTTGTGGCTCGCGAGGAGATCCTCCCCAGAGCCCAAAGAGGATGTCAATGATGGCTGAGGAAGCCCCAAAGAGACCTGAGGCACAACGGGGCTTCATTTAGGCTGCTCAACCTCCCTGCCCAACAACTGACGTGTAGGGTGGCAGCAGCAACACCTTGCCTTCAGCCAGCCCTAGAGCTTCAACTCTAGATATTTTGGTCTGGATTGGAGAGAGCACCACTTCAAGCAATCATCGCTCCATTCCAAATAATTCTGGAAGTTATATTTTGTTAAGGGTGCTGTGAGTTATTAGGAGACTCCAGTTCCTTTCACAGTCTTACAATTCCCAGAGCAGTTTAAAAGCCAATCCTTCATGGGGAATATAGGAATTGTAGCTCTGGGAGGGCAATAGGGGCCCCCTAAGAATTATCAGCATCTTTAACAAACTACAGCTCCCAGAAATCTTTGTGGGAAGCCATGGCTGTTTAGAGTGGTACCGTACTGTTTTAAATGTATGCTTTAAATGTATGCTGTGAATGTTGCCTTTTGCTGGCACTGTTTGTTTCATAACTTTCTACAAGGGCTAGAGACTTACTTTAAACAAAAGGGATGGGAAGGCACCAGGGAAGGCCTTCACAGGCCCCAGGTTGGGAACCAATGTCATCTTTTGTTGCTTGTTTGGTCTGTGCAGCAAAAGGAGCAAACATGTAAACATTTGTGAGCCGAAAACGGGCCTATAGTTTAGTCTGTCTCTGGGAGCAGCTTCAGACATTTCAGAGAGACGGGATACAACACCATTGATACACACCACCATCTGCCTCAATGTCTGAAAAGCAAGCTCCATGGATAGTGTTAGCAAAAGCTTTCCCCACATGCACCGCTTGAACATTCCTGATGCACCCGATTCATTGACAGATGCTGCAGCAGTGGTGTACTAAGACTCACTTTGAAGCCTCTTAAACCAGCCAGTTTTACTTGGAAAGGGAATGAATTAGGAATGCTCAGTGTCTTACAGGATCAAGAAGCCACTAGAGCTTGTTCAAATGAAATGAAGGGGAGGATCAATACCTATTTTGCTGCTCTGTGCTCATGATACAAACTCACCTTTTGATGACTTTCTGAAACCTGAGTGGTTTTATGTTGCTTTCATTGGTACACGTAACTAGTCATGGGATTCCTTAATTAGATTTTTTAAAAAGTTATAACTCGTTTGCAAGTAGGGTTAGGTGAAAAATTTGATTCCGTTCACATTTAACAGTGAATCTCCCTAATTTACACTTCTCCACATTCACAAGCCAAAGCACAACCAGCCTTCAAAGTTCATACTTCTCTGAATTTTGCAATGCACCTTCTACAGCCGAGTAATGCATACAAAAATGCATAGACTGTGGTAAATATATATATTTGTGAAAATGACATACAAAAATACATTATATTGGGAGAAATAGCCCTTCAAAAAAGGTGTGTATTAGGAGATACTTGCACTAAAACGCTGACAAATTTTCATTACGACTTTGTGTGTGTGTGTGTGTGTGTGTGTGTGTGTCTGCGAGAGAAAGAGAGAGAGAATTTTTTTGGAGAACTGAGCCCAATATCAGAAAAATGGGAGACTGAGAGTGACCAAAATCAACAGATTTGCCACCATTGCTTGCAAGTCATTGTGCTTGTTGTTTCTGTGTTTTTTCTTTCAGTCTGTGATGCTTCTCCTGCATAGTCAGCGTCGTTACATCTTTGAGTATGACCAGTCAGACTACCTACTATCTGTCACCATGCCAAGTATGGTACGCCACAGCTTTCAGACAATGCTGTCTGTTGGATACTTCCGCAATCTCTATTCCCCACCAGACAGCAGTGCATCTTTCATCCAGGACTTCACCAGAGACGGACGACTTCTGCAGACCCTCTACCCGGGTACAGGGCGCAGGGTTCTTTACAAATACACCAAGCAGTCCAGACTGTCAGAGATTCTTTATGACACCACACAAGTCTCCTTTACTTATGAAGAGTCATCAGGCGTTATTAAAACAATACACTTGATGCATGATGGATTTATTTGCACCATCAGATACAGGCAAACAGGTAGGCTGAAACTGTATATTATTATTTGGGCTGTGCTTGTGTCATATATTTGTGGTATATATTAGTCATTTCACTGCACAGTTAAAAACGCAATACCATAAGGTGTTTTTTTTAAAAAAATATTACGGTGACCTTTAGCCCACCTAGTATGGGAGCATGGCATAATGGCTGCCACAACTGAAAGAGAAGGGAAAAAAATGGGACCACAAAATGGTAGCAACCACTCCATCATGGGGAAAAGGAACCTACAGCAGTCACCACCATGTTTAGTGACAGAGAGAAGCTGCTTTTGCCTCTGTTAATAGATTGGAGGGTGGATATCCAGCCCTGCATTCCAGTGGAATGTGGGTATATTAAGAGGGAGGGGGTAGTTCATTGTAGAAAAGGCCAAGCCAGCATAAATAAGAACTGAGCAGAAAGAGCTGGCCTCTCACCAGTGGTAGATTTTTGACAGGATATTGACTGAGGTGCCATAGGAGGTACTGGCAACCACACTGGGGCTTGTGGACATCATATTGATGGCCCCAGTATAGCTAGTCCTTCAGGCAGTCTTGTTTTATTATTACATCATTATTACTATTATTTACTTTTGTGCTGTTTTCCTTCTCCTTAAACAATTGCCCAATGTTTTATATGTAGGTCCACTTATTGGCCGCCAGATATTCAGATTTAGTGAAGAAGGTCTTGTGAACGCCAGATTTGACTACAGCTACAACAACTTTAGGGTAACCAGCATGCAGGCCATGATAAATGAAACCCCTCTCCCTATTGATCTGTATCGCTACGTTGATGTGTCTGGTAAAACTGAACAATTCGGAAAGTTCAGCGTAATCAATTACGACTTAAACCAAGTTATAACTACCACTGCTATGAAGCATACCAAATTTTTTAGTGCCAATGGCCAAGTGATTGAAGTGCAATACGAAATCCTTAAATCCATTGCCTACTGGATGACCGTTCAATATGACAACATGGGCCGCATGGTGATTTGCGACATCCGAGTTGGAGTCGATGCAAACATAACAAGATACTCTTATGAATATGATGCTGATAGCCAACTTCAAACTGTGTCTGTGAATGACAAAACCCAGTGGCGTTACAGCTATGACCTCAATGGAAATATCAATTTACTTAGCCACGGAAACAGCGCTCGGCTTACTCCTCTGAGGTACGATCTCAGAGATCGTATCACAAGGCTGGGGGACATTCAGTACAAAATGGACGAGGATGGTTTCCTCAAACAAAGAGGAAATGACATCTTTGAGTACACCTCTAATGGCTTTCTGAACAGAGCCTACAACAGGGTTTCTGGGTGGACAATCCAGTATTGCTACGATGGGCTGGGGCGAAGGGTGGCCAGCAAATCAAGTTCAGGACAACACCTCCAATTCTTCTATGCGGACCTTTCCAATCCAGTAAGAGTTACTCACTTATACAATCACAGCAGTTCAGAAATAACTTCCTTGTATTACGACCTTCAGGGTCACCTAATAGCCATGGAATTAAGCAGTGGAGAAGAATATTATGTTGCCTGTGACAACACTGGCACACCTTTAGCTATCTTCAGCAGTCGAGGTCAAGTGATAAAAGAAATTCTTTACACCCCTTATGGAGAGATCTATCAGGACACAAATTCAGATTTTGAGCTCATTATAGGTTTCCATGGAGGGTTGTATGATTCACTCACTAAACTGGTGCACTTGGGGCAAAGAGATTATGACGTCATTGCTGGGCGCTGGACAACACCAAACCACCATATCTGGGAAGAACTGAAGAACAACCCCAAGCCATTTAATCTGTATGCATTTGAAAATAATTATCCAGCTGGCAGAATCCAAGATGTGGCTAAATACACAACAGGTAATGCATTTATTTAATTGGGTTGTGGGGGAGGGTAGTTTCTGGTTCAAATTTTAATGACAGGAGTGCGTAACCTAAGGCCCAGGAGCTAAAGAGGATCCTCCAAACCTTTCTGTACGGCCTTTGGAACTCTCTGCAGAATACACAAACCACTGAGCCTGTTTCATGCACAGAAGTTCAAGGTGTTACCGTATTTTTCGCCCCATAGGACGCACTTTTCCCCCTCTAAAAATGTAGGGGCGAATGCAGGCTTTCATTGAAGCCTGGAGAGCGAGAGGGGTCAGTGCGCACCGACCCCTCTCACTCTCCGGGCTTTGGGCAGCTCTCTGGAAGCCTGGGGAGACCGGCGGGAAGTCGCACCGGCAGTGGCGTAGCGTGGGGTGTCAGCACCCGGGGCAAGGCAAGTAATTTGCGCCCCCTAACCCGTGGATTTACGCCCCCTAACCCGTGGATTTGCGCCCCCTAACCCTAACCCCCAGGTGTTGTGCCCGGTGCGGCCGGGCCCCCCCCCTGCACCCCCCCAAGCTACGCCACTGCGCACCGGTCTCCCCAGGCTTCCGGAGAGCTACCTGCATCCCAATGCGCGCCCTGGGCTTTGGGCAGATATCCGCATGCCTGGGGAGACCAGCGCGACTTTCCGCCGGGCTCCCTAGGCTTGTGGATAGCAGCCTGTTCTGGATGCTGGGGTCAGGGGAAGCTCGGGCTTCCCCCGCCCCAGCTCCACGCCTGGGCGGGAAATAATTTTTTTCCCTTTATTCCCCCCCCCCAAAAAAAAAACTAGGTGCACCCTATGGGGCGAAAAATACGGTACTTTTAGTATATGACAACTTGGGACCACTTTACCTACAAGATCACTTTACCCCAAATGTATCCACTCAACCACCTGGATTGGTGGAATTGGCACTGCTGCAAGTGCCACTTAATGCTCATTCCGCATTTGTAAGAACTCAGTTGTTTCGTGTGGCGCCACCTGTACTTTGGAACTCCCTGCCTCTTGAGACCAAGCAGGCACCTCCACTTTACTCTTTTCGGCGCCTGCTAAAAACATTCTTGCTAGCCTGTCCAGATGCTTCAAAAGTTGAGGTCATTTTATAATCTGCTTTAGTTTTAGGTTTGTTTGTTTTTCCTTTTGCATGTTTTAAAGTAGGGCTGTAATTTATTATTATTATTTTTTGCTGTCTTTTTTTGTAAACAGCTTCTTACAATCAAACAGTTTTCTTTAAATTTTATGAAATAAATAATAAATAATGAAAGTATTTTTGCCTGACTGGAATATGTCCTTGAACTCTTACAAAGTCTCTAGTCCGCCTGGATATAGCTAGGAAAGGGGTGTGAGAGAAAGAGTGTGTGAAAAGTACCTTAGTGTAAAAAGGTAAAGGGACCCCTGACCATTAGGTCCAGTTGTGGCCGACTCTGGGGTTGTGGTCTCATCTCGCTTTATTGGCCGAGGGAGCCAGTGTACAGCTTCCGGGTCATGTGGCCAGCATGACTAACCTGCTTTCTGGCAAACCAGAGCAGCGCACGGAAACACCGTTTACCTTTCTGCCAGAGCGGTACCTATTTATCTACTTGCACTTTGACATGTTTTCGAACTGCTAGGTTGGCAGGAGCAGGGACCGAGCAACGGGAGCTCACCCCATCGCGGGGATTCGAACTGCCGACCTTCTGATCGGCAAGCCCTAGGCTCTGTGGTTTAACCCACAGTGCCACCTGATGTGAATGTTACCTCCGCCCACTTTTGCCTCTGGCCCTGTCCAGGCCTGACGTGGTCCCTGGAATGGAACACTTCCCTCAGGCTAGAAAAGGCTCCCCCAATGCTTTTATGACGGTGGATCTTGTGAATATGTTCAGACAATTTCTGTAAACAGTTTCATTGGATCTCTGATTAATTTTGAAACAAAATGAATTAAGAAATCAGTCAATTTAATTTGTATAGCCAGAGGCCTTTAACAATGAACAGCAGGGGGCAAGAGCAAGGCTTTCCTCTGAAATCACACAACACAAACTATAAAAGATTACAGCACAAAAAATTACTGCATAAAAGTTTTAAAACTAGAAATCATTAACATAGCTGGAATGGAGCTTCTTATACCACCTTTCCTTCCAGGGGTTTTTTTTTTTATTAAACTTTTAATTGAATTTTTGTTACATGCAAAAACATGTAGACACCGGAAAAGAAGGTAAGGGGGGAGCAGAAAAATGAAAAAAGCAATGCAGCGTTGCAGAATGAAATATCAACAGCAAACCAGTATACCAAACTAAAGTCATATTTCACTGAATATCCCAGGTATTTAAGGCAGTATGCAGGCATGTTCTTCCCCATTTTATTGCCTACCTGGGGGAAGGCCAGGGGTTCCCAAACTGTGGTCCACAATCTTCATTCAGGTGGTTTGTGTATCAGGATGGGAAATGGCAAATCCAGTGCATTAAATACTCATATTGATCATATTGCTTCTTTTCTTTCTTAAATCAGGTTTTACTGTATTGCAATTTGAAATTTATGGAATTGCAGTTGCTACAGCAGGCAGAAAAATCAATCCAGTTCATACAATTCGTATTTTCCATCCAGAATGGAAACCAATCCCGTTTATACAATTCATATTTTACAGCTCCTAGGGGCCATGGGGGCTTTAGCCCCCCACAGTAAACATTTGAGGGGGCTGGGCCCCCACAATATTAATGGACATTCCTTTTCAAATGCACTACGTCATATAATTGATTATGCAGGGTGGTGCTTACCTGGACCCCACAATATTTTTTTTCAAGTTTCACCCTTGTTTGCTGCTGTTGTTTTCAATCTGCAAGTGATACGTAATCGATTACATTCCTGGCCCCCATTTTCATTGAAATGAATGGTGTGGAATAACAGAATTATTATGTAATAAATTACATAAAATTCCAGAACAGCAGACAGGGAGATGAGATAAGGTAGTTTTGGTCAGAGCTGGGCAGTGCAATGGAAACAGAATTGCTTCCACCAAATGCAGGTTGCCGCTTACATTTTTTATCCTGTACCTGTCACTCCACTTCTCCCATGGTACAGCTCTATGTGACCTAACATGAAAGTTACATGAAAATGTAACACATCTTTCAACAGCCACTTTTCAAGAATTAAATGAAAGCAACTTCAGGAGCAGGTGATTTGATGTGGAGAATCAGCAGTGGAAGAGTGTGCCTGACCATTCCTTGCCACCAATTTTCCCACTTCAGATTGCTGCTAACAAGCTGCTTCCCTCCCTCTCCCCCGAGCTTCCAGATACATGCTTATCCTTGCAAGCCATGTATGTAGAAAAGGGTTAAGCACCTCTTCTCCCCACTGTTATTTTTCCATTCAAAATTACTCTTTTTTGGGTTGCTCGTTTATAAAAAAATATTTATAGACTGCTATTTCATAAAAATAAAGAAAAAAATTTAAAATAAAAATGCATAAAACCATACAGTAAAAACATATAGAAATGTTAAAAACAGACATCAATTAACCATTGTGGAAATATATATATGCCTGAATAGACGTAGTGGAATGGAAAAGTTTTCAGCAGGCGTTTAAAACACATATGACCTTATATTTGTACACGGCCACAAGTTGGAATATAATTCCAGATATCACTCAGCTATGGGAAATGCAACACTTCTGAATATTCCACCCTGTCACCTTGTCTACAGCACCCTTTGATTCATATCTGAGCAGCCAAAGAAGGAAGAGGCTTGAAATATTATTCTTTAAGACTTGAATCTCTTTTTTCTATAGTTGTAGGTTTCAGAAAGTGAAAATCCGGACACAAAAGTGGTTGAACTTTTTTGTAGCCAAATTGTTTAGCAAAGTTGCAAAAATCTCAACTTAGCTTTTTTAAAGGAAATTCACCCAAATCTACACTGCCAACATGGGTTGCCATACGTCCAGATTTCCCCAGACATGTAAGGCGCTGTTTATGAGGGCCAAATCTCAGCTGTGTCCAGGAAATTCCAGGCGTATGGCAGCCCTATTTGTTTTTTCTATGATTGTCATACAGTACTTCTTGACTTCAGCATGTTAATCGTATTCTGTTTGGTTTTATTTGTAGACATTGGAAGTTGGCTTGAGTTGTTTGGGTTTCAGCTTCACAATGTACTCCCGGGATTCCCAAAGCCAGAAGTGGATGCTATGGAGACAACATATGAACTTGTACAGCTTCAAACAAAGACCCAAGAGTGGGACCCTGGAAAGGTTAGCAAAAAGACACATTCCTGCATTATGTGAATTCTAGGGGGGAAACAGGATACATTTTTATTTTCCTTTTTCCTCACCCCACCCTTGGTGTTTATGTTGGAGGGCAGGGGTGCAGGCTCCCCATGGTCAAAGATGCCCCAGGCACCATCAGGGGCAAAACGTTTTCCTCCCTTAAGCTCCACAATCTCATACAGTGGTACCTCTGGTTACATAATTAATTCATTCCAGAGGTCCGTTCTTAACCTGAAACTGTTCTTAACCTGAAGCACCACTTTAGCTAATGGGGCCTCCCGCTGCTGCCATGCCGCCGGAGCACAATTTCTGTTCTCATCCTGAAGCAAAGTTCTTAACCCGAGGTACTATTTCTGGGTTAGCGGAGTCTGTAACCTGAAGCGTATGCAACCCGAGGTACCACTGTAGTAACTTTATTATGTCACTTACTCTAAAACAGATATATCCTAGTTCTGTAACCTATGGGATCACTTTATTCTCCATACAGAGGGAAGAGAAGACAAGGACCTCTGCTGACAGCCTTTTTTATTAAGCATCCATCCTGATTTGTTTGCACAAAATAATATGGATGTTATTTGATTTTCACTGTTTATTGAGCATTCATTCTGATTTGAGCTCTAGAAGGCTCTGGAATGCTCTCATCAGATCTTGGGGGGGGGGGGGGGGCTTGGATTGTCTTGTGAAATCTTGCAGCAGCATCTCAAAGCCAGCATGCTGAGAGGGCCTTCCCCCCTTCCCCTCCCACCCCCCAAGCAAGGTGGAGAGCTTAAAAGCTCTTTTCATGAGGGGTAACAAGGCATGGTGCTCAGCACGCCAGCTCTGGAAAACTGATCTTGCTGGAACTCAGCTGCCTCACAAGATCTCGTGAGAACCGTTCAGAGCTGGCGCACTGAGTGGGGCTTGCCTGGCAAGCAAGGTGGAGAGCCAGGCAAAAACTTTACTCTATAACCAGGCCTTTGACCTTTAACTCCCTGTGGCCTTTTAGAAGTGGGTGGGGTATTTTTTCATGCATTTCTTCTTTTTTCCTCTTGTTTTCAATGTTGCTTTGTGAGCGGGGTGGGTGGGTGCCTGTTTGGTTATTCGGTTGTAAGTTGCTTTGGGTTTCCCTGGGCAAGATAAAGCAGCTAACAAATGCAAATAACAACAACAACAAAGCTATTCTCATGCCAGGTGCCTCCTAAGTGGATCTGGCACAAAGAGCACCTTGCTTGGCATTTGACTTACCCAGTTCCAACCAGCCCATCTTCAACCACATATAGTTGAAAATGTGCAAATCAATTGCACGTAAGGTATTGCTGCAGAGATCTGTAAATGACCACATGCAAATCATGATCTTGTAAGACAACCACTAGAGCAGGGGCCAGCAAACTTTTTCAGCAGGGGGCTGGTCCACTGTCCCTCAGACCTTGTGGGGGGCTGGACTATATTTGGGGGGGGTGAACAAATTCCTATGCCCCACAAATAACCCAGAGATGCATTTTAAATAAAAGCAAACATTCTACTCATGTAAAAAAAAACCCAGGCAGGTCCCACAAATAACCCAGAGATGCATTTTGTATAAAAGGACACATTCTACTCATGTAAAAACACGCTGATTCCCAGACTGTCCACGGGCCGATTTTAGAAGGCGGTTGGGCCTGATCCAGCCCCCGGGCCTTAGTTTGCCTACCCATGCACGAGAGGGTACCTGAGAGGCAAAGAGAAGTAGAATCGGATTCCATTTTGTGCTGCATTGGTAGGCACAAGTCCCCACTTTAAAGTGTGATGTTTTTGTTTTGCTCTGGCGTTTTCACTGCAAAAACACACTATTTACCTCTGAATCTGAGCAAACACTGATCAGCGGAAAACCTGAATTGTGGTTTGTTCTGGTTCAGTGTTAAAGAGTGGGTTTCTCAAGGAAAGCACTGGGGTAAACAGAAACCACATGAACACAGCATTTTAAACCACAAAGCTGTGCCTAGAAAGTGCAGGACAAATGATGTGGATGAGTCCTCAGCTGCCTCTGTTCTTACAGTGCAGCTTCAAACCCTGATTTATCCCATTATGCTATTTTCTCATGAAGTGCATACCCTGAAGTATTGCTGGAATTCTGCAACACTTCCTGGAAGTGTGGCAGCAGGGGCAGGGAGGATTGTGAAGGACCCACAACTTTAGCCATGTGCACCAGTACAGTGGTACCTCGGGTTACATACGCTTCAGGTTACAGACTCCACTAACCCAGAAATATTACCTCGGGTTAAGAACTTTGCTTCAGGATGAGAACAGAAATTGCACAGCAGCGGCGCAGCAGCAGCAGGAGGCCCCATTAGCTAAAGTGGTGCTTCAGGTTAGGAACAGACCTCCAGAACAAATTAAGTTCTTAACCCGAGGTACCACTGTAAAGGTAAAGGGACCCCTGACTGTTAGGTTCAGTCGCGACTTTGGGGTTGCGGCGCTCATCTCGCTTTACTGGCGAGGGAGCCGGCGTACAGCTTCCGGGTCATGTGGCCAGCATGACTAAGCCGCTTCTGGCAAACCAGAGCAGCGCACGGAAACGCCGTTTACCTTCCCGCCGGAGCAGTACTTATTTATCTACTTGCACTTTGATGTGCTTTTGAACTGCTAAGTTGGCAGGAGCAGGGACTGAGCAATGGGAGCTCACCCCGTCGCGGGGATTCGAACCGCTGAACTTCTGATCGGCAAGCCCTAGGCTCTGTGGTTTAAACCACAGCGCCACCCGCATCCCATCATGTGCAACGTGTACCTTGCACATTAACCTTTAACCATTAGATAACTATAGTTTAAAGTGAAGTGTGAACCAGGTTACGTTGTTACAATAGAAACATATTGTATGTTTCTCTAACAACTCCAAAAACCTTACCTTCATATGCCATGCATCTTCTCTTTTCCAGACTATACTTGGCATTCAGTGTGAACTACAGAAGCAGCTCAGAAACTTCATTTCCTTGGACCAGCTTCCCATGACCCCCAAATACAGCAATGGAAGATGTGTGGAGAAAGCAAAGCTGCCCAGATTTGCTGCAGTTCCCTCAGTTTTTGGGAAAGGTATCAAATTTGCCATCAAGGATGGTGTGGTAACAGCTGATGTGATTGGGGTGGCGAATGAAGACAGCCGCCGTATCGCTGCCATCCTCAACAATGCTCACTATCTTGAGGACCTGCACTTTACAATAGATGGGCGAGACACTCACTACTTCATCAAGCTTGGGTCTCTGGAAGAAGACCTTGCAGTGATAGGCAACACAGGGGGACGTCGGATTTTGGAGAACGGTGTCAACGTCACAGTATCACAAATGACTTCCATCATCAATGGCAGGACTAGACGGTTTGCTGATATCCAGCTCCAGCACGGCTCTCTGTGCTTTAATGTTCGGTACGGGACTACTGTGGAAGAAGAGAAGAACCATGTCTTGGAGGTTGCCAGGCAGAGAGCTGTGGCTCAAGCTTGGACTAAGGAACAAAGGCGACTCCAAGATGGTGAAGAAGGTATTCGGGCTTGGACAGAGGGGGAGAAACAGCAGCTTTTAAGCACAGGGAAAGTACAGGGCTATGATGGATATTTTGTTTTGTCTGTGGAGCAGTATCTAGAACTTTCTGACAGTGCCAACAATATTCACTTTATGAGACAGAGTGAAATAGGCAGGAGGTAACAAACAAACAAAAGACATCGATCTCTGCCTTTGCATCACCAAAGACTGCCTGTTTTTAAAAAAAACATTAAAGTAAAGGTTTATTGTATTGGTTTTTCTAGATCAGAACTCTGTGTATATATAAATATAGAGGGGGAAAACATATCCAACTGCCTTTAAATGTGACAGAAGATGGTATTTTAATATCGTTTGTTTAAAACTCTTTGGGAGATGGCAATGATTGTTAGTTCTAGGGTGGCTGCCTTCAACATTTGGAAGCGGCGTTCTTGGTGTTGAATTTCATTTGGAAATGGTTCACATGGGCAAAATATTGAGTGTGTTCTCTCTTTCCCTCTTCAGGACACAGTTTTGTTAATTTTAATAACTTGCATACAATATGTTTGTGGTCTGGCCAACACCCTTTGTTCCTTGGTCTGACAACTCATCCACCAAGCAGTCTTCACAAGCTATGCTTTTAAGGGGCCTTCAGGCATAACTCCAGGGTATAAGAAACACCCCAAAATACTTTGAGCCAAGTAGAAAACCGGCCCTCTATACTTCACACCTCAGAGGTAGGGTGTTGTCACGCCATGACCTTCTTAATAAATTGCAGATAAACCATTGTTAGTCATTGCCTTATAGGACAAATTGTTTCACTCTGTGGGCAGTTAAAAAGTGGCAAGCCAGATTTCAGGAATCTCAGCAGTGATAACAGTCATGTTCACAGACCTTTTGCTTGCCAACTCAGAGGATACTAAATGGTGAAGCACGGATAGAGATGCCACTTCATCTAACATTCCTATTGCAAATTTGCCAGCTTTGAAGTAGGAGCCAAAAGAAGAATGTGTGTGGCCACCCTGAGCTCACTCTCTCACACACAGAGCGCGCGCGCACACACACACACACACACACACACACACACACACACACACACGTGCAGACTCTCTCTCTCTCCTCCCCCAGCAATTCGTCTTGAATATAAAGCATTTTATCTTTCCTCAAGATAAATTGCCAGATGGGGAAGGTGATCTTCATGGAGATTGCAGCTGGAGAGGAGGAGATTTTGTTCTCCTGCAGCATCCTAGTAGCTATATTTTCCATGAAGATCCTGGTCTTCCATGCATCAATTGGACTTGAAAAGTCTACCACAGACACCAGTTCTCAAGCAGTGTGGGAGAGGTGCTTTTAGCAAGGGAAATACCATTCATAGCATCCATTCTCACTTGCAATTCCCTGGGCCACAATTAGGCTAGAAAAAATGCTTCCTGTTCGCTCCGATAGGAGGCTTTTTCCAGCTAAAAATTGTGCTGAGGGTGGGGAGGATGAGGAAAGGATCCTTCCAGCTGAATGGAGAAGTCCCTTGAGTGACATCCAGCCTACTGGTGGCTGGTTTATCACCCTGGACCTTATGTTTTTGTGTCTTTCACAAGTTTAGATTTAGGCCATTCATTATAAGGACATTTGGTCTACAATCCTAACCACACATACCTGGTGGGAGCAAGCGCCACTGAATTCAGCGGAGTTTACTTCTGAGTAGACATGCTTAGGATTGCAGGCTTGGCCATTAGCAATTCCCATCAGCATCAATGGTAGAAAGTAGTGATTTTCAATTTAAGTGAGAAGTTTCATCAAAGTGAATACAACCACCCTGGCACTCTTCTGAAATAAAAGAATGAAGGACAGTCTTAGTGTAGACTTCAGGGCCTCTTCATATGACAAATGGGAATGCTGAAAGATGGGAAAGCCTGACTGTGGAGAGTCTGGCACATCATGATGAAGTGACCATGCACTTGCTCCCTCAGATGTACAGTCCAACTCAACCAGTTCACCAATATTTGCCCATTTTTTCTTGCAACTTCTCATTCATTTTATTTCTTTAATTCTTTATGATGGCATTTAGAATCCACTTTCACTGCCACCCAAAGCAGTTTAGAAAACATAAGGTAACCACAAAGAAGTAAAATACACAGTTAATATCAAAAGCAAAAAAATCAGCAATAAACCGCAGGAATGTCAACTTGGTCATACAAATGGGCCCAGATGAGTGGATGTGTTTTTTTTAGCAAGGAAAGCAGGTGCTTAATAATTTGTCCTCACTAAGCAAGTACTAATCACAATGCCTGTTCACGAGAGTTAATATCCTAATATTCATTGCTCCTATATTCCCAAGCTAGTTCATTTTGGGTATATGTGACAACTAGCTGTTAGGGATGGGCTTGATTATGAACATCAGGTATAAATCCACCAAATAACATTGACATTTGAGTTCTCCCTACTTGTTGCTCGTCAGTGGTCCAGATTCTGGATGTTCTTCATCTTTGACCACTGGAGGTAGGATCTGGGAGGGAGGGAGGGAAAGAGGGAGGGGGAGGGTGCCTCAGAGGAAAATTCACTCTCCTTTAGGTTCTTTTATGGTATAAAATACTGTACACCATTGGATCCAGTTAATGAGATCAGACAAAATAATTAGTATTGTACCTTGTTCTTGTATTGCTAGCTCTGACCTGGGGGTCATTCCCCATGAAATTGTGGAGAATTTTAGTACCTCCACACACCAGGCTAAAATGGACAAGCACTTTTTAATTCACAGAAATAATTTCTGGGCTTTATGTAAGAAGTGCACTCATGGTGATATATTTTAGCACTGATCTAAGATGTCAACACTAGCAATGTTTTAAGCAGTTCTATCATTTGAGGCTCGTGAATTGATGTACCTTTTAAAACAAAATGCTTTAAAATACCCAGAAGGGAAGAAAATGTTTTGAAACTCTTCTTAAATAGTTATTAGCTTGAAATTGTGCATTTCTAGTATGTAATACGTATGACGTTAGTGTGTGCCTTGAGTTCCATATAGATATATTTGTATTATATGCAGGAAATGCACTTTATATTACCAACCATGGATGGGTTTTAATGCTGCCTTGAATGTTGTCATTTTTGTTATTATGCCAAAAGCTCATAAAATGAAATGGAATACTTTTTTTTTCCTCTTTGGCGTTTACCAATGAATGAACAGAATTTCCTAGGTGTGTTTATAGGTATTGTTTGATATAAAATGTGGATTAGAAAAATAATAATTAAATAATCATGCCACCAGAGGATGGTGGTATATAGAAATGTTTTTATCATGTTTGCTTCTGAAATTCAGGAAAAAAAACCTGTTATTTTTCCACTTTGAGGTCAAGGACGCAGCCCTCCAAGCTCAGCTTCTGTGCAAATCCTGTACATAGGAATGAATGGTGATTGTGCAGAACATCTGAATAGATTTCACTTTAAAGCAACATGTTTTGGGTGCTTCCAGACTGTAGCTTTTTTGAAATCTTAAGAAGGATGTAGTTGTATAGAATGCAGAGCAGCAGTGGTGAACCTCAGGCTCAAGTGGCCAAATGCAGACCTCCAAGCATCTCTCTTATAGCCCTTGAACCCTTATAACCCCAGGTTATCATCCTCACCAGCCTTACATCACACCCTCCTTGAGTGTTTTTGCATGGCTGGGATGTATCCTTGAAAACTGATAATGTCTCTTTCTCACCTGGATGGAGAGGAGTGTGCAGAAACTACTGCCCTACAAAGATACAAATTTGTATTAATTGCCCTGTCCATTTATTATTATTTTTTTGCCTCCGGCCTAACCCACCATTAACATATGGTCCCTGAAAGGTTGCTCAGAATTAAGTGAGGTCCTTACACTGAAAAAGGTCCCCATCCCTGGCCTAGATAATGCATAGTCTAAAACGGGGTTTCCCAAACTTGGGTCTTATGTTGATTTTGGAGTACAATTCCCATCATCTCTGACCACTGGTCCTATTAGCTAGGGGTGATGGGAGTTGTACTCCAAAAACAGATGGAGACCCAAGTTTGGGAAACCCTGATCCAAAGAATCATTCTGGCTTAAGGCTCATCCACACTTACATTTAGTCTGCACTTTCTAGGCTTTCCAGCTCTGTGTCTGAGCAGTTTTTTGTTTTGCTTTTTGTCCCACTGCTTCCCCCCAGAAAACCCACACTTTACTGCTGGATCGGAGCAAATGGCAATCTGTGGAAAACCTCACTGCCTTTTGCTGTAAAACATGGGTTTTCCATGGGAAAGTGGTGGGACAAAAAAAGAAAACCTGCTCAGACACAGACCTGGAAAGCCTGTACCTGTGCCTAAAAATGTGGCACAAAAGGAAATGTAGATGAGTTACTGACATTTTGCCATTCTGCAAGTGGTGAGCAGCCTTTGTAAAGAAAGTACAATTGCCAGAAAGCACATACAAGCCATTTCTGGGAGAAATGGGTTGAGGATATACATAGAATAAAATGTACAGAATGTGTTGCTTCTCCTGACTTACATTCTACTTTAAACCACATTCTCCTTACAAACACATTCTGTTATTATGCCATCTCGCATAACCTTGCTAAAATCAGACCAACTGGCCCTTTTAAGCATGCTTCAGTGAAGGCAAGTTGGATATCAGACAGGTATTCAGTCACTTGGCCAATTTTATCTCCCTACTCCCAACCCTCATATATTTTTTTTAAAAATAGTAGGGGGGAAATTCACAAATGACTTTCTAATGAGCAATTAAATAGTCTACAATGGGATGTGCTAGGAGATTTTGTGTTCATGCAGTGGTGGCAAAGCCTCTGACTACTATTGGCTGAACTATTGTGATGCCTTGGAATATTAGCAAACATTCAATCTGCTGTAGGGAGTTCTCAGGTATGAAATATTCACATTCCTCCAGTTTTGTCTGTCCTCACATCATCTTAAGGACTGGAAGAGCATAGTGGGCAGAACAAAAGAGAGTGAGATGAGAACTAGTTGAAGAAACACCATCTCAGAAATAGGAATCTTGAAGAGAAGAATGGCTGCAGAGAAGGGGAGGGAATACACTGAAATAGGGACTGGGGTGTGAAACAGAAGACAGGGAAAACAAAGAGGGCAGAAGATACTGGAAAGGCGTGACAATTGTGGGAAAACTACAAAGGGCCTCAGGGCAACAGAATGTATAGGAAGTGGGGCAGAGAGTTGGAAATGCTGTAGGGACATCATAACATAATGCCTGACATCATAACAAAAGGAAGTGAAATAAAAGTAGGGGGAGGCAACTCACACTGAAAAGCAGCGGCAGCTTCCAGGCAGTCACTGTTTTGCAGGTGGCATTCAACCAGCAAATTCAGGTTGCACAATTAAAGTAGCTTTAGCACCCAAGCACAAGAAACCTGCTCCCTACAAAATCATCATCATCACCATCATCATCATCTTTATCTTTCTGAGGGGGAGCAGTTGAAATGTGTGTGATGACATTTGCTTGATGCAACATCATATAACCTCACAAGCGCTCAGTAAACAGCAGACATTGTATAACCTCCTTGCAAACTTTGTGCAAACGAGGATGAACGCCCAATGAACAGATCATCTTGAACTGACCCCAGTATGTGGCTGCAGAGGCAGGTACTTGGAGAGCAAGAGCTTATCAATGCACTCCTGTAGTTGTAGCTGAGACTTAATTGTTTTAAGGGAAAGCTGTAGTTCAGTGGTAGAGCGTCTGCTTTGCATGCAGAAGCTCCCATTCCAATCTGAAACCCTGGAGAGGGCAGCTAGGGTGTCACTGAAGTGGAACACTAGCTCTCAGGTAGTAGTCGGCAAGAGAATGAGACAGAGGTCTTGTCCACACTTCCACTTGTCCTGTGCTTTCTAGACATGGGCCTGGGAGAGTTTTCTGCAGACTGATATTTGCTCCAATTCAGCACTAAAGAGCATTTTTCCCCTGGGGAAAGCAGAGGGGCAAATGGGAGACATCTCTGATCCATGCCTAGAAAACATGGAACAAGTGGATGTACGGATGAGCCCTGAATGAGGAGGGGGCCCCTGAGACCCCCAGTGTGTAAAGTATGGCAAATCAGCAATGGAATGAAGTCTAAAGTTTAATTAGAGAAGATGACGGCAGCCATGTGCACTTATGAATGGTCATATATAAAGTATAATGGGGTTACTATAGAACAGGGAAATATGAGCGCAGAGTGCTAGATCCTTTCCACTCCCTTACCTCACCTTAATCTACTTTTTTTAATTTGCAAAGTATTAATTAACCATATAAACAAATAATTTAAAAACATAACACCATATATGACTATTAAGATGATGAGATGAGAAAGCTCACTCCCAAATGCAGAGTGAACCTGAAATCACACCAGCCCTAGGGGTGGGATGTAAAGCTCATACTGGGTTGAAAGAGCAGAAGGTTAATATGGGCTAGAAGCCAAGAAGGGCAGAGAAACAAGAGTGCTCAGTGGTGATTCATGCTCCTTAGGGTAGCTAAAGGACATGAGAGCGCAGGCAGAGGGGGAAGTGGGTGGAATTAGAGCCTTGAGGAAACAATGGCCAGTGGAGGAGACATGAGATTGGAAGCAGCAAAGATTAGTTGGGAACGGTTCAACTAGCAACCAAATTCATACGTTGTCCCTTTTTCTGGTAAGATGCCTGTGCTTTTAAAAGTTTGCATAGAAATATAAAACTGCTGTGATAAAGGAGTTGGGGTGGGTGGAGAAATCTTCTATTACATTGCAGCCTGTTGGCTCCCAGATCTGGTTGATGCCTTCAGCAGAATGAGGATGGGATGAGGCGGTAGAGTCTGGAGGTTGTAGACTAGATCAGTGTTCTTCAATCTCGGGTCCACACAACTTTTAGGACTACAGTTCTCAGCATCCTTGACCATTGGCCAAGCTGGCCAATGATCTGGATTTAAGACAACTGGCATGCCATTCTTAGTACGTAGATGATGAGGAGTAGAGAGAGCCTGCAGCCCTCCAGGTGTTGCCTGCCAGCCAAAGCCAGCAGCATGCCCAATGATAAGGGATGATGGAGCCTAGCAAAAGCTGAAGTGCCACAGGTTAGTTACCTTTGTGCTGCTGCAGGGCGAGTGTCCTCTAGGTGTGTGTTCAGTGTTCCACAGGCTTGCAGGAGGCAAGTCAAGAAAACTCAAGGCTGAGCTATGCCCTAGTAGATTGAGCTGAGCATGAATCATCTTCCTCTCTGCACACCTATGTCAGCGGCAGCCCTGCCCTTTGAGACACACAGGGGTCACCTCAACATCACAAGAGACTAGCAATGTAAGGAAGAACCCTGGTGATCTAGCTGAAACCCTTGCCTTGCCTCCTCTTCATGCTATTGTATTTCATGTGGAACACGGTCCTCCGGATATTTCTAAACCATTCCACCAAAGCAATGTCACTACCAGCAGAACTAAATTCTGTCTTTTAATGACAGTGAAAACTAGTACAGTAAATCTGTCACCATTCAGCAAATTAGAACACTTTGGTCAGTCTGCAAAGTTATATGCAAACACAAAACATTGGTAATACAATCTAAAGAACATACATCCTTGTGTTCATCTCCTGTTGATGGTTCCAACCTTACTAGAAAGTGCAGTGTGTTTCCCATCATATCATGTTAAGATATAATTGAAACCTAGGGCTTTGGTGAGCAAGGCTGTTTTTTGTTTAAAGAGAAAGAATATTATCATGCCGGCAGTAATCTGCTGCCCTTCAAATGAAAGAGGGCAACATTTGAAAAGGGTAGGTTTTTTTGAAAAAATGTATCCCACTTTCCCCATCAATTATGCTCAAGGTATAATGTTGGCTGCTGTATGAAGGAAGATTGTAATGGAGAAATAGCAAAATCACCAGAAGCAGAGAGAAACAAAAGAGCTGGAGCCAATTTTTAGCACACAATGACAAAATGTGTTAGATTTCACGTGTTTTGTGGTCCGCAGTCCTACTCATTGCCCTTCCAAATGCTGGCTTATAGAGACCTTAACAGAAACTGGGTGTCTCAAGTTCAATTTTGTTGTGGGATTTTCTTGGCCTTTGCCATTTTACATTATCTGTCCAAGAGAATGTGTTTGCCAGTTACAATCTTTTCTTAGATTTAGTGGTGAACTTTAGCCTCTTAATAAACATTAGTATATCTGTAGGTCTTTGACAATATTTCACATGTATGATGATGAACCATGACAGAACATTGAAACTTTCATAAACAAGGTGTCTATAAACAAGAAGAGAAGCCTAGCATACAGTGTTTTGTCAATTACTAGTCTTTTTCCTTTGTTTTTGCTTTCTCATGAATTGTAATGATGTTTACAATGTATGCCAAGATTTTCCATTCCTATCTAACAACAACACTTCTAAACTTACTGAAATTGTAGTATAACGGCTTGAACTTTGTTGCTAGGGAACAATAGATTTCCTTTTTTTGTATTCCTGCTCTGAACACTGGCTGGATAACTGTACAGGTTTTATGTTCAATGGCTGCAGTGAAATGGTTTGTTGCATTTTGCTCTGGTTTTCAGACCAGAAGCATGTATTTTCTACAAGACCATTACAACAACCCTGCTGTAAATAGTAAAAGTTACTATATAATGTGTTGACATTTGAAAGACAAAGTACTTTGAATATTTCATTTTTAAGACATAAAATTGCAAACAATTAACCAGAATGACTTTTCTTGTTCTTGACTGGCCAAATGATTTACATCACAGTCCTGTGTCTATCTGCTTATAGGTTAGCAGAAGTTGTCTTTGTTGACCCTCATAGAGGTTCCTCTCTATTTCTCCTTATGCTGCAAACCCATGGTCCCTCAAAGGGTATCCCAGAGGCAAGCAGAACATGCTGGATACTCCTTTGGGGTGGTGTGTGTGTGTGTGTGTGTGTGTGTGGGAGAGAGAGAGAGAGAGAGAGAGAGAGAGAGAGAGAGAGAACCAGCCCAATACATTTTGCCACCTGAAGTGAACCACAAAATGGCACCTCTGCCATGGAAGAAGGGGTGAGTTAAGATCTACATCAGGAACAAGGGGGGGAATAAAGATCAACACTGGGAACAAGAGGGGGAATCAAACCAACCTCACCCGACACATGACTTGGGAATCAAAGGCTGTTGCTGGGGGTGGAGGAATGGGCTCGCTCTGAATCACCTGGGCACCTGCAGAGACCAGGAGACCCCAGAGAGAAGCCCCTGCCATTTCCTCCCTTAAGGTAGGAGAAGACCAACAGCACCTCCTATTTGCCACTGTAGAGGCAGCATGGGGTGGGGCTGCTGACCTCTGCAGCTGTCACTACCACTGTCAGGATGCTGTCAGCGGCTTCCGGCTGGTTGCCCAGGAAAGTATAAAGACGGGAAAGTTTCTTACCATCCTTTTTTATTTCAATCTTTACAGAGAGAGGCTATAGAACCCAGCCTCTTGGATAATGACGTTGTCCCGAGTGAATCTCTACCCCTCGTCTCTCCCACTTTCTCATTCGTCACTTCTGTGGGTTCTACATGCCCTCTGTCTTTGAGCTCTTTGCTCTCCTACTTTTAAGACTTGCCGGGTTCTGGGAGATGGAGGATCTGGAAGGCTTTCTAATGACAATGTGTCAGCTGGGTTTTGTTCTGGCCCTCCCATGATTTCCTGGATTTCCCCCTCATTCCGCCGGGACCACATAACACTGGTTCTGAGAGATCTGCATTGGCTCCCAGTACGTTTCCGAGCACAATTCAAAGTGTTGGTGCTGACCTTTAAAGCCCTAAACGGCCTCGGTCCTGTATACCTGAAGGAGCGTCTCCACACCAATCATTCAGCCTGGACACTGAGATCCAGCGCCGAGGGCCTTCTGGCGGTTCCCTCATTGCGAGAAGTGAGGCTACAGGGAACCAGACAGAGGGCCTTCTCGGTAGTGGCGCCCACCCTGTGGAATGCCTTCCCATCAGATGTCAAAGAGATAAATAATTACCTGACATTCAGAAGACATCTTAAGGCAGCCCTGTTCAGGGAAGTTTTTAATATGTAACGCTGTACTGTTTTTAACACTGATTGGGAGCCGCCCAGAGTGGCTGGGGAAACTCAGCCAGATGGGCGGGGTATAAATAATAAATTATTATTATTATTATTATTATTATTATTATTATTATTATTATTATCTGCCTCTGAGCTGCTACCTCCCTCAAACCCCTGTTGTAAAGATACTGTATACTGTCTTCCTCTTCCTCCTCGCTGGAAGGGTCAGGATGGGGAGGCAATCTCCACCATTCCTCCTCTGCCCAGTCCCTGACAACAACCATGGTGGTGGCAACAGTGGGCAATTAATTCCTTGGAGGCCAGATCTGGTGGTCACTTTGCCTTGCCTCATAGGTGGGCCAGCCCTGGTGGGGTAGATCAAGCCTAAGGATGGGGGAGGAATTTGATGCAGTGTGCATTTAAAGCTGAATCTTGCAAATTCACACATTCTGAAACAATATGCTAACCAAAACATGTGTACTATTCAAAATCTACACTTATCCAAAATTTGCTATGCCAGCCAACCAAACAATGCTTACAAAAATGCCTATATTAGAGGAAAGTGTTCATAGAAATAAACATATTAGTGCACATAGCCTGCAAGAATGGATTATATATGGGGAATTGGTTTGCAAAAATGTGTTTATTAGGAGATATGCACACAAAAATGCTGAAGTGTTTTCATGAGGATTTTAAAAAAATAAACTGCAGAAACTGCCACAGAAATATGGAGGACTGAATTCAGTATTGACAAATCCTTGCAAACCAATCTGCAAATGACTGGGGGTGGAGACACACATTGTGCAGAGGGTTTTACAGGACACTGTTTTTTCTCTGTCCTCTTGGGGCTTTGCTATTGCATGCACTTGCCTTTCTGCAGTTGTGAGCTGTTGCAAGTGCTGCACTGCTGCTGCTGCTGCTGCTTCAGCTCTGCAAATGTCTACAGTATGAGTCAGGGGTCTCTTAGCTGGGTTTAAGGCAGATAGAGAGACCTGCAGCTTCCCATACTACCCCTGTAATTTTATCCCTATGCTGACATCTCTCTCTTTGATGTTCCGACAGCTATGTCTTGGGTTGGATCCTGCTTACAACTTACTGCTTCTCCTCACACACTTTCTCTGAACCTTGGGTCAAGAGGTCATTTTGGATTTATCTTCTGACAACCAAGGGGCGAGCATGGCTTCTTTGTTTTCCCAACTAGATAGCTAGAACTACAGAAGTTATTTCCTATCAAGAATGTACTTCCTTTAATAAACATAAGTTTTCTTACCTGAAAATGAAAATCAGTGTCTCTTAGTAACCTAACCTTCTCCCAGTTTGAATTTACTCCACAAACACACAAGATCTGTTACGTGAGAGTCACACAAGTCTCCAAACGTACACGTTTGTGCAAGCTTCTTTAAATCCTGGAGGTGCACCCATTGTCTCTCGAGACACACGGATACCAACAGGGATCAATGTGTTTCCTTTCCATCTGAGCTCTGGTGAATAATTTGTCTCTCATAAGTCACATTCTCTTCTGGAGTGCAGCAAGCCTCAAATTTGCTGGCAACAGCTGATACCTTTTGCTTAACAACCTCAACAGTGAAGTGAATGGATATGAAAACCTCCCATGTCTTTTCTCTAGGCATCCCTAGGCAGAAATCAGGCATTTTGGAGCATGTCATCCTTTGTATGTGAACCTCAAGCAACGCTGTATACTTTTAACCCATGCTTCCACTTTCTCCAGTTGTTGACAGTGTTGCCCTGAAGCACCAGATTCCCCAGAGACTATATTTGTGCCATAACCACTGTGCAGGGATGTCAGTGGCACTGCATAATATTCTTAAATGGGTCCCATGTTGATCTACCACTCACACAGTCCTATGTATGTGTCTTAACCATGCCTCACAAAAGCTGCCAGGAGAATGGTTGCTCTCTTAAATAGGTTATAAACAGGGCAACCTCTCATACTAGCTTACACAAAACTGAACTGGCAGAAGGCTGCAACACACAAAACATAAATCTCAAACATGCATGCTGGCATTCTGTCATGATATCCAGTAATATTTCCTTCTCCCATTTTCCTTTCACACTCATCTTGAAACCTACCCCTATTCTCCCTGACTTCCTTGCCTGCTCCCCAAATTACCACACTCTTGTTTTAGTGGTTGGCTTGCTACAACCCCAACATTACAACTGCACTGGGATGCTTCACACGTGATAAGCAGACTGGGCCACTTTACACCTTTTTGAAATAAATTGGTACCAATAACTCAGTTAATCTCAATGAAATAGATGCAATTTCCTGGCTAGTCACAAAAAAAAAGTATTCCCAGCTCCTTTGACCTCTCACTTAACTCCTATACTTGGAAGAAACCGCTCTTCTGGTGCCTGTGAGCACATTTGGGAATCTGAAGAAACTGCTGCAAAATGGATGATCTGACTGCGCTAGTCACAAAACACGGCCATAGGTGGTACACCCACCCACCCAATCAATTCATGTTTAATTTCTGTTGTTGGTGGTGGTGTTTTCAAACTTTGACCTGTTGCAGGACCTTAGCCAGACCTTAGCAGAGCATACGCTGAGTTCCAGAAAGCAATCAGTTGCAGGCAGGATGGACGAAGCAGGAACAAAACGCTGCTACTAGTAACTTGGTTACTTGGATGTGTTTATTATTTGCAGCAGACTCTACAAGTTACCATATGACTCTACAAGTTACTATATACAAGAACAGAAAGACGGATCTTAACTAGCTCTCTCTTAACAAACTACAAACGACTCTCAGAACACCACACTAACCAACACACACTCCAGTCGGTAAGAGTCATTATGCCTGTGTGAGACTTCAACCAATGGTAAAGCTGTATCCAGGGTCCCATATCTCCAGGCAGATAATGCCTCTATGCTCAGTCATCTTTGGCTTTTGGCCAACTCTTAATTGACTCTGTGTGAAGCTGCACGGAATAGCACGTAGTCAAAAAACCCAACAGTTGTTTTTCCCATCAAGAGGTAAGTGGACTAACCAAAGCAGTAAAGATCTAGCAGGAAGTTACTAGGCCTAACCACACATCAGCGGAGCCACATAACACGTTTAGGACAAGGCAGTTATACATGGACAAGAACTGCCAACCTGGAAAATGCCCTGGCATTACTCAGGAGGGATGCACTAGCGTCAGTGCCTTTACATTAATCTTGTAGCATACATCTCGCAGGGTTACAATGCCATTATCTCTCTAGATGCCACACCTCTCCCACACAGGGTCAATGTCAACAAGTAAATAATAATAATAAATTATACAATATATTAAACAATACAAATCATTTTGACAGCATTAAACTACACAGGAGAGAGAATAATATGTAACACGGAAATAAAACAGTAGCATACACATTCAAAAGGGGTGGGGAAGAGAACCCACCATTCCGTCTGCCTCCCCCCCAAAAAAAAACCCTTTCTGCAGAGGTTTGCTCCCCTTATGGTTTTTTTAATAATATATTGGTCAATAATCAAATTCCTGATACATGGCAATTGTTAAAAATAATATGCCAGAGAAAAGTGCTGAGTTTGTTTATTCTTATAAGCCTTCTGTATCAGAACACTACATTATTTGTCAGCATGCTAATATTCTAAGCAATAAAGCTCCACAATGTGTTAATTTGGACAAAACAGGATTCATTAAGTACAGGCATATTGCTGAGCCAGTTTGTAAAACCCTTAGCCTGGTACACTGTGCTAGGATACATGCAATTCCATTATTGATCCTCTCATTAGATGCATCCAAAGATTTGATAAACTTGCAAGTAAATTCTTGGTGGAAATTATACAATATCAAAATATTGGAGGTGAGATTTTGAAGGAGGGGTTTTCAAACAATTATATGCAAATAGCAAAACTAGGGCTAGGGTCAATAATAAACAGTATGGTTTTTCCAACGTGGAGACAGGCACAAAATGATGTAGCCCTACCACCTCTTCTATGTGTGTTTTCTATTGAACCATTAGCTAACATATTTGGAAAATAAAGTTCTCTAAGAATTTAAACAACCTTTAAAATGTTAACTTTAATTTGCCATTGTGAAAAGTTAAGGCTGAGTTTGAAAAAATTAAATTTGTCCTGTTTGGGAAGAATAGCTGTTATTAAATTTCATGCTACCCCCCCCTCCCATTTTTATTTTTATTTTACGAATTACCTGTAGACATTCTCAAAGACAAATTAAGCAGAATTTATTTAGCCTATTTATGCACCAAGGGAAAAATCTAGACTAAACACTAAGCATTTGGGGGGGGGGTGTGCTTTTTTTAAAGGAAATGAAGGTGGCTTGTGTATTCCAAACGTTGTATTATATTATGAAGCATTCTAAACTAGGCAGATTATTTCTATAATCAACTACAGTATAACTACACTAAATGGAAAGACAGGAAACAGGGACAGTTTCCAGTCTTTCTATTTAGTGTAGTTATACTGTACAGTAGTTGATTATAGAGTTTGAGCGTTTTCCTTTGTAACCACTAGAGTGCAGCACTTGGCTAAGATAAACAATCCTTTTTTAAAAGAACTTATTGACTATTTGGTTAAACAGAGCAAAGCTTTAGGCTATAGATAATTCTCCCTTAGCGCCAATAATTTATCATACACTTCTTTACCTCTCAGACAAGCATAATTAGCTTATATATATATATATATATATATTGTATTAAAGATCTGCATGAAGGATTGCAACTAAATACTGGTCAGCTACAAGAAGTTCAGCATTAATGGTATACTAATCACCAAAACCTTCACTTTGGAGCTCCCCACTCACCACATTAAAGCTGAATTTCAAGGCCACTGCTAAACATGTAGACTGATTGGGCATGTTAGGAAGTTGGAGGTGGGAGTGATATGAGTTTGGGGGAAGATTAGTAACCAATTAGTTCCTTTGAAGCCCTGTTGGGAACTTGAAAGAGAGGAGCTGAGTTGCAATTATCTGCATGCAGGTGGGAAGGTGAAGGAAGGTGACATAAGGCTACAAAGGAACCGAAAGGGACAACAAGGGGGAGTGGGCAAGATAGGACCTTGGGAAACCTTTTAGGAGAGATGCTGTGATAGCTGGACAGATGTGCCTTGTTTTGTGCTGGACCTAAAGCTGTGGCTAATGGAGGAGCAATGCACTGTGAGCCCCTCTATCCTATGCTCAGGATGCATATATGTTTAAATGCAACATTATATGTTACAGACACAACAGTGTCTGTTCACCTTCCATCCAAGAGAACAGAATACCGAGGAAGCACACAAACCCTGGAGTCTCTCACCACCTGGAGGTTGGGGTGACATGTCACAATACAAAAGTCATATCAAAGGTTTTACATCAGACTGTTATGCAAAAAGCATGCACAGATAATTTGTCAGACCTGAAATAATCATGGGGAAATTCTTAGGTTATAATAATTGGGAAGATGTATGGAAACAAATTGGCATTGGCAAAAAAAATAAGGAGAATACTACTGGCAACGCCCCATATACAAATGTTCAATATTCTTGTGACCAGTGGCGTAGCGTGGGTTGTCAGCACCCGGGGCAAGGCAAGTAATTTGCGCCCCCTAACCCGTGGATTTGCGCCCCCTAACCCTAACCCCCAGATGTTGTGCCCGGTGCGGCTGCCCCCCCTGCACCCCCCACGCTACGCCACTGCTTGTGACTGGGTATACATGTGACAAGCCCAGAAGGGACAATACACCTATACTTCACCAACTCTTTAGACATGTAAAAAATGATGCTTTACAGGCTTGGCTAGGCCTTGGATTTAACCAAGGAATTGGTTTGACCACTTCAGCAGTTCCATCAAGTATAGACTCCAATTTGGCAGATACAGTGGTACCTCAGGTTACATACGCTTCAGGTTACAGACTCCTCTAATCCAGAAATATTATCTCGGGTTAAGAATTTTTCTTCAGGATGAGAACAGAAATCGCGCTGCGGTGACGCAGCGGGAGGCCCCATTAGCTAAAGTGGTGCTTCAGGTTAAGAATAGTTTCAGGTTAAGAAGGGACCTCCAGAACGAATTAAGTTCTTAACCCGAGGTACCACTGTAGTAGACTATAGGCTTGGAGAGGACCCAACAACATAAATGCAATTTGTCTCAAATTTTACCACTGAAAAAGAGGATGTGTCCCGGAAAAAGAGGACACATGACAATCTTAATTGTTGGTACTTTACTTCAAGAAAATTCAGTTTCATGTTTCAATGACTGCATGTTGTAGGTGTCGAAGCGATAAATATATGCACATGTGGTGGGCATGAGATACGATTAAAACTTTGGGGTGTTTTTTTTTATTTAATGGAATGCAGTATAATACAAAATCTGAGGCTGCTGAAGAGGCCAGGGACCATCTGGGCTGTCTCTTATGGTCATCCAGCCTGAGCTTCCACCATGAACCACTGGCAGCAAGACTGGCAGCAACAGCAGCTGATCTGTTCTATGCTTATGATAATATTTTATCCCCTTGCTAATTATGTTGTTTTAAATGTGCATTTTACATCTGACTTCCTTTAGTACTACCTTCTTTCGAAATATCTGTATTAGTTTCCTGTTAATTACGTTGCGTTGCTTTGAATGTATACTTGTCAAAGCTGAGTTCAGATGCAGGTCAGCACACAAGATGCAGAGTCTGTCATTGTAGTTAATTCTTTATTCAAGAAAATGGCATACAATTGGCAGGTCTTGCCCCGTAGAGCAGTTGCCAGGACTGACGGTCCCCTTCTTCTTCCTCCACTACAGCTTCTTCCCTGCCAGATGTATCCCAAGCTTGTTGCAGTAGGAGAGGCAAACTCCTGGCATTCTTCTGCAGCTCTTGCCTGCCCCCCCCCCGCCCCCTGCTTTAGCCTCAGAGTTTGAACTGCTCCCATCATCTGCTCTTCCTGCTCATTCAACTCTGTTGCCCCTTCAGCATTCAACCCTTCCTCCCAGGCCTCTCCCTCTGACCTCCCCTAGGTATCCCTCCACCAGTCCCCTGGCTCTGAGCCTTCCTTCTCTGGGGGTTCCCCAGCCTCCCACCACTCCTCCTCATCCAGCCAGTCAATACTTGACATTTTTTTATTAAAAGACTTTCCATAAGTAACAAAAGTACATTCAGGGAGGAAACAGAGAAAGAGAAAAATCGGAGGGGTGGTGGAAGGGGGTAAGTGAGAGAGACATGAAACTTTGGTTCTTTACATAGCACCAGATGAGAGCTTTTATTTGTCAGCATGAATCTGGCTTGTTTTATTTGATGTTTTAATGCAGGCTGTAAATCGCCTTGAGATTTTCTTTCTAGCAAACATAAATTGGTATAGAATTGAAATGATGGTGATAATAATAAAAATTAAAACAACAACACGGGACGGAAGAGAACCTCCGTGCTATGTTTATAATCCTTCCCCCCACGCAAATAACTGTGGAAGTCCTGGTTTTTTTCTTTTTCTTTCTCTCTCTCTCTCTCTCTCTCTCTATATATATATATAATTTTCTGTTTTACACTTTAAAATACTCATTTAAACATCCTTAAAATATCAGTGACTTCCCCCCTTCTCTTTCCACGGTTCATTTTAAATATCACAAATCCCTGCATATTTTACAAAAACTAAACCATTCTGTATCCCATGGAGATGCAAAGAAGTGCTGATTCTTTCTACCCTTTTCCTATCTCTGTGGTTACCGCCGCGCCGTCGGCCTCTTAAACCCCGCCCTCCCGTGATGTCATACCCGATGATCTCACGACGCCACCCTCGGTCTCTTCCAGCCGGCCTGTATCTCTTCTTTCCCCCTCCTCCCCCTCCCTGCAGCTCAGGATGAGCTCATCCCTCTCTCGTCCCTCGGAGGGGGGGGGGCGGCCGGCCGCGGAGCGGAAGTGACGCCATCAGGTGTCGCTCCGCTGTTGCCGTGTCTTCTTTCTGGTCGGCGCAGCCCGGTTCTTTCCCCTGCCCTTACCTCGCTCCTTCTCCCTGGCACCTGGCTCCTGCCCCGACCTTCCAGCCTTACACCCATCCATCCCGCTCTTCCTCCTCCTCCTCCCCCAGTCCCAGCCCTGCTCCGCTGGCCATGACGGCGCCCGGAGGAGCCGGCGGCGAGTTCGGCAACCCGCTGCGCAAGTTCAAGTTGGTTTTCCTGGGCGAGCAGAGCGGTGAGCGCGGGGCCCCGGGGGTTTAGGGCGGGCAGGTGGTGAGGAGAGTATCTCTGAGGGATGACCCTATGGCGATGACCCTCGGGCAGAATTTCCCTCCCCTCCTCGACATGCCGAACCCTCAAGTGCAGAGCAGGTGCCGCCGCTGTTTTGCTGTCCATGGTGCTTCGCAGAGTTACATAAGCAACAACATATGAGGTCCCACTCAGCATTTTAGACAAGAAGATCTCCTGCTTTGGGCTTTGGGTGGGCAGTAGTTGGTGAGGCTATTTGTATGTGCCTAATGTGGTTTGTCAGAAACCCTGTCAGGAAGCCATAAGCAAGCCCCACCCCACCCCGTCTTTCTGCTGTCCCCACTCCCCAAATACCGCTTTGACATTCCAGAATTTGGGTAAGAGGAGGAAATAAAAGTTTGTGACTGTATGATTCTGATACATCCTGACATTTTATATGGTGCATTGTCGAATTGTAGGAGAAAAAGCTGCCAGGATCCCTCCTCAAGTAAAGAGCTGTGTAAGATGACAAATGCATGCATGCTCCTTAAAATACAAAACCTTTGGGTGGGAGAAATGAAGATGGCTAAGGCATCATTAGTGTAATTGAACAACTACATCTCCATCAGTGTACATAGTGTCTCTAGAGTTGCATAAACAGATGGGAGCAAGTGATACTTTGTTATGATAAATGTCCCTTGCTGTGATTCCTTCATTCATCCAAGACTTTGGAGAGGTATTGGAAGGATGAGAGAAGTGTGGCACCACAAACCTGAAATGATACCTACCATCACCACTCAGGTTGCCCAGGTGAAAGTATTATAAGATGTTCTGTGAAAAAGAGAGAGAGAGAGATTTTACTCAAGCTCCCACTGCTCATTTCCATGGGATCCTAGGAATTTTTATTGGGAAGCTTTAAAATGTGTTGATTATATGGAATAGGAGTAAGTCTCATTGAGCATGATGCTACTGAATTAAGGTGCATAGAAAAAGCAAAAGAAACTCAAAGTGAGGTAGTTTCTAGGACATGCCAATACTCCTCCACACCTTATACCTTTTTACCATATATTTTTGAAGCTAAGATTGCTACCAATATTTTGGTCTGCTTGGTAGAAGACTTTATAATTCCCAATCCTTTTTAATGTTAAGAGCATCATCCTTGAGGATAAAAATAATTTTTAAAATTATTATCATTGAAATGACATATCACAGCTGAATTTGTCAGCATATCTATGGTAACATTTATTGTGTGAAATGGCTTTTGCTGTTCAGTTGTACAGTGTCTTGTTGGCACTTGGGCATACTAATGGCTGATAGAGCTGAGCTTATCAAATGGTGAGCTCATCACTTTCTACCTTCTCAACTGATCCAGTGAATTGATCCATCCTGTTCCAGAGGACAGCTTCTAGGACACTTACGTGTGAATAATAAAGTCAAGCTCAAAGCACTTTTTCTAAGAGCATGGCTGGAAGTGTTGCACATAAATTTCTTTCCAGTACTCTGAATTACAATGTTGGCTAATGCCCAACATCCTATGTATTGAAGCGTGATATGGGAGCTAACAAAGTCATCAATGGTGAAATAAATATAGAACCTCCTAGAAACACCCCTATCTTAATGGTTTGTCTTAATGTGACAAAATTATTTGTGTTATGCCAGTTCTGTCCACTGATGGAATTTGTAATTATTCTGAAACACTGAATATATAGTCAGCGACATTTGTGGCTGTTATCATGTATATGCTGTAGTAAGGTGGAGAAAAATGAAAATTATAGGAATATGTTGCTTTTATCACAACAAACATAGTTGTGCTTGCATTAGTTAAAACTGGTTCAGCTATTTTAAAGTCTTTATAAGGTTTGTTGGAAGAAATGGCGTTTAAGCCCTATGATATAGAATTGAGGTTGGTTTGCAGGTCTCGTAATACGTGCTTGTGTATGTATGTCACCAGCCTTCTGTTCCATGCTAAGACTTGTACTATTAAATTAAAGTTTTGGATGGGAAATATGGACCCACACCTTTGCAGTATCACAGAACAAGCTCGGTTTTCAATGGTTTAGGATTGGGGTTGACATTAATGTTCTAGAACTCTTATTTCTTTATTTGCAAAATTTATATCCCATCAAAAGGGCTCTCAAAACTTATTTTTATAAGCTGCTGGAACCTCTGTACTCAGCCTCACAGTCTTTTAAAAAATGACGTACAAGGAAGAAGATATTGGAGAGAGGAAGGAAAAACAAGACCAAGCATAGTTCTTAGTTACAAGCTATGACAGTGACAGTTTGGACTGTTTTGCCCTTGACGAAGATCACCATATCGGGAGGCACTCTTCTCATTCTCACCCATTCTCGAGCAGATCCAGAAGGAGAGCAGGTGACAGTGTCCAGCCCAGGGGGACAAGGCCACACATTGCATCCCTCAGACAGATCATACTTATTTGATTCACATTGTGATGGATCACTATGCTTATTGTTTGCTTTCTGTATATATGTCCCACAGTGCCCAGTACACAAAGGGGCTTCTTGTGTAAATAAAATAATATGTCTGCACAACAACTTCTAAAAGCAGCAGACCCAAAAATCTCATGCTACTTTATGTAGGTTAGCTGGATTTCTAAAAGGAAGGAATAGTATAATGTGCCATGATATTCTGGAGATCTTGACTCTGTGTGTGGGCAGGTGTTTTGAGTGCCGCTCCTACACTTCATATATAAAGAGCCATTTCTCTTCTCCCCTCTTCTATAGTTGGAAAAACATCCCTGATCACCAGATTTATGTATGACAGTTTTGACAACACGTACCAGGTAAGTGGGAGCATAGTCAAGCTTCCTGCATAAGAACATTTAAAATGCACTGTTTTCATGGAGAGGTTTAGAAACTAGTGAAATTCTAGAGGTCTGGAATCTGGATATTGGTTGGACACATCTATATGCTGCCGGTAGATAAAAGAAAATGTTATTGAATAGGCTGAAGGAACATTTACAGTTTTAAAATTGAAAACAACATAAAGCAACCAAATATTATAAATAATAAGGTAAAGGTAAAGGTACCCCTGCCCGTACGGGCCAGTCGTGTCCGACTGACTCTAGGGTTGTGTGGCCATCTCCCTTAAGAGGCCGGGGGCCAGCGCTGGCCGGAGACACTTCCGGGTCACGTGTAATATATACACCTAAAAGCAGATTTAAGCCAAATAAAAACATATTGAACAGCCTAGGACCATTGTTTCTGCTATATATATTGCAAATAACTTTCTCTTGCTGCCAGACTTAGCAACAGCTCTTACTGATGTGCAGACTTAGCAACAGCTCTTACTGATGTATGTCTACACACCTTGTAATAAGAAGCTTACCACTAGGTTTTATCCAGAGACAAAGCTGAACTGGCTAAAAAAAGTTTTCTCCAGAAATTCATATAATTTACAAAATGAGCATATAACAACACTAGTCCTGTGTCAGTTGCATTGGTTGCTTCTCTTTCTTTCCAGGCTCAGTTTAAAGTGATGGTTTTCGCTTTTGGAACCTTAAAAGGTCTAAGACCAGGTTATTTGTATGCTTGCCTGCACCCTCATGAGCCTGCATTGCCCTGAGATTGGCCTTGGAGACCCTGCTCTCAAACCCAACACTATTAACGTCAGATTGTTACCAGCCATAGGGCTTTTTAGTACTGGCCCCACATCTTTGGAACAGTGTAATGCCCTATCATTTCAGCTTTCTGATAGGCATCTGGTTGGCCATCTAGTATGCTGTGCCAGATGGGCTACTGGCACAATCCAGCAGGCTACTGTGTTCTTATGACTTTAAAGCAGATTTGTTCCACTCGGCTTTTTATTGATGATGGTTTTATGCTGCCTTTGACTTTTAAGAGTTGCTGCTATAGTTAACGGTTGAAACCTAATTGTGTCCATCCAGAAGCTGAATGGACTTCAGCATGTGCAAGTCCTTTCTGTCTCCCCCCTGTAGCCCCTCTGGCTGGCATCCAGATTTAGAGGGATTCAAGGAGCTACTGGGTGGTGGAGAAGAAGGGTAAATCGGCTTGTGCAATATTGGATATTGCCACATAGATTTTGCGCCTCAGCTGAATTGAAACATACAGATGCAACCCCAAAGCAAGTCTTAATTCATTTTCCATAAGGCACCATGATGTTCAGAGACTACTATCTCAGCGAGGTAAATGTATTTCATAACCTGTAATCAGGGTGATATATTAAATAATTGGGCCTCCCAACCCACTTAAAAAGCTTTGTGCACTATGGAAATTATTCTCTACAGCAATACCCCCCTTCTGCTTCAACCTCCAAAATTATTTAATTTAACTGAGTTTCCCCCTCCCAGATGAACAGGGTCAAAAGAGAAGAGTCCAAGAGGACCAAAACTTGTTAGATTACATTTTCTTTTTATTAAGCAACTCCAGAATTCATTTTGCACAGGAATCATTCATCCAATGTGTTCAGTATTGAGGTTACCACAGATCTGTCTTTGTATATGATTCAAGAACTTGATTTTTTGTGGACTTCCAGCAACTCTTAAGTAGATGTCTGTTGTAGTTCAAAGTTACTGAGAGTTTTCTTATTTTTCCAGGCAACTATTGGAATTGATTTCCTCTCAAAGACTATGTATTTAGAAGATCGCACGGTGAGTGGGGTCGTCTGTGTGCATAACCTGGAAAAAGTATGTGATCGCTGTCCTGGCTTGTGCTGTATTTGACAGCTTTCACCTTCTAAGAGTGGCCCTAAATCCCCTGGCAGCCCCTTCCAATCATGGTCTCTGGCAAAGGAGGGTAAGCCAGCTGTGGCTCTTTATTTGTGACAAACTGTACCATGCAGGAGGAAAAGCGATTTCCCCAGAGTCGCGACTTTTTGTGTCTTATTGAATATGGGAGTCTTTAGTAGGCTCAGATTGCATTCCTCCATAACCTGCAAGCATTTCTCTCCCTGAATCACAAGGTTAGAATTGTGCTTTTTTAAAATGGGGGGAATGAAAGAGGAGGCCCTTTGAAATCCACATCACTGGGTAGATTGTGTACAAAATTGCAAAGGCGGATTAGTTTTGACAGAGAAAATGTGGTGCTTTTGCCTTTCAGTCCCATGGAACCAACTTTTATTGTGGCTATGGAATTTTAATCATTGGCTGCAACATCCTTGGTTCTGATACAGGAGGGAGGCCAGTCTGGCAGCTAGAGGCTCTTTTGGCAAAATTATTTCTCCTGCAATTTAAAAATGTGCAAAATGCCTTATAGTCATTTTCTTATACTTGCAACAGTCCTGTAGAGGAAATTTAGTCTCTGAGAGAGAAGCAGCCTAATGGGTACAAAACCCAAATGAGGAATTGAACCTGGATCTCTTACAGCCTAACTGAAATAAGGGTAGCATGTTGGCTCTATTTTATGACAGCAAACTGTTGAATTATCTGGCATCTCAGACTGATCTGGCTGTGCCTCTAGTGCTACCTTGCTTCTGTCTTCTGGAGTTAAAGAAATTTCTTAGGTCATTTTCAGAGTGACAGTGTTTATATGTTGGTGCAGGGGTTTCCAAACTGGTCTATGGACCGCTAGTCGTCTACAAGCTTCATTCGAGTGGTCTGTGGCAAGTCTTTGGATTTGTGGTTGGAGATGCAAGTCAGCACATCCATCATATTAAATATTCATAATTTTTCTAAAATTCTATTGCTTCTTTTATATTTCATATTGTATTTTATTGTATTACAATTTGGATAAGAAAAAAAAGAATAAATAACAATACAGTTAGAAATTATATGGCATCTTGCACAGCAATTGCTACAACAGGCAGAATAAGAATTCAGTGGTCTGCCAAGACCCATGACAATTTCAAATGGTCTGTGAGAAAATAAAGTTTGGGAACCATTGTGTTAGGGTATGGCTATAAGCAGAAACTTAACCTTAGGTACAAGCTAATTCTTTGTCTCAGACGGAATCCTGTCCAGTCAAACTGTGCTGTTGCTGACAATTCCTTTAACGTTTATTACTACGCTACTTAGAAATGATGGGCAGCATTGACTCCACCCTCTGGTTCCTGTGACACCACATTTGGGTAAAATGCCCTTTAACCTCTTTCTTCCTAGTGTGGACAGCAACTGTGGCTTTGGCATGACTCCTCCCTGTTATTATTCAACTCACTTGATGCACAGACAAAGTACACCTATGGAGTAGCTGAAGGGCACACTGAGAACTCTGTTGAAGCCTTCATGCTCTGTGTGTGTCTGTTAATGAGCCCTTGACCTGTATCTTTGTTGTGGGGCTTTATAAGGGGGTATACAATTAGGCTGAGTGTCAGAAGAAATCCCATTGGGGCAGCTTGGGCCTCCACTTCTTGTACCTGCTGTATTCTTTTGCTTCCACTGTGGGTAAAAGCTGGCTGTTTTAACACATTTAAAGGGATCTGTTCAGAAGCTACAATCGCAAGGTACCCTTGGGCAAGCCCTTCTTTTCATTTTGCACTGATTTTTTTTTCATTTTACCATTTCCCCTGCCCCTTTTGTTGCTTGCATTTTTCCTCAAAGAGTTTGCATTCTTTTTTTTTTAAATTTCACATAATTTTTTTGTTTTTATTTTGTGTTCCACATTCCTGCTCTTTCTTCCCTTCCCCCCTTCCCCCACATTTTCTGTTTTCCCAGATCAGGCTGCAGCTATGGGACACAGCCGGTCAGGAAAGATTCCGCAGCCTCATTCCCAGCTACATCCGGGACTCTGCTGCGGCTGTCATTGTCTTTGATCTGACAAGTAGGTATTGTGGCTTAGGCTCTGCAAAGGCACTGTACACAGTGGAGAAGAGAGCTTTGGTTCTGTCCTTCTCAGTAAGGTAGCAGACAGGACTAAAACCACCCAAAAGCCTGTAAAGGATCATCTGATAGAATCCGTTGTTACTAGCAAAGGCCCACCACTTTTTTTGTTTAACTGTTCCTTAGTATGTAAATTATAATTGGGCAAATATTTATATTCAGCTGATATAGACTTTGTAGCCCTACAGAATATGATACCGAAAATGAAAATTCCTGTTACAAATAACAATAAAGCTATACCGTTTTTAATAAAACAGGTTAAGTGCCTATCCCCTTAGAAAGGCAATAAATAAATAAATTTTAAAATCCCAAAATTGGCACCTGGCAATTTAGTATGTTTCCACTATCTAGCAATTATTATTGTTTTTATTATTTACCCATCCTTCACCAACAATTTCAGGGCAGGTTTACTACAGTCAGCATTAAAAACAGCTACCAGAAATCACAGCCACAGGGAAATGGTGTGTCCCAAAAATACCTATCTCATGTGTCAGAGGCCAGGGCAAGGAGGTGTGTTGTTAGTGGATGATGAAAGTTGTATATTGAAGGTGCCAGATGCACTTCTGATGGGAGGGAATTCCACATCCTAGGACCTGCCACAGAGAATGCCCTCTCCCACACCACCACCGCCACCTCCGACTTCTGAGGCCAATGGAACTGATCTTAATACCTTAGAGGGCCTATAGGGAAGGAGACAGTCTGTTAGATATTTGGGGTCTTAAGTTTTTTAGGGTTTTAAACGCTAATGTGGACACCTTACTTGCACTCAGAAATGAATGGGTGACCAATGCAGCTGTTTTTAAAATTGATTATGTGAGTTCTAAAGGCAACCCCAGCCTGTAATCTAGCTGCTACATTTTGGACCAGCTGAAGTTTCTGAGGCATCTTTAAGGGCTGCCCTACATAGAGTGCATTGCAATAACCCAGCCTGGAAGCTGTTGGAGCATGGAGTACTGTGGCCGTCATCTCTATCTACAGTTTACTTGAGCCTCTTAAGGGGCAATGTTAGGCCCAGTTTTGCTATCTCATATACTATAGCCCAGTCTTCCCTAACCCTATGTCCTTCTGGTGATTTTGGTTTCATTTCCCATCAGCCCAAGCCAGCATGGCAATTGACACGGGATGTTGGGAATTGTAGTTCAGCAACATCTGGAGGGCCAGAGGTTCCCCATACATGTTCTGTGCCCTTGGCCAGTAGTGCATTCCATCAAGTCACGTGTTGTATAAGGAGTATGTACTTCTGTTTGCCACAGTTTGTATGAAAGCAACTAATCCATACCAGAGCCAGTGTGGTGTAGTGTTTAAGAGCGGTAGTCACGTAATCTGGGGAACTGGGTTCGTGTCTCTGCTCCTCCACATGCAGCTGCTGGGTGACCTTGGGCCAGTCACACTTCTTTGAAGTCTCTCAGCCCCACTCACCTCACAGAGTGTTTGTTGTGGGGGAGGAAGGGAAAGGAGATTGTTAGCCGCTTTGAGACTCCTGAAGGGGAGTGAAAGGCGGGATATCAAATCCAAACTCTTCTTCTTGTTCTTCTTCTTTTGATGGCCCAGCTTAGGAAGTTTATTAATCAATTATTTATTTCATAAAATTTATACACTGCTTAATTGTTTGTTTGTTTGTTAAAAAGATTCAAAGCAGTTTACAAAAAGACTTGGAGAATTGTTTGTGGCCCTTTAATCCTCTGCCACTGATAATTCCTTCCTGGAGTTTTTGAGCCAATTTTCTGCATTTACTTATTGGTTTTTTATTTTACTGTAGCATCTGTGTGCTCCATTCATCAGAAAACAATTGTATTCTGACAGTACAGTTAAAACTACAACGATAAAGGCACAGATATGTAAGATGGCTGGTAAAAGCTTTACATTAGGAACGATGGCTTCACCTTAAATAGCCACAGAACTAGTGCATATGCGGTGAGCATGTGTACTAAACAGGACCTGAGTTTGAAGAGAGTTAATACCAGTGAAAATCATTTGGAAAAAAGCCTTGAGATTTAGGAGGCCAAGTGTAGAAGCAGGACTACCTTCTTAGCCCATACCCCCAAAGGGGTGGTGGAAAGGATTTTGCAATGCAGTACATTTCAACACTCCTCCATGACCAACTGCACATGTGCATGGAGATGATTGTGCCCAGCCAGTTTCCCAGTGGGCCTGGAAACCTGTCACTGAAGGGGAAGTCGACTCCACATCAGCACTCCCTGTGCAGTCTGTCAAAATGGGTGTGGGGCAGGAGAGAATACATAACATTTCTGCACTTTCAGCTCAACCGCAGCTCTGTGACAGCATACAGAGCTGCAGTTTCTGTGTGTTCCAGCTCCCCTGTGGTGTCTTGTTTGCTTTGCATTGATGTGGACAGTGACAGGAAAGGCAAAAAGATGGCCATCCTTGGGAATAACTGCTAATGGGCTGAGTTGGTTGGGAAAGTGAACTTTCACTGTATGAAAGCTTTTTCTTTTTTAAAAAAGGGGGGGGGGCAATATTTGTATAGACCTCCAAAAGGAAGATTTTGAAGGATTCTCCATTGGAAGAGAATGCAATAAAAAGGTGTCTCCCTATTTTCTTTCACCTTAGTGAAGCTATAGAACCTGAAATCATGTTCACTTAAAGACATGTTGGCTTCCTTGAAAATGCCACACCTTTTCACCAAGTGCTCCTTGGGACTTAGGGTGGGAAGCCAACAGTAGATGGGAGGCAGGTGAGGATTGACTTGAGACCACACTGAGGCTAGTGGGACAGTACCCCATTCACCACAGCAGACCAAACTCCATTGCACACCTGTAGGGAGATTCTTGGTTTGCGCCCATGTTCTCTGCGTTGTGTGGGAGCTCACTAAACATCTTCCTGTGCAGTGGGTTAGCAGCAGCTGTGACCATATGTGTCAGGGCCACATAGTGGCTTCCTGACTCAGTGGCCCTGCTGATTGCTGACACTTTCCCTCTCTTCAATACAACTGCATTGAGATATATGTGAAGGAAGGAGGAGAGCTATGGGTGGAGACTCCCTGTGCCGCAGACTTTGTCCCTCAGCCTAGGGCAGTGGGCAAAGGAGCTCCCCCATCAGTAGTTCATCTGCACCCTTTCTCTCCCGCTCCTCCTTGCTCTTGCTTTGTCTGTCCTTGTATTGCTACGACCACCTTAGTCTGGTGTAAACATTGCAATGATTTGCTTCATGGAGTTAGTGTACATGTTTAGGAACTTGCTTTGGTTGATGCTTGTATATTTATGCAATAAAATGCTTCAGTTAGTATGGGGAAAGTGGGATTATTTAAATAAATATATAAAATCAAGTGGCTCCTCTTGTCTCTGGTACAGTGACAACCTTTCTCCTTGAATCAGTTCCATGCAATCCATCAGAACTGTCAATGTGGGTGCAGTACCATAAACTCCATTTGTAGACTCACCTGGGTGCTTTTTTCATTCCTTGGTCTTCATTGTAGACACAGTTACAGCTCTAACCAGTCACAATTAATGTTGAGGATGGTGCTGGAATGGGTAATCTTAGTCATGATATCTCTTTGGATGCAATCCAAAGCTGAAATTTATTCTCTTTGCCCCAATAGCTAGTTCCAGTTTCTGCTTTTCATAGCTCCCAAGAGGAAGGGCTGGTATGTTATGTGTTGTTGTTACTGTTTTAAATAAAGATTTTGTTAATTAAATGTGTATCCCGACTTTCCTCCATGAACCTTTAAGAGACATTGCCTGTCCTGAAGGCATCTCCCATCTCCATTGGGCTCCTCAGGGAATTGTGCTATGCTGATAGTTGTGAGATTCTTGGTATGACTGGCAATGCTTCCATTTAATTTAGCTCTGTTGCTATTTGCCTCCCTTAGGAAGTGTCTTCCTTTCCTTGCTGGTGTTGTAAGGAACCAGATGACTGCACTGTGCAGTTTGTACCTTACTCCATTCACACACTTAATGGAAAGTTGAACCCAGAATTGAGAATGTCAGTTTCTCCAAATGTAGCTATGCTGTAGTTCTCAGCAGAACTACAGATCTTGCAGAACTTGCCCAGATGTATTGGTTTTCATAGAGTAAGATATATAGGAAGTCTCACTCGCATACCCTGTTCACTAGTATTTAGAGGTCATAAGAGTCTACTGAACTGGAAGAAATAAGTCCACTTTGTGCCTCTGGTATTGTTAGCTGTCTCGGTTGGTAGAATCATTTGATGAGTATTTGTCCTATTTGCAGAAGCAGGAGTTAGGTCTTGGGTAGTCTGCTGTGTTTTCCTTCCATCTTAAGCACTGCATTTTCTACTGGGTTGTCTGTGCATTTGGAGATCTATTGCAATTCTATAAAATTCATTTTCTAACTGCCTTTTCTCTAAAGGACAATTTCTTCCTCTTCTGTCTTTTTCCCCCTCTGTCCCCTCCCTGGGCTGGTACCAGCAGGTCCGACTTCAGCTTTGGGACACAGCAGGCCAGGAGCGGTTCCGTAGCCTCATTCCCAGCTACATCCGTGACTCAACTATTGCAGTGGTAGTCTATGACATTACAAGTGAGTGAGAGATTGGTTTCACGGTGTATGGAAGCAGTCCTCTCAGAGAGGGGTCAGAGCACAGAACCCCGAGTCATGGCTGCCCAAAGATAAAGCAACTGGGCTCGTTGTATGTCATGCTGGTCCATGGGGTATGCAAGTACCTTACTTTTGCAGAAGAGCCTTTAAAGCTTTTGTGCTTTTTAAAGTTTTTAATTAAGCCTTCCCCCCACACCCACAGATCTGAATTCCTTCCAGCAAACCTCCAAATGGATTGATGATGTGCGAACAGAAAGAGGAAGTGATGTCATCATTATGCTGGTGGGGAATAAAACTGACCTTGCAGACAAGAGGTAATTTGGGGAGTTGGGAGTCAGGTTCCTTTGTTTTCGTATATGCTTGAAAGCTTCCTAGCTGGCTTTTGGAAGGAACAAGCAAAGGAAAATCTCTCCTTTTTTTGTGAAGAAACGGGATTAAATGCATCCAAAAAAAGCATATAAGGCTGGTAGAATTGTGGCTTTAATTGAGATGGCACCAACATCTTGCTTCTTTAGATATTTTAAATTGTAACCATTCTCTGGAAGCAACACATCTTCCTTGAGAGAGATTTGTTTTGAGGCTTCTTATTATTGACCAATAAATACAGTGGCATTCTGCTAAGCCTTTAGAAGCTGCTTTGCCAACCCCACGCCTCTGTGACTTCTTTATGAGAAATTTGGGTGCCGCCTTGACCAGCTAGGGACCTAGTACACATAGGACAAAAAAACTCATAACTTCCTCTGGAGCAAAAATCTGAATGGCTTTAGCACAACCTGGAAATAAGGCAGCAGGTAAAATTACAGTTCATCCTTTGATCATTGATCTAAGTGGGGTTAGTTCTTGAAAACAAAGGCACAGTTACATGGCAGAAATAATTTGTAACATACCACTAAATACAATGCAACTCATAATTCAATCAGTTAACTGAGGGCTCCTTTTTGGGGGGAAGGTGTGGGATATAGATTTATTAACTAAGATAAATATTTAACATAGGACATCTTTTCTGCCAGTACTTCCCATACGGTGCCTAATCAGATGTATAAATTTGAGTTTTCCAAACTCATCATTCGCAGCTTTTCAGTTGCAGATCTTGACTAGCATCAGCTGAGTCCCCAGCTATGGACAGCTAGCAAATACAGGTAACTCACAACTTACGCGCATTAAACTTGTGCACATTCAGCTTTATGTGCTTGGCAAATATATATCCATATTTATACACATATATAAAAGGGGGTGGGCAGCAGGGAGGAAAAGCTTTGGCAATCCCACCTGCCATTGCACTCACTTTGAGAGAGATTTAAGAGGTTCAGGGAGAGAGTGTTCTGACTGTACAGTACTCGATTTTGGCTTTATGTGCTGTCCCTGGAATGTAACCCCATAAGTTGAGAGTCGCCTGTATTGCAACACCTATTAGGATAGACAAAATGGTCAGGGAGCTTTTACACCTCCACCATTTTCCTAGGAATGTCTCCTGTCTAGTTTAATTTCCGCTGCTATCATCTCTGCACATTCATGCAGTATATGTTGAGCTCCATAGATTTAAGAAAGCAGTTTTTAAAGTACTGTCCATGTCCCCTTGAATTAACCATCTATAGGATCTGTGCTGCTTAGTTGCAAGCAATCATAATTCATTTGACAATTACACTTGTTCAAACAGATGTTACTACAGCCATTTTAGCATGCAAAATGCTCTATTAATATAAAGGGAAAGCAACTTATTCCTACGATAATGTGAATTATAAATAAATTCTTGGGGGGGGGGACATTCACACCTGCGGTTTCTTTGTTCAGCTTTTTCCTACATCTGTAAGTATTTTCTGTATTAAAGGTAAAGGATAAATTGGGCAGATAAAAAGCAAGCTGCAGCCTTATTTGCTCCCTCCTTCCACTTAGCATTCAACTTTGTTTTTAATTTCCCCTTTAATGAAACACAAATGTTTTTTCCAGTGTCTAAACCACCAAGCAATGGTTAGTCCTTCCTTTCCAAACCATAATTTGAAACCCACTTTAAACCATGATTTTCTATTTGGAAGGGAAATACAAACAATAGTTCCCCCATTTAGACATCCTTACAAAACCTGGTTTATGTTACACAAGACATTGAAATTGTAGCTTTAAAGGGAGGGAAGTATAAGGCTAGTTTTGGATCCCCCATGGGCATCAAAACACCAATTCCGCTCTGTTTTGGATTGTGTGAAATGAGCCTAAGAGACTATAATAATCAAAGAAAGTCTTAGGTGAAAATGAAGACTTCTCTCATGCAACCCATGCAGACATGCAACCTGTCCTTATTGTTTTATTTTGTGGGGGCTGTGTGCTTCTTCCTTGCTGGCTTTTCTGTTGCTGGCCAGTCTTTTGAAGCTTCATTTGTTTTTGTTAGTTTGTTTATTGCTACCAATTCCCTTTTTAGTTTTTGCTTCCTTTTGGATTTTTCTCCCCCTTTCCTGTGACATTTTTTTCATTTCTGTAGAAGAGGGCGTGCAAGAGGCCTAAGAACTGAGTAGGATGTATATTGAAACCAGGGATAAAGCAGGATTTTATATAAAACCAGGTATGTACAGGGTGTTAGAGATTATTAATTCCCACGCAGCAGTGGCATAGCTTTCTATGTGACATGTGACCCACCTAACCAAACTAAGCCAACTAACCATGTTTGTGGCTTTCCTGTTTTGACTTACATTTTGTGTTTTGTAATCATATGCAGGTAGAGCAAAAAATGGGTTTAGCCAGCCCACCATGCATAGCTATGGGGCTGTACTTGGTTTGGTGAGATGTAGAAATGCCTCCAAAAAGGTTTCTATTACTTTTCCCCTCTAAGGTTCTATAAATGCAGCAGGCATTAAAGCTCTCTGATTCTAGCATTGCTTGTTTTCCTGCTTTTGCTTGTTGTGATTTGTGAGTACCCAGTTTCTAACTTTTCATGGTCGCTAAAAAGCTTGAGTTGATGAAGGTGGCAGTTCAGAGATTCAGGAGTCCTCTTGTAGTGTTGATAGGACAGGGAGGGATCCTTGACAACTGAATTTCCCCTCAGAGGACAAATGCCTTACCTTTCTTTCTCTCTTGTCTGCATTATTATTTCCAGGCAAATTACTACAGAAGAAGGCGAACAGAGAGCCAAAGAACTGAGTGTGATGTTCATTGAGACCAGCGCAAAGACTGGCTATAATGTGAAACAGGTAACTTGGTGCTGTTCCCAGGAAGGAGTGCTGCCATTTTTAGCACCAAAATTCATATTGGGATTTTGGGATTTCTCTTGCTTAAGGGAATTTAGATCTCTCCCCACCAATTCTGAGTGTGCCCTCTTGGTGGTGATGTATTGGAATGGATTAACTTCTCCTTCCCTTTGATTCCATAGCTTCCATGAACAAAATATTTTTTAAAGACCAGTGTGCTGCTTCCATCCTGACTTCACTGCTTTTCATACTAATTATTGCAGTATTCACATTTCTCTATCCCTTAAGCTTGTCCGAGTGCTCCCCCTAATGCATTTTTTTAGTTACCACATTTTCTTGCACCTTCTCTTTGTGTTGCCTTCCAGCTCTTCCGCCGTGTGGCTGCTGCCTTACCTGGGATGGACAGCACTCCAGAGAAAAGCAAAGATGACAGTATCCTTGCTCAGCTTCTCAGTAGCTTCATCCCATACTGCAGTCTTTCAGTATAGGCCTGGGGAAGCCTAAGACAAGTTTCTTTTTAGGGTGGCTCTTTGCAAAGCATTGACAAGAGCTTATTTTATTGTGTGCCAGTGGTGCAGGAGTGGAGAACCTCAGCTCCAGGTGCCAAAAGTGGCTCTCTGGGGCCCCTCTCTTGCTTGTCTTGCTAGAGAATGGAGGGAGGGGATGTGAGGATATATGGAAACTAGTTACTGTACAAAGGTAAAGCAATGTTTGTTGGTCCACCCATTTCCCCCTCTGAATTGCCAGCCACTAGCATATGGCCCTCAGAAGGTGCCTGGAAGGGGTGGCAGAGGTGTGTGTGGCTCCAGGCATTTCTGGAATGTGTCCCCAACCCTTTTCCACTGAGGAGATGCAACCCTTGGTCAGAAACAAGTTCCCCTGTCCCTGCTTTATTGGCAGCGAGGAGAAGTGAATGCTTCTGGAATACAAGGGGTGGGAAGGAAAGGCAAGGGCAGATCCCCTTAACTTCCTGGATCTGCTTTGTTAGACCCAAGTGTCGCATTGTTGCACTTTTCTCTGTGTTCTTTACCACACCTTGTTTTACATAGTGGGTGTTCTTTTTTCCCCTTAACCTGCCACCTCCAGTGATCGACATCAAACTAGAGAAACCTCCTGAGCAGCCAGTAACAGAGAGCGGCTGCTCCTGCTAAAGGATCTGTTGCATTGCAACCTCTTCCCAACTGCCCAGCCCCATCTCGCCGAAGAACATCACTTTTCATTGACTAGAGAAACTTCGACTTTCCGAGGGCTGAAACCTCAGTCTAAGAAACTATCGAGCCCCCTGCCCTGTGGACGGCCCCGGCTGCTCCCTCCTACTGCATGGTGTGAACCCTCAAGTGTGTCCTGTCCCATGTTGGTTGTTGCACTTTGAGTGCCCTGGCACTCATCTTCTAGGTTTCCTGTCTCGGGCGTGTTCACCTTTCTGTGTCGTCCTATGAATGCAAAGGGGCAGAGCTTTTCTCAATTTAGGAAAGCATGGATAAACCTACAGCAAAGGACCTAGTGGGGCTGGGTCACCCCTTACTTACTTCCTGTTGCTTTTTATCCATCCCCTTTCCATAGGTTGCTCCTTCAGTTTGCCTGCTGTTGCAACACATATATGAGGATGGGGGAAGCAACGGGTGTACTCCACTGCTGACTTCCTGTAGGTTAGCCATAGCTACCCACTTAATTCCCCATTTGATCTTTGTTCCTCCATTCCCTGAGAGGTAGTAAAGGGGAGGTGAGAAGGAAGCTCAGAATATGGCATTAGATATTTCTACTTCCAAGTTGTCATTTATCTTTACATAGTAGCTAGGTATTTTTAATTGCAGATTGGCTTACCCTTTTTTTCCTCAGGCATGTGGTGCTCACTTAAATATGGATAGGGAGGATTGGCAGAACCAGACTGAATATGCAGAGCCTTATGTGGGAAGTCTGGCTGCAGCAAAGTGATGGACTGGAGATTTATTCTCAAGGACTAAACAAGGTTTGTTTCTAGGTGAGCTGTAAACTCTACAGTTGCTAGCTAGATTAAAACAGGGATTTGCAGACTAGACTTGGCCCAATGCTGCTATTTCTATAAATGTATGTGTCATTTCAAATATGCAAAGTACTTTACAGTTACCTTTTATGCTTCATGGCTCTATTGCTATTTTTTACAGATGACTATTGGCAGTACACTCTCCCTTCAGGTGAGACAGTGCCTAGCTATGAGAAAGACCCTTATCTGAATTTATTTTATTTTATTTCACTGGGCCGGAGTAGCATTTAAAGCCTAAATGTAAGTGGCATAGCACTTCTCCTTGAATTGGTCCAATTTTGGTCTAATTCTGCCCCCCCCCCAAAAAAAATATCTTGCTGTTGACCAGTTTTCAAACTCCACACATATTAGGGCTGTTCCATTTTTACTTAATTCACAGTGCAATAGCCTTTAAATCTTTTTTTATGCTTGGCTTGCTCTGCACAAGAGGCACCTGTGCATCATACTTTTTCAGAGGATAAAAACTTTTGAACTATAGACCTTTGAACTTACGATTTATCACAAATGCCGCCCCTTTTATTGGGTGGAAGCCACCCTAACATGCAGACCTGGGAGACTGGTCGCAGTAAATGACATTAATTGGGTAATTGTTTCTGATGGTACTTTGGACCATTTTGTTTTGGTTTGAGGTTTTGTCCAAATAATAATCCCCAGATCATGGTACCCTCCAGATATGGGGATTGCAACTCTATTGTTCCTGGCCATTGGCTGATGGGAGTTGAACAAAATCTGGAGGGTACCATGCTCACTACCCTTGCCCTAGTCATATGCTTACTCCAATAGTTCTTCCTGCCAGGCTTGTGTACGCAAGTGATATGGGTCCTTTTTGCTGGAGTTGCTTCTGAACATAACCTGTGAACACTTCCATAAACCAAGTTTATATTCTTACAAATGAGTGAGGGGTGGTAAAGAGCAAGAGCAGCATATATTCCATCCCTATTTTGTTTTGCTCCCTCCCTCCACGTTCCTAGCTTAATTGAGTTGCCAGCCCTGTTTTCAGCAGAGCCTCCTGTCCTTGTAAGCTGAGTGAAATTCAACCGGTACAGCATTATCCCTTCAGATAATGCTGCATAATGGAAAATCTTTATCTGTTGAATTTTTAAGGTTTTTATTAAAGTGTTTTGTTGCAACAGCAAAAGTACCTGTCAGGTTCTACATAAATTGCTCCCCACAAAAGGGAGAATACCCTTAATTTCCACTATCACTTGGGTGGGGCAGGGGGTTGGATGTGTTTAATAATTTCTCCTAAACATGACTCCTTGGGCAGGGACACCCACTTGCCCTCACATAACAAAAGAAAACCCAGGTTTTCCACAAGTATACAGTCTTGTTTCTCCCCTGTAGTTTATTTTCACTGTGCTGTGCTGCCATGATGATGGTAGTTACCTTTTCTGAGTATTCATAGTACTTAAGTCTGGTTTTCATGCTTGGCAGTCTGATGTACATGGTGGAATGCAAGTTTGCATGTGCATCTTAACAGCCCAGGTTGCATTATACACCTAATAAAAAGTGCAGGTTCCCAGGCAGAAGATCCCAGCCACTAGGTTGCTCCTCTAGCCCTGCTATCCACTGCATTGCTTTGAGCTAAGCCGTAATTTGGCTTAATGTTAACATCTGAAACTAGGCTTGTGGTTTATCTCTCACAGACGATCTACAGGTGGAAAAACCATTGTCTGGACAAAATAAACCAGTGGCCTGGGCTTGGATATAACACAAAGCCAAACCATGGCTTCATAGAATTGTAGGGTTGGAAGGGACCATGGGGGTCATCTAGCCTTACCCCCCGCAATACAGATATCTTTTGCCCAAAGTGGGGCTTGGACCCATGATCTTGAACCCTGAGATTAAGAGTCTCATTCTGTATCAACTGAGCTATCCCAGCAGCAAGATTGGAGAAGGAGCAAAGTGGCTATGAATCCACACATTTGCTCATTTGACTACAGCAGAGGTTGGCTTCCTGTTATATGCGAACTTGGTCATTGTCTGCATCAGTCAAATGTATATTGCCCAGTTTCTGCAATCTACCATCTCCTTATCGACATAGAAGGATTGTGGGTATTGGGCCTCTGTATGCATCATAATGGACACATGGCTCCTTGCCCCATCTTGCATATCTAATTTAGACCTTGATGAGCATATGACATCGCCCTTTGGCCTTGAAGCTAAGCACTCAGCTTGCTAAAGTCTTGATTTATTTGTGGAAGAAAATCAGCACTTACTGCATCTTGAAAGCTTGGAATGGCTAAGTGCATTTAATTTATCTGTCAGGCTTTTTTGTGAAACTTAACAGTCCTCATCTCAATCTTATCTGTGACTGGCCACTGAAAGCAAACCTTCTCAGAATCTGCTACTTCTATGATGCTTTGGGTTTCCTCATCATTCTCTTATACCCTTTTAGCTGAGTGCAGGAACCTCTTGCACAGATTCCCCCCCCCCCCCCGCTCCTCAGTAGTCTCTTCAGCAGAATAGATAAGCCCGCAACTTTGGCCCCATCAGTTCTGAAAGCAAATGGCACTGTAGAGGCCTCTACTCATCCTGTGTATATATACTCCCTGTTGCGTGGAAATTGCTGATGTCCTGTCAGTGTGACTTGTTTCTCTCTCTGCAGTTAAACTGGTGCCACTCTTCCTTTCTCACTGGCAGCCCAGTCCTGTCACTGCTGTTGTTGTGTTCTCTCAAGACACACTAGAAACCTGTGTATTTTCCAGAGAATAGGGATTTTAAAACAAAATACTTAAATGTTTTGTGGGGAGGGATGGGGTTGGTTGGTTGGGCAGGCGGGGGGTGGGGACACACAAGGTGAACAGTATAGTTCATTTTCTGACTGCCTTCTCTGTGGATGTGTATAATATTTGAGTGTCTGTCTCTGGCTCTGCTGTCTTCTAGCTGTTAGCCAAGCAAGTGACTCTAAAAATATGAATACTGACTGTCAGACTACAGCTGTGTATCACACTAAATAAAGTTAATTTCACCACAGTCGTGTCATTGTGATGTTGTTTTTTAAGGAAAGACTGGGCAGCTGCTCTAACCTCTTTATCCACAAATCTTCCATATGAAGTTTTGCATAGGGCTTAAGTACTCACTGGGTGCTTTTATTTGGCTCTCCCCACCTCCCAAACTGCCCTTATACTTTGAAGGCTTGGCATGCAGGGCTAACAACCTAGCTGGTAAATTTTTGGTATGTGTGAACAATTGACTTTTATGGATCACGAAAATCTGTACCCATCACAAAATTCTGCTTTTGTACCATAAACCCACCCTTTGTCTGTTTCCTCACCTCCCCACCCAAAATATATTGGCTGTTTAAAAGCAAGTGCCTGCATTGGTGCACTCAAAACTACTGTTTCATACTTCTGAAGAGTCTTGAGACCAGATTCCAGCTGCTGTGACTATAGAGCTGTCCCTCTAGTATGCTGGGAAAGAGAAACTGGTGGGGCAGGACAGTTACAGATACGTGTTGCGAAGCCTGGTTCTCTATCCAGGCTTAACAGCATCCCACTAATTCAGGAATGGGCAACTGTTTTCAAACAAAGGACCATGTTTTTTTTTTGTATTATTATTATTATTACCCCGCCCATCTGGCTGGGTTTCCCTGGCCAATGTGAGCAGCTCGCAACAGAATATTAAAAACACGATACAACATCAAGCATTAAAAACTTCCCTCAACAGGACAACCTTCAAATGTCTACTAAAAGTCAGGTGGTGGTTTATTTCCTTGACATCTGATGGTAGGGCACCACTAACAAGACCCTCTGCCTGGTTCCCTGTAACTTGGCTTCTCACAGTGAGGGAACCACCAGAAGGCCCTTGGCACTGGACCTCAGTGTCTGGGCTGAACAATGGGGTGGAGATGCTCCTTTTAGGTGTACAGGGCCGAGGCCATTTAGCGATTTAAAGGTCAGCACCAACACTTTGAATTGTGCTCGAAAACATACTGGGAGCCAATGTAGGTCTTTCAAGACCGGTGTTACATGGTCTCAGTGGCCACTCCCAGTCATCAGTTTAGCTGCCACATTCTAGATTAGTTGTTTCCGCGTCACCTTCAAGTGCATTGTAGCAGTCCAAGCGGAATATAACTAGAACATATACCATTGGCAAGACAGTTCGCGGGCAGGTAGGGTCTCAGCCTGTGTACCAGATGGAGCTGGAAGACAGCCGCCCTGGACACAGAATTGACCCAGACACTCATCTGGGAAGCCACATTGCCGGTGATGTGCAGGGCAGGGCAAAAGTGGGCGGGGCAGCAAATGCAAGTTTTACCTGTGTACAGTGAGCTTTCTGCATGCATTCACACACCTCTCATTCCTCCATCCAGACAAGCAGAAGTTATTGGGAGTTCAAACCAGGACACATCCAACCCAGCAAGAACACTTAGAATGCCAAGCCAAGTCAGTGAGGGACATGCCCAGGTGAGAGTTATGAGGGCCACAGAACAGCCTGCGTAACAGCTACATTTGACCCCTGGGCCTGAGGTTTCCCAACCCTTCACTGATCCATCATATTTCTGACACCTAGTCTGGACAGGGAGATTTAGATAGCAGATATTTCTCAAAACAGCCCAAAGGATCAGTGCTTGGAGGCACTTTTCAGAAACTAACACCTCTCTTTGTCCTTAATGCACAGATAGGTACTTCTTGGTCCTCCACCTAAGCAGAGTCTGTAACCTCATTTATTCCTAAAGATTACTTTGTGGGGGTTTTTGTTTTTATTTTGACAACTGTTTAAAAAGGGCGGGGCTCTCTAAATAAACAGTTTGATGTGTGGGTTTGCACTTTCACAGGAGATAATTCATAGCTCTGCAAAAGTGACTGGTTTAACCTGCCCCTCTTTTGCTGATTTTTAATAGAGCTTTAAGCCAGGGAGATTGTGCGAGGATTGCAGAAAAAGTGGCATTCCCCTGTTTACATTCATTCCCCTTTAGTCTGGAAGGTTGCTTTGGGCAACTGGGGAAACAAACTTGTAGCTTTCCAATTATTCTTATCACCCAAGCCTTGCCTTGGAGGTTTTGTTTTCTTTTTCTTTTTCCTGTTGGGTAAGTGCAATTAAAACATAAAAGTGGAGCTTTTTCTGTTGCACTGTCTTTTAGCTTCAAACTTAAAACATTTGTTTAAGTAGGCACTTATTTCCTGGCCACACCATTAGTTTGCCTGCACACAACTTCACCTGATAGGATTGTGTAACTGTTTTATGGCTTTACACACATTAGTTTTACACAGATTAGTTAATTTTCAAGTTTTATTCTATTTTTATTTTTAAATTTGTTTTGTTGAAAGTTTTCCATGAATACATATAACACCTCTGTTTTCAATTCATAGAGTCCTTTCCACAGGTCATTTACATTCAATGTGAGACACTGCTGTCATAGGCATTATAAGGCAGCGTCACATGAATAGTTTATGTATGTATGTATGTATGTATGTATGTATATATGTTGACAGTGCAATTGGCTGGAGGGCACACAGCATGGTTGGTTACATCCAGTTGATTGCAGTGAGTCTTGTTTGTGAGGGGCTGGGGATTATTGGGTCAAATTAGCCATATTTATTCATATGCTGTCAGTAGGGTTAGGTCATTGTCTTGTTTGGGCTGTATACAGTATGTAATAAAGGGGAGAGACACCAGGGTGAAGGCATTCTCTTCTGTTTGTCCCCGTGCTAATTTCAATTTGCTGGTTAGCTTTTCTAGTAGGGCTGTTTCTCATATGGTTTGGTACCAGTGGTCCATGTCGACTCCTGACAGGTTTCCAATATCTACTTAAGACACTCCTAGCTGCTAAAAATAAGTGGCTTATGAGTTCTTTGTAATGTGAGTGTGCATTGTTGCCTTGGTAGATATTTACTGGAACTAGTTCTGGAGCTGATTCTGATACCTGTTTTGTTATTTTGCAGATTTCTTGTAGGACTGATGTCCAAAGGTTGCACAACATACAACGTATCAGCTACACCATTTGTGAGGCTCAATTCATTGTCCTGTGTTTTAATCCATATATTGCCATGGGATTTCAGTGGTTATGCATACTGTCCCCTCACTGCATATATTCCATGAATGTTGCCATATGTTATAAAAATTGTGAGGATTGGTTTTCCTTTTGGCCAACCGAATTTGACATTTTCTGGGATAGGGCTATCAACCATATTTGTGAGAACCATCCCTCGGTTGTCAAACCTGAGGGAGTACACCATTACATGGCTATGTCCATCTCTGCAAGAAAGAATATTGGAATCTCTTTATGGAAGATCTACAGAGATTATGTGTCCATTATTCCCAGGTTCTGCCAATAAAAAGAGTTCAGCTAGTTTATACATATACTGATATCTATATGTGAATCATTAGACACCACACCTACTATGTTGGTTTCCAATGGCCTGGTCCATGCAATATGGTAAAACAACAACAACAATTTATTATTTATATCCCCGCCCATCTGGCTGAGTTTCCCCAGCCACTCTGGGCGGCTCCCAATCAAATGATAAAAACAGTACAGCATTAAATATTAAAAACTTCCCTAAAAAGAGCTGCCTTCAGATGCCTTTTAAAGATAGGATAGATGCTTATTTCCTTCACATCTAAAGGGAGGGCATTCCACAGGGTGGGTGCCACTACCGAGAAGGCCCTCTGTCTGGTTCCCTGTAACCTCACTTCTCGCAATGAGGGAACTGCCAGAAGGCCCTCGGTGCTGGACCTCAGTGTCCGGGCTGAACGATGGGGGTGGAGACGCTCCTTCAGGTATACAGGACCGAGGCAGTTTAGGGCTTTAAAGGTCAACACCAACATTTTGAATTGTGCTCGGAAACGTACTGGGAGCCAATGCAGATCTCTCAGGACCGGTGTTATGTGGTCCCTGCAACCACTCCCAGTCACCAGTCTAGCTGCCACATTCTGGATTAATTGCAGTTTCCGGGTCACCTTCAAAGGTAGCCCCACATAGAGTGCATTGCAGTAGTCCAAGCGGGAGATAACTAAAGCATGCACTACTCTGGCGAGACAGTCTGCGGGCAGGTAGGGTCTTAGCCTGCGTACCAGGTGGAGCTGGTAGACAGCCGCCCTGGACACAGAATTAACCTGCACCTCCATGGACAGCTGTGAGTCCAAAATGACTTCCAGGCTGCACACCTGGTCCTTCAGGGGCACAGTTACCCCATTCAGGACCAGGGAATCCCCCACACCCGCCCACTCCCTGTTCCCCCAAAACAGTACTTCTGTCTTGTCAGGATTCAACCTCAATCTGTTAGCCGCCATCTATCCTCCAACTGCCTCCAGGCACTCACACAGGACCTTCACCGCCTTCACTGCTTCTGATTTAAAGGAGAGGTAGAGCTGGGTGTCATCTGCATACTGATGAACACCCAGCCCAAACCCCCTGATGATCTCTCCCAGTGGCTTCATATAGATATTAAAAAGCATGGGGGAGAGGACGGAACCCTGAGGCACCCCACAAGTGAGAGCCCAGGGGTCTGAACACTCATCCCCCAACACCACTTTCTGGACACGGCCCAGGAGAAAGGAGCGGAACCACCGTATAACAGTGCCCCCAGCTCCCAACCCCTGTAGACGGTCCAGAAGGATGTTATGGTCGATGGTGTCAAAGGCCGCTGAGAGATCCAGCAGAACTAGGAAACAGCTCTCACCTTTGTCCCTAGCCCGCTGGAGATCATCAACCAGCGCGACCAAGGCAGTTTCAGTCCCATGAATCCCAATTGGAAGGGACCCAAATGGTCCACATCCTCCAGGCATGCTTGGAGTTGTTCAGCAACCACCCACTCAATCAATCACCTTGCCTAAGAATGGTAGATTTGAGACTGGGCGATAGTTGGCCATATTGGCCAGGTCTAAAGATTTTTTTTTTAAGAAGCGGTTTAATGACCGCCTCTTTCAGCGGGTCTGGGAAGGCTCCCTCACAGAGGCCACCAGGGAATCAGCTGATAAAACAACCCCTACCACTCTCTGGAAGCCAATTGGATCCATTAAGTATCAATGGCTTACTAGGACCACATGTGTGGGGGCTCTGAAAGAAGTTCACAGCCACTTTGTTCCTCACTTTTGGCTCCCATATTAAGCTCTGCCAAGGGGTCACTTTGTATGCCTTCTGAACCCTGGCTCATGGTTACGTTCCTTAGCAACCATGAGCTACTCTTTGGAGCTGGACACTTTGGAGATGGAAGTGAGAGCTGGACCATAAAGAAGGCTGATCACTGAAGAATTGATGCTTTTGAATTCTGGTTCTGGAGGAGACTCTTGAGAGACCCATGGACTGCAAGAAGATCAAACCTCTCCATTCTGAAGGAAATCAGCCCTGAGTGCTCACAGGAAGGACAGATCGTGAAGCTGAGGCTCCAATACTTTGGCCACCTCATGAGAAAAGAAGACTTCCTGGAAAAGACCCTGATGTTGGGAAAGATGGAGGGCACAAGGAGAAGGGGACGACAGAGGACGAGATGGTTGGACAGTGTTCTCGAAGCTACCAGCATGAGTTTGACCAAACTGTGGGAGGCAGTGGAAGACAGGAGTGCCTGGCGTGCTCTGGTCCATGGGGTCACGAAGAGTCGGACACAACACCACCAACAACTCTTTGGAGCAGCTTCTGCCTTTTCTCTCTAGGCATTGCCATGGTGGGGATTGTGCTGAGGGAGCTCAGTCATCTCCACTGTGCTGATTCTCAAAGAGAGCTTGTGAGGAAGTAAACAAGGGCAGTGGCCGTTGCTGAAAGACACAGTTCCTTCCTTTCACACCCATTCACCTGCAGTCTCCCTCTGGGCAGCACTACAGTGAGGATTGGGGGTCCAGCCTAGATGCTGCTGTGCAAAGATTGAGAAAGGGCATGAGAGGAATCGGAGCCTTGTACTTCCCTTCTGCCACACAGCCAGGCTCAACCGTTTTTGCTCCATGGTCACAAGCTGCTCTTACATCAAGGAAATACCCTTTCACTCACTTGTGTGTTCTCTGAGTGGCCTTGATGATCTAATTCTCTACACTGCTGATAGAGAGGATGAGCAAGCAGGCAGAGATAGCTCAGACTTTTCTACTGCACCAGCCTCAGTCTTTTCTACTGCAATACCAAAGGTGAGAAAGAGCTCATGCTCTTCTTCCTCTCCAGGTGATGCATCAGAAACCCAGTGGAATGGATACCTGACATGGTCATTGAGAAGTGGCAGGATTTGTTTGGGAGACAAGGAACCGGATTTGAGAAATTGTGAACCAGGGGTCAAGTAAGGCTTACCTTAATGACAGATTAGCTACCACTCGACACGCTTTGCTTACTGTGGAACAGAATTTAACGTACATTTGCAATTCAGCTGATCAGTTTATTTGGGCAGATCCACCAATTTTTTTAAAAGAGCTTAACCAAGCATAGTTTAAACCTGTTGCAAAAAAGAAGCGAGAGTAGAGGCAAACCCCTCCCCTGCCATTTGTGTTCAATTGACTCTCATGTGACTGTGTATACGTGCGGTGCCAGGAAATAATTAAATAATAATAATAATAATTAATAATTAATTAATCATAATAGTTAAATAATACAACCCATATCCAGAAATGATGTATATATGTGTGCCGATACGACGCCACTGTTGCAGCGAGATCAAATGCAGGAGAAACTTCCTGCCGTCTTTGCATCGCAGCACAAAGGTGTGTGAATTTTTTCACCCTTCTCTCATTGCCCTTCCTTTGGATGCTTTGAGTATTTTGTGTAAAATGCAGAAAATTCTAATGTGGCTATTGTGGTTAACTGCTTTTAATTGTTTTGGGGGGTGGAATACCAATATAGCTCATTGCTAAGGGTGCAAGTGACCCTAGGTACGACTCTGTATACGATAGGAATGAACGAGAAGTACAATTCAAATACAGTGGTATCTCTGGATACAAACGGGATCTGTTCCAGATCCCCATTCGCATCCTGAAGCGGACGTAACCCGCGCCTGCGCGTCTATGCGTGCGTGGGTCGCAATTTGCTGCTTCCGCGCATGCACACGGCGTCATTTTGACCGTCTGCGCATGCACAAGCAGCGAAACCCAGAAGTAACACGTTCCGTTACTTCTGGGTCGCAGCAGAGCGCAACTCGAAAGCACTCAACCTGAAGCATATTTAACCCGAGGTATGACTGTACATACAGTACATGCATACTGCAAATTAAAATGCAAACCTCAAATAGCAACAGCCTATTTAAATAAATGGTAAAATCAAACCTGTCAAATGCTTACCTTAGCAGTTCTTAAGGAGCTTGGGAAAACAGATATGTTTTTGCCTGTTGCCTTAATGATAGTAATAAGGTCTCCAGGTAAGCCTTTTTCAGGGTGACATTCCAAAGAAGAGTTTTATCACCTGTGACTGCCTGCTGTTGTTAAAGGTTGCTGTATGTATATATTCTAGCTCTCACTGAGTTGCCCCCACCTTCCCTTCTAAAGTTTCCTTTCCTTCTGCTTCAAGCTATCTGAAAGCCCATATTTCCTCACAAGAACCTGCTCGGGTTCTGAGATCTTTAGGAGAGGCCCTTCTCTCAGTCCCACCACTTTCACAGGCACCCTTGGTAGGGACATGGGAGAGGGCCTTCTCAGTGGCTGCTCCCCAACTTTGGAACTCCCTCCCTAGAGAAGCTAGGTGAAGACTTTTTTGTTCCAACAGAAACTTTAGTAATTGACTTCTTTTAATGAAAGGGCTGGCTATTTTTATACCATTGGTCAGCCCAGACACTGAGGTTCCAGCACTGAGGGCCTTCTGGTGGTTCACCCACTGCAAGAAGTGAGGTTACAGGGAACTAGGCAGAGGGCCTTCTCAGTAGTGGCTCCCACCCTGAGGAACACCCTCCCATCAGATATCAAGGAAATACACAACTATCTGACTTTTAGAAGACATCTGAAGGCAGTCCTCTTTAGGGAAGTTTTTAATGATTGACGTTTTATCGTGTGTGTGTTTTTAATATTTTTTTAATTTGTTTCCAATTACAATCCAATAATAGCCTTATTACAACAATACCAATTCATAGTAAAGGTAAAGGGACCCCTGACCGTTAGGTTCAGTCGTGACGCGGCACTCATCTCGCTTTATTGGCCGTGGGAGCTGGCATTTGTCCGCAGGCAGCTTCTGGTCATATGGCCAGCATGACTAAGCTGCTTCTGGTGAACCAGAGCAGCGCACGGAAACGCCGTTTACCTTCCCGGCACAGCAGTACCTATTTATCTACTTGCACTTTGACGTGCTTTCGAACTGCTAGGTTGGCAGGAGCAGGGACCGAGCAACGGGAGCTCACCCCGTCACGGGGATTCGAACCACTGACCTTCTGATCGGCAAGTCCTAGGCTCTGTGGTTTAACCCACAGCGCCACCCACGTCCCTATAATAATAGCCTTATTACAACAATACCAATTCTTAATGCAATTATTAATACCGATCATTCAAATACCGAATTATATAATTTAGATAGGGTGCCCCTGCATGCTATATTTGATGATTTGATTAAATTCCAAGTCCTCTTAGTGTTATTCAGTTCACTTCATAAATAATAAAGGATGGGAAAGAGTCAGATCTTAGTTTCCATCGTAAACCTTTTACAAAATAGAGCTTCCCTCTGATAACAATAATGTTGCATTTGACGGCCTCTTGTCCACTTAAAAAGTTATACAATAATGAAAGTTTGGTTGTGAGGGTGCCACAAGACTTTATTGCATGTTCTAGGGATAAATTTTCCTTGCATTCTCTCTTTTTTCTCTCACCTGCACCCCATTTTCATGAAACAAACAAGCACCTGTATTTTGTAGTTGGGTAATGGGGGCTTAGGGACGTGCGTGGCACTGTGGGTTAAACCACAGAGCCTAGGACTTGCCGATCAGAAGGTCAGTGGTTCGAATCCCCGTGACGGGGTGAGCTCCCATTGCTCGGTCCCTGCTCCTGCCAACCTAGCATTTTGAAAGCACGTCCAAGTGCAAGTAGATAAATAGGTACCGCTCCAGCGGGAAGGTAAACGGTGTTTCCATGCGCTGCTCTGGTTCGCCAGTAGCGAGTTACTCATGCAGGCCACATGACCCAGAAGCTGTACACCGGCTCCCTCGGCCAGTAAAGCGAGATGAGCGCCGCAACCCCAGAGTCGGTACGACTGGACCTAATGGTCAGCGGTCCCTTTACCTTTAAGAGGGGCTTAAAGAAGTAAAAGTAGCAGGATTAAGTCCCGCGAAACTGATAAATGCAAATGTTTACTGTATTTTTCGCCCTATAGGACGCACTTTTTAACCTCCAAAAATGAAGGGGAAATGTGTGTGCGTCCTATGGGGCGAATGCAGGCTTTCGCTGAAGCTTGGAGAGCGAGAGGGGTCGGTGTGCACTGACCCCTCTCGCTCTCCAGGCTTCAGGAAGCTATCAGCGAGCCTGGGGAGCCCGCGGGAGTTCCCTCCGGGCTCCCTAGGCTTGCGGATAGCAGCCTTCATCCTGAAACCCAGGGCGCAAAGCGGAGCGCGCCCCGGGCTTCGCGCATCTTTGCGCAAGCCGTGGGAGCCCGGCCCGGCACAAAGTCGTGCTGGGCTCCCATGGCTTGCAGAGAGATGCCTGTTCTGGGGGCTGGGGTCGGGGGAAGCTCGGGCTTCCCCTGCCCCAGCCCCAGCCCCGCGCGGGGGGGGGGGAATAAAAAAAATTCCTTTATTTCCCCCCCCAAAAAAACTAGGTGTGCCCTATGGGCTGGTGTGCCCTATGGGGTGAAAAATACCGTGCTTTTGCCTAAATTTGGGGTGGGTGGGTAAATTTCATGAAGAAAGGGGGGCTTTGGTGCCCCTCACCTCAACTCACTTTTTTTTTTTTTGAAAAGGCAGAAAAGCCTTTTATAGCAAGAACTCTTCAAGATACGAATCTCTGTTGGAGATTTAAAGGATGAATTGATTTCCCATATAAGGACTCAACAGCAAATGTTTTTGTTAACAATTAATTATCAGTGCCATTAAGAATCCAGCATGGCAGATGCCAAGGGTCCACATTATCTCTGCTTTGCTCTCAATTTTTTAGTCCCATTAGAAAGTTTGTTATGAACCAATGGAATTAACTTTGGCTTGCAAGAATTTAAAATTTCACTGTATGCAGACGATAATAGCATTACAGTGGTACCTCGGGTTACATACGCTTCAGGTTACATACGCTTCAGGTTACAGACTCCGCTAACCCAGAAATAGTGCTTCAGGTTAAGAACTTTGCTTCAGGATAAGAACAGAAATCATGCTCCGGCGGCGCGGCAGCAGCAGGAGGCCCCATTAACTAAAGTAGTCCTTCAGGTTAAGAACAGTTTCAGGTTAAGAACGGACCTCCGGAACGAATTAAGTACTTAACCTGAGGTACCACTGTATCTTTTACAAAACCAGAACCATCAATACAAAAAAACATGGCCTTTGGGAAAGCATCCGGTTACAAGATCCATACTACTAAATCAATTGGTTTCGGAATAAATATTGGCAACTCAATTGATAAATACCTTCTACAAAGATTTTGGGTTTCAATTTAAAAATAGCCCAACAGAGTACTTAGGACCCAGATTCACAAACAACTGTCAATCATAACTGCAGAAACATAAGCACACAAAAAGATGAAGATACTAAAAAGTGGCAGACCCTACAACTTTCTTGGGTGGGTTAAAATATGCTATTTCTATGGTGTCTTTATTCAAAAATAGTATTTCCAGCATTTTCTCCAGGGACCTTGGAAATGGTTTTGCAGACAACCAATTTTGACAATGTATGGTTTTTAAAAAATTGAACAATTTGTTAAACTATAGCACCTGATTTGTGCCAGCATCAAATTATTTCATATGAACAGGCAGCAATAATAATCATGTATGCCCACTATAATTCTTTTCCAACTGAGACGTATAGGATAACAGTTCAAAGCTAAATAATCAGGTTACCACATTAAAGACTTTTGAGCAAAATTATAAAACTTAAGTAATAACAAATATCTATTTAATATTTTTGATAAATGCAAAATTATCTCCCTGTCTTTCATTTGAACAGGACTTAGCAAATATTGGGTCAACAATCTTTGAAACAGAATGGACATGGGCATTTAAAAAACACTGGAGAAAAGTTTATTAGTGCGAGCCTGAAGGAGAATTATCTTAAGACAAATTTCCAATGGTACTTAGTTCTGCACAAAATTAGTGATATCTTTGGCTGAAACATGCATTGTTGGAGGTATAGCAGAATTAAGATAGATTAGTACATATCTGCTGGAGTTGTAAACACACCCACACACCCACACACCTTTGAGGACAGAAGTACTCATACAAACAGGTACAGGCTACAATCTTCCAAAAAATCCTAAAACGACTCTGCTTTTGATACAGCTGATTAGTACACTGCTAACAGTGGCAAAACAGTATATTGCACGAAAATGGAAAAATGAAGGACCCTCCCCCAGCATAACTGATTGGTTAAAGAGAACCTGGTGAGTTATCTTGATGATAAAATTTACATGGGAGAAACCTAATACACAATGATAAAATTTTACCTCTTCCCATGTGACCCAACCCAGACATGTGATCATCACCTCAGGCCGCTCTACTTGCAGAATGCTCTCTAGGGAAACACTTCTGATGCCTTCCGTGCATATATTTAGGTCCCAGGCAAAAACTTTCTAATATAACCAGGCCTTTAGCCTTTAACTACCCGTTGCCTTTCAGACGTGTGTGCGTGTGCGTGTGCATGCATGCTTTTAATGTATTTCTCTTTCCTCTTGGTTTTAATGCATCTATCTAGGGGTTTTTCGCCTGTTTGTTGAGTTGTAAATCACTTTGGATTGCCCAGAGCAAAGTAAAGCTACTGGCAAATTCAACAAATATTTATTTATTTATTATTAATTTCATTTCTATACCGCTTTATATTTTTAAGAAAAATTTCAAAGCAGTATACAGCATATTAAAACATCAATAAAACAGTCCAGAATCAAACATTTCTGAAGAAAGTCAGATATAGAGTATACAGTCAAAGAAACGTAACTAATAGAAAACTAAAGTATTAGCTTAAAGATTTCGAAATAAAACGTTACAAAGAAGGTCAACTACAGAATACATATTTAACACAAAGTTAACAACAAAAATCTTAAACATTTCCAAAAAAACCGAAACTACTAAGTGAAGTCAAATATAAAATACACATTTAAAACAGCGTAATTAACAAGAGAATAAAATATTATCCTAAGCATAGAATAATGATAACGAAGGAAACGAATTTATTGAGGGTTGGTGGGTGCTGTCTTTTTTGTTTTGTTTTTTGAATAATGTAAACGATGATTCCCACCCCCACCCCCATTTTAAAGCTCTTCATCGCACTTTTAAGAGTTTTGTGTTAGGTTTCTTTCTGCTGCGCTGCTGCCCTTTCCCCTTATTCATATTTTCTCCCTCCCTCCTCTTCCTCTCTTGACAAGTCAGCTTTTCTGACGCTCCAAGGCCTCGGCTGCAAAAGTGCAATAAAACGATGCCGATTAAAAGTTAAATAAAACAAGTAGTCTAAACAAGCTGACCCAACTTCGCCAATCGCTAGCTGGACACGGAGCGCTCCGAGCAAGCCGGCAACCTTCGTCCAATAGCAGCGTTGGGAAAGGGGACCGGTTACCAGCCCCGGCCAATCAGCGCCCGCGAAAAGCAATTTAGAGGCGCTCACATACCCGCGACTCCTCGGGTTCTTCTCTTTCTTGCCGTGACTTTGCTTGCGACGACTTCTGGACGGGACGCACTCGCCGGAGGCGCAGTAGTAACGCTTGACCATTGTGAACGCAGGTGAGTGGAGGGGGAGAGGGGAGCCGGGAGCCGGGAGGGACCTTGGCTTAGCTGGGGATGGGGGGACCCCTACCTGTCGCGCCACTGCCGCCACCTGTTCTTTTTTCCCGTTCTGTTTAGGCAGGATGGAGCCCGTGACCCTCCCGGACGATGCAGCCTTTCGGGATTTCGTGGCGGAGTGCGAGTCGCAAGACGGGTGGCTGAGCTGGTACGACCGCTCTGGGGTCTCCGTCTGGGAGCAGGTGGTTCCCCATGCGGACCTGGCGGTGTACCGCCTCAAGGTAGGATGGACACGGAGTTGGGTATGGAAGGAACGATTCGGGACAGGGAGCGGACGGAGGCTCCTGGTCCCGGAAGTGGAGTTCTTTTCTCTCTCTCCCCTGCCCCTCTTCTACCTCTCTGCGCCACATGTGAATGTTAAAATACGTGACTGCGGACCGTCGGGAAAGAGGTGCGCATTGGCCGACGGGTGCTGGCCCGGTGCAGAGAGAGAGAGAAAAAAGTTTTTTAATACGGGGTTCTTGCACCTTTTAAGAATTGGGAAGAAGGGGTTTCGGAGGTGCAATCTCTGCGCCACATGTGAATGTTAAAATACGTGACTGCGGACCGTCGGGAAAGAGGTGCGCATTGACCGGCAGGTGCTGGCCCGGTGCAGAGAGAGAGAGAGAGAGAGAGAGAGAGAGAGAGAGAGAGAGAGAGAGAGAAGTTTTTTAATACGGGGTTCTTGCACCTTTTAAGAATTGGGAAGAAGGAGTTTCGGAGGTGCAATCTTGATTTATATATGAAATGCCCAAAGCCTTAGAAGTGTGATTGACCTGCAGCAGGGAGGAAATAGTTAAATTTCTCCCTGCGGAGCTCCTCCGCACCACCACCAAAAAAAAAAAAAAAAAAGAATTTGCGTGGTATCTACTTGAGCCCTTTTGCACAAACTACTTCCCACAATTTATTTAAAGCACACTCCACCCGTCTCAAAACGAAAACTCTAGAATCCCAGGTATTGTAATTTACCCTTCACAAAGCCGCAGCTCCCAGCACCCTTAACAAACTACAGTTCCCGGAATTACTTTGAAGGTGGGGGAAGTGTGGTTTGAATGTATGGTGTTTACACAGCCTCACTTGAGGCTCCAGGTTCGTTGGTAAATATATTTTAATTCTGCTGTAAGTCTGTTATAATTTGGGTGTAGACCAGCAACCAAAATTCTAGTAGGGAAGAGCCACAGCTCAATGGTAGAGAATTTGCTTGGCATGCAGAAGGTTTTAGGCAGTGTTTCCCCCCCCTAATAAAATGTTTAGGGGTACTCTTATTTTCCTTCTCGTATTGAAATAATGCCCCTCAATGAGGCCAAAGTTAGGTTCACAAAATGTTTGGGGGGTATTCATGTCCCTGCGTACCCCCAGAAAAAAAGCACTGGTTTTAGGTTCAATCCTCAGCATCTCTAGAAACTGGCAACTCACTGCTCATCAGTGTGGACAACATTGAGTTAAGTGGACAAATTGTCTGGGTTTGGAGCAAGTAGAGCAGGAGGTGGGGAAGAGCTTGATCCAGTCAAGATTAAGTACTCTTAGGTTTTTACTGGTTGCAACAAGAGAAACTTCCTTTCTTTGGCCTTTGGTGATTTCTCCCTGCAGCAATGGTGTGGACACATTTCACAGAATCACAGACTTATTGAGTTGGAAGGGACCATGAGGGTCATCTAGCCTAACCCCCTGATATTGATTAAGCTTTCCTTGTTTTATTTATTATTGGCAGTAGTTCTATATGTGTGCACTTTCCTTGTAGCTTTTTCTGTGTCGTCTTTCATTTAAATGCATGCTGGGAGGGGGAGGGGGAACAGGCTATAAATCATTACTTTAAAAACTAATAAAAACATGTCCTTAATTCAGCAGGGCTGAAAAGTGACTGAGTCTTGATTAAAGTCATATAATGCTTAAATGTACATAAGCTTTTGCAGCGCTGTTTGTTGAATGCCACAGGCTTTTCCCAACGTTCCTGGAAGTTATTTGGGTTCAGGAGTTGGCTCTGAGGATGTGTCGCCATTTGAGAGCTGGTTAAGAGTGGGGAATCTTTTTCAACCCAGGAAACATTTGAGGTCCACATGCCAGTTCCAGGTAGAGGCAGAGGCAAAAGTGGGTAGAGCAATGGTGCTGAAGAATAGTTTCTAGACACACGCTCACATTGCTTTCTCTGTTCTCCATTCACACAACCAAGAGGCACCATCATCTCAATTCCAAGGCACATACCATTCATGCAGGAAACACCCAGGATATGAAGTGTGGCCAGTGAGGGGGGGAAGAAGAGTGTGTGGCCAGGGCCTGAGGTCACCTGGCTTGCAGTGTGCATACAGTGGTACCTCGGCTTACATATGCTTCAGGTTACATACGCTTCAGGTTCCAGACTCCACTTACCCAGAAATAGTGCTTCAGGTTAAGAACTTTGCTTCAGGATGAGAACAGAAATCGTGCTCCGGCAGCACAGCAGCAGCAGGAAGCCCCATTAGCTAAAGTGGTGCTTCAGGTTAAGAACAGTTTCAGGTTAAGAACAAACCTCCAGAATGAATTAAGTACTTAACCCGAGGTACCACTGTACATGGTAACAACAAGGATGGAAAACTTGTGACCTTCCAGATGTTCTGGACTCCATCATCCTGGATCATTGGTTGGCTGGGGTGATGAAAGCTGGAGCCCAGCGACATCTGGAAGGCCAGGGGTATGCGGTCTTGGGTTAGTGTTGGACTGGTTCAAGTCTCCACCTGGCCATGAAGCTCACCTGTTGCATCACAGGAATTTTGTTGTGTTAAAATGGGGGCAGGGAGGAGAACCACATACGTATTATTATTTTTAAAACTGGGTACTCTCTTGTTAAAGATTTAAAAAAGAACACTCTGGGCAATGTACAACATATTTAAGAGCCCAGGTAACAAACCCCATAAAAATACACAATGCGACCCCCAACACCAGCAGGAAAGAACTTCAGCAGCACAGTTAGCAGCAGCCAACATCACTGACATCTGAAAAAGGCTCGACAAAACACTACCTTTTTTGCAGGCATTGAGGAGGGATAAAAACAGGGAAACAGAACTCCCTTGGTAAGAAATAAATCATGTACCCTTCCTGTATGCAGCTTTGCTCACAGGCAGAGAGAGTGTACCCAAAAGGTGTTAAAATACGGTAATCAAAGAGTGAAATGAAGGCTGGTATCTGGGATTGATGGAGATGAGGGGCCTGGAATGCTGTTTAATATGGAAGAAAACTTGGTAGGGGCTAAGCTTGATTGGAACTATTTTTCAGTTAGGATGTATAATCCAACTGCTGCCTGCGTAACTGATAAGTGAATTGCAGGATGCGATGAACTTTAGCATAGCTTGCGAAAGCTGCCTTCTCTTACAGATGTAATAACGGGCAGAGACTAAACAATAATAATGCCAATGTTTCATGACGTCTTGCCCAAGTGTCAAAGATACATCAGCCCAGTAGCTGATGCGCTGATGCGCCACTGTTTGCTCTTCTAGGAGAATAGCAATTTTCACAAGTGCTGCTTAATTCAGCTTTTGCCTTCCATGTAGGGCTGTGCACTAAATTCAGTAGGAAACCAAACTGAATCGGGTCCACCTGGATTGATCTGGGGTTGTCACAAGAGGTTTGGTAGTGGGGAGGAGGGGGAGAAGGACACACACAAGTAGCCTGCATCATAGCTGCCAATGTTTCCCTTTTTAAAAGGGAAATTCCCTTATTCCGAATAGGATTCCTCGCAAGAAAAGGGAAAAGTTGGCAGCTATGGCCTGCATGCCTTGCCTTGCCTTCCCTCCCTGGCCAGATGCTTACACATGGTTTAAAACCCTGACTAAGCATACAGTGTGGGGGGGGGAGGTGTGGTACTTCTTCCCCATCTCCACTTGACTTTGCATGGCCCCCAGATCAGTTCCAGGCTGGATTGGGCCCTTACTCAGATCCCAGAGAGGCCATGTACAGCCCATCTCTTGGATCTGCAGTAATTCAATTGTAAACTTTGAAATGTTCGTATGAAGAGCAAAACCAAGTGTGGCTTGGAGACCCAAGTCCATAGAGGAGAAAGTAAGACTTGGGTATGCTTAGCCTGGAGAAGTGATGTAATAGCATCAAATATTTGAAGGGCTGTTATATAGAAGATTAAGCTGGTTTGCTTTCTGCTGCCCTGGAGGGTAGGACCCAAGCCAGTGATTCATGCATGGCCTGCTTATGTGCTTCCCATAGGAATCCATTGGATCACTGTGAGAACAGGATGCTGGCCTATTGGCCTGATCCTGCAGGCTGTTTTCATGTTTTTTGGGGGGAGATTGTCCCAAGGGTGTGTACTGAAGATCACTTAATGTCTTGTATCTAGGACACTGGAGGATCAGCCCTGGACTCATGAAGCAGCAGTAAAATGAGTTTAGCTGAGTGCAGAGGTGCCATCTTACGAGGGTGACTCCGCACTCAGAGGAGGAGAAGGAGCCTTTGCACTTTTTGGACAGTGGCCCTCACCAGCCCACTCCCCCAAAACATAGTGAGGCCCCAAAACGGCTTGCCCCCCTGGAGCTGGCGCCCCTGGCTGAGTGTGTGCTCCCTTGCAACAATTGGCCTGCTGGAATTGTGATATGGAACTTTTGGTTGTTGCATTTTAACCCTGCTGCCCTTTTAAAGCAGAGGTGGGGAGTCTGTAACCCTCCAGGTGTTGTTGGACTCCCATCCAGCGTGGCCTGGGTTGGTGGAAGTTCTGGTCCAACAATATCTGGAGGGCCACAGTTTCCCATCCCTGCTTTTTAAAGGATGTCTGCTCCCCCTTCTTCTTCCAGCCTCACAAACAGCTCTGTGGAGTAGTTAGGCTGAGAGGTGTAGACAACTGGCTCCTTTCACAGTTAGAGAACACTTCAACAGAAGTCCTCCTCTCGATTTTTAGAAGACCAGAAGAGAGAGTGTATTATAGAATATCTGCTGAACTTCATCCCACTCACAGCAAATGCCCTGAGCTTTTTTGAGCACTAGTGTCAGATTCCAGTCCTGTTGAGCTTGTGCATTTTTCAAATGTATTTATTTATTGTGTTTATATATTTATTGTGTTTATCGTCTGAAGATCTCAAGGTGGTGTATATGGTTCTCCTGCTCCTCATTTCACCCTCACAACAACCCTGTGAGGTAGGTTAGGCTGAGAGACAATGGTTGGGCCATGATCACCCAGTGAGCGTCATGGCTGAGTGAGGATTTGAACCCTGGTCTCTCATGTCATAGTCTGACACTCTAATCACTACACCATACTGCCTCACAGTTGAAAGTGCATTCCTTCAGGGCCTGTTGTGTTCAGGCGGGCAGCTACAGTGATCATAGGACAATTTTCATGCCTGTGGTGAACATTGTGTGGTGTGCACTGGGGAAGGTAGGCTAAGTAGAATGGACAAATGTAACTCAGAAATGGCAGGATGACCATGGAGCCCAAAAGAAAAAAAAAGGGGGGGAAGGCTGCCCACTTCCATGATGTCATTGTTTGTCTCTTTCTCATTTTTATTGGGTGACAACAACAGGAAACCTCCCTTACATGGGATGTCAGACCAAAGAGCTTATCAAATAATTGGTGGAGAATGTAGCAATCACTCCCCACGTTCCGTTTGGTTGTTAATTTGCTAGCCAATAAAGAAGTTGGAGAATGACTCCGTGCTTTACAAAGCACCCATGCTAGACTAGTGCTGGGCTCTGGTTTAATGCATTTGAAGGATGGGAAATAGGAAAGAGTTGGCTTCTCACACTTTTTCCAAGAGCCAGCTAGAAGGGGGCGGGGTAGGGAAACGGGGTTAAATGTGGCCCTCAATACCTCTGTATATGGCCCCCAGACCTTTTCCAGGCCATACCCTCTACATCTGTCTTTTGTTTCCTGACTGGAACCTGTCATTGATCGGCAATAATGCCTCTTGCTTGCACATTAAATGGGTGTAAAAACTTCTGACTTTCACTGTGCAAAGGAAAGCTGCCCCAATTTGCTTCTGGCATGTAGCCCCTAGAAGGTTGTTGGAAATTAGTATGGACCATAGTGTGTAAAAGATATCTGCTTCCCAATCCCTTGCCTGCCCGAGTTAAAATGTCAGATGAAGACCAGGCAGATCTGGTTAAAATCTCTCCACACACCCCTAAAATACCCTTTTGGTGACCACAGGTTTGTTCTTCTCTGTCTGCTTGAGCTTGGTGGCTCTTTCAACAATTTGTGGAGAATACCTCACAGGGTTGCTGTGTGGATTTTTAAAAAAAGTTAGTCATGTATACATGCACCCATTGGACCAGACGTGGGCAGAAGATAAATGGGTCCAGTGGGTGCATGTATACATGACTTTTTTTAAAAAAAAATCCACACAACCACCCTGTGAGGTAGGCTCCACAAATTGCTCTTGGGCATTGCATTGAGGCATCTGGTTAGCCACTGTGGGACCAAGATGGTGTGCTACATGTACCTTTGGCCTGATCCAGGAGATTCTTCTTAATACATATACATGAACTTATGCAAATATTATGCAAATTGATGTCCACTTTAGCAAATGCACTTCCTCTTTGGGGGTGATGCCTGATTGGCCATTGACCTTCTAGTGGTGAGGGAAGAGCATCCAAAATAATCAACAGTTTGCTGCCTTTTCATGACAAAGCCAGATCAGTGGCCAGAAGCAACCACCTACTCTCCCTAGTGCAGTGGTGGTGAACCTATGGCACTTCTGCCAGAGTGGGCACTCAGAGCCCTCTCTGTTGGCACATGCGCCTTCGGCCCATCAGTGCTGTTGCTGTGTGTTGGCAAAGTGTGCAGCTGCTGCCCCCCAGTGTGTGCGTGAAATGCTCCTCAAGTGCGCGGTGACCGCATCAGCATTGGGGGGAGTTGCACAGGCGCCAACATGCTGGTATGCGGCCGTGAGGCTCCACCCCCTATGCTGGGTTTGGTTGATGCCACAAGCAGTAGATAGTCAGCGGCGGAAGTGCCTTGTATAGTGTGGGCAGTCCAATACTGGAAAAATACAGTATATTTATTTGTATGCGCGCAAGCAGGCAATCATTATTATGATTGGCCCTTTGCAATAAATAAGTAGGTTTTGGGTTGCAGTTTGGGCACTTGGTCTCTAAAAGGTTTGCCACCAATGCCCTAGTGATAGAGCCGGTCTGGTAACAACTCTTCACCAAACTAGGCACTTTAATTTAATTTAATTTTAGCATGAAGAGTGGGGGGTGGATGACTAGGTGATTCCTGCCCTCTCCCCTGTCCCCCACCTCTGGTAGTATTTGCTCATTGCATGATTATCTGATGTGTTAATGAGCATGTATTGTTCTATTAGTGCAAAGGACCATAGCTCAGTTGTAAAGAGTGTGCTTTACACAGAGAAAGTCCTTGGATCTTTTTGCAGTTAAAATAGTTGTCTATTTTAATATTCAGTATTTTTATTTTAAATAGTTGCCTACCTCATACATTTGTATAGTAGTGAGTTCGTTCAGGTGTAGCAGAAGACAAAAGTGGTGTGTGTGTGTGTGTGCGCGCACATCAGCATATCTTATTGGGAGCCAGATGCATAAAGCTTCTTACCAGCCACACTAGCTCTTGACAATTCATTCCAGTGGGTTTGTGAATGTGCAACATCACGTACACATATCCTAGTTCTTTGCCATGATGCTCATCCCAAATAATCTCTTGCACACTGTGAAATTTGTATTTGCTTGATTGCAATTTAGTGGCAGATCTGTAATTGTGATGATAGAGATCAACTGACTGACAAAGGTTTTTTGCCACCTCCCTGGAACTAGATGCAGGAGGCCTGCTGAGCCTCTTTTGGCAGGTGAAAAAGACATTCGATGAGTGCCCTGTCTAAACCTACTGTAGCTCTTGTGCCCCACCAAATGCACCTTGTGAAAGGGGGTGGAAGATGACTTAGGATAGGCTTTGGGTATTAAGCACTGGATCTGATCTGCTTCATGTGGTTGAATGTCTGGAGGTTCTGATGTTGGCCTGCCTACTTAGAGCAGGGGTGAAGGAACTATTTTCAGCCCAGCTTCTTCAAGTGAAAGGTGGGTGTGCTTCTGGTCCATCCCAGCCAGTTCAGCCTACCTAGTTATGAGAATGACAGAGAAGCTGCTGTTCACAGCTGCTGCATCTGCTGTACTTCACAGACATCCCAAAGAGTGTGGACCACCTGAGTGAAGCCTACAAACCACAATTTGGGTAACATTTTGCACCCAGGGTTCACCAGCTTTCACAGCCTCCCTAAATTGCTGGACAAACTATTCAAAGCAGTAAAGTGGACTTCATTGACTAGGTGAGGTTGAGAAGCTTCTACCTCCTGAAACCAAGGTTCGTTCCTTGGTCCAGTGGTCATGTAAACACTACAACAGGTTTTATTTATATAGGCATGATTTCCCTTCTTTCTTCCTTGACAGGGTTCAAGGTGGTGTATGCAAAGTTCCCTGGTTGATATTCCATTCAAACACTGACTAAGTTGGTCTATCAAGCTCAGTATGGTCTACACTGAATGGCAGCATCTGTCCAGGGCAGTGGTGTAGCGTGGGGGGTGCAGGGGGGGCCGGCCGCACCGGGCGCAACATCTGGGGGTTAGGGTTAGGGGGCGCAAATCCATGGGTTAGGGGGCGCAAATCCACGGGTTAGGGGGCGCAAATTACTTGCCTTGCCCCGGGTGCTGACAACCCACGCTACGCCACTGCTCCAGGGCTTCAGATGGGAGGCATTCCCAGCCTTACCTGGAGAGGCCAGGGATTGAACCTGTGACCTTTCGCATCCAAAGCAGACACTCGGCAAGATTGTTTCATTTTACACCATGGTCTGAGGTTGTTCACTACTCTGTGTTTTGACACTGTTCTTCCTTCCACCTGCAGGGCATGATTGACATGGCAGGGGTCTCTGCAGAGACAGCCTATGATGTCCTACATGACACCGAGTACCGCAGCATGTGGGACATAAACCTTGTTGAGACGCATCAGATCGCTCGTCTCACAGACAATGCTGATATTAGCTACTATGAATGTAAGTAAGGGTGGGCACCCCAATACCACCACCAAACCACACAAACTAGTGCAGGTGTGGCCCACATTACCATCTGGGCAATCTTCCAGAGGTCATGTGCCCATGAGGGTCAAGGCCAGGGGCAAAATGGAGTGGAAGAGCAAATGTAAATTTCCCCTTTGCACAATAGGCTACTTCCTTCACATTTGCACTTCCCTCTTCTCCGTCCAGCCAAGGAAGAGGCTTTGCATTCCAGCCATGCAAACACACTCAAGGGGGTGTTGAAGTGACAAGGGTGAGGAGTGTGTCCCAGGGAGAATCCTGGGGGTCTGTTAGAGGGGCCTAAAGGGCCACTGTTGGCATCTGGGCCTGATGTTTCCCACCACTGAGTTGTGGGGGTACCTGGCAAACACAATGAAGATTTGGTACCAAACTCAGAAAAAAATGCTGGTGGGTTCCTAAGCTTTAAAGTTCCTGGCTCCAAGGACCACAAACACCCACCCTCCTCCATCACTCGCCATGCTGTCAGAGGCTGGTGGGACATCTGGGCAGGCACAAGTCCCCCATCCCTGTTCCTACCTCTTCAGCAGCCAAAATCTTGTGGCACATTTCTGATGGCTTGGACTTATGTGGATCAGGAATTGTGGAATGTCAGCCTGAGAAATATTAGCAGAGGAGTTCAGAGAGAAATAGAAACAGGATGATAATACTGACGCTTAGGTGTATGTAAAATAATGGAACTGACCGTTGCGAAAGTAGTGTTTATAAAAACATCCTGGCATCGAATCAACCCTACTTTGTGAATTATCCCTGTAATTAAGGTGCCACAAGCCTCTCTTTGTTGTTTCCGCTGCAACGGATTAACCCTCTAGTTATGAGGTTTGCAAAGGTAATCTTGCAGGTATGTAAGCAATGTGTGATGAAATTTCAAGACACTGGGAGGATTAGTAGTCTGGGGTGTGGGGTGCCTTCCTTCTCTGGGGCAGTACCTCATTCAGCCTCATGGACCAGCCTCCACTGCTTAAAGATCCACCTCAACTATGTTATGTGGTCGTGATCCAGCTACCTTCCACCTGTTGTTGATTTGGTGGTGTTCTCTCTAAAAAAAACCATCTATGGAACACCATGCTACATGATAATAACCACATCCCGTGTGGTCCTTAGCCAGCAGCAAAACTATATCTGCTGAGCTGCTCTAGGTTGTTGTAATGAGAGTGTTATGGAGAGGACTATACAGCTTTGTCCAGGGCTGCGAAACCGTTTTCCACCCAAGGGACTCATTCCCCTCCTGGAGAGCCTGCCCAGGGCTGAATGCTAGTGGTGGCTGAGGCCAGAGGCAAAATAAATGCAAAGGCAAAATTCACAAGGTAAGCTAGTTTCTTCATACACACACACTTCCCTTTCTATCCTCATCCCATCCAGGTAAGCAATAATCACTATCTTGGTTCAGGGACAGAAAAGAAGTCACAGAAGGATGCAAAGCCAGAGTGCTGATTCAGAATGGGTGTGTGGCCTTTGGGGACTCCTGAGGTTCTCCATCCATGATTCAGTCTTTTAGCTCGTTAGTACTACCACCCTCACCATTGCCAGGCAGCCTAACTTGATAGGCTGATGAGACAACAATATCTGTGGACTCAAGGTGGTGGAAGAGAGCTGTATTAGATGGATTGATCAGAAACATTCTGGCAGTGTTAAGGCAGGCCCCTGGCTTGAGAGTTGCTCAGCGTTTGAAATGGGTATTCTGTTTTGTGTAAGAGAGAGAATGCCTTCCCTCGATGATGCCTGATTTTTAGCTGCCTGGCTGCCTTCTTTCTGGAGGTTAAATAGCCTTGGGGAGTAGCAATGGACACTGCTAAAAAAAACAACACAACTTGGTGGAAAGGAAGGTTCTGGCTCATAGAGCTGTATAGTCCACAACATATAGGGGTGTGTGAGATGCATTTGCCTTGCATCTCTCCCTGGGTCACCATTATAAGCTGGACCTGTTAACACATAGTTGTAGCATAAAGAATTCCTGTTAAGGTTTCCAGCCAGCCATTTCAGGATACCCTGTTCCATTTCCCCTCTCCCTCCAGCAGACTCTCAACAGTCAGTACAGTATGCTCAGTCCTCAAAAGGCATTTGGCTTGCTTGTCCTTCTCCTCTTCCCTCTTCCTCCTGCCCTCCCACTTTTCTATTTCTGCAAATGTTGCCTGCTTCTGATACCTTCCTTTCATGCATAGGTGGTGTACTTTTTCCTCCAGGGGGCTCTGTGCTTGGATGAGGGGAATAGGATCTGTGTGCAAGGCCTCTTTTACTTGAGACAACCTGCTTGGACCTTTGACACATTCCCTGTGTTGCTTTGCCAAAGCAAGTTAAGCTCTCACTTTTGTTTATGCGACACGGGTGTTCCCCCACCCCACCCCCCGCCATTCTAATTAAAAAGCTAAGGTGCCTGGGACTTGTAATTGCAACGGCAACAAATCACTCGCCTTACTGCTATTCAAAGCTTAATAGAAATTTAAAATGGAAATCTTATGAAATAGATTTATGAATGATATACAATGAATATGGAAAATGGAATATATAGGAATGAGTACAAATTTAGATGAAATCATTAGCAATTGAATGTGATCAGCATGTTGTAGATGCAATGTTGAGCTGCCTTTCTTTCTCTACTCCCTACCATCTCCCTTGGATTAGGGAAGTGCCCAAAGCCCTTGAGGAACAGAGATGTGGTGATTCTGAGATCATGGAAAGTCCTGGATAAGGATTATATTATCATGAACTTCTCTGTTAAACATCCGGTAAGTGAGCAGGGGGGAAACTATGGGATTCAGGGGGGTAATGGATTGGGGGGTGGGTCTCCTCTCAGAGACCCACCATAGCATTTCATTAGGGAAATGGAGCTTCATCCACCTGCTTGATAAGTACGCCATGAGACCCACAACGGCTGAATATACTGTCATATACTAAGGGCTTGTTCGCACTTCCACATTTGTCCCTTGCCTAGAAAGTGATTTTTTATTCCACTTGTCCCATGCTTTTTAGGCACAGGTCTGAGTGGTTTTCTGTTTGCTCTGCCCCGTTCCCCGGGAAAACCCACTCTTTTGTGGTGAATCGGAGCAGGCATCAATCTTGTGGAAAACCCAGTTGCTATTTGTTCTGATTCAGTGCTAAACCAGGAGTTTTCCCCAGGGGAAAGCAGTGGAAGTGTGGCTGAGCCCTGAGTCAGACCATTAGCTCCATTTAGCTCAATGACTACTAGCAGCAGCTCTTTGGGGTTTCAGACAGGGCTTTCTCCCAGGCTCACCCTGGTGAGATTATACCTGTGGCCTTCTGCTTTATTACAACACTTAGTTCTCTGGATGATGGAGCTGAGACCCTTCACACGACTGACCTGTTGGTGGTAAAGTTGGCAGCCTCTTGGGATTTAGAGTCCAGTCCTTTGAAGCCTACCTTCTGTTATTGATGTGTTGATGTATATTATTGCTACTTCTGTATTTTGCTGTATTACAATGCAGTTTCCATGGGCTTTGGCTGGCACACTTAAACTGATTGTTGACTACCCCTTAGTTACCTGAGGGGAACTCAGTCTCAGGAAGGAGGGGAAGGGGAGGCCTCTATACCAGGAATTGGTCCATCAGCTGATTGCCTGGCTTTTTACTGTGCAGAATTACCCTCCACGCAAGGACACAGTGCGGGCTGCCTCGCGTTTGGCTGGATACCTGGTGCAACCAACTGGACACGACAGTTGCAAGCTGACTTACCTGGCACTGCTTGACCCTAAAGGTGAGTCAGCATTCTATAGACTATTTAGACTATTTTAGAAGAGTCTAAAAAGCCTAGGACACAAATGTTCAAGGCCCTCTAGCAACTATGGTGACTCCTTTGTCAGAAGTAATGTATTTCATGTTGACTCTGGAAGGGAATACTCAATTCTGACCAAACTAAGCCGCCTAGTTCTGGAGGCTTAGTTCCGGAAAGCTCAGGAACCAAGAAGACCAAAACTTCAATAAAGGATGGGAAAATTTTATAATCTATCTTGGAGACCACTGTAAGCAGATGGAAACATTAGCAGGAGAAGGTTTAATAAAAGGACCCATGGAGGGGAGGTGGGAAGTCTAGAGATTCAGAGGAATCTGTAAATGTGGATGTGAATGGTAGCATTGTTATAATATAACATACTTGTAAAATCAAATAAAAACTATTTCAAAAAATAAAATAAAAAATAGAGCAAAATATACATTTTGAATCTTCTAATACCTTTGCCATAGTAAGTTGTGCTGCAGTCATCAGGTGAGTAATAAGATCCTTGTGGGAAAGTTGTTGATTAATTTGAGTACTATTTTACCTTTTACCTTTACTAGGATAGAAATGCTGTTTTAGGATCAAAGGAAGTACTGTATCTTGCTTTGTGATCAAACCTGCTTCATGAAAAGCATGTATGCTTCACAAGGCATATAACTCTTTAAAGCTGAATTTGAATAAAAAGAAGAAGAGAAGGAATATTCTCTAGTCACAGTGAGCAACCAGATTTCTCAGTTGTGGCCAAAGTGTTAAGTGAGAAAAAGCAAGTAGATTAAAAAAGAATAAAGGCTCTGTGTAGGAGATACAGTTAACTCGCATCTTCCAGGTTTGTGATTCTATGATTCTATCCTACACTTATTTTACTTACCTGAATTCAGCTTTGTGTGGGTGCGCGAATAAATAAACAAATGGAGAGCGGAGGAAACCCATTCTGCATTTATTCCCCCCACAATGCAATGCTGTAATTGCAGCCTTACTCAGTTTTCAGAAGGTGGCGCAGGGGCTCTGGCATCCCAGAGCCCTTGTGACACCTTTCCAAAGCTGAATAAGGGAGATGGCTGGATTTGGGAAGGAGGCGTGAGGGTCCTGGCATGGTCCTAAAGCCATCCTTCCTCCTTCCCAAAGCTCTGCAAGTGCTTACTAGGCTTTTAGAAGCAGGAGGGAGGACTCTAGGACCCACCCTGCCAGAGCCTTAGCTGCTGCTTCCCAGAGATAGGTAAACAGCTCTCCAAATTGGCGCTTCTGGGGTTACTGGCTTTAGTATTTTTTTGCATATACACATGGACCCCCAGAACCGAACCCTCACATAAAATGTGAGTTACCTGTTAACCGTTTAAAAATGAATTGCAAACACTAGACAGGCTAGATGATTTTTCATCTACTGCAAATCAGCTTCCAACATCTGCATTATGGGAGATTTGTTTGCCGCAGTCCATTGTCAGTAGCAATCATGCACCCGCTCATCTATCAAATAATCCTGGGAACCATTGTTAAGGGAACTGTAACCTCTCTGAGGAGAAAACTACAGTTCCCATGATTCTTTTTTTTTTTTTTTGTCGGGGGGCATGTGCTTTAAATGTATGCTGTGTATGTGACCAAGATTAATTCCCCCCCATCTTTCCTGCCTCTCCCCACTTTCCAAACTAGGATTTCTGCCCAAGTGGATTGTGACCAAAGCTGTTCAATTCCTGGGACCACAGGTGAGTGAGGCAGATTCATAGCTGAAGAGTTGGAAGGGACCACAAGGGTCATCTAGTCCAACCCCCTGCAATGCAGGAATCTTTGGCCCAACCATGGGGCTCGAACCCACCACCCTGAAATTAAGAGTCTCATGCTCTCCCATCTGAGCTATCTTGGGCCTCTAGTGATCTGGTTCCTCTTGTGAGGAGCATCAGTTGAGCTAGTGTAATACTAAGTGAGACGGATTTGCAGAAAGCCCTTTTTCTCTGCCCAGAGAGGGGGATTCCCCCTGCGTTGTTGGTTATGGAGCACAGCGGGCTAAGAGGCTGTGTAGTGGTTAAGAGCAGTGGACTCATAATCTGGTAACTAGGTTCGCGTCCCTGCTCCTCCACATGCAGCTGTTGGGTGACCTTGGGCCAGTCATACTTCTTTGAAGTCTCTCAGCCCCACTCACCTCACAGAGTGTTTGTTGTGGGGGAGGAAGGGAAAGGAGAATGTTAGCCGCTTTGAGACTCCTTAAAGGGAGTGAAAGGTAGGATATCAAATCCAAACTCCTCCTCCTCCTCCTCTTCTTCTTCTTCTTCTTCTTCTTCTTCTTCTTCTTCTTCTTCTGTGAATCAGAAAGTCCTCAGTCTGAATGTTTCCTCTACCCTGATGAACCCACTAGGTGGTCTTAAGCAAGCCCCTGTTTTTCTGCCATAGCCCTTCAACTGCCATATAGGAATAGTGATTTGGCCCCACTTTTGTAGTAGAAGTGGAGGACCTTTTTTCAGCCTGGGGACCAGGTGCCCATGGTGGGCAGGTTCAGAGGCCAAAGGGGGTGGAGCAGTGAATGCAGATTTTAGCTTTGTATAGCAGGCTAGTTTACATAAACTCCCACTGCATTCTCCATCCAGGCAAGCAAGAGACGTTACCAAAGTTCAAAAACACAGGCAGAGGGCCTTCTCAGTAGTGGTGCCCACCCTGTGGAACGCCCTCCCATCAGATGTCAAGGAGATGAGCAAATAGACAACGTTTAGAAGACATCTGAAGGCAGCACTGTATAGGGAAGCTTTTTAATGTGTAATGTTTTATGAAGTTCTATGTTGGAAGCCACCTAGTGTGGCAACTCATTCAGATGGGCGAGGTACAGATAATAAATTAGTAGTAGTAGTAGCCACGCAAAAACATCCAAGGAGGGTACAGATCAGGGCTGGTGAAGGGTCTGAGGAGAGTCCCAAGGGCTTGGAGGGGAGGGACTGTGCCTGGCCCCCCAGGCCTGGGGTTTACCACCCCTGCTTTATAAGGTTATGTTAGGCAGGCTTAGCCAACACGGTGGCCTACAGATGTTCTGGACTACAGCTCCCATTATCCCTGACCATTGGCCATGTTGGGTGGAGATGATAGGGCTTGGAGCCCAACAACTTCTGCAAGCCACTATGTTAGCTGCTCCTGTTGTAAGGATGCCAACCAGATAGGAGCTGTGTAGAACACTGCTGGAAAAAACCCTCTTGCATTTGCTTCTGAGGCATTTCCCATACCCTTCAAATTCTTGCTCTTGCAGACTCAAAAGGCTACAGTCTTTCTTTCTTTTCCTTTTTTGGCAGAAGGCGGGAGGATGGGAACAGATGGAAATTGAGTTTCTCAAGATACTAGATTTTTTATTTATTGCCCATCACCAGTTTACACACACCTTCGGGTATAGGGCAGCATAGAAATTAAATAAATAAATATTGTTTTGTTTTGTACTTTGTAGGTGACACAGTTTGGGTGCTGCCAAAGGTTGCTGTAAGAAGGGTGTAGCATACCTGGACAGCAGCTGGGCCCATTTCCCTGGCTATAGGGTAGCCTGCCTCTCCAGTGTTGCCCAGGTACCTGACTGGAGGCAAAACTACCCCAGAAGCCCAGGGGTTGCACACATTGCAAACTGGAATGGCATTCAGACCATCAATTTGTAGAAGAGCACATGATTTGCATGTCAAAGTTCAGAGGTTCAGTTCCAGGTGTCTCCAGGTAGAAAGATGCCTGCCCAAAGCGCTGGAGAGCCACTTCCAGTCATTGTCTACAATACTGCGCTTAGATGGACCAGCAATGTGATTATGTAGAAGATGGCTTTCTACATCCTTATTTAAATATTCCATTAGTTCAGAACCAGGAAGGACTGGAACCTTGCTTTATTTTTAGGGGAAGGGTTTCCCAAACTTGGGTCTCCAGCTGTTTTTGGACTACAGTTCCCATCATCCCTAGCTAGCATGACCAGTGGTCAGGGAGGATGGTAATTTTAGTCCCAACAGCAGCTAGAGACCCAAGTTTGGGGGAGCATTGCTCTAATTCCTGTGCTGTGTTGTGGATGGATGCCTCTTTAAGTCCTGAGTAGGGATTTGAGGCAGGTGATCTCACATGGTACCTTTTAGTTGTCCAACTTGGTTCATGAACCTTCCTGTCCAGAGCACTTTGGGTGGGTGGTACAGTTCCAGGTTCTTGCTGTTGTGCTCATCACACAGAGAAGTCCAATGTGGGTGTGTTTTGACCTTCTCTCTTCTCTCCACCCCCCCCCACCACCCCGGCTTGTGGGATCAGGTGATGAGGAAGCTGCATAAAGCTTGCATGGAATACCCTGCCTGGAAGCAGGAGCACAACGTGGATGTGAAGCCTTGGCTGCACCCCGAGCAGTGCCAGCTCCCCACCATGTTGGTGTCTGAGTTGGCTATTCAGCATGCCGCCTCCCTGGAGCACTTCGATGAGAGCAGCGTTAAAGAAGTCAAGGATCAGCAGGGAGAAGCCAGCGGGTCCGACTGACTACATCACTTTGTGCTTTTTCGCAGTTTGAGGACATTCTCTAGTCCGCCACTGTGCCTTTCTGAGAAATCATAAATTATTCCAGTTTATTTCATGTAGTAGCCAGCTTTTGGGGGTTATTCTCTCTCAAGCACCTGTTGCAAACTTGTGGTTGGAGGGGCAACTCTCTGTCAAGACCACCTCCTCGTGTTTTTAGCTGTTCTGCCCAAGGATGGGAGAAGGCTTTTAACAGTGGAGCTGCAGTATTTAATCAGTGGTTTGTTTTTAGAAGACCTTTTGAACCAGGGAAATGCTGCATATTGTGCTTATTTTAGATCAAGAGAATAATGTAATAATTGATGACTGGCTGTGCCAATTCTTGGATGAGCTTCAGGAAAATGATAGATAATTTTGAGATTCTATATTTAATGGTTTTATGGGGAGCTGTTGTTTTATTTCATCAGATTTATTTGTTGCCTATGAAACTTCTCTAGGTGACTTACATAAATTTGTCTTACTGTGTGAAATGCAATGATAAAACAACTTCTTCCCCCCTAATAAACAACTGCAAATAATAAAATGCAATTTGGTGGTACATGTGTATTATTTCAAAATGTGGGAAGCCAGCTTCAGTCTTTTGTGGGGTGTGGGTGTGGGTGTGCCCTGGACACCTGTCCCAAAGTCCTGTCCTGATAGAACCGCTGGTGTTTCAGGGTGGGGGAGAGAACAGATTGAACTATGCCCCCCCACGCAGATGCCTGCTTAACATTGTTTTTGCGCTCAGTGAGATGCACATTCAAAAGGGCAATTAGTCAATAATGCATGTGCCAACATACTTGCTTCCATGCACACTGATTTGAATATGTGCTTTTCAGAGGAAAGAGTGAGAAGCAACCTGATTGAGGGGTAATTTAGGAAAGCAAGGTTAGCCAAGCCACTTAACAGACTTTATTTAGCCAAAAGTGACTGAATCTGTTAAATGGTTTTTTGTGTATTACACTTTGCAAGACGGGCTAAGAGTCCAGGCTCCTGATTTAACATATAGTGTGTGTGCCCTCCTCCCCCTTCAACACAGAGAGATTCACGGAGCAGCTTGCAAGATTCAGGAGATGGTAATCACAGGCCAAATGCTATTTTTGTACACCGCCTAGCGATGATTTGGAGGCAAGCAGCATACAAAAATAGAGTTCATATTTTAATAGTAAGAAAAACAAGATTTCAAAACAATGTAATATTTTAAACAGCCAGATGAAATCACTGAAGGGAAGCACGTTCAATAAAACACAATAGCACAGCCAGATGAAAAGCAGAGTTCCAGAAGAAGAAGAAGAAGAAGAAGAAGAAGAAGAAGAAGAAGAAGAAGAGGAGGAGGAGGAGGAGGAGGAGGAGGAGGAGGAGGAAGAAGAAGAAGAAGAAGAAGAAGAAGAAGAAGAAGAAGAAGAAGAAGAAGAAGAAGAAGAAGAAAGTAAATGGGGCCTGGCAAAAAGATGTGTTCTTCAGCGGCTTTGTAGAAAGTGGACTTGATTTGGGGGGGGGGGGATTGAGAGGCAGGGTGTCACCACAGAGAAGGCCGCCTCCTGAAACAAAATATACACCGGGAGGCTTAGTTTGGTTAGGATAGAACCCACACAAGCGACGCTGACACAAAACAAGTATTGCCACCCGACCTAACCCCCACTCACCATGCCCCCTCCACCTCTTCCCCCCTTTCTTCCTAATGTAACACTAATGTCTCAACAAGTGAAACTGATCTGTAGAAAATGTAACTTGAAAAAAGAGACATTGCACATACTTTTGTAAACCAAGAAATCTTTAATAATTTTTTTTTAAAAAAGAAAGAAAGAATTGGGTACAGTGGTACCTTGGTTCTCAAACTTAATCCGTTCCAGAAGTCTGTTGCAAAACCAAAGCATTCCAAAATCAAGGTTCACTTTCCCATAGAAAGTAATGCAAAATGGATGACCGTAATCAGTTCTAGACTTTTAAAAACATCCCCTAAGACAGCAATGTAATATGAATTTTACTATCTAACGAGAATATTGATCCATAAAATGAAAGCAATAAACAATGTACTGCAGTCACACAATCAATTAGTAGCTGAACTGGGCTCCACACAGTCACAAAAACAAAACAAAAAGAGCCCACAAAAATGTAAAATAAATAGCAAAAACAGACCTCAGCATAACACTAAAAATGGAAATGTGGCCCTCAAAACGGAAGCAAAACACTCAAAACAGAGGATGTTTAGCTTCCGAAAAAAGTTTGCAAACCAGAACACTTACTTCCAGGTTTGCAGTGTTTGGGTTCCAAGTTGTTTGAGTACCAAGGCACTTGAGAACTAAGGTACCACTGTATACACTTCCTGAGTTATGAGCCACCGTAGCCACTAGAGGGCTGTGAAAAATTCTCTCCTGGGGTTTTTATACGTACTTTTGTACTACAGTGGTACCTCGGGTTACAGACGCTTCAGGTTACAGACTCCGCTAACCCAGAAATAGTACCTCAGGTTAAGAACGTTGCTTCAGGATGAGAATAGAAATCATGTGGTGGTGGCGTGGCGGCAGCGGGAGGCCCCATAAGCTAAAGTGGTACCTTAGGTTAAGAGCAGACCTCTGGAACGAATTAAGTTCTTAACTACAGTGAGGTACCACTTTATTTGAAACCAGAGGGGTGCATTGGTTGCCAGATGTGAAATATATTGGCATTATTTTCAGGTCTCCCACTCAACTACTGGGTTAGGTGGTGGAGGTGGATGCCACCTGTTTTGGAAAGAACTAATTCTTCTCACACACGACCTTTGTCTAGATGCCCACCTGCTCCCTCGCATTCAATATGTTTCCAAATTAACAAATTCCAAAAGATACCATAGGTCTCCAGAAGGCCCACCTCAAGAAAAACTAATCCTGCAGTAGCTACCCCGGAAACTTCCTAATGCTTGGGGAAGTGGGAACGACACAGTAGTACTGCATGCTCCTGAAGTTAATGCTATCTCCAGTTAGGACTAGGGCTAAGCTCCCAACGAACATCAGGCAGGTACCTACAAGTACTGACATACTTAGCATGCTTAGAACTCATTGGTTCACTCAAGCTTTCCTTGAAGGGTAAACCAGCTAGATTCAGAAAAGGGCAACCAAAGCAATCGAGTGTGTGGAGTAACTCCTCAGTAGAGAGGCTGAAATATTTGGGTCTTTTTCCTCCTATATGCAGTGCTTTTTTCTGGGGGGACACAGGGGTATGCATACCCCTAAACATTTTGTGACTCTAAGTTTGGCTTTATTGAGGGGCAGTTTCTCAATATGAGTAGGAAAATGAGAGTACCTCTAAACATTTTTTTTGGGGGGGAAGCACTGCCTATATGCACTGAAACGTAAGAAAGTTGTCATGCTGCAGTCCACTTGGTCACAGACAGGTGATGCAGGAAACATGATGATGTGGCATGATGAGAGGCTGGCGCAGATGCTGGCCATCTTCCTCCATCCCTGGGGTAAGGGGAAGGGCCAAATCTTTCTCTCCTTTATCCCCCCCCCTCCACTGCTACATAGCAAGTGAAGACAAAGAAAGAAAGAAAGTCTTTCCCCACATTGTCCAACTGTTGCTGCTTCTGCTACCCCCATTGCCAAAAGAGGATGAAGAAGATTAGGCTGTTGCTGCTGGTGGTGTAGAAAGGAGCAGAACAAGGGGGCGGGAATCTATCCCCTTTGTTCTTATCATAGAATCATAGAATCATAGAGTTGGAAGAGACCACAAGGGCCATCGAGTCCAACCCCCTGCCAAGCAGGAAACACCATCAGAGCACTCCTGACATATGGTTGTCAAGCCTCTGCTTAAAGACCTCCAAAGAAGGAGACTCCACCACACTCCTTGGCAGCAAATTCCACTGTCGAACAGCTCTTACTGTCAGGAAGTTCTTCCTAATGTTTAGGTGGAATCTTCTTTCTTCTTTCTTCCCCACTGCTGCTGCCACTTGCAGGGAAAAAAGCATGCTTCCTTCTGGGGCTTCCCTCAAGGTCTAAGAGGCTCTTTGACAAGGTCTAAGGAGGGATTGTGAGGTCTAAAAGGAAGGGTTTTTTTAGGTGAGCTGCAAGGTGAAGAGAGGGGTGGCCAAGCATAATTGGGGTGGGCAGTGGCAAGGAGCAAGGGGAGGGGGTAACTTAAGCATGGGGGAAACGGTTTGAGGTGTGTAAGATTATGTACGCCTTGGAGAAAGTTAGGGAGACAGTTTATCCTTGTCTTATAATGCTGGACCTTGAGGCCACCCAGTGAAGTTCAGTGTAGGATGTTTCAATACTGCTTCACACAGCACATCATTAAAACATGGGATTTGTTCCCATGAGATGTAGCGGTGGCCATTAGCTTGGATGGCTTTAAAAGAGGAGTGGAGAAATTCATAGAGGCTAAGGCTATCAATGACTACTTTGGATACCATTGCTGATCATCACAAGTGGGGAAACCGCTGTTGCACTTGGTTTCTGCTTGTGGACTTCCTGAAGGCATCTGGTTGGTGACTGTGAGAGCAGAGTGCTGGATGAGATGGGTCTCTGATTTGATCCAGCAGGACTCTTTAATGCATCAACACAAGAAGAGTCTGGTCTGCTGATTTGTGGTGGATTTTGTACTTCTTTCATACATGTACAGTACTTTGATTGTTGATTGTATTCTGTCCATCACCAATATATCCCCCTCCCCTTAGTACTGGTGGTGTATAGACATACCTTTTTTGCAAAAAGTAAACAAACAAATCAGAGACCATCCAGTTTCCTCGTGTCTTGTGGAACTTGGATGTTCTGCATGAAAGGTGAACGAAACGCCTTTAGGATGTGTGTGATGTCAAGCTGACCTTTCAGGTGTAGCAAATGAGGCTTTGCATAAAGAGTGGGTGCCCATTAAAGCTGTTTAGACAGGCTTGGTTAATGATCAAATAAATGAAAAGCTAAGTGAAAGAGGCCTCTTGACCAATGTATTAAAAATGCACTTGGTCAAAATCTTTCCACACACTGGCATCTGTTGCAAAGGATCCTCAGTCCATCAGGAAAGAAGAGCCTCTCTCCTAGTTTGCTGTCCTTGCTTGCTGAAGCCAAACCTGGAAAAAATAATTGATTGGGGCATTCTAATTGGATTTGCAGTATCAAACTGCTGTCTGGTCCTTCCAGGTAATGGTGAATGTGTTCCACTTTAGATGATAGATTAAGGAGAAACGGAGAGGTAGGCCCAGCTGTTTAATGTTCCCTTGTTTAAATGGCAGAGGATGTTGATGGATGGCTTCAAAATGTTGCCTTGTTTGCCATGCTCCACAGGGGAAGGGCAGGTGGGTGAAGGGTGGGAGAGGAAAGCACTCAAAAGATCAAACTTTCCCAACTGATTCCCGAGAGACGTAGCACTTAATCAGGGTTTTATGCATGGCTGCTGCCCCAACCAGGCAAAGGGATGTGGCCTTTGCTCCTTGCTGCTGATGACTTTAAAAACAAACAAACAACCATTCCCAAGCTGCAGATAATGTAAATGTAGCAGAAGCTTTGGTGATGTGTGGTGGGGAAGCAAGAGCTGCAGACACTGAATTTATGAAAGAGCCTGGCAAACATTTTGCAGAAGGAGAAGGTATGTTTCTCAACTCTGTTGGCTTTGCTTGTTCATTCCAGCAGCAGTGCATGTTTGCCTTTCTAGTGATTTGTTCAAGCTGTGAATATGTTGTCAATAGTTTTGATGCTGTTTTTATTGTTGCTCCTTACATTTTAAAAACAATCCTGTTCCTTCCTCCAAGGAGCTCAGGAAAACAAACAGCAGGCATGGAGAACCCGTGGTCCTTCAGAGGCTGTTGGAGTATGAACTCTTACCAGCTCTTACGGTCGATCATTGGCCATGCTGGATACAACTAATGTGAGGTGAAGCCCAGGGAAATACAGGAGGCATTTTGCATGAAGGCATTCCAGGAAGCAGCTCCAGGTGTAAGAGGCAGCAAGAGAAAACAGGCAGAGTCATTTCAGAGAGCAGGAGGGGTGAATGAACTACATAGGGCTTTGAAGGTGAGAAACAATATCTGGGAGCAGATGGGAAGCCAGTGAAGGGATTTAAGGAAGAGTGTCACATGGTTAGAGAGACAAAAGAGGTAAATAATTTCGGCAGCAGAGTTCTGGACAGAGATGTGTGTGCATGGTGGCTTCCATACAACTGACCTTCATGGGCTGTTTAATTCAACTACGTCTCAACTGTGTAAGCTGAATTTCTTTCTCTTCTCTTGCTTCTGGCAGAGATCTATTCTAAAGCCCCAACGCTATTTCTAGCCTCAGAGGCTGATTAACGCTGGACACCTGCCTCTTCAAGTTCTGTAGGCTGATGGTCTGTATAAGCAGCCCGCAGTCCTGGACGGAAATGAGATTGAACTTGTTGATGGGGGAATTCTCAACACATTTGGAAACTTCACTTTGAAGCAAAGAGCACTGACGGAGGAGGGTGAGCAAGTCCCTAGGCAAGTAGGGATCAACATTAATCAGAAATGGATTTTTTTTCATTGAATGGTTCCATTGGAAATAATACAGAGTATTATGAAGACCCTTCTTCCTTGTTTGACATGCCTGTCTTAGTGCCAGTGACAATTATTTGCATCCTTTTGTTCTTCTTGGGCATCACTGGGAACATGACCATTATATTAATTTTTAAGCGATACAAGGAAATGCAGACAACGGTTAATATGTATTTATCCAGCATGGCATTGTCTGACAGTCTGATCTTCCTTGGCTTGCCTTCTGATCTGTATAGAATCTGGAAGTATAAGCCGTACATCTTTGGCAATTTCCTCTGCAAGTTTAATGTTTACCTCAACGAAACCTGCACTTACTGCACCATACTCCACATAACCACCTTGAGTGTCGAGAGATATTTTGCAATCTGCTTCCCTTTGAAAGCCAAAGCAACCATCACTAAAAGGCGGGTCAAAGGCATAATCCTCCTGATATGGGTTTGCTCTGCAGTGACTGCCATCCCAATCCTGTTTCTCTTTGGCGTAGAACACCGCAACGGAAGCCTCCCAGAGGAAACCAATGAATGCAAATACATCGAGCAAGCAGCCCGTTCGGGACTTCTAGAAACAATGGCATGGCTCTCCACCCTGTATTTTTTTCTACCTGTAGTTTGCTTAGTTCTCCTCTACGGGCTGATCTGTCGAAAGCTCTGGAGAACTGCACGGAACCTGGAGGGGCACCATGCTGCAACGAGGGAGAGGCACCACCAACAAACTGTCAAAATGCTAGGTAAGTAGAATCCCGCTGTGAAGAGCATGACTCAAATGCGTCAGAGTGGAAGGAGAGACATAGAAAGCAAAGTTAAAGAAAGACAGGGAACAGCCTTAAGAGTAATGTGTTTATTCCGTAATGTGATCAGACAAGACTGTTCTCAGCATGTGGCTGCATCCACACCATACATTTAAAGCACATAGCTTCCACCGAAGAATTCTGGGAACAGTAGTTTGTTAATGGTGTTTGGAATTGTAGCTCTGTGAGGAGTAAACTATAGCTCCTAGGATTCTTTGGGAGAAGAATCACAATAAATGGATGTGACTTGTATTGGCACTTGTACTTGCCATATACTGGGAATTTGGCTTGTTTGAACAGGGTGGGGATGGTCCTTTTAGACCAGCGATGAGGAACCTGTGGCCCTCTAGATGTTGTAGAGTTACAGCTCCTATTAACCCCAGGTCAGCACAGCCAATGGTCAGGAATGATAGGCACTGTAGCTCAACAACATATGGAGGACCACAGGTTCTCCATCCCTGATCTAAAGAGGTTGAACCAGTGCTAGGTAACCTGTGGTCCTCCAAGTGTTGTTGATTGGAGCTGATGGAAAGTGGGGACCAACAACATCTGGAGCACTTCCTGGTTTCCAGGTAGGCAAGACTGCCTTTAATTTTTGTTGTTGCTAAGAAAACCGCATGCAGCTTGCAAATTTCAGCCTGACAAGAGCTGGAAGCAAATTATTGCATAGCCACTCTGAGGGTGGGCATAGGGGTGTCCCAGTCAACTCTCCCAATTAACCTCTGTCTCCAAGGTCCATCCCATGACATCACCTGGTTTGGGCCATGAAATTTCAGGAGCTGGGATGCTCTTGGCCTAGCAACCCTAGCTGAAGTACAAATTGTCAGGGGGAAATAGCCTCCCCCATAAGTTTTGAACAGCTTCTAGATATGACATTTCAATGGTCTCCTACTTTCCCAATGTCTTCCATGGAGACCTGTCAGGGTTCATTCCTTCCAGCTAGCCTTTGTATATGCTTTAATTCTCCCACTGCTAAGTTTTAGTTTGTTGCTCTGGACTGTTGGTTTTAGAATGGATTTTTTTAAAAAAACATTTGACCTCCATAGTTTAAAAGCAGTCTTTATGTACCACCAAGTACATTGATTAAAAGGCCCACTTGTTCAAAGATAGTAAAATCTACTTTGAAAGCCCAGATGGAGAACATTAAGCCCAGGGCATCAAAGCATCTCTATCTGACTGTCTATCTCCTTAAGCAACTTCCCTAGTGTTTATCACTGGCTGGAATGTGCCCTTGGACACTTATAATTCCTCTTGCTTTGCTGGGTAGAGGATAGAGAGGGGAGTTGTGTATAGAAACTAGCCTAGTAGACAAAGGTGGAGTAAATTCTTTGCTGCACCCACTAATTCTGGCACCACTCACCACTAGCATGTGGCTCTTCAGGGAGGTCTGCCCAGAAAGCTTTGTTCTATTTTAAAGAGAGGGAAGGACTTAGTGCCTGGCATTGACCTGCGGAAATATATTCTCACCCTCATGTAGCAGTCGTGGTCGTGGCCTTTGTGCTCTGCTGGCTTCCCTTACACGTCGGCCGAATCCTCTTCGCCCAGGGAAGCACAGTCCTCTATGAGATAAGCCAGTACTTCAACCTCATCTCAATGCTGCTGTTTTACTTTGGAGCCTCTGTGAATCCAATCCTTTACAACGTCATGTCACAAAAGTACAGAAAAGCTGTGTGCAAGTTTCTGAACCATAACAAGGCTTGGCAGCAGAGGAACTTAAGCAGGAGTGGCAAGGCTTCTGTTGAAGGTGTGGAAATCAGTTCTTTCCTGTAAAATAATTTTGAAATACGCTAGTAAGTGCTTTGCTTGCAAGATCTCCCCCAACCACCCACATCCCTTCCCTCCACTCCCAGATAGATAGATAGATAGATAGATAGATGATAGATAGATAGATAGATAGATAGATAGATAATAGATATAGATAGATGATAGATATAGATAGATGATAGTTAGATAGATGATAGATAGATAGATAGATAGATAGATAGATAGATAGATAGATAGATGATAGATAGATGTTAGATACAGCAATTCAAGAGCTCAGCTTCATTTAGAGATGGATAAATGTGTCTGTTTCAATTTCTCTTGTTTTCATTTTTCCAATATTAAATACAGTTCCCTGAATTTCTGCAGCAATTTTACTTTAGAAAGAAAATCTTTGTTAAAATTCATCAGATTTTTGTTGCTAATCTTTCCTAATAAGCACATTTTTGTCTAATGTGCACATTTCAACAAGCTGCTTTCTCTGATATAATACACCTTTGTATGTTATTTTGCACTAACATATGCATTTCCCCCTAATATATGCATTTTAATGGTTAGAGAACTGCATGGCAAAATCTACTGCTTGCTCACATACCCTCCCCCCCGACCCTGCCACACCTTGTGAATGTGAAAAATATGCTACATATCCGTTCAATGTGAAAGCATTAAAAGCAAATGGGGGAGAAAATCATGACATTACAATTTCATTCTTTTAATTTCCGCTTTCATCTTATTTATTTTTTTAAAGTAGATCTATGGGGTGCATTCATTTTGTGTTTTGTTTTCAAAATGAATGGCCCCTCACTCCTAGTCTAATCTGTAGCATTGTTTTTAAATACCAAGTCTTAGACAGTTGAACTAAATATTTCACACACAAACTAAGCTTTAAAAGGAATTGTTTGTTTGTTTGTTTTTAAATCAAACCATGCCACCAATAAACAAATGTAATAGAATATTTTGTATACCTCAATTTCCCAGTGATGAAAGATTCCAGAGGTTCCAGACGCTCACCCAGGGTTCATGCGTCCTTTTGGAAATGAGGCACAGCAGAGACTGTGGTGTCTTTAGGATATATATTTTATTTACATGTATATTGAACCTGAGTTTACGATGGATGGCTTCACAGCATAACACCCCAATAAGGTTCTGCTTCTCCTGTAGCTGCAGCCTTGGATTCTAGAGATCCAGCATGGCGCTCTCTCTCCTTGCTGCTTTGCTTCTAGGTCACATCACTGCAATTCAACTTTAAACTCTGCAAAGAGCCTGCTTCCTCTCCACAAAAACTCATCTCTCTCTCTCTCTCTCTCTCTCTCTCTCTCTCTCTCTCTCTCTCTCTCATCTATCTATCTATCTATCATCTATCTATCTATCTATCTATCTATCTATCTATCTATCTATCTATCATCTATCTATCTATCATCTATCTATCTATCTATCTATCTATCTATCTATCTATCTATCTATCTATCATCATCTATCTATCATCTATCCATCCATCCATCCATCCATCCATCCATCCATCCATCCATCCATAAATCTATAATACAGGCAGCGACTATTTTGCGTGTGTCTGATTTACACACGGCCACCAACATGCAGGTCTTTTTTTTGCTCCAGGTACACAGGTCCCTCTCAATTCCCATCTACTTGGGCTGGAAGGATGCACCTGTTGAACACTGTCACTGTGTAATCTAAATGAAAAAATGATGCAGTGGGGAATATTCACATTTAGGCTACTTACAAATTAATGGCTTAAAACACAGCGAGGTCATTTCTCCTCCTACTGCGTACCCAGTCATATTTGTGTGCTGGTGTGCCAGAGAATGGGTGGGAATGTCGTCAACCTGCGTGACTCAGATCTTTGCTTTCCTTGCCCCTGCAGCCCCAACCACCCCAAACTATTCATGAAGCAGAGATGCACACATGCTTGGCAGCTGTCTCAAACACACACACTCATCTGAACTGCAAAGAGAATGTGGCTTAGGTTTTCCCTTCAGATTTAAGCTCATTTGGGAGGAAAAGCACCAAACAGCAGTAATTCTGCAGAAACTAAAGGATAGCTCTTCATCGGGGGGGGGGGGGGGACATTGTGTGCACACAGATTCAAAATTGGTGGTGAGAGTGCAGGTACAGCCATAAACAGGCAGGTAGTGCCTTTTATTTAGAGCCCCAAAGTCCTGTCCCCCCCCCCAAAAAAAACCAAGCAAGCTTTTGTGTTTTGATAAAATCTTCATTGGGCTGGATCATGATTGAATGTGTCGCTTACAGCCTTTGGTGCTAAAGGAAATCAGTTTGCACCAATCAAGCTAAGCTTGTTAGCACTGTCCCTATGACTATACCCCATAGAGCTGGCTTTGTCAAAACTGCTCTGTTTTATAAGTAGTGGGAAAGACAAAACGCTTACTGGCAGCTACACAAACTGCAGAGTGTGACAACATTTTACATTCTTATGTGTATAGGAAACAAAATACGAAAGAGGTGGCAGGTGTGTGTGCTCACACCGACCCACCCACCCACACCTCTTGGACCTAGTGAGGGAGATCTTATTGAAACGGCTTACTTTTCCATGGCTTCCCGATCCCTACCCTGTCAAATCATAGATAGCATCTGCCTCCATTGACTGAATCATTAAAAACTATTTTAAAAAACCCTGATCAGCACAATGCAATGCAAGAGCACCACTTATCCCAGGCACAAATCCTTATGGAGTCCTCATGCTTTTTACATGTGATCGCCTTGAAACCATCAGCAAACTGTAGATCACCCCTAAATCCACAGGTGTGTCCTGCGATTTGTTGTTGACTTTGTCATCTACCCATGTGAAGATCCATGAGGAACTGTGCTTTGGATCAGTGTTTTTGCGGTACTGGCAAGTATCAGATCAGCCTTAATTTGATGGGTTTTTCTTTTGGGTAGACCCCCAGGTAACATCGTGTAAATTCAAGAAGACCTTCTTTAAATTTTACCCTAAAGAAAAGCAAGGAATCTGTGTGGGGACTTTTGTTGTGTGCACTGCACGTAGATAAACCATGGATGACAAGTGATCAGAGGAGGTAGTGCCCACAGCATGCTCTCAAAACCCCAAATGCACACATGGGGCCCGATCTGCAGTGACTGTCAGTGGCTCCACAGGCATTATCCTTACTTGGAGATGCCAAAACCTGAAACACAGGCCTTCTGAATGCAAAGAACATATGCTTGATGTGGCTTGATCATGGAAAGTCTTGATTTCTAGGCTTTGTTTCCTCCTCACAGTGGTACCGCCACCAAGCTTGGGGAGGAGGATGAACCGGTGTTTGTTCTGAGCTATGGTGACAGTGGCAGTGCTTGCAAGGAAGCATCCTGTTGACTTTTCATGGCTGCTGCTGCCAACCTCCTCCCACAGGCAGCTTGTCCTGCAGCAGCTGTTGGAGAGCAGGAGGAGGAGATGCTCCTACTGTTGAGGCCTAGCCTTGTGTGGCATACCAGCTCTGAGGGGTAAGCAGAGGGCAGGGCCACCTTGGACAGGAAGAAAGTGGGAGAGGAGCAGAGAAGAGCACAAGTCCTGGCAGAGCATCCTCCTCAGCTGCACCTTGCCCCATTTGGGTTCAATGAGTCTTACTCCCAACTGTGTACAATCTTATAATCAACCCTGGGAAACTGTTCAGAGATGATAAAGGCATTCTACCTTATCTTGAGCCTTGCGCTTTCTCATTTCCTTGCATCCCACTGTTTTATTTAGTGCAGTCCGCTTCCCCTCATTAATTTTCTTAGGTATTCTTTCATTTTCTGATGTCCTGCCTTGTATTTCATTTTCTCATGTCTTATCCCAAAAGATTTAAAATTGGGGAGGGAAGGCTATGATAAAATAACTTGGGGATAAGTATTGCTGGGGTGACGCCTTCAGAATCAAAGCAGCACAGCTTAAACATAGGAGTGAATTAGACATAGAGATGTTATGAATATTGTTAAAAGAAGAGCATTATTTGTTTATCTGATTGTTTGCCTGAATGGCAGTTCAAATTTTGCTGTGCCAAATAACATTTTGATAAGCTTATGAAAACAGGAAAGTGCCAGAGAAAATACTTCAGTCTAAAGTTAATTAAAGCTGTACTATCACTTGAGAATGTAGATCTGTTGACTGGTTTTTCTGGCCAGATTTCAATGAACTTCACACAAAATAATCAAGTCCTGGAGTAGTACAGCATCTCACATTATCAGGAAGATTATGGATGGCAGCTGGGCTGGTTGATGATAGCAGGGGAAAAACAAGTTTTGCTAGCTGGAGAGATTATAACTATGCTTCCTAGTAGCGTAGATGGTTAAAATAATAATCACCATCACCAAATGTAGACTATATGTTTAGCAATCAGAACTGAAATTCAGATGATCTGGAAATCTACATATGGAAAAATGCATATGGAACCTGATCATTTAATTTCATTAGTTCTTTCTTTCTAATTCTGAATGCTGATCCCAAAAGAATCTTTTTATGCACGAGGGGTTAATAATTGATGGAAAAATTGTGGTTTTTGTTTTATTTTGTGCGTCGCTGGAATAACAGAAGAAGCTGTCAGTGACAATGGATGGAATGTTATGTACCATCTCATATGTGGATTTATTAGCGATGCTTAAAAAATTGCTAACAGGCTGATGTTATGTACCCATTATATGTATTGTACACATCCATATGTATGTATTTTAGCTGCTGTGCTGCCGGCAGCAGTTTCTGGTGTAAAAACTGAAGAGGAACACATTGTACTCTGCCTAACTTGCATAATAATCGCTTGTAGCTGTGCTGCTTGGCTCCTAAACTCTAAAAAAACCTACCTGTAATATTTCTTAATTTTTTTGTTTCACCCTTCTTTCAAGGAGCTCAGCATAGATGTTCTCCCCCCTCCCTGCCCCCCTCCCTGCCCCCTCCCTGCCTCCCTGTGTGTGTGTGTGTGTGTGTGTGTGTCTGTGGGAAAGTGGGAAAGTGGCATACAAATAAAATGAATGAATGAAGGTGGCATACATGCTACTCTCCTGCTTTTGTACCCTCACAGAGGTAGATTAAACTGAGCTATAGTAACTGGTTCAAAGGCACCTAGGGATCTTCATGCATTGAACCTGGGTCTCCCAAGTCCTAACATACACCCTAAAAAGCATGCCACTCTGGCCCTTTGACTGCCCCACAGAGCTAGAGCAGCAGGAACCAGAAAAGGACCCAGAGATCGAGCCTGAATGATCTCTACATCAAGGGTGGATCCAGGATAGAATCTGGTGGGAAGCCAATGTAAGCTGGCACATCAGGAATAAAGCCAAGTTAGAACCTAGTGAGTTATGAGAATAGCCTGCTAGAAGTTGGAAAGCAATGTATGGAACTCTGGTACAAGCAAGACATGGGTGCAACAGCACTCTCCTCTTGTGCAGTTTTTAGCACCTCGTATTCAGAAGCATGAAGGGACGCGGGTGGTGCTGTGGGTTAAACCACAGAGCCTAGGACTTGCCGATCAGAAGGTCAGCGGTTTGAATCCCCATGATGGTGTGAGCTCCCGTTGCTCGGTCCCTGCTCCTGCCAACCTAGCAGTTCGAAAGCACATCAAAGTGCAAGTAGATAAATAGGTACCGCACTGGCGGGAAGGTAAACGGCGTTTCCGTGCACTGCTCTGGTTTGCCAGAAGCGGCTTAGTCATGCTGGCCACATGACCCTGAAGCTGTATGCCAGCTTCCTTGGCCAATAAAGTGAGATGAGCGTTGCAAGCCCAGAGTTGGCCACGACTGGACCTAATGGTCCCTTTACCTTTACCCTTATTCAGAAGCATGCTGGCTCCGACCGTAGAGAGAGAATATAGCTCTCAGGGTTAGTAGTCTTTGACAGCCTTATCTTCCATGAATCCATCAAATCTTCTTTTAAAGCCACCACTCCTTCTTGTGTGTGAAATTCCATAATTTAACTGTATACCACAACTATGCTCTTGCAGCCCTGAATCTTCCAACGTGCAGCTTTTTCTTGGGGTGGGGATAATGTCCATGAGTTCTAGTATTACAAGGGAGGAAAACTTTTCTCTGTCCACTTCCTCCACACCATGTATAATTGTATACACACCTCTGGGTGGTCACTGGGATGGCCTCATGGATGCTTTAGTTGAGATTCCTGCTTTGAAAGGAGATTGGGCCGGATGACTCTCAAGGTCCCTTCCAGTTCTATGGTTCCATGATTGTCTCCTCTTACTCTTTTCTCTAAACAAAAACAGCCCAAATGCTGTAATCTTTTTACACTGCCTTTTCCGACCATAATAATTATAGCTTGATAGAACTATTTTTGCTGGGCAAACCATTAAAATATATTCAGAGGCAAGGGCTTCTTCCACCTGCCTTGCCCAACCAGTAGCACAGATGGCAGTCGCTATGCCACCATTTTGCAGTAGGCTGCTAAGCTGTTGCCCTTCCCACTCGCATTACCTTCAGCAATGCTGCCTGCATTATGGACACTTGCCATCCCTAAAACCACCACTTCGCAGTACCTTTCAGCACTCTTCAGCCCTGTCCACAAGCTGTTGTGTTTGTGTATGTGCTTCTTTTTTAAATTAATACCTGCTCTGAACTGATACCTGCTCTTCAGATGACTTAAAATTTAAAAAATAAAAGTGTTTTTTTAAATAAATAAATCAATGGCACGTTGAAGCAACATAGCCATCTAAAAGCAAGTTTAAGACCACAGATCTAGAAAGGCATGAGAAAGAGTCATTTCATTTAAACTTAGGTGTCAGCTGGAAGAAACTGAAGCGGTTGCGTGCCTAGCCAGAGAATGCCTTCGTTGACAGCAATGGGGTTCTGAAGCACCTCTTAAGGTACAGGGGAGGCACAAGCGAAAGTAGTCATTCAGGTACTCAGTGCCATTAAATGATTTTAACAATGAAACCTTATGCATCAGAGTAAAGCCCGTTGACTTCAATGGGGCTTATTCCTTAGTGTGTTTAAAATTTCAGCATTAACAGGTCCCTCTGAACCATGGATAGGCAAACTAAAGCCTGGGGACTGGATCCCAATCGCCTTCTAAATCTGGCTCATGGATGGTCCAGGAATCTCTGTGTTTTTATATGAGTAGAATGTGTCCTTTTATTTAAAATGCATCTCTAGGTTATTTGTGGGGCATAGGAATTCGTTCATTTTTCTTTTCAAAATATAGTCTGGCTCCCCACAAGGTCTGAGGGACAGTGGACCAGACCCCTGCTGAAAAAGTTTGCTAACCCCTGCTGTGCCCAGAAACAGACTAAAAGGGTGTAAAACAGCAGCAACATGTTTAAGGTAGCAATCTAGCCATTGTATTTTTGAATTAGCTGCAGTTTCTGAACTGCTTTCAAGCCAGTCCCACACTTAAATTACAGTAATCCAGTTAGGATGGTTCTAGGGCAAGCCTTTGTTTGTGCAGAATGAGTTGCAGCTAGTGAAAAGGTGCTGTACATTTACAGAGGCTACCTAAGCCATCAAGCCATCAAAGACAAAGCTGAATCTAACAGTACCCTCCTTGTTCTCCTAGTTGTTGGTTTTTTTGTTTTTTTTTGAGGGGGTGCAGGGTTGCACTCCACCTAAACAAGTTGAACTGTCACCCAGGAATTCGTATAGCTGCAGTGCCTGTCGCAGGTGAGAAGCTGAAATAAATTGCCAGAAAATGCCCTGAGCATGAGGAATCTGGAAGAAATTCCAGAGCACGGCCCAAGAAGGGTACATGGCAAAAAGTATAGAAGCTTGAGATTTTTACTTTTAAAATTGAGGTTTCTATTCCTTATAGGATACAAGCTTAGAAATTTGTCCATGTCTTCTTGCTACTTTTCCCCATTTAAATTATTGGAATTAGGCAGAATTGGGGAAGGGCAGTAGCTCAATGGTAGAGCATATCCTATTTGCACGCAGAACTTCCAATAGGGCAAGGAAAGAACCTTCTGTCACACCATGGAGGACCCTCATCAATCAATGTGGACGGGTAAAAAGGTAAAGGACTCCTGGATGGTTATGTTCAGTCAAAGGCGACTCTGGGGTTGCGGCGCTCATCTCGCTTTCAGGCCGAGGGAACAGGCATTTGTCCACAGACAGCTTTCTGGGTCATATGGCCAGCTTGACTAAATCTCTTCTGGTGCAATGGAACACCGTGACTGAAACCAGAGTGAGCGCACAGAAACCCCATTTACTTTCCCGCTGCAGCGGTACCTATTTATCATGTTGCACTAGTATGCTTTTGAACTGCTAGGTGGGCAGGAGCTGGGACAAAGCAATGGGAGCTCACCCCATCGCGAGGATTTGAACTGCCGATCTTCTGATTGGCAAGCCCAAAAGGCTCAGTGGTTTAGACCACAGCGCCACCCGCCAGTGTGGACAATACTAAGCTAGATGGACCATTGGTGTAAGGAAGTTTCTATGTTTGAGAGAGATGCATTATGCATGTTAAATTTTTTTGCCTTTTTCATTAAAAAAAACACCATGATACAAAACATCCCTTTGAAATTGGCCATAACATGAAAATAAAGTTAGAACCAAGAATGAGAAAGTCTGGCCAAAGTGTGCGTGGACATGGAATTTTACCTATAGTGGTTAGTGCCTTAATAGTTCTTTTTATATGCTCCTTGAGGTCTGACTCTTGCAACTATATATAAACAAGGGTCTGTGGCCCCTCCCTTCTTCATGCATCGCCATACACAACACATAATAATTCCACAAACCCAATGGGAAAAAAATTGTATCTTTATTGGCCATATTAAATATATTATCTATTTGATAGTTACAATTTAGTAATACGATGCCTGGCAGGTTTAACATAAGTATGAAATACAGCAAAAATAAAAATAAAAAAAATACAAGAGAAAAGGGGATCTAATACATTAATGCCACTAGAGTACATCAGCCTGGAATGTATAGTCGTAAATATAAAATTCTACCATTATGTTCTCCAGTAAATCATCTGGACATATAAACATTTGGTGGCAAATACAAATACAAATTAAACTTTTAACTTTCCAGGAAGTCATAATTTTGGTTAGTATTTATTCAAAAAAACCTAATTTTTTTTTTATAAAATTTTTTATCTGACATACTATTGCCAATTAAATAAGACTCTGTATTCCCTCCCAATCATTTTTGTCAGAGAGTTCAGCAAAAACACACCCTTTGGCAACAGAAATCTGCTGACAATCTATTGTTTTATATAAAAAGTGAAGTATGAAAGAAAATCAGGTTGTAAACGTTCCTGTGAACTAAAAGACACTAACGTTTGTATAAAACTCTTTCGAACATTGAAGAGAGGCTTCCATTACAATATATGATAAACTTAAAAGTTCTTCTACAAGTAGAACAATACATTCAAACATAGTTTCCAGAATTTTTTTAAAAAATCAAAATAAATAGATCACAAAAAGGAGAGTACATTTTTTTTTGAAAAAGATTAATTTCAGATTGCACCATATATCTACTTTTAAGATAGTTAAGTGATATGTGTGTCTGTGTGTGTGTGTGTGTGTTTCCACCCAGGTGTGAAATGCATATGCAATGCCACAAATCTTAATTTACCATTATGAACTAACAGCCAGTTGAGAAACACTTTTATGATGTTCTGTTGTCTGAAGCAGAGGCATCTCAAGCTAAACTGACTTACACATTACATCCACTGTCCCACATACAAGTGCAAATGCTCTGATGTTTCATAAAGTATAACTGTTAGGTTTCTCTTATTAGTTAAACGGAACAAACTTATTAGTTTGAACTTGGATTTATTTGTCCAAAATGAAATAGGTTGATTCCAGCTTTCGAAGGAGCGTGAACGTAAAGACAACATTTAATTACTTATACTTCACAGGTACCTGCTGCAGAGGCTTGACAAAGAACAGTCTTATGTAGTGCATGATATTCACCCCCCTGTCCCCCCAAAACAAAACAACAACAACAACAACACTATTCCACCCAAAGCCAGACCTGCCACTGAAGATTTCATCACATAACTGAAAAGACTTTGGAACCACAAAAACAATGGAATATGAAACTGCTACCAAGGAGGCAGCAATTCCCTTTAAAAATTTTAAAACTTTTTTAAAAGCAAGGTTCATTTTCACATGTGACTTGATCAGTTGGATTACACTGGAGAGAATCCCAAGAACTTAAAAAAAGTGAAAAGAACCGACCACAGTTTGAATCTTTTTTTAAAAAATTTATGTTAAGAATAGTACAAAAAGCATTTGCTCAGTTTGAGCCAGATAGTGGAACATTTATCATAAATGCACTTTTTGTTCTCATTAAAGACAAAAAAAATTCTGTGCTTTTCCTCTGAAAAAAACCACGCCGCAGTGGTGTTCAATCAGAAGCACAGGGCGTTACTGTTCTCTCAGAGAGTGAACTCTGGTTGGGCCTACAAGTTGCTTACCAACGAGAGAGAAAGCATTTCATTCAGAAATGTTACAGTATAGAAGGGGGAGTATTTTGCCACGTTACATACCAATGCAAATCCTTCTGTACTTAGGTGAATCTTGGTGCCTTGAGGTGCTTTTGATAAAAAGAAACCTCCTAAGAATGCAGACACCTTCTATGACCCTTGGCTCTTGAAGTGATAAATCTAACTACTAGAATCCCAAAGATTAAAATGATCAGAAAAATAAAAGTATCACTAAAGTAGAAGTTGCTAAGATTTTGGTTTCGTTTCAGTCTACAGTATATATCTGTTGTGGTATGCTCTAGCAATGCTCTTTAATACAGTACTGTTCTAAGCCGAACCATCTTTGCTGCTGTTTATCTCCCATGTGCAGAGACTTGGGCTGAAGAGGCTGAGCTCCCCCCACCACACCAATCCTTTCTTGGCTTTGAATAAAAATCTTGCTGTGAGGATTTTCCAGCTCTCTGAGAATCACAAGTGCATATTAAGGCAGCTTGCTTGCTTTATTTATTTATTTTGCTGTTTTCAACAGCTAACCCTGATTAGAAGATGCATAACTATGTGGTAATAGGGATTTTCTTCTGCTCATTTCTTCTTACCCCTCCACCCCTGGGAAGGAAGAGTTTGTGGTGGAGGGGGTGGGAGGGGGAGAGGTTTTACCTACCCAGCCTCGTTGTTAAAAAAAAAGTCCAGCAGCAAAAATAGAAACGTGGGTCTTATACAATCATTCCCAGTTAGCATTTTAGTTGGAATTTACATAAATACCCAAGGCATAAAACTTCTGTATGAAAAATAACAAGCCGAGTATTGAAGTCGACCCGCAAGCTCACTCGCTTACGATCACAAAGTACTGAATGAGAACAGCAAATGAAATGGCAACTATTGCAAAGATGACGAGAAGCAGGAAGGCAAACTGTTCGTCGCTGAGCGCCTTCTTGCGTTTCGTGAGGTCGGGGCCGGCATCTGTGTTTGGTGCTGCTGACGCCTGTTTCTGAGATGAGAACACTGCGTATGGACTATATGGTCCAAAGAGTTCCTGGGATCCAGTGCCGTCATTATGCTGGCGTCCAGCACACACCCTGAATCGGTATTCACAGTTATTCTGAATGTTGGTAACACGGAATGAAGTCTCTGGTCCCTTGTATACCTAAGGAAGGAACAAATACATACGTATCAAATTTTAATCACATTCAAGTACGTTCTAAGTGCTATTGAATAGGAACGTATGAGGCTGTCAAATATAGGCTGTCAGATCGCAAGCCCATCTAGGTCAGCAAGGATGGCCAGCAGCTCTCCAGTGCTTCAGACAGTGGTCTTTCTCAGTCCTACCTGGCAGTGCTGGAGATTAACATGGGACAAAGAGAAGGTTGTAGATCACTTGGCACTTCAGCCTAGAATAGCTGGGTCTGCCTGCTCCAACCTATTGCTTTTTATATGTTTTGGACTACAACTCCCATAAAAAACCATCTGGAAGGCAATAGGTTGGGGCGGGCTGGCCCAGTTCATTTCTCAACTGTACTCATCCACAAAGTACAGTGTTTTGGAGTTTAAAATAATCACAACCAACGGGGCTTGTTTGATAGGAACATGACAAATGCAGAATTTACAGTCCCATTACTAGGGACGTAAGTCTTTAGAAACAGGGGTGTCAACCTGAATAAAATATTGAGGGTGCAGGTAAGCCCCACCCCACAAAATTAATCGCAAGATGCAGCATGCACACAAGGGCATAATTTGAATGGCAATGTTCATCAATATTATAGGGGGGGGGGCGCAAAGGGACCTTGGCCCCTAGTAATTGGCTCATACATTTAGAAATGTCTTCTATATGGCAAAACATTTCCAAAGTGCAAGGACTCCTACTCTTCTTTGCTACTGAAAAAAGAAAAGGAGGTGGATGGTGGAGCAGGATGTGATTTTGCAGTTGCAAAGAAATGGGTATGGGGAGTTAGGGATAGACTGGTGCGGTTAGTAGCACTGATGCTACCATTTGGGACTGCAGCCCAGCCACATATTATCACCTCAGTGAGAACTAGGCCAGTGAATTGTGTCCAATAATGGACCTGGGTTAGTCATGTCCATTCACTCTGGTGGGTGTACGCTGAGTAGAATCGAGCACTGGCTATAACCTAGAGTCTTGAAGAAGTGGTATGGAACCTGTGGCCTTTCAAATATTGTTGGGACTCCTATCAGCCCTTGCCAATGTGGTCAAGTATCAGGTGTGACAGAGTTGCAGTCCTCAATAACTAGAGGGTCATTGGTCCCCTCTCCCCTGCTTGGCAGTTTCATTAATTCTGCTACCACAAATAACCACAATAATGTTATTTTCTTCATGAGTTGGATTCCCTGCTCAAGAGAATTGAGAACACGCATGAGAGTAATGCTCAGGACCATCACCTTCCGTTCTGGAAAATTCTAATTCTTAAAATGAGACAATGACAACAATATTTTTCAAAGGGATATATATATAAAACTAAGGGCACATGCTTCTTCCCTGCTTCAGGAAATACCCTACACAACACCAGTCTTCTGAACACACATTATTTTGATCTAGCAGTTCAAAGAAATACATATAATAAAAATGACCTTTTGCCACAAGTTAAAAAAATTACGTAAGAATCAAGACTTCTCAAACAGAAGAGAGATAACTGAGATTACCTGATCAACTTCCCTCCCACAGGCAAGTTGTAAAATGTAAACAATGGCATCACGTTTCATTGGCTGTAAAGTCTCCCATGTGACCTCACAGACGTTATCTCCCACTTGTTGCACTTTGGGTGCTGAAAAGAGGAAATTCATAACTCAGATCTTAGAAATCCATTTAAAATGTTGTGCATATTCTCAGCTTGCAATGTAAGACAGAATATGCATACCTGTGGTCATTTCCATTTAATTAGAAGTTTGGCCCCAGGAAGAAGGAGGAGGAGGAGGAGGAGGAGCAGGAGCAGGAGGAGGAGCAGGAGGAGGCCCAAGGGTGGCTTCTTGGTACTGAATTTTAAAACCCTTGCAAGGCAGAACAAGTCCTCAACTGGTGGCAAAATGACCTTAATATGGAGCCAGATAAGCCTTAATGGGAAGATTCAACCACTGGAGCACTACAACCAAAAAGGCCCTGTCTTTAGTAGCCACCTGTTGTCACACCTGCAACACACCTCATTCAGTGGGGGGTTTGTTTTAGTTTCTTGTTTTATATTTCTTGTCTGTAAGCTATGCTGGCAACCCAAACTAGAACAAAACTGGTGTGTGCATAGAACTTGTCCATATTTCCAAAGTGTAAGCAATACACAGTAAATGTGACACTTTAAGGCAGCCTAAGCTAAGGTCCATCTCACCAAGATGTTTCTCCCACCAATAAGCAAGGTACATGTAGAAGATTCTGGTTTCATCCCCAGTGACTACAAATCATAGGCACACTACCTTTCTACATGGAGGCTTATTACATTCTGTGCCAGCACTGTGTTACCACTCTTTGAACAGAGGTATTGCCCTGCATTGCCTCTAACATTGGAATCCCCACTTCCGAGTTTCCCTTGCTTAAATAACACATGATAAAATGTCCTCACCTTTCATAGCAGGTGGTGTAGATTTGGTTGTGGTGAACGCGTAAACTTTAGAAAATTCTCCATTACCAGCATCGTTGCATGCTTGAATTCTAAAGTAATATTTAGTGGATTCGCTAAGCCGCTGCACTTTGAACGTGTGACAAGGTCCACTGTAGATAGTAACGAATCTGCAGGGTTGGGGAAAAGATATGTATGTTATAGACTCCGAAGCACAACCAATCATGCCTGTTTGCTTCTTTTCAAGATACACATTCTTTTCAAGATGCACATTCTGATAAGTTGGTCTCTTCCGCTCTTTATTTCCTTGATTCCTGTAGCTATGTTAATCTCCAGAAGAGGAGAAACACTGTCAAGTGGCAACTACTGAGCAACATTTGAGGGCATTTTTTTTAAAAAAGGCTTATCTATGCTTCTACATGATCCAAGTGGCATGATGTTTTGGAGTGCTCCATCTACCAACAACTACTGGTCCAATAAAATTAAAAGTCAGGAAGGAGGCTTCTTTTTCATTCAGATCAGTTCTCTTTATGTGGTAGACAGTGAGACTATGTCTTCCATCCTCATCCACTCAGTACATATGCTCTTCTGCAGACGCTACTGGATAGCTATGTGCAACTGTAATGATCTATTACTGTTAATTTATATGCCAATACAGGCTTCAGGGCAGTTTACAAGTATAAAAAGCAATCTAAAAGCTGTACTGCCCAGCTTGTGAGATGGATTCTTAGGTTCTACCTAGAATAGTGTTGGCATGATGCGAGACCTACACACAAATGTTTCTGAATGTTAAGCCTATGAATAACCCCCCCCCCCAGTGGCAGACACCATCAAGAGGGGCGGGGAGGTGATCTCTCGTTCTCCACTATGGGTAAGTAGGAGAGTGATCTGGGTATGCATGTCGTCCAATCTGGCATCTTCTGAAACCTTGAAGAGCTCCTGAATATTAAAAACAAAACAAAAACTCACTTGATCATGAGAACCAAGATACAGGCAGCTCTCACCTGCCAGCTTTAACTTCCATCTCGAGGTTGAAATGTGTTGTACTGGTGGCTACAGCTCTGCCAGCGCCGTCACCCCATTTTAGCTTAAGGCTCTGGTAACTAAAGACCGCGCATTCCATTTGTGGGGGTTGCGGAGGTAAAGGCTTTGTTTTTGCTTTAATGTGGGGGCTGAAGGGACCAGTTCCGAGACTGTTAAAGGCTTGGATTCGGATTCTAAGAGAGAATGAAGGGAAGAAAACTTGTCATTAAGATAAAATTATTGCTTAGTTGTTGTTGTTATTTTTTTTAACCACAACTCATTGCAGAGGTGGGTTTTTTAAAACATTTTCAAAGCCACAGGACTACAATGATAAACAGAAAATGGTTTCCTGCCAACATCCACTTTGTAGCATCCATCTACTAGGGATGCTAGAAAGACAGAAGGACTCATGTACCTTAAGAACAGAAAAAAGAGAGAAGTTTTAACAGGTACATTTACCTCAATCACAACTGTGCACTGTGGAGTCATCTCTTCTACACGTCACGCTCAGTGATGTGCTTCAGATGTCACATTAAATCATAGTTAAAAATAACTGGTTTAATGCATGGGAGGGAAACCTCTACCCTCTGGAGCTAACTAGGCCCACCAGGCCTCCCCATTTGGTTTGGGAGAAGCCAAGGTGGCAAAGCCAGGCTCTGCTGCCCTACACTGGACATCACACACAATGGGGGTAGGTAAAAATCTGGCCCAGCCCTATACAATACTCTGTGCTTGCACAGCATTGTGCAAGGCAGTGTTTTGAAAAGGGCTTCTGAAGACCACTGTGGGCAAAAAGGGTTACCGGATGTCATTGTGACATCAGGTGACTGACCCACTGGTCAAATGCATCCCCATGAGGGATGGGGGAAGAAGATCACCACTCTTCTAGTATAAGTCAATAAAGTAAAGTATATTATGCACAGCGTGATGTTATGCTTTGCATTTTGATTACTTCGTGTTACAAGGGAGGGGGCGCTCAAACATGGAGTTGCCCCTTTCAGCACCTGCCAGTCATCTTGCTTAATTTCTACCTGAAAGTGAAACTGAGGCAAGCGAAACAGCCACAGGATGCCTCCTGTATTTCAGCCCCTGTAGCTGCACCTGATAAATGCATATTAGATTTTCAACATTAAGGGAGCTTGAAACCTCCTTTTAAGGAGAAAGGTTAGGCCCAAGTGAAACAGGACATAGAAATCTGGGTATCTGTGAGCAATGAAAAACTTGACAGGTAGCTACAGGGACTTAAAATATAATCTAAGGAAGCCCTTTTGTCCTCTTGGGTTGCTTTCCCAACCAAAATATTGCTCCCTTCCACCTCAGCAGCTTTCCCAGCCGCAGGAGAGCAAGGAAGTGGACAGAAAAGCAACCAGGAATTCTTATTGGGAAGATGGGCTGTTGAAAAAGTATTAAGCGGCACCACTGCATTGTTTAAACCCACAGCCCCTGTGTCATAACGAGGCTGTTTGTGTGCCCCCTGAATCTAATTTAGCTTGACTGTTGCATTAAGTGTGCGCCTGATGAAGCTATGTTAATCTGAAACTGAACTGTCTAATCACCTGTATAAAGTGTCAGGTTGGAGGTTCTCCAGAACATGGCTTGTAACTTTGTTGACAGTTGAGACTTGTCTTTCCCCATACTCTATATTGTAGCCAAGGATCTCTGCCCCATGGCAATTGGGCTCCTCCCACTGAAGAGCAAGGCACTTTGAGAGAGGAAGGCGGGCTTCCATCTGGTCTTCTTTGAGCAAGTGCAATACTGTCACTGCAGCTGGCACGGAAGCCGGGGTTGTGACCATGCTAGTCTCCCCAAACAATCCAGCACCAGCTATATTCGCGGCCTGAAGAAAGATGAAGGAAAGGTTGTTAAAATACGAGCAATAGCTAATTCAACAATTCAGTAGTTGACACAGAATTCTGCTCTGTGCAGAAGTTGGAAATGTTATTATACAAAATAAGAATAAGAAATTACCACTTGTGTAGGAGAGAGCTTCCTTACTTGGAAGAACTCTAGATCTTGCAAACAAGGGCTTGGTTACAAAGGTTGAAGCTTTTTTTAGCTTGGGGGAAAAAGGTATGTGTTGGGAACATGGCAGAGACCGGGGAGGGGGGGATTGAATGGTGCAGACAAAGTGGACTATTTTACTTCCCCTATTACTGGGGCTGCCAACCTTTCTGGACCAGATGGCACTTTTTGAATTTTGAGAGTGTGCTCTGGGTGCCAATCACAAAATAGCTGCTAGGGGAGGAGGGGCATAAGAAAAATGGCTGCCATTGGGAGCATGGCCTAACACAAAATCAGAGAGGCAGTCGCTTCTGAAAACCTCATGCTTTATTGAAAGTTCAAAAAGTACATAATCATATGTGCACTAAACATGATGTGACATAAATAAAAGAGAAAAAGAAAATCAACACCTGCACAGAAGAGAAAATAAAGGGGGGGAGGGGAACCCCCCCAAAAAACTATATACTTTACAGTGGTACCTCGGGTTAAGTACTTAATTTGTTCCGGAGGTCTGTTCTTAACCTGAAACTGTTCTTAACCTGAAGCACCACTTTAGCTAATGGGGCCTCCTGCTGCTGCCGCGCCGCCGGAGCCCAATTTCTGTTCTCATCCTGAAGCAAAGTTCTTAACCTGAGGTACTATTTCTGGGTTAGCGGAGTCTGTAACCTGAAGCGTATTTAACCTGAAGCGTATGTAACCTGAGGTACCACTGTACTAAGTTGTTATTATACTTCACCAGATCTTAACCTATTACTATTGTGAGAATGGATTCCAAATATAATTGAATTTGTCCATGGCAAGTCTGTGTTTATATGCAAGTTGTTCATAAGTTGCGAGTTGGATTGAACTCACAGTTTATTTGTAAGTTTGATTAAACATCCTCTCATTCTGTAATTTTAGCTTCTTCTTCTTCTTTTGTAAATACTCTCAACCATTTTTACCTGACTTTTATATTGTTTCCAATTTTCCAAAGATGCAACAGACAGCTTGATTTCAGGATGAGCAGTTGCATTTTTTGCATCCGGACTAGTGGAAGAATCGAATTGTGCCTCATGATGCAATATGACAGAATCACCTACTTCTAGCAGAGAGGGGTGGATAAAGTGAGAGCCATGGGCCATTGAGGATGCTCTGGGGTCAGAAGAGTCTTGAATAGTTGTTGTTTTTTTAAAAAAATCTTTCACGCAACACAGCTCTGGAATTACTGAGCTAACTTCCTGTTCAATATCTCATTAGAACAAATAGCTATTGAGCAAAAAAAAAGGTGGATGCATCCAGATTTACTTACCTGAACTCTGCAATAATATGTAGTTGCAGGTGAAAGCCCTCTCACTTCATAGGTCAGAAGAGGGCCACTGTATATTATCTGCATGGATCCTTCTACTTGGCCCCATTCTAATTTGTATTCAGTAACATCTGCACCATTGCCTGCTGGAATCTGAAGGAAATAAAACCAAAAAGTGAAAATTCAAAATTTCTCATCGATTGCAAACATATTCCATGTATATTCCTGTAGCACAGGAGAAACTTATTGAAAATAAGACTGCTGGTTTCTAACCTAATCCTTCCATTAGGACACTCCGTTATTTAAATATGTATACGCCACCTTTCTGCTTGATGACTGGACGATAGGGAAGGAACAGCTGACGACAGGGAAGGAACATTAAAACACAACACTGTTTTTTTATAAAGGCATCAGCTGATGAACACATTGACTACATAATGATGGCTTCCATCTAGTTCTTGGTGCTGCTCTTAATCTCTGCCTTTTAATCAAAATCATGGCCTACATGCAGTTGCATGGAGCCTCCCCATAGCTTTTAGAGCTGCATTTAGAATGAGAAGCAATCAAAGGTGCAAGAGAATCCCCAGGGTTCTCTGTGCTATGCTCAGCCCCTGCTACAGCAGTAGGAAGCCAAAGCTGATTGAGTTAGTTCAACCAACCAGTGGAAATGCAATTCTGCAAAGTCCCTTTGAAGGTGGCTACACCTGCTTTTCTCTAGACTAGGGTTCATGGACTGCTACAAAGAAAAGCACTCACAAGCAACTCACAAGTGCATCAGACAGTCCAGATACGATACAGGAATGGGTTTGGCTAGTGCCAAATTAGAGGGGGGGAAATCAGTCATAGTGCTCTATGGATGGTATTCAATGAAGTTTTACACAGAGCACACCTGCTGAAATTAATGGACCTAACTTAGACATGTTTATTTCAATGAGTCTCCTCTAAGGAAAAAATAGTTTACAAATCTATTTGGTTTACAAAAATGGCAAAGCGATATATAGTGGAACGCTAACTAGATAAAGAATTTAACAAAAGAAACAATTCCTACACCTTTCTTCTCTCTACCATCTTCTGCTTTCCGAGATGAAAATGCAAGCATGTAAACAAGTAAGGGCTGTTTTAGTTAGTAAAAGAGAGTTGGCTACCGAACAGAATTATTCACAAAATCCTGTATTTATGTGAAATGCGCAAGAATCTGAAGTGCCATACTGAAACAGTTAGTGTGCCCTATTGGATTCATTGATTATGCACACAAAGGCTTTTAATTATTAACAATTGTAAATTGAGAGTTTTGCAATTCACATTTATTTCAATAGGGCTTGAATAACAACCATGGAGTAGATGAATTATATGTAAATAAACAACATACCTCCCATGTGGCTACTACGCAAGTAGCTGTCTTACAAGTTAGCACAGGGGCGCGACATGGTTCTGGGGGCCCTGGAGCTGTAGAAAGCTCTGCCTTTTCTGAAGAAGGACCAAGCTGTAGGGAGAGAGGACCCCAAGATTAAAAAAGAGCAAAGAGATAGACCAATTCAATATTCTTACAGACTGCCAATGTTGTACAACTGACAAACTGGGAATGTTCTTTCTCTGGCTACTGAACTGTTGAGTCTATTTCAGTAGCATTCCTTACAAAACTGGTCTTCTATTAGCCCTCCAAACTTTGGATCTGAAGCAGAACCCTTAGTAGTTTACTTTTGACATGCTGGCTTTTATGTGATGTTATTTATTCTAATTTAAGACATTTCTAGACCACTTAATTGTAGAGTTGGAATTGGAATGGACCCTGAGGACCATCTAGTTCAACTTCCTGCAAAGCAGGAATATACAGCTGTCCCACACAGGGATTGAACCTGCAGCCTTAGGTATTATTAGCACTACAGTCTAACCAGCTGAGCTATCCTGTTCTATTCTCATTTATAAGAGGTGGTTGACATATTAGCAATGTAGCACGGCTGCATCTTATACTGATCTACTAAGTTTGCATGAAGGTACACATACATCTTCTAGTGCGATCCCATCAGGCATATAATCTGAATACAGTCGTACCTTGGTTGATCGAATGCCTTGGTACTCATCTGGTACTCCAGAACGCCGCAAACCCGGAAGTGAGTGTTCCGGTTTGCAAACGTTCTTTGAAACCTGAATGTCCAACACGACTTCCTATTGGCTACAGGAGCTTCCAACTGGAAGCTGCGCCTTGGTTTCTGAACGTTTTGGAAGTCGAACGGACTTCTGGAACGGATTCTGTTCGACTTCTGAGGTCGAGAAGAGGCAGCCATTATAGAGCAGCGACACCTGAAAACCTACTGGTTTCTTTATGTTCTGCCCTTCAGGTTTACTCAAGGAAAGGGATTCAGGATTCCTGCAGTAGTTACTGCCTGAGAGACTATAGCTCCCCTTAGGCCAATTTGGCTCTTGGGAACCTCCAATCTGCTAGGGCACGGGGGGAAAGCCTGCAAGTGATCAATTGGAAAGGCTGAGTGAAAGACTGGAGAAGCAAGCCTCTAGAATCTTCCCTTCTCACAAACTACTTTCCATCTAGTTCTCCATTTATTTCTCCTTCACTTTAAAAGGGAAAACCAAGAAAGTTCTCAGGTGCATTCAAGAATGGGAAAAGAGGCTTTAATATACTCAGGCCGAAATTAAAATCAGAGAATAAATAAAAATTTAGTAACTGACACAGACTGTCCTTCTAGATTGAAATAATTCTCTGCAGAAAACAAGCAAGCAAGCAAGCAAGCAAGCAAACAAACAAACAAACAAACAAACAAACAAACAAACAAACAAACTGAAAAGGGCGCCAGTCCTTCAACCAATGGCAATTGTTTCTGCTTTGAGATCAGAATGGTATATAGTCATTTGCCTGGATTAAAAATCACCGCCAGAAGACCAGGCAGGTAAGAACATTTACAAACTCCATTCCCCAGGCATATTTTAGGCAGATGCAGATGTGTGGGGGCAACAAGACAAGCAACGCTTGCCAAGGCTGTTTGGGATCTCTCAGATTCCATTTCAAATTCAAAATGACCCAACTAGTGGCGGCAGCTGAAGTAAATTGGAAATGGAGGTCAGAACAAATAGAGGCATTGCCAGGGTGCATCAGATAAAAGGGCAAGCTAAGCTCTTTATTAAGCCTGAAATATGGTGTGGGAGGATGACAGTAACATGTGCTGCCTAAATAGTTGTGGCCAGGTCATCATGCTTGCATGGGGAAAATATTTAAACACTGGCCAAAATTCAACCTTTCCAGACAAGTTTTCAAAACTATATGAAATTTAGATTTAAAGGCATGCAAAAATGATAACAATGCATACCCTGATCTGGATTTCCTGCTTCTACAACCTACCCACCCACAGATAAATTCTATAAGCAATTTGTTGTTATGAAAAAAGAATCTGATGAGATACCCCAGCTTTGTTGGCTGCTTGTGTCCAGAAACAGTATGTCCTCCCAGGAATGAGACCATTCACTGTGCATTCTGGCATCTCGCCCCGGTATATTTGCCTCCGTTCATCTCTGTCACCTTCTGCTATTTCCAGAATGTACTCTGTTATCTCTGAACCCCCATCCATGGCAGGGGGATCTGTAAAATAGGAATACATGTCACGTTTTGGGAGAAAATGTAACCTCAACAGAAGAAGACACCTTCACCCCAGTATGGCTCCCCTTTATCACATACACAGCCCAACAGGACAATGACAATAATCCGCCAACAGCATACAAATCAATATGGCTAACCTGATCCAAAACACCCACCCACCTCACTCACACACGAAAACAAAGATCTCCACAGCCAATCACAAACAAACAATCACACCCTAGGCCAACCCCAACCTCTCTCACCACCAAAGGAACACAAGTGAACAGCACAAGCATGGTGACACCAAACTCTACATACATTAAGCATAATAGAAACACCGCTACCCGACCCCACCCCATCCATCTCCCCTCCCTCCACCCCCTTTCTTTTTTTTTCCTTCTTTTTTTTCCTTCTCCCCCTAATGCCTCAACAAATGAAACAGATTTGTAAAAATGTTACATGGGGGGGGGGGGAATATGAGGCATTACACTTACAATGTAAACAAGAAAACCCTTAATAAAATAATAAAAAAACAAAAAAAATGAGTGGTTGTTAGTTACTTTTATTGCCTTATGATTGCCGCTGCCACCACCTTTAACAATGCTTGTCAGGGAAAGTTGGTGAGGCTGCTGGAAAGAAGTCTTTTCCTAGGGCGAAGGTCCAGAGACCCCAGCACCACCCAGGCTGAGCTCAGCCCAGCCGACTTTGTATGGTTCTGTGCACAATATACTTATGGTGTGATACTGATTTTTTAAAAAATAAATATATATATTTGATGGTTAGAATGCAATTTTTATTTTATTGGCTCCTTCCAGCCTTGTGAGCCCCTTGGACAGGGCCAGTGCCAACTTCAGGGGGCCCTTGGCGTGGTGCTGTTAACCCCCCCCCCCCCCAAATCCAAATTATGGCTGTAAAATATACTTTCCCTCTGTTATGACTGTGACAGCAACACTGCTCACTGCCCTCTCTGCAGGACGCCGAGGCAGCATTTTAGTGATGAGCAGGCAATGGCGGTGCAACTTTTAAATGGGAGCCAAACTACCTGCAGAAGCTGTTCACCACCTTCATCTACCCAAAGTACAATGCCTTGACCTATTATTTTAAATCTATTGAGTTTGTAGAGCTATAGGCTGGGTTATTGGATTTGGGGCATCAGGCTGGTGATGGGCTTCTGGCCATGTTTGAGCTGGTTGGCCTCTGGCTCTGCATTCTAAACAATTAATATTTAGAAAAACTAGTATATATATCTCTCTGAGCCCCTGGGGTAGAGGAAGGTATCTAATAATAATAATAATAATAATAATAATAATAATAATAATAATAATAATATCACCTACGCCTTTTTTTGCTGATCCAATTTGCAAGTGAATGCCCCCCCCCCCCATTTCCTGCCAGATCTTACCCCAAATAAGACTGAGTTCCTTGGTCTTGGGTCTTGCAGCCAGATACGGAGAATTACATGGCCCAGGAGGAACAGCTGATGTCTGAACAATGAGTATATCAGAGGCCTAGAAATGAAGACATATATTGGCTTACAGGTGTCGAAATACAAAACATCCGTTTCACATGCACTTCCAACATGTTCTTTCAAGCAGTGCTCTCTCTCTGTGTGTGTGTGTGTGTGTGTGTTAACTCTGCCTTCAGAACATGACAAGTCTGCGCCAAGTTAAACCCAAGTTCTGTACCTTCACTAAACCTCCATTTTTGTTGTTATCGTGATGTACCGTATTTTTCGCCCCATAAGACGCACTTTTTCCCCTCCAAAAATGAAGGGGAAATGTGCCTGCGTCTTATGGGGCGAATGCAGGCTTTCGCTGAAGCCTGGAGAGCGAGGGGGGTCGGTGCGTACCGACCCCTCTCGCTCTCCAGGCTTCAGGAAGCTCTGCGCAACCCTCGGGAGACCGGCTCAAGGGTTGCGCAGAGCTGCCTGCAATCCCGGGACCAGCGCAGCTCTGCGCGGCCACCGGGAGCCGGGGGAGAAGCTCCGCCCCGCTCCCGGTGGCCGCGCAGAGCTGCCTGCGGTCCTGGGACCGGCGCAGCTCTGCCCGGCCACCGGGAGCCGGGGGAGAAGCTCCGCCCCGCTCCCGGTGGCCGCGCAGAGCTGCCTGCGGTCCTGGGACCAGCGCAGCTCTGCCCGGCCACCGGGAGCCGGGGGAGAAGCTCCGCCCCGCTCCCGGTGGCCGCGCAGAGCTGCCTGCCGTCGCGGGACCAGCGCAGCTCTGCCCGGCCACCGGGAGCCGGGGGAGAAGCTCCGCCCCGCTCCCGGTGGCCCTGCAGAGCTGCGTGTGGTCCTGGGACCAGCGCAGCTCTGCCCGGCCACCGGGAGCCGGGGGAGAAGCTCCGCCCCGCTCCCGGTGGCCCTGCAGAGCTGCGTGCGGTCCTGGGACCAGCGCAGCTCTGCCCGGCCACCGGGAGCCGGGGAAGAAGCTCCGCCCCGCTCCCGGTGGCCCTGCAGAGCTGCGTGTGGTCCTGGGACCAGCGCAGCTCTGCCCGGCCACCGGGAGCCGGGGGCGAAGCTCCGCCCCGCTCCCGGTGGCCGCGCAGAGCTGCCTGGCGTCGCGGGACCAGCGCAGCTCTGCCCGGCCACCGGGAGCCGGGGGAGAAGCTCCGCCCTGCTCCCGGTGGCCCTGCAGAGCTGCGTGCGGTCCTGGGACCAGCGCAGCTCTGCCCGGCCACCGGGAGCCGGGGGAGAAGCTCCGCCCCGCTCCCGGTGGCCGCGCAGAGCTGCCTGCGGTCCTGGGACCAGCGCAGCTCTGCGCTGCCATCCGGAGCGGAGCGCTAAGCTCCGCCCCGCTCCCGGTGGCCGTGCAGAGCTGCGTGCGGTCCTGGGACCAGCGCAGCTCTGCCCGGCCACCGGGAGCCGGGGGAGAAGCTCCGCCCCGCTCCCGGTGGCCCTGCAGAGCTGCGTGCGGTCCTGGGACCAGCGCAGCTCTGCGCCGCCATCCCGAGCGGGGCGCTAAGTCCCGCCCCGCTCGGGATGGCGGCACAGAGCTGCCTGCCGTCGCGGGACGGCAGGCAGGTCTACGCCGCCATCCCGAGCGGGGCGCTAAGTCCCGCCCCGCTCGGGATGGCGGCATAGAGCTGCCCTCCCCATCGCCAGCCCCACAAGCTCGGGGGACAGCGGGGAGGCAGAGCGTGCCTTCCCACTGTTCCCCGACCTGGTTCTTCCAGCCCCGCACCTGGGGGGGGGGGGGGAATAAAAATTTTTTTCTTTATTTCCCCCCCAAAAAACTAGGTGCGTCTTATGGGCCGGAGCGTCTTATGGGGCGCAAAATACGGTATTCTGCATGTGGAAGGACAGTGAAATAGGGCGGGTCCTATACTCCAGTAGGTAGCAATCCTTCTTAACTGTGACGATTTCAACCATGGACCCAGGGGCAAAGTCTTGAAGGCAGATGATGCAACAAAGCTTCTGACACCCAGCAGGTCTGACCCACGTGAACGTCACCTTGAGTTCCTTTGTGTGCAATAAGTAAGATAAGACACTGCTCATCTACTTTTAAAGTCCATATTTTGCAGCCCTGCGAGGCCATAAACCTGCTTTTTTATATTTAATTAAAATGACTAGATGAAAATGGATATTCGGTGCTTTCGGTGCACATGCTGTGTATAGTGAAATACACACATCCCCCTCCCCTCATGTGTTTTTTAAAGGGACTTCCTTGCTCACCTGGCTTTGGCCACCTCTACCAATGCAGAAGACCCTCAGTCTGTATGACGTACCAGGGCTGAGCTGAGTGCATACATGTTCTCTCATGGAACCACTACATGCTACTTCCCATTTACTCCCTAAGAGAAAAATGAAATATCAATCGATAGTCAGGGGGTGGGGAGAAAGAGGGAAATGGACTTTTGCAACATTACAAATAGCAGTGTGGCAACTGGAACACCAAGAGGACCAAGGAGAGGACATGGATAGGGCGGGAGCGGATTCTCATTCCAGGCAAAGGAAAGACCTTCCACAGATGACAAATATTTGCTGCTTTCAGGCTTGTGCTTGGCAGCACACAATGGTTATAAATGGTTAAGAAGTCACTCGAGGATCCAATCTTGGCTAAAAAGTGAGTGCAGATATATCAAAACAAAATTACTATCTCTTAAGTTTTAAGTTAGACAAATCCAGGAGTGATCCCTGTCACGTACAGAAGTGAAACACAGACATGATCGTAACTAAGCAAATCATTTAACATGTTCGGTCACTTACCAACTGATGCTTCTGAAATTTCTAGAACATACACGGAGATGTCTGACCCTCCATTATCCTTTGGTGGATCTATAGAAAAGGCAGAATTTAGAAATGAAAAGAAACTCATGGTTTAAAATAAACACAACTAGTTCCATCACAAACGGAATTTTGGTCAAAATAAAGACCTGTGCTCAGAAAAAGGAGTCAGAGCTGAAAAACGACCCACTGTTTGTTTGATCCCGAGCCCTCCACCAGGTAACTATAGAGCCTTTCCAAGTTAAAATATCTGTACTGTTTTGAAAATTTGGCATTGAGTGACACATGGCCATGCACCAGATGAGGTGCAGTGTATGCAGGACCTAGGTCCCCCCCCTTCTTTCCATGTGGGAAGCAAAGAAAAAAGGAATTATGAGCAATACTGCACATCTATACATGCATGCTAAACAGGCAGCGATCCAGGCAATCGCAAAATGCATCAGCCCAGACTAATGAGCCTCTTGCTCATTACTTCTGTGCAGTTAATTACATGCTCATACAGAATCAGCAAAGGCAGAGAGCTGAATTGTAGCCAGTGTCTTTTCTTTTTATGCAACGGTGCAGATGGAGGGGGTGGTAGGGGAAGAGAGAGACCTGACTGCATAAAGTTAAAGTTCACATACCCCAGGTAACTTTCACATTATGTGAATGGATCCTTCCCTTTACAGCTGGTTTACTTGGAGGTCCTGGTTTGTCGGGGATTGTGCTGAATTCTACTACCTCACTGGGGGCACTTTTACCTTCACTGTTGTGAGCAAACACCTGTCACATCACAAACAGAACAAACATCAGCTTAAAAACAAACAAGCTTGCATTCAAATGCCTCTATAAAAAGATCACCAAGAGAGCCCTGTTGGAGCAGAGCAGATGATCCATCTTGTCTAGCATCCTGCTTCTCAGAATGGGCTGCCACATGTCTCTGGGAAGCCTGCAAGCAGAAAATCATGGCAAAGGCTGCTGCTCCCCAGCACTTTCAGTCACCTGGAAGCCTACTCTCTTTTAAAAAGGAAGACAATAACATTACTATTTGAGGAAAGGGATTTGTGAATGGTCCTGGTAGTTATGTGGGTGGGCAGAAGGATGAGACACGAAGGATGACTTGGTAAGAAACTGAAGTGTTCAAAGGGAAGCCTGGCAAAGAGGCCTGGGGGTTCTCACCATTTTCTGCCCCCACCCTCCCAAAAAAGCCAGGGGGTGTTATCCAGCGTAGCGCTGGGTTAAAATCACTTAGTGATATGCTTGTTGTGCGGTTGTTGCACAAGGGAAAACACTAATACAGCACCAAATAAGGTTGCACAACAAGTTTCTGCTGGCACTATGATGTTGGGATTCCTTTGCTGCACAACCTTTAAACTCTGCCATCTGCTAGTGCTCTTGTGGGGCTCTTGCGCTAGCAAACAGAAAACATTAGATAGGCTGTTGGATTTCCTATGGAGTGAAGAATCTGCCAGCACAGAGGAAGGTATTTCAAGGTTTTAAGAGCATTTCAAGTTATCTTGGTATTTTTTCTTATAACTAAATGAAGTCAGTTATCTGGACTACACTGAAGGGTTCCTTCCAAAAACTCCATTTTCTCATAGCGGATGTTTGGCTTTCCTGGTATCTGCATATAAATATATAAATATAACAAATATGATTAAGTACTACTTAATAATGCTTGAATTTGGTACATACTCTGAATTTATAAGAAGTGCTCCTTGTAAGGTCTTCTAAAGTGCAAGAAAGTTCATCTCCGTTGTACCCTGCTTGGAAACCATAATTCTGGGGTGGGGAGAAGATGAAGAAAGGGGACATTTGTATGTGCACATGCAGTAACTGCATTTTTATTACACCAAGGAAGAGGATGTTAAACATTCCTGAAGTCAATAAAACTGTAACAGAGAATATCCAGTGAATGAATTATATTTGCATAAAGCCAACTATGACAATTTTAATGTCAGCAGGTCAAATCCTTGTACCCAGGGTATATAGATGCATTAGCCCCACAGATAGAGTTGTATGCTATCATAACAGAACCTCCCCCCACAAGGTAAGTGATATCTAAGTAATCATCTCAAATAAAGAAGCAGATCAGGTTAGCCCCAGTTCATATCAGTCTATGTCCCACTCTGAGCCATTGACTATGCTTGCTTGCTGGCACCGATAGGAGTTGTAGCTCAGCAACTACAACCCACATAGGCTGCACAAGATTACAGTGACTACAAAGTCTATGACAGCCTTTAGGTGTGCTTCAGATGTTTACCTACTCACTGGACTTTGCCCCTACCTTCTATAGGTTGGACCCCTGAGCAACAACAACTCAGCATTAAATTAGTCCTGGAAGATTCAGGGATAGTCTACTACCAACTCCACTGGGATTTCTGAATGAGAGAGCATGTAATTATTTGCTAGGCAACATTCTAATCTGCACCAGAGGGAAGCTGCTCCTTTCTATTCTCCCCGCTTCCAAGCACCAGAAGCTTACCGAACCATCTTCTTCCATTTCTAAAACGTAGGTCAGAGAGTCATCTGTGGATACTCCAGCCGGAGGACTCCATTCAAGCGATAACCAAGTTACCCCTGCTTCTTTTAGCTTAGGAGGCAGAGGTGGTGGGGGGACAATTCCAAGTGTGTAACATACCAATGTTTCGCTGAACTCACTGCGGGGAGGAGTCAAAAGATTAGCAAGAACTTGCGTTGTTAAGAATGGAATGGAAACTGCAAAAAATTGCACAACCCGTTATTACCTTATCCCGATGTCATTTCTGGCTGCCAACCTGAATCTAAATTTTGTGGAGGGGGTCAGCTTGGTAATTTTGTGCTGCTTCAGGTGACCGTAGTAGCATTCCTTGTATGCGTTGTTCTTCCCCTTTTCAGAGAAACAAAAATGAAATCAGATAGCCCATTAAGGCAAGGCCTAACTAGCTCTGTGAGAACTCTTGGCTATACATGACAAAAAAAATTCTCCTTCATTTACAAAACAAAATCCTTTAACATAGAAAAGGTGCATTGAGGGAACAGATTGGCTAAAACTGCCCCAAGGGAATGGTTTGGAGCAAATGTGTTGTTGTTTTGTACAGGAACATTCCATCATGTTACATGAGTGTGTAAGGGCAGCCCTGCTAATGGCTGGTCCACCTGGTCCATTCTCCTGTTTCCCACAATAACTACCCCAATGGTTATAGGAAGCAAAAAAAAAAAAAAAAAAAAGGCAGGGTATGAAAGCAATGGTTAGAATGGCTGCCTGTGACATACTGAAATTAATCCAATGATGCAGAAGGATTTGGATAATTTTTTAAAACCTGTTGCTATTATAGTGTTCTATATCAGTATGGTTTCAAATAATACAAGCCACTGTGGGAAGATACTATGTTTAGAACAGCAGCTATTACATTTATTAACAGATAGCTTTTCGTTTGCTGTGGTTTCTCTGCGACTAGTATGCAGTGGCATGGCTGATGCCTACAAACCAAAATTGTGAAAATTGTTTAAACACCTAATTGAGCTCTTTGCTCTTGGCCTCTGGAAAGAAAACTGTCGAGATTCCTGACTAAAGGAACCAAGGTTCTATGATCCTATAACAACTGCTAATGTTTATAAATTTGCTTTGTAGGCATACATGAATTCTGATTCTAATTTTCAGGGTTGGTTTTTTTTTTTGGTGAAATTCAGAAAACCTGTCGCCTGGGCCATATTCACATGCACTTCAAAGTATCATGGGATTTACTTCCCTGGGGCAGTAACCATAGGACAACAGGTAGAACTGCATGAGTAGGGATCAAATAAATCTTTTCTATCTAACTAGGGGGCCTGCTAGCCTTTGCCAGATTTCTGGAGGTTTACAATGATTCTGAAGTGCTTAGTTATTCTATTAATTCTTTACGTGGCACTTTCCAAGGCACCAAGGGCAACACAATCCTTAATTTGTTCATAAAAAATCTGAAGCAGTTGATTCATGGGTATTAACACTCAAACAAAGGTGCTAACAAGTTTTTTCTCCCTCCAGTACCATAAAAATGGTTAAAACCACTTCCTTGACAAGATGGCAACCTTATAGGATTCTCACCCCTACTTGCAATATTTCCAGTTATAGAGGATCTCTCAGTGCTATACTGAAGACTGTTATTAATCTTACACAAATACAGAGCAATCCATTAGCCAGTACAAAAAAAAGGACTTGAGCAACATACAATTTCAGTTTGACAAGATTAGGATGTTGATTCTGAAATAAGGAACTCACCTCATCCCACTCTAAAAGGTAGTTAGTTATTTTGGAGCCATTGTCATTGGAGGTCTAAAAAGGGGAAAAGGGAAAGCTTTACTTTGCCTAGCTACTGAAAGAGGCAAATTTCTAGCTCACTATCCTAATAAGTAATAGGTCTGCCAATCCTGAATCGATAACATAACATAAACCTATTGCATGCATGCATATGTTCATTTATAACCAGTATATTGAAAACTAGTATTTTTTTCAAGCAGAAAAATGTATGCTCCCAGTTGCTATTGGACGCACTGCCCCACATCCCCAGTAACGTAGTTTATGTAGCTCAATATTCTATCCTATGTTCAGTTTGTGGTTTGTTCTGCAATGGAGTGTTGGCCTCTGTTAGAAGGTAGGTTTGCTGCCTACAGTTCTGTCTACTAGATTCACTAGTAATTAAGTGTGTCTTGACCTACAGAGGCACCCAGTTTCAGATTTCTGGATGTAACGGAACCATTTTGGGATACACTTTCAGAGTCAACAGCAATGGTCTTAAGTGTTGTCTCGGAAAATGAACATTCAGAAACAAGCAGCAACTACTTATTCTGAAGAGGACTGTGTACTCTGAATGTGGCAAGCAAGAAATGTGAGTGATTTTCTTTAGCATACACACACACACACACAAAGAGAGAGAAAGAGAGAGAGAGAGCTTTTTTCTGGGGGGACGCAGGGGTACACATACCCCTAAACATTTTGTGAATCTAAGTTTGGCCTCATTGAGAGGCAGTATTTCAATATGAGTAGGAAAATGAGAGTACCCCTAAACATTTTTTAAGAAAAAAAGGACCATACATACATACATACATACATGTGTATATAACACCTTACCCCCCCCCCCCCCAAGGACTGCAAGATGATTCACAAGGAAACCTTTTTAGGTTATACTTTAAGCCCCGTGTTTTGAATGAGAAGTCTACAGTAATGCTGAACATCTGATTTTTCTAGGAACTGTTATGTCCTGAACTACCTGTGTATCAAGTTTCATTAGGATGTACTAAAAATTTTCCATACTGTCAGTTAATCAGTGAGGCCTATGCATGCTTGCATTTACTTACGCTTTGCTCAGAGGGGAGGGGAGGAGGGTTCCAGTCCTTCTTCACACACTCCTTGTAATTCATCATTGAGGTTAACGCCTCAGGTAGAACAACACCTTATCCTACTGAACTTAACATGCAGTATGTTTGTTTGTTTAAACGAGATTCAGTTTAAATAAGTAGGACATGCAATGTTGCTGCGCATCCTTATCCGCTAATGTGAGTGTTCCCGCACAGCGAGCCAGCTAACCAGTCTCCTCCTGGATACTACAAACCGAGGTCAGCAAACTCCAACTCAGGAAGCTTCTTATCTGGCCCTCAGGACTTTTTTCAGGCCGTGCCTCTCACTAGCCCTGCTGCAAGCCCTCCTCTAGTGACTTTGCCTGAACGCAATATGTTCTTGGACTAAGTTAATGCCTCTTACTTGCCTGGATAGAAGATAGAGGGGTGTGTGTGCATGTTTGCATGTAGAAGCTTTTGGCTTTTGCATGGCCGGAATGTAATAGTCCAAATCTAATAGTTGCAACTGCTGCTAAACCCACTTTTGCCTTTGGCTCACTTGCCCATCACTGAAAGGTTGCTCTCAGGGTGAAAGCTGTCCCTCACCCATGCTGTAAGCTGTAAGTAAGGGATTTACTCCCCCAGTATTTTCTTTTCAAATTGACACCCAGCATTATATGTTCCTGAGCATGCTCAATCCTCACTGCGTACACACAAGCTCACTCCCTTTTTTGTACTTCTGCATACCACAGGGTTCTCCTAAGCATGGCAATACCTCCCTCTCATTTGTCTTGTTTCACCTCCATTTCTGTCTGCACTATATCACACAATTCACAATTAGAGGAACAATGGATTTACTTAAGATACGCTATAAATCTTGCTATTAAAAAATACCCTGGTTTAAAATCCATTTTGGCTTTTCAGTTACCTTCCACTGTAAATTCAGGCTGTTTTTGGTTCTGTTGATTACTTTCGGTGCAGCTGGAGGGTCTGGCTCACAACTATCTGTAGTAAAAGTCACCAGCTCTGAAACGGCTTCCTTTGTGGTACTACTTGAGGCTATAACTCTGTATGATTAAAAAAAAAAAAAAGTTAAGGAAGTTTTCCTAATGGAATTGAGATCTGAAAGTTGAGACTGTGGTTGGTCATAATGATTTGAGTCACAGTCACTTGTAGGATTGCATTTGGCAAACATAACATTCCTACCATGTTACAGGTCTGCCCCCTACTTAAGAACAGTTTCAAAGCCACACAGAACACACACACCCTGCACTTTTCCTTCAGGAACCCATTGCCTGTGTCTCACCAGGCTTGAAATGTAGGAGAAGATAACAATCTTTTCCCAAATTTCAATAAGGAATATACCTTGGTTCTAGTCATCTGCGTGTGCATAAAGAATAGCCACCCTTGCATTAGAAGAAGGCATCTTCACGTCTTTAATGAATTTGGTTGGAACGCTTAACACACTTGCCTTCATTTTGGCCTTCCCTATCCTCAGAGCCTCACTACTATGTCATAGCTGGGAACAATCTAGCCACCAAGCAGCAATACTCTTCTGTGGTTACTTTTTATATTGGGTAACTCTGCCCCCAAATGCAAGTTTTGCAAGTACCCTAACACAACTTAGGGTGGTACTGAGGCTCAGCGGAAAATATTTTGCAGGGGGTAAGTACTATTTGATATCTATTTATGTACAACTTTCTAAACAACTCTTCACCCTGATGGATTCACAGGGAATGGTAGCTGTGTGGGCATGTGCAATAATACATTATATTACAATACAAATCAATATAGATCAATCAACAAAAATGAGAGGCACAAATTATAAAACAAAAATGCAGTCAGAGGCTATAAAACCAGTTTAAAATGCCTGACCAAATAAAATCGCTTGCCCTGGTCTAGTATTTTGATGCAACTCCAGAAGCATTATTAAAAACAGTAAAGGAAAATATCTATTGCACCATTTGTATGCCTACGCTTTTCAGTTTTATCACCTGCCTTCCCCCACCTTCTCCAAATCCTTATATCTTTAAGCAACTTCAAACAAGGGAGGTATCTACAGGGCAATTCAGCTACTTTTAACAAGAACTGCTGTGTTCTCAAGTCTTTTGTTCTTGGTGCCCACCTGACATGGTAATCGGTTGCTGGTCTGAGATCATTAAGAGTAAAAGTCGTCTCTTCTTCCCTGCAAAAGGAAGAACCCATTATGATAGTGAGAATTAGATAGTTTCCACAACAACACCCTATGCAAACAACAACGCCATTTTTCTTTCAAGCATATCCTACGTAGTTTCCCACAATGTTGGATTAGTATCTCAAAACTTCTATCTCCCGGGACATCACAATTTAGCATTTGTCTGCATGCAATTCCTCACTGCCCAGGTATATAAGGAATTGTAGGACCAGTATTCCATGAAGGTGAGTGAACTGGCTGGCAAAGGAGAGATTAGGTGCTCCATTCCTCATCTGCACCCTGCACAGGAATTATTTTTTGGTTGGGAGGGGGGCAGGCTAACTTATGTGGGTCTATTTACAAAGCTCCCTTAGATTCTGCCTCTAGGCTGTCCTTAGAAAAACAGCACTGGAAAAAATCCATCAACTCTGTCTAAAATATTTTCTATGGAAAGTGAGCAAGGTGTCAGCTGAGATAAGTTGCGTGGTAAAATAAAGAAACTGGACTTACACATAAAATGATTTAAATTTTCCATTTCTACCACCCTTTGTGATTGCCACTTCATATCTGAACTTTGTAGAGGTGAGATGTGTTTCACCATTTTGCACCACAAAAGGAGGATCCCAAGCCACGACTGCTGACCTAGCTTGTATTTCAGAGACCTATAAAAAAAAAGGGAGGGGGATAATGTGACTTTCTAGAACATTCAAGAAGCATTTGGGGAAAATGCAGGTGGGTGCATTCGTCCCCTACACAAGTTGAAATGCTGGGTCTGGTTACATTTTTTGCCCCACTTTTTATAGTTCTTTAAGTCAATGCATTTTAAGTCAATGCAGTTCTTTAAGTCAATGCATGGTGGTGGTTTAACATACATTTGTGTCGAAGTACTCTAACGCGGGACGCGGGTGGCGCTGTGGGTTAAACCACAGAGCCTGGGACTTGCCGATCAGAAGGTTGGCAGTTCGAATCCCCACGACAGGGTGAGCTCCCGTTGCCCGGTCCCTGCTCCTGCCAACCTAGCAGTTCAAAAGCACGTCAAAGTGCAAGTAGATAAATAGGTATCGCTCCAGCGGAAAGGTAAACGGCATGTCCATGCGCTGCTCTGGTTCGCCAGAAGTGGCTTAGTCATGATGGCCACATGACCCAGAAGCTGTATGCCGGCTCCCTCGGCCAATAAAGCGAGATGAGCACTGCAACTCCAGAGTCGGTCACAACTGGACTTAATGGTCAGGGGTCCCTTTACCTTTACTCTGTCTAAAATACTTCCAAGTCTGGTTCATGCATTAACAGTTTCATTTCACAATAGCAGACAAGACCCAATACTGTCCTTTATACAGTAGTCCCTTTAACTGTTCTATAATTGCGTAGCTAGAAAAAGTAAGTCATTCATTTTGGTGGAGAACTTATATATATATATTTAGTATTGGAATGGTCATGTTTTCAAATCTCACGAACCTTTGCCTGTGAAGAAAAAACACACCTGTACATCTATTTTGCCAGGGATGCCTATTCTAAGCCAGGGCTGGCTAACCTTTTTTGAACAGAGAGCCAAATTCACTCCTGGCTGACACCTTACCACAAGCAGGTGTGGCCATCCCATATATACACATATATGCCCCCTCCTCAGCTGTTCAACAAGGAAGTTTATCAGTTCCTCTCCCCTCATCAAATGATCAGTCTGATAAATGAGGAGGGAGAGACCTATAACTCTATCAGGGTGCTGGGTTTTGCCTATCCCAGTTTTGTGACAACTTATTTCCATAGGGGCTAGATCATGCAGAAAAACCCTTTGGCTTTATAACACACTCACACATAAGACAAAACAGAGATTCACATGTTCTCCACATATAACTACAACAATAACAATAACAACAACAATAATTTTATTATTTATACCCCACCCACTGGTTGGGTTTCCCCAGCAACATATGATGGTGTACACATTTTTCCTATAAAAATATTATCCATTGGTAGGAGAGCTATCATGTATAGAGAAGGGGTAGAAAATAGTTGGGCTTTTGGGTGTCGCTGGACTCTGAACTCCCATCAGTCCCAGCCAGCATGGTCAATGGTGAGGAACAATAGGAGATGCAGTCCAGCAACATCTGGATGCCCACATGCCCCCTGACCTGGCTTAGACTATCTAAGATTCCTACAGCATTGTCATTATATACAAGAAAAAGTACATCCATTTTTATCTTAATCAAATCAATGTAAAACATTGTTTATTTTACATCATGTCAAAGACAACAATATTAAATAAGAGTCTTTAAAACAATACGATAGGTCGGTCATTATAAAATGAACAGGAAAGCAGAAATCCTATCTTAAAAAAAGTTTTAAGCAGGTGGTGAATGACAGGAGGAATAAATGAGCCTTCCAAAGAACACTCCACAATTTAGGTAGGTGCATTAATTGAAAATTCCAACCAGCCCCCCCCCCCCCCCGCTACAGTCAGGATGTAGAGACTATCATCCATGTCAAATCTTGGGGAACAGGCAGGACACTGCAGAAGGAAGTGGTCGTTTATGCAAATGAGTTCCAAGGTTTAAAGCTGATCACAACTATAGTGAATTTTTTTTAATGCAGCCCATTATTCTTGTATAGTCTATGTGTTGACAGTACTGATGGTTCAGAGAAGAAAGCCCACCACAGATCAGGATGGGGGGAACTTGTGCCCCTCTAGATGTTGCTGAACTACAACTCCCATCATCCCTGGCTATTGCTCAAGTTTACTGGAGCTGGTGGGAGATCAACAAAGTTTGGAGGTTGAAAGGTTTCCCATCCCTGCTGTATATACTCTTAGATGCATCCAAATTCAAAACTACTGAATCAGTTTAAATACCATGGATTGGAAAAAGGAACAAAAGGAAAAAGAGAGAGATTGAGAGATCCAGGCAGTCAAGTAAAACATTTGGTCACCTATTTTGGTCTGGTGATTGCCCTAATTATGTAACCTTTCTCATTCTCCTCTTTCTCCAGCTGTGAAGTTGGTTCAAAATTCACACACAAAAGAAACCTAAGTTAAGCAGGCTTTGTGTCAAACCCCATAATTGTCATAGCAAGGGTTTCAAAATATTTTCAACTTGAACGTTGCCCAACTTCAAACCCCTTAAACTGGGTGTCTTATATTCAGAGAACAGCTATGGCCGACTTTTCCCTAAATGCCCCACTGCAATATCAAAAATCAGAAAACACCCATTTGCTTCTTCCACCTATTCACTAGAGTTTGCATAGCAAAGTCATACAGAATGTCATTTTCCACAGTTATTTATCAACTATGAAAACTCCATTTCCTTCTGAGGATCCTGACACATTCTCAAGTATTGTAAACAAATCTTGTTTGAGCCAGGTTTTGTAAACAGGTATGTCTATTTTGAAAAGATATGCCACATGCTTATTATAACGTCTAAAATATATCACTACTTACTGTAGGCTTACTGATGCTTAAGGGATCTTGGGATTTTCTAGATTCTGTATCAGATTCTAAAGAAAACAAAACAATAAACATACACCACATTGTGAGATGGAGAGGAAATGAAAACCCCCATCAAAACATTTCTTATTTAACTGCAAACCAAATCGGGACACTTATTAGAACAACAGTAAATGCTGTGCAAAGTTCATTGCCCTTATTTGTTTTGACCACTGAATCAGCTACATATTCAAAGTGTGCAGAAGTAACAGAGCTGCACAGACTTCCTTTGAGTTTGACTCACACCATCAAGAATCTGTGCATATCTTGCTTTTCCTTTGACTGATGGAATTTGAAAATTCTACTGTGCTAAAAGTCTTAACAGTAACCTTGTTCATCAGCTACGTTATTTTGGGAAGACAGTTTGAAGGAATGATACGATGAGATTTTATGCATTTAATAATTAAGACTAAAGTTTCAGCAAGGAACATTTAAACGATTGAAAGCAAAACCCATGCATATACATACTCATGTTTTCAGATAAATTTCATGTTAGTTTTTCTAGTTATCCTGCCAAGGCTCAAGATTCAGGATACTAATTCATGCAGAGGACTGAGTAAGTCAACAGGAGCAGGGAAGCCTCATAAGTACTGAGGTTCAGGTCTGAATGTAGATGAAGTACCTTTTTCTTTTAGCTTGCCAATGAGGTCTATCTATTTTTATTGTAAATACAGTACACAGTTTCCAAATGATTCCTGTTTGCACTTCATTTCTTCCTTCCATGATAGGCCAAACTACAATTCTGGCAATGAGACTATACTGCAAGAATTACAGTGCATTTGCTCCTATGCTCTCAAGCAGCAGTAGTTTATTTTAATAGTAAGCCATTTCACCCTCTGAAATGCCCACATTGCCAATTCTGTGCAAAGTCAACCAAGCTGGCACAGATGCACTGTACTGCTGAAAGAAAGTACTGCTGTTCAAGAGTGTAGGTGCAAACGTATGCTTCAGCTGGTCTGCAGCAACATCCAGAGAAGCACACATGCATTTATTACTCAGGTAACAGATTTGCTGTATGTGCACATTCTGGCTTGGATCCAAATAACCCCTAATGCAAGAGAATACAGTTTTTCTCACAGAAGGTGGACCCCACACCATACTGCATACTGTTAAAGGGCTCCCTTACCCCCAGGAGCAGCTTTTCAGCAGGCACAAACAGCTACAGAAGGAAGAGGATGTGGGAAACCCCACTGCATGAGGAACCTGGCTCATGGTACTTTGGATGCGAACCTTTGCTCTTCACAGTACACAATACAGTATTGTTAAATAAGTCCCCTTTGTGAAGTCCACTGAAATCCAGAAGGTATAACTGAATTTTGCTATTGATTGTATGGGTAAATTCACCAAGAACTTAGGTCCAAATGGGCATACCTGTCATTGGCTGTGTATGAATGCACACAAACATCAGATTTCAGCCATAGCTAGTCCAGCAAATGTAGTTCTACATCAAGCTTCTAAGTTCTAATAATTAACTTCCTCATACAAGAAACACCTCTTCACCTAGGCTTTCTCCACTGTCCTTCAAGGAAAAAAAATCACTTCTCACTGGCAAGAATCAAGGCAAAGAGGAAGATTAGGAGGTGGGATTGGGAGGGGAGGACCAAGAATGGAAAGGTGGTCTAAGGAAACCTGAATCTTTTCCCAAACAGTGGCTTAATTATTTCATATTGCATATTGTACAGAATTTTGGAATGTGGTACTTTTATTTGCTTTTAGATTGCTATGTATACTTTATTTTTAGTATATGCATCCTGACTTCTTGCGCTCTCATGTTACACCAGGGATGGGGGAACCAGTGTCGTCCCCGTCATCCCCCAGGTCCTGTTGCCCTGAAACGCCCACCATCCCTGGCCATTTGCCACAGAAACAGAATGATTTTTCCAAAGGAAGACTGCAAATAGGAAGATGCCAACAACAGTAGAAGAAAACATTTTCAATGGCATGCTTTTCATTTGAGTGAAAGCATTAGGATCCAGTTCCCCTCTCTTGCAAGTCAGTCACCTACATTCATAATGAACACACTGCCACACACTGTACAGATGTGCTGCATCGTGTCTGACGTTCTCTACTGTCGACATTGCTGACATACTAAAGGAACATAGATAGCTAGTTCCTCCTTTGTTTCATAAGAATGCTTTGCCATTTGCTTTTATTCGCAATGCAGAATACACATACTATACGAAATGCACATTATATTCCTAAAAAGTTTCTACTTACCTCCCTTTCCTGAATTGGCTGCTTGGCTTTCCCTGGCTTTCCTCTGCTTGCCTTGCCCTCCTGACCCTTGCTGTCCCTTTCCATGTCCATTCTGAACGCCGGTGCTGGACGAACTATTAACTTTCTGAGGTGAGGAAGGAGGGCTGTTCGGTTTATTATTTGTGTTTCCACTAGTCTGTCGGTCTCTTATCCGTTTCTTCAAATGCTCCTGCATTTTGAGAGTTCTTTCATCTCGCGGAGGAAAATTAGCTCTGCCATGGGAACGGGTCTCTGTAGGGGCACCAGCAAAGAGAGCCCATTAGATGGGACACAGAAACAGCAAGACTTTCATTTTCAATGATCCGGTTTCCCCCTCCCACCAAATGTAAAAGCCTTTAAGGCTTAGCCAGATTAAACAACCAATATATATATAAAAAGAAACAAATACAGTTATTGTAGCTACTAATTATTCTTGTAAACTAATTTTATAACTGTAACATAGATAGCATATGTGCACATGTTTATAAGAGAAAGAATGGCTGCAGTTTTCTACCATAATACTGTGTACTGCACAGAGGCAAGTGCCATGATATCTTCTTCCTTTTTTTTTTTTTTTGTAAGAAAGAAATACTGCAAGCTTCAACTTCTAACTCTCACTAGTCCACTTGGTTGTGATTTGCAAGGACCAACTCCACCTGCCAGGGGAATGGGGCAAGATAAGAGCCAGCTATGGCAATTAAGTCTGAAATTCTAAGCCCACTTACTTCATAGGATTTGCTCAATTCAACAAGCATGGTGGGACTGAGCAGTAAACCAAGTAAAAAGCTCCCACCGACAATTGGAGCTTAATGCCTAATTGTTATGGGGAGGTGGCAACTGTCCTTAGGATGGAAGTCCTTCCCCACCCTGCATAATTAGGCTTAGGAAATGAAAGCTAAGTTTTGACACAACTAGGAGCACTTTTTAAAGCCTTATTTCCTGTGAACAGCTCGGAGGGAGTAAGGAAGACAGGCTGCAGGCTGGCTCCAAAAGCACAATAGGCCAGCAAACCCCTGCCCTACGGAAAATGAGATCAATAGTGATAGGGAAGCTGCTAAGAATGCGTCTCTGCATGTTCTTGCTGCTTGGCCTTTGTATATGGCAATGAAGAAAACACTTGTGATTCTTAAATGTTGTGAAGGAAGGTAAATTAGAAAGCCACATCTAGGCTATATAGGACCCAAGCCATTTGGGAGTTTGTGCCTAAAAGTGAGTGGGAAGACACTGCACACAAAGCACTGTTTTTGTTGTGGATTTATCCCACTTGGAAACAGACTTGCTGCAATCTGCATCAGCTGCAAAGGCATATAAGCAACCCCAAAGAAAGCATCAGACCTAAATACAGGCAAGCTAATAACGGCACTACTTCTTACCCTGTTCTTGATAAAGATGCTGCGGTGGTGTATGCTGATGAACGAACTGTGGTGGTATTTCCCCTCCCGGAACTGGAGGATACACTGCATGAGGTGGATGGGGTATCATAGCAGGATGAGGGTGCATATAATGCGTCACATGTGGGGGAGGGGGAGGAGGAGGGTGAATGGGAGGGTGGTATTCAGTAGAATGTGGCAGAACTACAACCTTCCGGACTCCATTTTCTTCCACCATCTGTAATGCAAAACCAGTATGTTGTATGTATGTGTGTGTTTTAAAATACAAATACATTTATTTTTAAAGAAATCTAACCAATTCAAAAAAATGGGCATACTGTAACTATCTTGAATCACATTGTTAGTCAACTTCTCAGACTGGCTTGCAGATCTAACAAACAAGATCCATACCACCACCACCCCACCACTAGCTCTACTACAGAGATGTTCAGGAAGATTTAAGGTAGTACCAGCTCTTCAGCCCAATTGCTGAATATCAGCAAAACCAGCCACAAGCTAAAATCCAGTAGCTAACATGCTGCACAGATACTAAATGTATACACCTCCAGGTAAGTAAGTCAAACAAAAAACCCTATTCTTTCCATGAAACTGTACAGCGTTAATTTTTCTTGTACCAGCACTTTCATAAAATTAAAGCGTTAACCGAAAGCATGCTATGGGCCATCTGCAACATCGATCCAGTTTGTATTGAGTCGAAGTATGCCATAAAACAAATACCCTATCCTTTAACAAATTATTCTGCCTGAAACATGTTTAGTTGAGCCAGTTGGTTCCTAGCTGGCCAAACAGGAATTACAGAAAGTTGGTATCACTGGTCATGTCAAGCACACCCACAACTGGAGTTTCCCAACTTATGATAAGTCAGAACTGATGGGAAACATTTGTCCTCAAGGGAGAAAGAATGTGTCGAGCCATGGATTATTACAAGAAAGGTCACCTGAAATGTGACCTCCAAGCCAAGCGCCATTAACTTGTGGATATGTTAATACAATAGCATAAAACAAAACACAAATATTTCCTTACTTGGTTATGAGCACAGGTGTGCTTAATTCGATGTACCGTACTTTATGTATAAAACTAGGTTTTTTTAAACTAACATAATGTTAAAAGGGGGGGTAGTCTTATACACGGAGGCAATCTCCCCCCACCTTCTTAATTCTGAGTCCCCCAAAATAGGGGACGTCTTATACACAGGGGCATGTTATACATGGAAAAATACGGTATTTTAGCATAAGCTGAGGTACATTCAGTACTTCATGCATTTCAGTAAAAATGCAGGAAATGTACATACACTACATTAATATGTCAGTTCTATGAACTAGCCCACATGTGGACAATCCATGGCTTCAGACCAATCCTTGGTGGCCTTCCGTACAGCTTATGCAGATGCCCAAGTTGCCCTCTGGTGCCAAATTCCAACTCACCTTGAGCTTCCCTACCTATAACAATCATGCTTCATTTAGCATGCCCAACAGCAATTTGGTGGACTGGAGCAAGATGGGTGGGCAATTTAATAGCTGTTTGGCAGACTGGGTAGAGCATTATTCCACAAGTATGTGGAATCTCTGGCCCTGTGGATGATGCTTAATTACAACTTCTATCAAACCACTGACCATGTTTCCTGGGGCTGATGGAAGTTGTAGTTCAGCAATATCTATAGGGCCAAAGGTTCTCCATACTTGTTTTAAGAGCTCTGAAGATAGAGCCAAATGCTTTCCCAAGGACTGGCCCCAAATATGTAGGATTAACTGATGCTCTATTAAAATGTGTATTAACCTTAGGGTCAAAAGACCAGTTTGAGTGTTGCACAATCTTTATCATATGAAGTGCTATCAGATGGCTTGGGCAACCCCAAGACCCCTTTGGCCAAAGAGACAGTCACTTTAAAAGTTATTAAAAGGCAGGAGGAAAACATATTTTCTACATCCTTTCTCTAAACCACGATAGTAATGTATTGATAGATTCTAATGCAGGCTTCCTCAAACTCGGCCCTCCAGATGTTTTTGGCCTACAACTCCCATGATCCCTAGCTAGCAGGACCAGTGGTCAGGGATGATGGGAATTGTAGTCTCAAAACATCTGGAGGCCCGAGTTTGAGGAAGCCTGTTCTAATGTGTATTGGTACTACAGCAAAGATCTTGAAATTCAAGGCCTTCTCAAAGATTCCCTTTCAGAGTCAAAAGGAAATGATAAGCATACTCCAGGAAGTGCCTGACTCAGCTCCATGAATCAAGAGCGCTATAAGGGTTCTCTCCTAGGATGGGCTCAACACTCAGAGCAAAGTGCTCCTGAGTCATTTAAGCAAATGAGAAAGGATGCCACAGCTGAAGTGTTAAGGAACCATATATATTCCCTGTACATATATACCCTCCAAGATAGAGTCTTAGGTTCTTAATGGAATCTGAGAGTTTGTAGTGATCCCAATCCCCAATTCCAGACAATGGCAAGCACCAACTCGTCCATGAAATTCTTTTAAGTTACAGCAACCCCCTCTCCACAAACTCTTGCTTCTAGGTCACCTTGTTCTCTTGGAGAAATCACAAAGGACCTGTTCTAGAGGAACTATTCCCTCACCTGAAGTGGGAAGGATCGTGCTGTGTTTAAAGATGTTAACACTGCTCACAGTGTTTTTAAAATAAGTAACTGAATGTTACTTGTAAGCAACCTTGCTAAGATTTATACCCTGATAGGCAGAATATAAATTAATAATAATGAGAATGTCGTCATCATTAAAGACTTGGAGAGGGGGAATAGCATGCTACTTGTGTTGCTATACTTTCAGTCTGGAACCATGGGTGAGATAAGGCTCAGTCAATAATTGTTCAATGTATTTTCTTGCCTGTTTCATTTGACTGGCTGCCAAACAAAGTAGGGAAACCATACACACTGAAACCCTGGCCTGAACCAAGACCATAGAAGCTGCAACTATCTCAAACACATGCAAGATAAATACTGGTTTTCATTAACTGTGTCTCCTGGTTCAGGTCCTGACCAAGTTCTGCTTCAAAGAACCTGCCTTGTAGTGGACAGAGCAGAGAGCATCAACTGTTTAGACCACTAGGAAGCAACAAATGGGGGGGGACAACTATGTTTCAGGATGTTAGAGCCATGCTGGATCAGGCCAAAGGCCCATGTAGTCCAACATCCGGTTCTCAGTGGCCAATAAGATGCCTATGGGAAGCCCACAAGCAGCTCATGAACCCAGCAGCACTCTTCCCACCAGCATTCTCAAGCAACTAGTATTCAGATATCAGAGTTAGTAACCATGGATAACGTTATTCCTCCATAAATATGCCTAATCCCCTTTTACAGTTGTTCAAGTTGGCAGCCACCCTTACATCATGTTGTACAGAATTCCATAGTTTAACTATGTGCTTGGTGAAGCACTTCCTTCTGTCTTTCCTTATTTCCCCAAAATTCAGCTTCATTGCATGGCATAGGTTCTAGTTTCTACTCTCTACGCGCTTTCTCCATTTCATGCTCAAGTTTATACACCGTTGTCATGTCCCCCTTATTCCATTTTCTAAACTATTATGATACCCCACCTGGAATGTGCGTCTTTCGTAGCTGCTGCAGACTGGGTCAACATTTTCACTACGCTACCCAGCAATATCTGTTTCCTGGCCAGTCACCATCAGTTCAGACCCCATTAGAGTGTATGTAAAGCTAGGCTGTATTTTATCCTTTATTACATGAATCCCATTCACCATTTTAATGCCCATTCAACCCAGTCTGGAGAGATTCTTTTGGAGTTCCCTGGAATATATTTGTGTTTTATCACTCAGAACAACTGGGTGTCATCAGTTTCCTAATCTCAATTCATGGCTGTGACATGGACTCCAGCACCCTCTCCTTTTAGCATTAACTGACGTAAAGTGTTTCACCTGCACTTAAATAAATGCACCAGTAGTTTCAAAACCTGATTTCAAATTATGCTAAAAGCAAACCACAGACAGCATTAAGCACAGTGCAGATAACAACACTTTTGTTTAAAGAAAGAAGATAATTTACATGGTAAAGTGGGGAGGGTGAGAAAGAGGGCAGGTAGCTTGCAAGGTGCACCTGATTTCCCAACCATGGTAAAAAGACTAGGAAACGATGCACCAGGTCCATAGCAAGGAAGCGAGAGGAGAGATAAGATCTGCTTCCATCACACTTTCCATTTAACACCTTTTTAAAGCATTGTTCAGTGGGAAATCATCTTCTTTTTTCTTGGGAAATCTCTCTCTTTTGCAAAACCATCAAAAGACTCCTACCTGAGATACATAACCAGGAGGCACATAGATTGGAGGCACAGAACCATTTGTTGACATCATAGGAACATGTGCTGGACCTAAAAGGAAACCAAGCAACAGAGTGTTCACGTCTGCATACTGTACTGAAGTGTGTGCAGTCATGGTTCATTTGGCAATCTGATAACCTAAATGGTGATCATGCATATGCATACACATTTCATTCTTATGTAAAAGGTTTTCAAAGCAATTTTCAAGCCTCTTCAAAGCTTCAAAATGCCACAGGGTTTTTGACCAAACCAGGTTGCATAAGAAACTGTATAGCTAGAGTGGTTGGTGGACATAAGAAGTGGAAACACAAAGGGATGTATCAGAGATGGCCTTCACAGAAATGGCAAACCTAAGAGAATTTCTTAATCTGCTGGAAATCATCACAGAAAAGCATGAACCAAAGAGATATGTTTTTGAAAAACCATGACTGGTAGAGTCATATCTCAGAAAATTAACACATTAAATTACTGATGAAAAGACCTGAAGCAGATTTTCAAGGACACTAATGATACATCAATGCTATCAGTGAATGAATGTATTACAACTTATGTAGATTTATATTGGTAGCATAGTTTATTAATACTTTTAAGTGGCAGTAAACCCTCCCCCCCAATGTACACCAACTTAATGGCCACCCCACCAATGATTTTTTTAAAACAAACTTACATGTAAATATGTTGAAATCAATGTGCTTAACCTTGGCTTTCCACCCTGCATGGACCAACTGTAATCAAGAATGCCTCCCCAGCACCCTGCTCTGTGCACCAGCAGGCCATACTATGGCTTGCTGGGTCATTTTAACCCAAATAGTTGGAAGTAAATTGGCAAAGCCCATGCTTGGAGGAATTAGTCCAATGGCTACTGCTAAGCCTGCTAAGCTACTGCTAAGCCTACAATATGTCAAGCAAAAAAATACAGCGATGATGTGGGTGTGTGATAATATATATGGGTGATCTAATGAAGGGCCTGTTTTCCTTCCCACATGGTGAAGACTGTTCCAGAAACAAAATAATGCTTAATTAGTATTGCTTTCTACTACTAAAGGGAAATTAAACTAATGCAGTGAAAAGACAGCAAGTAGTTTATGCACTTTCAGATCTTTGTCACATCCCACAGGAATTAAGGAACATCTCTCCCTCCACCCCCAAACTTCTACTTCCTCCAAAGCACCAGAAACTGACACAGAGACAGATTGCTGGGTGCACGGAAATATGCCCAATGAAAATTCCCTTATGAAGTCAGACTGGATGAGTTCTGCTCACACTCAGGATCTGACTGTTTATCGTGCTTCGGGTGAGAAAGGTTTCCACCAGATCAAACTAGCAGCATGACCTTGGGTTACACCCACCATGAGACACTTAGCACTTGGCTTCTCTGCATTAGCCACTTCAATTTATTTGCTCCATTAGGAACCTTGTGTGTTCTCTGCTTGTGGACTGGATGATTTAATTATGGACAGGGTGTGTGAGTGTGAGGAATGCATGCTGGTAGAAGAGTGACCCTGACTTGTAGCAGGTAATCAACCAAGATGAAAGTTTGGTCCCTCTGAATAAAAACTCTATATTGTCGCAAAATCATAAACATTGGATAGTATGTCCCAATCACAAGTATTTAATGTACTGACACAAGAAGGCATGCAAAATCAAATAAAAGCAGTTTCAGGTGACAAATGATATAAATGCGTATGAATTCATCACCTGGTATACATTGAATGTGTCCATCTTCAGTTCTAATTGTGAAAGTCTCTCCTGGATTTACCTGTACAAGAATAACCTAAGAACAAACAAAACAAACAATGCTTTCAATCACATCTGGAAGCAACACCGTTTCCCAGAACACACACACATGCGAAAATATTGGCAATACAATACTAGTTCTAAACTGTTTCTACAGTTAACTATTCTGTAACTAGGGATGTAAATATTAGTTGTAGCAGCCTTGTAAATAATCCCACAATTATTTTGTAGTAGACTTTATCTACCTGCCTGCTCTGTACACCTATTAGTCATTTATTGGGGGGGGGCAGGTAAATGCTTTTGAACAGCTTTCCTGGCCACACTGAAGCAATTCTTTTGTGCCATACACCAATTTTCTATTGCTTTGTGCCTAAGTGACTTAAGACCATTTACACAAAAAACAAACATTTCTATCCCAATTTTAGCTGCTTTCAAAAATTTAGGACTGGGATTATATTTCGGCTGCTCAACCTGTTGAAAGGCAAGAGTATGGCCACAGGCAACATATGAAATCTGCAATGGTCTGTCTGCAGTGGATGCCTGTTTGCTCCTGAGATAGTTCAAGGTGTACACTGTTATCTTCAAAGCCCTCAATGGCCCTGTGCTCAGAGTATCTGTGGGAGTATTTCCTCCAATATACTCAAGGAGATGTACCACATTTGCTTTAACTTTAAATCATTTATATCTGCAGACTTTTTCTGGTACACTGAACAATTTAATCACTTTGGGACAGCTGTCAATCACCTGAAGCTACAATGACATCAGGTGAGCTGTTTTCCTTTGCCCATACAAACCAAAAAGGCTTAGAAAGCATGGGGTTTTGTAGGCACCGCCAATCAGCTGATCAGCAATGAGTCACATCTTATCTGTCATATATGATATCAGCTTGTGGGGCAGGTGGGTATGACTTTGCTGAAACAGAGTTGCTGATCCAACAGAAATGTCTGGTGGTCCTAATTAGGTCCATGGGCTAGAAGTTAGGGAGTGAAGTAGCAGGTGATATGGATCAGGCAGCAGCTGAGGCCCATAAGAGCTTCTGCCAGTCAGAATAGATAATGTTGCACTAAATGGGCAAATAGTCTCCCTCAGTATAAGGCAGCTTCCCATATAGGTTAAAATATTTTAGAGAAAGCAGCACCCTGAACTTAACAGTATCCATTCTGCAAAACTGTGTGGATCAATCATTTTTTAAAATCAGTTGACAGTAACCTAACTAAGCCTTTCTTCTACACACACTTACATTGTGACCAGAGAAGTATAGTGGCAAATTGCATTGTTTCTCAAGAATGTTGCCTCAAGCCAGCTGAAAGTCTAGTACCCAAGAATAATGCCCTGTACTTGTTTGTTGTGCCCAGAAAATGTGAAAACACATGCTGGAATTAGCCAAGGATAGAACTGTAGAAGGTGATTTATTGCAATATGCAGAAGTGGGAAGGGTTGTAAAGCATATTTTGCATCTGAAAGGTCCCAGGTTTAATCCTTGGCATCTTCCGTTAAGGCTGGGGAAAACTTCTGCATGAGAGTCTGGAGGGCTCTTAGTGTACTCAACTAGATGGATCAATGTTCTGATTTGACAAGGCCAATTCCTATGTGCCTATGATTTTCAAAACATCAGCCACAGTTGTCTTCCTTTTCTACAAGCGTTTGTAGCCTGCAGCTTTCTGAATAGCTAATTAAATACTTTTCAAGCTCTGAATCAAACATTTTGCCATTATTTTTGGAAAACAACATTCTTAAGGTTTGCTTCTCCCCACAGTGATTCTACAAAGTATGCTTTGTGCCATGTTTATAGAACTAAAAGTCAAAATGAGCAGCTTCTCATAGAATTTAGAAATAGTTTTGCTAGCTTGTGCTTTGATTTTAAGCTTAATTTCTCTAAATATGGAAATGCACTTTTTTCACCGTGTTTTGTCTAGAAATGTTACAACCAAAGACAGAAAATGTACACTCAGAAAAGAGCCAAGTCCACACATATGTTGATCATATAATATGGACAGGAAAGGTCAATGGTGACCTAACGCCACCAGAAAAATAATTACTGTCAAAATATGTTGTTCATACTGAACAAGCTTTTTTCCCACAAGAACGAAAAGACCAGAAGCCTTTGGATTATATCCAAATTAATAGTCACATTGAGAGCCTTTCTGATTACAGAGCAGGGTAAAAATATTTTAAATAATATAAACTTTCTCCTGCATGAACTTCATTGAATTAAATGCACAGACATTCCGAGGACACCAGGCTCTAAGACTATACAAAGGATACAATAAATAAAACATTTAATTTATTAAAACGTTCAACTTTGGAGTCTTCCCAGGGCTCCCAAAGCTACTTATAATGTGTCATAGGTGGCTGCTTTGGAGAAACTTAAGTCCAACCCCCAGTACTAGCTCTCCACCCTCTGTTGCATGGAACTGGCTGCACAGAGAGGAAAGGCATCTTCAAGGTAGTGAAGAGAACCATGGCAGAAAACAATGTTGATGGATTTCTGTTCCATGAACCCAAGAGCCAACATTCCATGACTGTATGTCACCATCTTAAAGATTATCCCATATACAGATCGAGACAGATCCAGATTTTAAATCTGCACCTGCAGTTACGTGTTCACACAAGCCCTGAAGAATAAACTTAAGTTAAGGATAATTAACTTAAGACAGGCCATAATGTAATCCACTCACCTCTTGCAATACAGGCACAGAATTAAACTCTCAATGCATAAGTAAAGCCAAGCTGAAGCCAAGCCAAGAGCATGCATTTTATGGCATTTGCTGAATTTACAAAACATATATGTATACATTTCAAATCCATTCTTGAAAATTTGCATGGACTTATTTTACTACATTGAAGATCCTTATCCTCATTCAGTGTACCATTTTTTTATTGTTATTTATGGCAGTCTTGTTATCTTTATTTTCATGTTGGGTAACTCTGCCATCCAGTGAAGTTTTGAAAGACAACCAGCCACACAAAAGAGGAGAACTGGCACGATTAAGGTAGCCATACAAACTGACATTGCTACAGGAGCTGCGTTATACTATTCCCTTGGTATATCTGTAATTACAGAGGGCATACTCTGAAGACAATAAATCTAAGCGTTAACAGAGTAGAATGTCACCTCTACCACATTTTGGCCATTTTCATATCATGCTGGTCCACTTGCCTGTTGTGTGTTGTCCCCATTGACCATATGAGGTAGAAGTGGCACTTCATTCAAAGCGGGTGTGGCTTCTAATGGAGGAGGCTGCTCTGCCATTACAGCGAGAAATGATCATTCGTTGACAGTTCCTTTAAAAAAAATCACCTGGTGAAACAAACAAACAACAAAAAAAGTTCCAACATCAGCAAGTTTTGATATTGTGGTTCTGAAACACAGTCCCCTGATCAGAAAAGCTCAAGCACAACAATTCAAAATGTCTGTGCAAGTGGAGATAAGGGGACACATCTTACCAAAAGTGCCCACCTTAGAACTATAATCAGCAGTTTTAAAAAGATGCAAGCAAGTGCGACTCGGAGTAACGTAACTAATTTTAGTGTTTGGATTACATTATGTCTGCTTCTGTTCTCTATTAACACATCTCAACACAGAAAAACACTGCAAGAAAGGAAGAGCCCTCTGGGACAGAGTAGCATTGCTCAACAAGTATTCAAATTATTAGTTTAAAAATATAACTGGTTGTGAAAAACATGCTTAAAACATATTTAGTTGCAGGTGGCAACTTGGGGGAGAACAGAACACATGGGTAGCATATTAGGCCTCTTTGCCCAATTCTGGTTTCTAGCACAATGCGAGATTAACATTGTATTCCAGTATTATGAATGACTTGTGAACTTCAGGAATAAATTTCTTAGCCCATCCCAAAGGCTCTGTCTGGGCAAGTAAGAATCCACAAACAGCACATTCCCACTAAAACATTTAAAAATTCAATCAGATTAAAATACCATTTAAAAAGTCGCCCACAGCCTGCCAATTTAACCTTCATCCCTGACAGATAGCCCAGTTGGATACAGTCTTCCAAGCTTCTAAAAAACCATCACTTTTGGGCCTTTGAGCATAAATGGATGGCCTCCCATGGATGCTAACTTTCCGAGTGTAGGGAATTTCTTTTACACAGGAGGCATGTAAATATATGGTCCCCTATTTGCAATCTAAAGTGACACAGTTTTGGGAATGTATTGTGTGTTTTTCTGTCACATTTCAATCAACCTTCAAGTTGAAGCTGAAGAACTGCCTTCAAAAAGTGTCATTTAATAGCTAATGTCAAAAGTCTATTTGGATACAGTTAATATTGAATAGTGCTGCAAGACTAACATTATAAGACACTGAGATACTGAGGTGTACAATTTAAATATTTGGAAAGATTATGACCTAGTGACTTCCAAACCTACAGGGCAAAATCTGCTCTGCATAAGGATTCCACCCCTTCCCATCCCTGTCTGTACCCACTAAATCCACTATGAAAGCTGGTGTAGCATAATGACTAACAGCTTCTAAAGAAAAACAGAAAAATAGGAACCTGATCTTATTCTGAGAGAAACCCTGCTCCATATACTTCTACAAGATTTCAGAAAGATCTTTCATTTTCATTTCTTCATAACATTTACATTTGTTTTTCTGCCTTTCTGCATTGCTGAACACAGGATGATTTAAAGCCATAGAAATAACAAAATATACAACATAGATTGCATATCCTATGACAATCCAGAGCAAATGAAGTCATAATAAAAATATGACTTTAAAATAAATAACTTATACAAAATTTCATAATTCATTTAGAATATATTACACAATAAAATTTACTCTAAAAATAGCAGCTCATGATAATTAAACAGAAATTCACTCTCAACAATTACAATAAACCATTACTAGACTATAATCAATAAAAACTAACAGCAAAGTCACAATACATTAAAAGCCACATAAAAAGATTGAATTGAGCAACAAAGTCACATAACTTTTTATTTGGAGGTATCCAGGGTGAGATCGAACCTAGAACTTCTTCATGTAAAGAATGCATGCAAAGAGACCAGCGAGCAACAGTCTCTAGTGCAAATCTTACCCCAACCACAAATTTACTAGCTGGTTTTAGCCCCCAACAAAGGCATAATAATACCATTACAGAGTTGTTGCAAAGGTTATAATGATTACCTGTGTGAAGCACTTTGAACGTTAGTAATAAGCTAAATCATGGTACAGTGGTACCTCGGGTTAAGAACTTAATTCATTCTGGAGGTCTGTTCTTAACCTGAAACTGTTCTTAACCTGAAGCACCACTTTAGCTAATGGGGCCTCCCGCTGCTGCCGTGGCACCGCTGCACGATTTCTGTTCTCATCCTGAAGCAAAGTTCTAAACCCAAGGTAATATTTCTGGGTGAGCGGAGTCTGTAACCTGAAGCATCTGTAACTCGAGGTACCACTGTATTGCCCTTTATACCCAGAACACAAACACTGGCCTGATTCAGACAAAACAATCTCAGTCAACTGGTTTATTGGACTAGGAATAAATGTTCCTTCTCCCTCTTCTATCCTCCATCCTCCTGTGTACCATAATCCAAAATTTCCAGGGTTTGTTAAGTCACAGCTTCCTGTAATGCCCCAAACAGGAAACTGTAGCTTAATTACTGATTGGAAAGCATGATATGAAACCAGGAACACATCTAGGGGGAAAGAGAAAGCTAGAGGCAGCTGGAGTGGGTGGGGAGAAGGCAAAAGTTTGAGACCAGGTTCCTGTGCAGACATTCCCCTACTTGCTTCACACATGCTATAGCCAGGTCTGGGAAACTCCCAGGACCTAGAATGTAAGACAGCTAGGACAATAGCTGGCTTTTATTTCTTATATTAACTGAAGAAGCAGGTCCACTTCTTCCTCCATGTGATCTAATACCTTAGTATGTACTGCAAAGCTTAAATAGAGTATTGGTTGTATGTTATTATGCCATTTACTGGGGCTATTGTTTTCTTGTGTTTGCTATGTCTGTTGACAGCTCTTGATCTGACATGATTTAAAACATGTGATTTGCATTGAGAGATCGGGTTTTTTGAGTAAACATCAGAAATCCATTATTAAAAGGCTGAATTTTTAAGAGGCACATGTTACAATGTTAATATACAACACAAAGCTGTCCACCGCCTCTTAAGCTGGTGTGACCACTACAATTCACATAAAACCAAAGACCTGCCAGCTTTACTTAATAGAAAAGTCTCCAATAGCCACAATTGCAAAGCCTACTTAGAAGTACCAAACACCCTTAGTGCAGAGCTTTTCAAACTGTGTATCGTGACACGTTTGTGTGTCGGCTGCAGTGTGAAGGTGTGTCATGTGAATGCTTCCTGCACTCCTCCTGTGGCTAGAAAGGGGTTAATTTAACCTCCAGTTTAAACTGTATCGCAAATTGATGTATGTCTAAAAATGTGTGTCACCAACATGAAAAGTTGGGAAAGCTCTGCTCTAGTGAGTATTATTATAGATAATCTGGGCAATCGCCATTCAGAGTAGCCCTGGTGAGTTTTTAAGAAGTAGTCTTTCAAAAAGCCATAGTGTGTTTTCCAGATTTTCACATCAGAAATGTAAAAGTATATATTCTACTGTCAGAGGCACAGCCCTTCTGCATACCAATTGCTGAGACCGCTGTTACACTCAGGTCCTGTGTGCAGATTTTCCATGGGCAGAAGGTTGGCCCTTCTGAAAACTGGATAGGAACTGGATAGGAAGTAGGAAAATGGCATAGGGGATCTGCTGCTCTCTCATCGAATTTTGAACCTTTGGTTTGATCCAGCAAGCCTCTTATGATTTTCCACACTGAAATCAAGGTTCTTAACTTTAGCTGGATGCTCCCCAAATGTTTCAAAAAATAACGGGCACCAGAAGCTCATAATTCAGAACTACTGATTGTTCCTACAGGTGTTCTAATCTATAGATAGGCAGCACACATATAGAAAAGATCACAATCACTGTGTCATGGAGATGCTCAGACCACATACCCACTCTTCTCTAAACAAGACCCTGCTTACTTCCCTCCAGCTCTAATATTGGAGCCAAGCACTGGGGTGACCAGGAATCACTGTTCTCCCTACATCTCACCTTTGACATGGGAAGAGGGGGAATGGGAAAGGGGGGCTGTGCTGAGACATAGAGTGGGGTCAAGTAGAAGGGGAGCAGCAAGACTCCGGTAAACTAAAGTTTTGGCATGGCTACCAGTGCTGGCCAAAATATGTGAATCCCAATGGATGCTATTTGGTCTTTCCTGGAAAAGGGCATATAACTTAAGTATAATGGTCTTAATGCTTTCTTGTATCTTGTGGCTCACAGTTATCAAAGCTAATATCACATTCAGATCTGGCTGTTCTGAGAACAAAGGAGGTTTACAAACAACAACATTAAATGAACTGTAGTCCAGTCTGGCAATCTCAGAGGAGGAACACTTCAGGGAACAGAAATGTCCTGTTCCTGTCCCCCCACCCCTTCATGAAGCTTGACTATGCCTTGAAATATGGATTTTTAAATAACCCAAACTTCTTTTAAGAATGTGTTTTCAGGTTGCTGAAAGATCCAGCTAGTACTGCATTTACAGCTACGACCAAGTCCAGCATAATCTTTAATTAAAAAACACACTGTTAAAAAGGTACCAAACTTTAAGAAAGGTTTGCATGTGAAGTAAGATGCCTAGAGTTGGATCATACCTGCAAGAAAAAAACCTTAGTAGTTTCTTTTGGGCTTCTGACTCATTTACCCCAATACTGAACTTTGAGAAACATACAATTCAGTACAACTCATGTTTGTTTGGCCCTGCAAATGCAAAGACAAAAATCCCCACAGGCAGGCATTTTTGAATAACCTATAATATGAAAGCAGTCATAGAAATAAGTCCCCATGACTGAAGACAAAGCCCTCTACAAACCTGAAACTTCTAGACCGCCTCTCCTTTGCTATTTCCCCCAGTTAAACACATCTGTAACACCTTGTTAGATTACTTTTGAAAGGGCTTCTCTCCACTACAGAAGGACCACACACGAACATTTCAGACAAATTGGTTTCCATATTGCAAAATTCAAGGGAGGTTGGAAAAAAACAGAAAACCTGTTATAACTTAATTTCGGGAAGGAGGGGGTGGCATGGACCATCACCTCTCCATAATAGCAATCTGTTCATAAACTAAATATATGTTTTTATTAAATCTTTAGAAATAATGTTAAATGTTTCCCAAGGGGGATTATATGCAACCCTCTTTTGCGTATAATATTTGGCTTCCATCCAGATAAGTACCACAGGTTATGTTGAGACACTGGACATGTTTCTTAGGTATTGCTCAACAAGTACACATAGTCAAACATTTTCTGTGTTCACAGATGGAAAATAGCCACATAATTAATATGTGAAACAGCTTTGGCTGTGGCAGGGATAAACCACTGCAGGGTTTTTTGAAGAAACAAAACAAAACATACAATTCCTGAAACACTCTGAAGTATAAGAGACTTCCTTGTAGATTTCCTTATGAACTATGCTATCACTCCATATATTATATATATATAACAGAGCTCTGTTCCAGTAACAAGAAGCCGAAAGCACCAGCCTGAAGATGACGAGTGAGACCTCGTCGAAACGTCGCCTAGACACCCCAACTCTTACACGGGAAGACACCCGAAGACACCAAAACCTGCATTCCTGTACCCGTGAAAATCTACGAAAGCATATATATATATATATATATATATATATATATATATATATATATATGTGTGTGTGTGTGTGTGTGTGTGTGTGTGTAGTCATTTACAAAGACAGAAGTCTGCAGAAGTGTCTGATGCAAAATTATTAGCTCCGTATTAGCATTAGGAGATTCATTTACCACATTATTATGAAGATCTGTATAGGCTTAAACTTGCCGCAAGCAAACTTAACTTTCCAATGCAATCATCTAGGATGGGTCCACTTTGCAGTTGAGAATCCTGGACTTCGTTTCCTCTACGCCCCATAAGCTAAGAGGAACGGAGTGTAATGGAGCCATGGGTGAATAAGACTGGCTGTCATTTATCCAGATCCCACCAAGAGTTCTCTTTCATATACCCCACAATCACATTGAAGGGGGAGAGAAAAAGTGGACCATTTGCTTTGCGGGAAGCTTAATAGGTTTACTAGAATGGGAGATGCACCATGTCAGCCACACCCCATGATATTGCTTGGCTACAGTTGTAACTCTAAGTAGTAACAGTAAAACAAATAAACAGCTAGTTTCATTTGAAAGCAAAAAATCAAGAACCATTCAGGACAGGACTTCTACAATGGCTCTAGCATTGTGGGTATCATCTCATAGTACCATGACCCAATATTCCAGGTGTGGGGAACCTTCAGCTCTCCATATATTGCTAAACTACAAATCCCATCATCACTAGCCACTGACTATCTTTGCTGGGGATGATGGGAGTTGTATTTCAGCAACACTTGGAGGGCCAAAAGTTCCCCACCCCTGAAATATTCTCACAAATCATTGGGTAGGCTTTTAATAATGCAAGAGGAGGGAAGAGAGCAAGCTACCTCAAGATCTTGAAGAGCTGCTGCCAGTCAATTGGCAATACTAGGGCAGGTACACTAATGATCTGACAGTGAAAGATATAGCACTGCATTCAATTATATTTCTATTCAGAGCAGACCCACTGAAATTTTTGGACATGTCTAACTTGGATCCATTTATTTCAATATGTTGGGGGGTTATTGGGTTGTTTTTGTTTTTATTATGTATTTTGTGGTTTTATATTTTATCCTGTGAACTGCCCTGAGACCTGCAGTTATAGGGTGGTATACAAATTTTAATAATAATAATAATAATAATAATAATAATAATAATAATAATAGTTCTACTCTAAGTAGAAATGAGTTAACTACAACCAATAGCTCATTATTCCCTAGCAAAAATATTATTATTCAAAACAAAATGCACCAATTTACATAGTCCAGCACAAAATTATTTGATGAATAATTTTGACTTCCTGAAAAATGGTACTTCAATTTTACAAGTAATATACAAATCCCTTAGTTCAGGGAAGTGATGGTCAGGATGATAATCCAATATGGAAGATTTGTTCATCTCACTTTTCCCAAGAGTGAAAGAATATATGTACTCTGCCTCATTTTTTTAAATATCTGGATTCAATTTTAAAGGGCATTTTAATGCATCAAAAAGTCTCATGCTTATCTTTCAAAAATTATCTGACTCAGCAGGAGATCCATACTTTAGCAGAACTGATTTAAGCTTAAGAGTATGGGACACTTCTTCACCCTATTTATATATAGAGTACTGTACTTATGGAGACCCTCACAGCAGCAACTTGTCTCTCTTTCTCTTCATTTTACAACTTCTGTGCCAGAACTGTTAGTGACTCATGGCCACATCCTGTAGTGCCTAACAAATCCTCCCCCAGATAATCCTCTGTGAATTCTTCAGAGAGCAAGGGGCCTGAGGCTTAGGGGAACCCTACATGCTGAACACAGACACTACCAAAGTTTAAAATAATAAGACCGGGTTATTAATTTTCCCAGCTTGTAATGTCCACATACAGTCCAAGGAAAACTCACTTGACTTTAAATACCTTTTCTGCTTATAATTGACACTGATGTTATGATTTTGGTCTAGCTGCTCAAATATAGCAGCCGCCACTGCTACATACTTAGATTATTATTCTCAGTAAAACTGTAGCTTTAAAATGAAATTTTTAAAAAATGAAAATCTAGTTATAGGGCAATACCAACACTCCATCTCAATCAATTGGATTGGGAGTTTCCAAGCAGAAAGGCTCAAGAGCATGCAGCATCCAATATACAGCCAAACTCTGGTGAAATGTGGTTGGTTTGCTGCAAGGGACAGCCAACTGAATCCTGATCTAAATGAACAATAACCCAATATTGGGTCATACCATTTGAGGGGAGGGGAAAGAAGAAAGATGAACTCTCTAAGTCTTCTGTGAGAATGATTCCTGGGTGGTTGTTCCATGGCTGCTTACCTGCTCCCTTTGCCTGGGTGGAGTAGAGCTTCACTGTTTGGTGCTTTGGTGCTGAATGATCCTTGCCTACAGTTGTGACAGAAGAACAAAATAACATAAGAAAATGGCCCATCTTTTCCAGCAACCTGTTCTCACAGTGGCCAACCAGATGCCCCAGGACACCTCTATCTTCCTTTCCCCACAAAGTATCGTTTCCCCAATGTACCAGGTAGAATGGATCAGAACTAGACAGGCAGGCATTTGTGCATCCAACTGCAAAAGCCAAAGATGTAGGAAGGGAAAGCAACCTATTTTCCCTACTCTTAAACTTTCAAGCTCAGAATATAAGGTGGGGAAGAAATGGAGGAAAGGGAAAGAGGAAAAATAATGGGCATTATGTTAAAAATATTGTTTTGTATATACAAAGCAATGTATTTAGGGGGGTACTTTTCTTAAATAGAAAACTGGAGAAAATCCTGAGCTATTAAAATGACTCTGGCATCCAGGACTTCTAAATACTCTCCCTTTTCCTTGTTTCATTTTGTCATCTGGGGCTGTGTGGGGAGTGCCAACCAACATTATCTCTGCGTATAACCAAGTGCCAAAGAGAAGTGTTGATAAAAACTCAAGTTATCAAATAAAACACTCTTCCTAAGCTGCAATTCTCATTACCAAAGCAAAGGCTCATTTACAAACACTGGCCTGCCAGCTGTAAGCTAGACTCCCCCATCCCAACTTCTAAGGCAAATGAACTTTGCTTATCGGAGAAAAAGTACATTAAAGCCAAATGCGTGTTACATTTGAATGAGATCATTTATAAGAACAATACTTTTTCTACATCTAACACACCCACATCCATGCAGTGTGTACTAAAGTAAAATACTGCGCAAAATGGTTCGAAGACCCCACTTAGATAATATGTTTCTTAGGACATTTGCTAGTCTTTAGTCCTCTTTGTGCTTTATTGCAGTGAACTAAGACAGCTACCCTTCCAGAAATCAACATTCAGCATTTTAACAGCTGTAGCATCCATGGGAGTGTGATGAAACTGTGTTTAATTATAATTTCATTTTAAAATATAGTTCACATTATTTAGGCAAAAGAGAAATGGATTTTAATGGGGCTTTTATTTTATTTTTTAAAAAGCAATAGTAAATAAAAGTGAATTGACCTTCGTTTCAAACTCAACAAAGCACCCAAAGTGAATTATAACATTATATTAAAGCAGTCATGCAAAATCTGTAATTGGAACAGAACAGGCACTAAATGTGAAATGAGTCAACAGAGCACTGGCAAAAAAAGTCAACACAACCTAGCTAAATGCCAGCAAGTTCATTTTAAAACAAAACTAAATTTAAAAAAGAAAGAAAATTAAGTTGTGGTAGCTGGTAGGCATTATATAGAGAAGGAGCCAATCAAATCTTCCACAGAAGCCATCCAATCAAGTAGGTGCTGAATCGAAGTAAGCTGGTGAGTTCACCAATTCCAAAGTTAAATTATGGAACAAATTAAAGCAGTAATTCCCAAAATGTGTGTCACAAGAAATGCTTAATTAAATATGCACTGAAAAATCAACACCATAATTTGAGATACAACCAGTGTCTGTAACTTGAATGGGGAGGACTTATACAGAACTGGCACCACTTCTCTGTTAATATAGTACTAACGCAATCCAGAGGACAGAAGGATTCAGCAGAAGATATACCAGCATCAGATGACAAAGCCCACACTGTAGCTGACAGACACATCATTACTGGCAAACAGCAGGATCCCAAACCTGAAGCCAGCCCACCTGTGGAAAGTGGGGTGGGTGATAGAAACTGGGAGGCAATATTAATGTGACTTTCCTTCAGTTGCAAGGTGGATACTTGACCACTGTTCTTGTAGCTAACCCTATTAATCTAACTAGTACTCAGTCAATAAAGGGAATATGTATCTTTTTAGGGGCAGAACAGTTAGCCTCTAATGTTAACCCCCCCCCCAAATTAATGTGCCATCAGAAGTTGGGAAACATTGCTTTAAAGGGATCATACGGGGGGGGGGAGAGATTTGACTAGTCATCCTTATGCTCATCCATGCCCATCTATTTCAGATTTCTCAAGCAATTATTTCAAAGAGAACAAACATTACTATACATTTTATCATATATACTTTTGAATACTGCCAAATATATATAAATAGATAGAACTGCCCTACGCATTTTCACCCAGAAATACAAAATACTATGTCAAATGAATATAAGAACTATGACTCTCAAGTTTCTACTAGCTATTTCTAAACTGCTAATGGAATAACTAGACTCCCAAATTCTTAGGAATAAGCATCAGATTTCTAGACTGTAGGCAAACAGTGGTGTTTTATTTGAGGCTTGATTGTAATTTATTTTCAAAATAATGAGAAATTCATTGAAAAATGTGGAGTGAAATATTTAAACATATAGTAAGTAAGTCACATGTACACAGCTGTTCTTTACACTGAAATGGGACCAGAGATTAACTGAGCTTACAAAGAATGGAAAGTTTGATTGGCAATGGGAACATTCAGTAAGGTTACACTGTTAACTAGACTGAATGATTCTTTCAATAAAATAAAATAAATATTTGATCTGGCATTGAACTTCAGAGTTCAACCCATTCACATTGCAACATTCAGCATATGGCTGCCAAAATAGATCTTCTTTACCAGCATCAACTTCAAAGTACATCAATTAGAGTCCAATACAGCTTGGGAAAAGATTAAGGATGGGGTTTTCAAATACCAAGGAAACTAGTATGGCAGGACCCAATTCAGAAAGCCAGGACATTTTTATTTGCAATTGGCTGCAGCTTTCAGACATGATAGCTAAATGGAACCTGGGGATCAGAGGTAGCATTTCCTCAAATATCAGCTGAAGGGGCAGGGGCAGGAAAAGTACAGGGAATATTGTTGTGTTCATGCCCTGCTCTGGGCTTCCCATTCCCACAGGATGTTAGAATATACTATTGTGACTAATTTATCCAGTATGCATAGTGCATTTCAGAGTACAAAATGACAGGTCCCTCGCCAAGGAGCTTAAAATTCAACATAAGGGATAAAGTGTGTGCAGTGGGTTGGGAGTGGAAGCAGCAGTTCACAAGGAAATAATTTGTTTTTGCTGTAGGCCCTTGTACAAGGAAACATGAGAATTAGGGGTGAGTGCCAAAGGATTCATGGAAAGAAGATGCACCCTTTGTTTGTTCAAGAAGGGCTGTTTTACCATTCTGACCATCCAGGCTACTTACAGAAAGGTTTGCCTGTAAGACCACACATTTCTAGATCTTCTGGTCACTTCAGCGGCACCAATGGAAGGGGAGACAACATTTTGCAAGTCTCTGCCACCCTCAAGCAAGTGTGCTTACCAAGCAGTGCATCCCTAACCCCTCCCTCACTATTCTGTCTACCCACCTCTCAGTTCAACCTTCCGACCTGTCCATCCATTTGCCAAAGTAAATGTTTGTGCTGATGCAGTGGAAGGACCCTGATCTGCGTGAGATCATTTGTGTGCAACATCTGTGCAAATCTGAGGATCCTGGGAGCTCCCATGGTGCAGCCTTTTCGAGCAATCAGATTGCAGAATCACCAAGAAATGGTGTGTCCACACTGATCAATTTACACAGAAAGGCTTGTGTTAACACGAGTGAGGGAATAAATTATGGCTGCCTCCACAATAAGCTCTTCCAGAATGTAATAAAGAGTTCAGTGTGTGTTCCTCACCAAGGAATCCCAACCTTTTCATTTAAAGTCTGGTTTGCAGAAGAGATAACAGCTGAAAACTAACCATCTTGACCTTGGCAAACTTAATCACAACATGTCTTTTGAAGCATTCTCCAAAGCAGGTGAAGGGAGGAGAGTAAAAAGCTGGTTTCAGGGGGAAGTCTATGTGCAATGAGAAATTCCTTTGATAAATCGCTAATGTCATTTTAATTAGGATACACAGCAGGCTTTTAAATAAATTTAAAAATGTATTCCTAAAGGCCACCTGAAACCAATATTGGGGTGTGTGTAGAATGGTTCCTAACACTTCGCAACAAATGATCAATTATGCATAAGAAAGTTCAGAACACATACTGGTTATAATCAAGTCTTGGGCTGCAATATCATACAGCTTGGAACCAGAGCCACATTTACACCATACAGAGTTAGGAACTCAGATATATAAGCTAGGTGCCAGCTGGCTCATTAAACCAAGGTTGCAGTCACCAAAATGGAATGTCCATTTGCCATTTTGGGGTAAGACAGCTCTAAAGTCTTATTTTTCAAATGATGGACTGACCATGATTGATTCTCAGTTAAGCATCTGGCTTGTTCAGATGATAACCTTGAGCTCGCTTAAGAACCTTGAGACCTCAAAGAAGAAATGTCACTTGATCCAAGGACAGTGCACATGTATACTGGCCTATCCCGAACTCTTTCTTAATGGTGACTGCTCCTGCTCAGACTTCACAGAAAAAGCAGTTTGGTTCCAGAAATTCATTCTGATTGTGCAGATAAAATATAACTGTTAAATTTTTACACGATGGGATATTAGTGTGTGAAACTAGTCCAGGTCCAATGATCCTCAAATGGTGGGGATGTCAGGCGTCATCCTGGCACCCAGGCATTTTCACTTGGTCACAAGTGATTGAAAGTCAAGTGCAAAATGTGCCTGGCACCTGGCTAATTTTGAACACTGATATAAGCATTATTATATCATTTTAAACACTCGTGGTTTCTACCAAATAATTATGGGAGCTGTTGTTTGTTAAAGGTGCTGAGAGTTGTTAAGAGGCCCTTATTCCCCTCACAGTGCTGCAATTCCAAAAGCAATTTTAGTATGCAATCTTAAGTGTCCTGTTCAGAGTGAGTGTGTGTGTACATGTGTGCACAAAGTAGTAGATGAACCACCTCTTCCAAAGACTTGCTAGCATGTACCACCCAAGGAGGGACTTAACTCTTATTGCATGGCATCTTATTCTCTCTCTTCCTCCCCATCCCCACGAGTTCTACATGGGGGTGGGGAGTGAGAGAGGGAGAGAATTGAAAAATGAGACCCCACTAATTGATTCTTACTATTCTTTTATATTGTAAAGTTTAAATGTTATTGTTTTAAGTTTGCTTTGCTTTATTACATATCATTGCTATTTTAACTTTTTGTAAGTTGCCCTGGCAACATCAGTGGTCTTTGACAAATTACTAACCTTCAGCATAACCAGCCTCACAGTGCTGTTACAAAGCTTAAGGGGTTACTCAGAGCTTTACAGAAGTGAGAAATAATAACATTTATATTTTTTTAGGTCTTTTCTTACATTAGAGGGAGTCGCAAACATCATCTCAATAATTGCCACAACACTTCCCAGCTTGTAGCTACACCAACCTCTTAATAATCAACTCTAGTTGGGGGGAGGGGGGGCTAACACACAACTGAAGCTATCAATTTACATACCCAGATTAAAATTAAGTTGGTTTCTTCAAATGACAAGCTTGATAAATCTTGGAACAATCAGGCAATATAACAGAATTAAAGATTATACTATGCTGTTCTTCGGCGATCACAACATATCCAGTGTAAATCTTTATGGCTCATAGAGATGCAACTATACTTGAACGCTTATTATTATTTAAACAGCTTGAAATCACAAGTCATGAGCCTATTGAAAAATCACTTGGATTTCAAGTTAGCGTTATGGCATATGTGGGCAGGTATTACTTTTTTAGTTTAAATTACAGTTTGCCATCCTAAGCATACATATGTATTTACCAGCATTAATGTGTGAAAACTGAACAAAGCATGCATTCTTAAAAATTCAATAATAAAAAGCAAGTATGTTTTATACAGCAGTATGAAAGAAATAGTATAAACGCAAAAATATAAACATTTCTTCATTACATTTGAACACAGTAAAAGCTGGAAATGCACATGCATGCAAACAGGAAACACACACAAACAGTATGAGTTAAGTACACCTGCCAGCTTTTGCATCATCCACAGCCAACTGGCATGATTACAGGACAACACACCACTTGCCATATGTTGAGAAAGGGGTTCTGCAAGATTGGGGGTTTCCATCAACTGAATCACAAGCCCTACGAATTTAATAACAGAGAAAAAGAGGGCTGATGACTGCAGTTCTGTATAGCTACCTATTGAATAATCACAACACTTTCTGCCTTGACTACTGAACCTCTGCTACTTCAAAAGCCAGGAACAAGCATGGGGTAAAAATACTCATCTATCCAAATCTGCTGGCTACAGTAACTACCTTTTACACAAGAGAGAAGTTCAGGAAGGTACTATACAGTATATCTAAAAGCTGTGCACTCACTCTAGTCAAAGGGGAATAGCCAGAAGGCTACGTGGCATTCAGACACAGCAGCACCAGGGGGAGGGGGAGGGGAAGTGAAAGCAGAAGAGAAGAAAGGAAAGACATCACCTTTCCGTGCCCCCGGACTAATAATTTGCAGCAGGTAATAAAAGCAAAAGGAAATATCTGATTGCAGTGCTAGAACGAACCCTTCCAAAAAGGAGCAGTGATCAATAGAAAGGTCAGCCTTCTAACTGGGATACACTGGAGTATGCTGAAGGGGTGGGTGGAGAGAAGAGGGCACTAAAGGGGACTTCCTGCAACACAGCAGAGATTCAGGTTGACATGGCAGGTGTGCAAAGTTTAGGTCTGACTGCTGAACTCCACTACCGCAAGAGAACAATAATATGAGCTCTTTTACATTCACCTACTTCTCAGGCACTTCACTGCACCCATAAGCACAAACCCCCTCGAAAGACTAGCCTCTTTCAACTACCTGCCATTTGAAACACAAATCCGCACACCTGAAGCACAAACAGCCCCGGCATCCTGCATATGGCTCCATGCACAAATCCAGCGACTGAACATACAATACATCAATTTTGATACCAGCATCTGAATCAAAATCAGTTTGCCGGAGCCCAGTTTCTGCACAAACCCACTCAGCAATTCTTGCAGGCCCAATATTCTCACAACTTCCAATCTTCCTTCAATTTCACCACCTAAAGCTCCACTGTATTCACACACGCACACACCACTCTCCCCCCCCCCCCAAATCTCCTATATCCTTATCCAAGACTCCTACATCCAAGTCACAACACACCTGTGTCGTGTGGCCCTTTAAACATCCAATACTCCAAAGACCATCAGAATCGCCAACCACCAACTTCAGTCTCCCGATTTCCTCAGAATCCATTCTTTCTCCGCCCACCCCGCAAACCCCTTCGCAGCAAACTCCCCGTTTCCGCACACCGGTGACAGTCCCACCCACCACACTTCCACCTGGGAGAACCTGGGAAGGTGAAAGTGGATTTGGGGGTTGTTGGCAAAGTGACTTAAGATGACTGGAGTGGGCATGGGTGCGTGACCATTTTCCTTTTTTAAAGATAGTGGTGGTCCTCTTAGAACGGGGTGGGTTGCAAACTGAAAGCTGGACTAAGGATTGCAAGAGATGACCTGCGGGGACTGGAGTGTGTGTGTGTGCAATGCAAAGGTGTGTGGTGCAAAGGTTTGCAACGGGATTAAAAATTTGGGAGGCTGCAAGCGGAGATGACCTTCCGAGGAGAAAAGCAGCCTCTTTGGAGCAAGGAGGGCGGGAGAATGCATATATATATTTTACTTGTTTCTGTTACATCGGCAGTCACGGAAGACTAAGGATCCGTGCCGGGGAGATCAGCTGGGAATGAGGCGCTGGCAGTGTCGGTGGTGCTGGGGTTGAGGGGATGAGGACTTCCTCGCGTGTGAAGCGGAGAGTGTGCCCCCCGACCCACACCAACCCCTTCCTCGCCTCCCAGCAGCCCCTCAAACTCAAGGGGCACCCCGACTTCCAACCCTCCCGACCCCTCCGCAAGCCCCACCCTGGCGGCCCGGCAGATCCTTGGAGCCCCGTCCAAGAGGAGCGGGGAAGACCCGGCCACTTACCGGCGCAGGCAGGAGCCGCTGGCAGGGAGGCGGGCGGCGGGCACCGGGGAAGCCTCAGCCGCCTCCTCAGGCTCGGCGCTGCGGGGCGTCGCAGCAGCAGCAGCAACAGACTCAGTCAGACGGCTGCGCCATGATGGAATGCAGACTCCCGCACATGCGCACTGCCGCCGCCGCCGCTGCCGCTGCCGAGGAACCGAAGAGGGGACACGCGCGTCGAACCAGAGTGGGAATCGGTGCGATCGGGCTCACCAACCACACTGCGGTCTCGAGTGCCCTCGTCTCCGAGGTTAAGAAGCAGCCTCGGGCGGGGGAAGGGGGGGCCAGGGAGGGCGTGCTCTCCGGACCCACGTGACGGGTGTTTTGGTTCTGTTTATCTTTTGTTTGCCTTGTACACGTTATCGTCGCATTACGTTTCCCGGATCCTTGTGCATTGCTCTCGAGACACCGGGAATGTAAACCCATGCTTGTGAAGTACGCAAGGTCAGAGCGGTGGGGAGCCGCTCACCCCCCCACTCCCCTTCCTTAACCCCCTGCGGGCAGCATTCTCTTAGGGCTGCATGCCAGTGGTAAACGAGGCCAGAAGTAAAACTCGCCGGAGCAGCAAATGCAAATGTTAGCCTCGTGCAGCATGTAATGGTTTCCTGCAATTAAATGCCACTTTTCCCGTGGTTCTCCTTTCTTCTTCAATACCCCCACAACAACCCTGTGAGGTGGGCAGGGCCAGCCCCAAGACATTACGGCATCCGAGTTGGACCCCAAAATGGACCTCCCTCCCTCCTTGCTAGGGAATAAGGGGATCAGGGAAGGTCTACATCAGAAACAAGGGTGAGGTGGGGGGTGACATCAGGCTCTGCCGTCCCTGTGGGCCCTGCCGCCTGAGGCAGTCTCCTCACCTCATGGGCTCTGGAGGTGGGTTAGGCAGAGAGGCAAATGACTGGCCAAGGGTCACCCAGTGATCTTAACGGCTGAGTGTGGAATCAAACCCATGTCTCCCAGATCCTAGTTCCACACTCTAACCACTAAGAAACACTGCTACACCAGTAGGCTTAGTATCTCCCCTCGCTATCCCCACCAACGCAAGGACATATTGCAGAGAGGCAAAGACATTCAGGGTGCAAAGCAGAGTTAATCGGAGGTGTTACCTGGGAAGGACTCAGAAGGTGGTATGGAGATGCCTCCAGCTTCTTGGCCTGTGGCTCCCCACACGTGAAGGAAGTAAAATCACATTCAGACTAGTACTGATACTAGAATTGAACATATTGCATTTCAGAGGTAGGAGGAGGGGAAAGGACTTTTACTGAGGCAAAGTGAGTATAAAGCACCAGGTTTAAAGCTGACTCTACAATTTCAATATATTCAAGGAAGCAGGTGGTAATGTATTTTACAGAAGATTTGTGTTAACATATAAAATAAAATCCCACCAGACTGCCTGAAATTTACCAGATTTTACACATTCATTAATAACTAGATTTCCATGTTAGTTTCTCTAGTATTGCTGAATCCCATACATTTTGTAACTAGGGGGCTAGTGTGGAGAGTTTTAAGCAGAGGTTGGACGGACAGCTTTCAGAGATTCTTTAATTGTGATACTTGCACAGCAGGGGGTTGGACTGCGGGGTCTCTGCCAACTATGATTCTTTTAATGAGTTCCTTGGATTTTAGTTTAATGTTATCACCCTCAAACAGAGAAAGCAGTGCAAGTTGCGAGGCAATCTGCATAGATTCTCTTTCTGATGCCTCTTTCACTATATCAGACCAAAATCTTTGGACTGGTTGGCACTCACAGCACAGATGGAAATCAGGATCAAGAAACCCATATCTACTCCAGCAAATCAGAGTCACCTTGAATGTAATGAGGGAAATTTGCATGCGAGTTTGGTACCATCTGTGATTCAGCTTTAGGGTCATTTTCTGTATCTTCACTGATAAACTTTGAGTTGGTTTGTTCATGGTCTATCATTGATTTCTGCATTGAACTTCATTTCCCTATTTAATGCTCATGAGGTTCCCAAACTATTCAGCAAGACCCTGTTTAATGCAACCACAAGGCCAATTCCTGTTGGTCACTAACAAGTCTTAACACTTTCCATATGGATGAGGGCCCAGGTATATTGGGTTTGAATATAAGGGAATTTCAGAAGATGGACAATTTGGATGAGATTAAGCCATCAGCCCTGTATTTTTCCAAAACAGAAGAGTGTTTGATTTACTATAACAATTTTAGAGTAGAACTAAATAAAGGAATTAACATGTGCTACTTGGACTGTAAAGGTAAAAAGGGAAAGGACTCCTGGATGGTTATGTCCAGTCAAAAGCAACTGTGGGGTTGCGGTGCTCATCTTTGCTTTCAGGCCAAGGGAGCCAGCGTTTATCCACTGACAGCTTTCTGGATCATGTGGCCAGCATGACTAAACCGCTTCTGGTGCAATGGAACATCGTTACAGAAGCCAGAGTGCACAGAAACGCCGTTTACTTTCCTGCCACAGTGGTACCTATTTATCTACTTGCACTGGCGTGCTTTCAAATTGCTAGGTTCGCAAGAGCTGGGACAGAGCAACAGGAGCTTACTCTGTTGCAGGGATTCAAACCGCCAATCTTTCAATCAGCAAGCCCAAGAGGCTCAGTGGTTTAGACCACAGTTCCACCCGCGTCCCTCTTGGACTGTAATAACCTGCCAGGGGATCATTGAATTCATGAAGGGTACCTTTGAGCTTATTCTGAGAGACCAATGCATTCTCATTGGTAGTAAGGAATGAGATGGAACAACAAATATGTCTTGTTATAATTTTGAATAAAAAAACAAAAACAAATCCTAACCAAGGTGTTTCATTTTTGCATCATGGGCTTTGTAGTTTTAAAAGTGCATAAAAGCTTTGTTTCTTATTAAATATGCATATGGTCAACCTGTGTTGCATGGCTGCCATCTTACAAACCCTTTCTTGAGCATAAGCCTAGTTTGTTCTCAAGGCAGCTAATGGGGAAAGCTAAGAAGCTTTAGAGTCTGATGCTGGATACAAATGGGTCTGAGTGTGGTATAGAGATTAAGGAGTCTAAACTACAAATAAGAACCTCTGCAGTTAAAAATTTGCGACTGCTGAGAACTTTAGGCAAACCACACTCTCTCACTGTCAGTTCTATACTTCATCTGCAATATGGGGAATACGAACACTGCCCATCTTTTATTTTGTTTAGGAGACGCCTTTCACATACGTTTTACAATGGTACCTCGGGTTAAGTACTTAATTCATTCCGGAGGTCCGTTCTTAACCTGAAACTGTTCTTAACCTGAAGCACCACTTTAGCTAATGGGGCCTCCCGCTGCTGCCACGCCGCCGGAGCACGATTTCTGTTCTCATCCTGAAGCAAAGTTCTTAACCCGAGGTAATATTTCTGAGTTAGCGGAGTCTGTAACCTGAAGCGTATGTAACCTGAAGCGTATGTAACCTGAGGTACCACTGTAATTTGATTTACAACCCCACAATAAAAACAGGTAAAAATAGGTTTTTAAAATTTATTTTTAAAACAACAACTCAAGGTAAATTTAATAGCAATACAAATAAACGTCTAGGGCAGAGACCTAAGATACTTTATTATTTCCCCCAGCTGAATGAGACCCTTACAAGATAAAACAAAATTTAAAAAATTCCTTCCAGTAGCACCTTAGAGACCAACTACGTTAGTTATTGGTATGAGCTTTTGTGTGCACGCACACTTCTTCAGATACATTTCAGAAGTGTGCATGCACACGAAAGCTCATACCAATAACTAACGTAGTTGGTCTCTAAGGTGCTACTGGAAGGAATTTTTTTATTTTGTTTCAACTATGGCAGACCAACACGGCTACCTACCTGTAACCTTACAAGATAGTTGTAAGAACTGCAACTAGATAATGCACATAGAATGCTCTGAACATTTGAAACCACCATACAAATATTAAGTTTTAATGTGTGCATGTAATAAAGTAAAATGTGATTTATTTATTTTTAAATGAACTCATAAGGACATATTTTGCATGGGTGATTGGGTTGCAGGTATGCCTCAATGCCCACAATTTACAGCAAATAAAGTACCAGTAGGAGAGATGTGGGGAACTTCTGGCCCTCCAGATGTTGTGGAACTACAACTCCTGTCAGCTCTGGCCATTGGCCATGCTTGCTGGGGCTGATGGGAGTTGCAGTTCAGCAGCATCTGTAGGCACAAATGTTCCCTGCATTTGCAGTACAAAAAGATACATCATGACACTCCATTAGACCTCCCTTGTTGCCCCCTGGCTTCACACAAACAAGCAAGTCCACACCCAGTTCATCCAGTAGACAGGGACCAATTCAGTGTACCATGTGACCACAGATGGCTCTACTCTACAGGCCAACTCTTCAGCACTACAACTCAAGAAACAGTCATTATGCAAGAAGCGGCAGACAGTCCCAAGACTGAGTGAGTGCTCCACAATTTCCTGCAATGTCAAGTCAATCCTTGACGGTACCTTCACTTACTCCATATAGTCCAAGAAGAAGAATGGCACTGGAGTTAGGAAGCCATGTGCCCTACTTTATTCCTCTATTTGAAGTGCTATCAGATGATAGTCCTCTGTTTGAAAGCATTCTCTTGGTCAGCCTTTGCCCACCTAGTGTAAGGTTACCAGATATTTTTTCAATGAATCCGGGGACACTTTTCAACTTCAATAGGAATTTATCAGAGGACTGATTTGTAAATCCGGGGACGTCTGGTAACCTTAACTGAGTGCCCTCCAGATATATTGGACCACAGTCAAAATCCTGCTTAAAGATAAAGAAGTCTCAGAAAGGAGACCTTGAAACTGACCACTAACAATGAGCACCAAGATAGCAGACTGAGCAGGCAAGGAGGATTCCTGGTTATTGTCTGCCCCACTGCGGTGCATTGTTTTCATATTGAAAGCATAGTAATTATTTCTGTACATGCATACAAGCAATTTTCATGCAAATCTATGCCAACTTTTGCTCTCCTTTTTGGCGAAGTGTTTCCTCTTTTCTGGCAATATTCTGAGTGGGACTTGGGCTTCTGTCCCCCCCCCCCCCCAAGTCTTTTCTGGCGTCAGCACTGCCCCATTTTCACAAATAGTCCAGACTCCAGGCAATTGGAAATACACATTTCAGACTGAGCTTAAATGAACTTAAATGAACCCCAAATTGATATTACCCCCACGGTGGAAAAATAAATCAAGACACCTTACAAGTACAGTGGTACCTCGGGTTAAGTACTTAATTCGTTCCAGAGGTCCGTTCTTAACCTGAAAATGTTCTTAACCTGAAGCACCGCTTTAGCTAATGGGGCCTCCTGCTGCCGTGCCGCCAGAGCCAGATTTCTGTTCTCATCCTGAAGCAAAGTTCTTAACCTGAAGCACTATTTCTGCGTTAGCAGAGTCTGTAACCTGAAGTGTATGTAACCTGAGGTACCACTGTACATGTATTTTCCCACCACCACAAGGTTAATGACTGTGTTGAGAAATATTGCCTCTGGAAAATAGTGCAGGGAGTAAGGCTTAAATCCCAGCACTACTGCAGGTGAAGGACTCCTGCAGATGACCTGTTTATTTGGCACTAGCAACCTTATACCTGATGTTCAGGATTCTAAGAAAGCTTCAATCCATGTTTATTCGAAAGGAAATCAGGTTGAGTGGGGTTATCTTGAGTTTTCTGCAGTATGTTGTCAGCAACATGCAATGACACACAGCTCTACTCCTCCTTTACATCTGCAGGTGAGAGCTAATAAACTGAAGCCTAATCCAGGTAAAACTGGAGGCACTGTTAATGTGTGGCTCTCTAGACAGGATGGATGGAAGTTTGAGTGCTCATGATAGGATTACACTCCTGAAAGAGTGGGTACACAACTGAGGGATCCATTGCTGTCGCTTGAGGCTCAGGTGGCCTTGGTGGCCTTGAGTGCCTTCCATCAGCTTGGGCTGGTGGACAAGCTGTGCTGCTTTCTGGACAGGGATAGCCTGATTTCTGTCATCTATGCTCTGGTAACCTCTAGGTTAGATTACGGCAACCTGTTATACATGGGACTGCCTCTGAAGAAGGTTCAGAGACGTCAGCTGGTGCCAGATTCAGCAGCCAGGTTGCACACCAAGGCATGATGGTTTGAGAATATGATGCCAATCTTAGTCCAGAGTGTTAGTTTTGACCCCTAAAGCCTTAAATGGCTCAGGATTGCAATACTTCAAACCCCGCCTCTCCCCATATGAACTGACCTGTAACCTACGATAATCATCTGAGGCCCGTTCTTCATGTGCCCCCCTCCATGAGAGGTCCAGAGCGTGGCAGCACAAGAACGGGCCTTTTCTGCAGTGCCTCCCCACTTGTTGAATGCTCTCCCCAGGGAGACTTGCCTGGCGCCTTAGGCAACTGATAAAAACAGTCCTCTTTTCCCAGGCCTTTGACTAATTAAAAAAATCTACGGCCTTTTAAATGGGGGGGGGGTGGATATTGTTTTTGTTATTATGCTATGCGTTTTTGTGTTTTTATATTGTAAACCGTCCTCAGATGAGGAGCAGTATAGAAATTAAATGGATAAATAAATAACAAAAAATACTTTCCAAAATATAATAGATTTACCCTGAGTTGTTTACACAAAGCATACAAGGAAGTTAGACTCTCTTCGGTCTCTATTGAGCATTTGCTCTGATTTTATTTGCAGGGAAACTACAGCAATTAAGCAGCAATCCTGCATTCATCATGATTTGCTTTTGTGGTGGTTATATGTCTTTCTGTCAATCATACGTTCATCCTACACTTTGCAGTGCATTTCCCCATCACTTTCCAAATTGCAAGAAGGTAGTTTTTGTTGTATATATGTTGCATGAGGGCAACAGAGTGCTTTTAATCCATTTTAATTGCACATGTGCTTGAATCTCACCTGAAAAATATTGACAGTCTGGAAGCAACTCAAGATTGGACCACAAATCTCTTAAAGGTAAGAGGTAATGGCCAGGTGATCCAGTCACGCATGCCACATATGAATTTTTTGTAATTTTTAAAAATTGAAATTGTTGTTAATGTCAAGTTTTAAATTGTTGTAATCCTCACTGAAATCTTAGAGTGTAGGGCAGATAAATAATAATAATAATAATAATAATAATAATAATAATAATAGCAGCAACAACAACATATTTTAGCCCAAAGTGTTTGAGCTTTTATCTTTGCCCTCTTTAGGTGATGTTGGATTTACTTCAACACAGACTGGCTTTTACAAAATAACTGCTTTGTTTATTTGTGACTGGATATTTTTAGGACCTGTGGATGAAATGGACTTGGATGAATTGTTGCTTTATATATCCTCCTAAGACTAGAGCATGCAATTGCTTCCTTACTGCATGGAATTATCTGAGTTATAAATAAAAAATGACTTTATGTTACTTTCAGGTAAGCAGAAAACATGGAGGAAGGCTATGTGTACTGCTTCTAGCTCTTTTAGCTGCAGCAAATTGTTTACTACCATATAAAATTTAATTTATGCAATTTTTATCCCACCCTTTCTCCAAGATACTAAGATATCTTGAGAATATAACGTTCAGATATTTTTGCTAGGTGCTTAGAAGACTTGGGGTACAGGCCCTGTGGCATGATTTTGCATAAAATTTGCACACACAGGTATATATGTATAAGTGCCATTTTTAGGCCTCTAAGCAAATTAAAATGGTGTGTGGCCAGTATCTCATCAGCACTGTGCTTTGTGACAGGCCCAGCTTTGTACAGCTACCCTGTAGCAAAGGCACTATGTTCCTTGAAGACTGATTGACAGATGTTTAACACACACTTAAAGCACATGGTTTCCCCCAGAGAATCCTGGGAAATGTAGTTTGCTGAGAATTGTAGTTCTGTGTGTAGCTTACCCTGTGTTCTGCCTCTGCAGTTGGTGGTAGCAATGCTTCTGAATACCAGTTGCTGGAAACCACAGGAAGGGAGAGTGTTCTTGAGCTTGAATTCTGCTCTTAGGTTTCCCAAATGCATCTGGTTGGCTACCGTGAAAACAGGATGCTGAACTAGATGAACCATTGGCCTGATCCAGGATACTGTTCTTATTTTCCTAAGCTCCCAGAATTATTTGAAGAAAGCCATGTGCTTGAAATGTATGGTGTGAATGTGACCAATGTCTACTTAAAACTATTTTATTTAAGCAAGCCTACCCAAATGGATAACTTAGTTACCTATATGCATTTTAACTTTTACTGACCCTATCTATCATCTATCTATCTATCTATCTATCTATCTATCTATCTATCTATCTACAGTATCTATCTCTATCTATCTATCTATCTATCTATCTATCTATCTATCTATCTATCATCAGCTATCTATCATCTGTTTTCTAATAGTTTTGCAGGTTTTAGTTGTGTTTTACCTATAATTTTATTGCACAAAGACCTTGATTTCAGGGCTCTTAACGCCCTGCTCAGTCCACCTGCTTTTATTCTTTCTTTATAATTGGAGGGTTATATTGAGTGTCAGTGTCTTAAATATTTTAAAGAGAGGCCAGAAAGGAGAAAGTTCACATCACCTAATGAAGACATACTTCGCATACAGAATGTGTTTGTTGACCAGGAACAAAAAGCTGCTTAATCATTTCACCTCAGAGAGAATTCCTGGAATCTTCAGTATTCTGTATCAGAAATCTCATAACTCCTAATGTGTTGGGGATGCGGATCTGTCTTAAAAAAACAAAAGCTCGCTTTCTGGGGAATAAAATGTTTGGATTACAATCCTTTATTTCACTGAGAAAGTATTCTTTGTGCCATAGGAGTTACTAAGGAACACTGAATTCTTTTTTCTGATGTTCAGTGTATTTGAACATAGGAAGCAGCCTTCTCTTTCAACGTATCATTGGTCCATTTAGCTCAGTATTAGCTGCACTGATTGGCAGTGGCTCTCCAGGGTTTCAGGCAGGTCTATTTCCCCAATCCTACCAAGAGCCAGGATTTGACCTTGGGAGCTTCTGCATGTAAACAGCTTTCTCGCACTAAGCTCTGGCTCTTCCTATTATTATTATTGAAAAGTTCAGTTAAAACTGCCAGCAGCAATAAATAAACACTATCATGCAAAATACCCCCACCCAAAAAACCCAGCTACCTTGTGGAAATGCTAATTGAACTACCTATGTTGCAGCATCCCACATTAAAAGGGGAAAAAAAAGCATAATATCTGCCAAAAGCTTTCTAGAAGAGTCTGATTTTGTCCTGGTGCTTAAAGCAGTATTATAAAAACGATGCTGTATTCCTCATTGGTCCGGTCTACACATTACGCTGAGCCAAGCCATGGCTTAGTGCAAACACAAGAGCTTGTGAGCTGCTGGAAAGGATATTGTGGCCACTTCTTTCTTCCTCATTCATTTTGCTGGTTCAGCAGGGCATGTCACCCTAACCAAGGCTTGCAGTTTAGCTCTCTCCAGACCAGCCATAAGTTATATCCAAGATTCCCTCTCCTGTCTTCATAGTGGAGTTGTCCCAGCCCCATCATCATTTTGTAGCCCTTTTCTGAATCCTTTTCCAGCTCTACAATTTCCGTTTGAGGTGTGGACACCAGAACCGTGCATGGTATTCACATTGTATTACAAATGGAATACACTAGCAGTTTCATTCTCAGTCCCTGACCTAATGATCCATAACATGGAATTCACATATTTCACAGCTGCTGCACATTGGGTTGACATCTTCATCGATCTGTCCGCCATGACCCCAGGGTCTCTTTCCTTGTCAATCACATGAGTTCAGACCCCTTGAGAGATTTTGCCCCAATGTGCACCACTTTAAAGTTGTTTGCATTGAATTGCATTTGCTGTTTCAAAGTGCATCCATCCAGTTTGGAGAGATCCTTTTAGAGCTTTGGGTAATTTTTTGTTTGTTTGTTTGTTTTTTACCACTGCAAATAATTGGTGTCATTGGCAAACATGGCCACATTACTGCTCACTTCTACACCAGATCATGTATGAACAGTTTTAAAAGCTCCCGATCCTGATCCAGTTCCTTGGTGGAACCCACATCTTGCTTGCCTCCATTGGGAGAACTGTCTGTTTATTCCTACTTCCTCTTCTTTAACAAGTTACTGAACAATGAGACGACCTCACCTCTTATCCCATGATTGCTAATCTTACTCAGGGAAACTTTGGTGAAGTAGTTTATCAAACACTTTTTGAAAGTTTTTGATGCAATGTCTACTGAGTCACCCCTATCCACATGCTTATTATTAACCCCCCAAACCTCTAAAAGGTTAATTAGCTAGGATGTACCCTTGCAGAAGCCATAGGAGTTGTTCTTCAGCAAGACTTGCTCTTCCATATGCTTTGTCATTTTATCTTCGGGCATGCTTTCTGCCAGTTTCCCCAGAACAGATGCTAAGCTAACCAGTTTGCCATTTCAAGGATACCCACTCCCTTTTTTAAAAAATGATGTTGCATTGGACACTTTCCAACCCTCAAAAGCAGGGATTGACCTTAGGGACAAGTTACATATTTTTGTTCAAAGATCAACTATTTCACACTTGAGTTCCTTAAGAACTCTCAATGAATGCCATCTGGACCTGGAGGTCTGTTAGTTTTTAATTTGTCAATAAGGCCCAGAACTTCAGCTTTTGTCATCACTGTTTGTCTCTCTTCCTAAAAGGTTTCAAAATCATTGAAAAGTGGGTGGAGCAATCAATGCAAATTTTACCTTTGTTCTGTAGGCTAGTTTGCACACATGCACACAAACACACACCCCAATTTAGGCAGCTGAGAGGCATTAATAGTTCAAGCCTCACTGCAGTCAGGCAAAAACACTTAATGGTGCAAAGCAGGACCCTTCAAGGGGGCTGGCAGGAGGAGGGCTATGACCTGGGGAAAGTGTCAAGATCTGAGGATCCATACCTCTTATTTAACCCACCATCACTTTACATTAAGAAAGCATGCTGACTGAAGGTTCATCTTCTCAATGCTGCTGGAGTTGTCAACTACCAAAGAACTCCCCTCACCATGTGCTCTCTTGTGGCTTTTACATAATCTGCCATGGCTGTACAAGATCCCCATGTGAGCAGTGCCTAATAAAGCTTTCAAGGAAATATTAGAGAAGCATTAAAGCTAAGCAGCATATAAATGACATGAACTCATAAATTTATGGGTATTATAATTGAACAGTGTGGGATTCAGCATCTGGAAGGTGGGGAAATAAATCATGCAATTTGTTTTATTGCTCCTGAATACGGTATATCTTGGTACCATTGAACAGTCTTTTGGTGTATGAACCGCAAATCTCTCTTCAGCTATGCAAGTACAAAACAAAATGGTTTATCTTAGAACCTAGAGTTCAAATAGTTTTCATTTTGAAAAGATTGTGACTGGTGGTGCAGCCAGAGAGATTACTTCAAGATGAAAGGGATCTGAGGGCAGCAGCCCAGTAGCGGTTTTAGGGGATGAGTTTGGGTGTTTGGTGCTACATCTCTGACGCAATTTCTCTTCATTATCACCCACTCCAGTAGATGTTAATGAACCTGACCCTGAAACATGCTATCTGAAACACTCACGGCCCCTTCAACACTACTGAGTTATGGGGAGGAAGTTCTGCTTGTGGCAACTGCACCGTACAAGGCTGCACCATAGGGCTGTGACTTGAAACTGGGCATTTTTTTGCTGTCACCATTTGAATGCCCTTCTTTCTGTCATATTTGAAGCATCATTTATTAGTTACTTCAAACTTACATTTTTGCCCAGACTTTCCCTGATCTATAAGATTGGACTCTGTTTTATGCCCTTGAATCCTTTGAATCTTTGCTTATTTGCTTTTAAATGCTTTTATATGTTTTACACTGTTGTTTTATTGGTTTGAAATTGCATTCTTGTTTTAATTACATCTATCCATCAATAAAGCTTTGATATTTATAAAATATTGGATGGTTTATAAATGCTTAAAAATACTATAAGGTTTTTCTGAGCAGGCAAGTGGTGTAAAATCACTATGAAATGTAAAAAAAGCAAAATAAATATTTTTCTGTCAAAGGCTTCCATTCCTAGCCATGCCTTTGCTGAAGCCTAAGGAAACCAGATGGTGAAATGTATTGCAGGTTGTTTTGAAAAAAAAATCCATTTCACAAAAAAAGACAACCTTCCAAAAGGCTAATTCTAAGGCTTAGCTTTCTCATGTGATGACGTGTTTATGGAGCCCTGGGCTCTTCCTGTGAGCAAGAAAAGGCTCCCCCTGGTCATTTTTGCACCCTGTTCACAGCCCATAAAAGGTGGATAATACACAGGGCCACAATTTTTTACTTTTTGAATGTTGTCTAGATTTCTACAACTGATTTAGGGTATTTTTGCACTGCTGAATGAGGAAATGGCATCCGTTTCTCTCCATCAGGTCAGGTTTACTGTAAACTGAATGGTGGGCATTGATAAAGGTAAGTACACGTAAATTGCATGTTGCTTCACCATTTTTCAAACTTCAGGGCTTGAACTCCCATTTCTTGGAACTCCTGGAATGCTCAGCAGCAGGGAGGTGTCTCTTCAGAGTCCAACAGTAGTCAGCCATCATGACTGCGTCCCAGCGACCCTGATACCTGGTCTCCATCTCTTTCATGTCCTGATGGAATCTCTCCCCCTGCTCGTCACTCATTGAACCCAGGTTCTCAGGAAACCGGTCCATATGTGAAAATAGGTAGTGCATCTTGACGCTCATGTTGCAGCCCAGGTTTCTGAAAGCAGTCAGCATGTTGTTGACAAGTTCTGCGTAGTTTCTGGCCTTATTGCTGCCAAGAAAGTTCTTCACTACCAGAACAAATGCCTTCCACGCTTCCAGTTCCACTTCGCTTATTGAGTTTCCGAACTCTGGATCTCTGATGAGCTGACGGATCTGAGGACCATCAAAGATGCCAGCTTTCAACTTCTCCATGGTCAATCCTGGAAAAGCCTGGCACAAGTAAGTGAAGCAGTCACCATCCTTGTCCAGAGCCTTGGTGAACTGCTTGATTAAGCCGAGCTTGATGTGCAGTGGTGGGAAGAGTATTCTGTCTCTGTCCACCAGAGGGTCGTTTATGATGTTCCCTTTTTTTGCAAGGCACCAATTCCTCTCGCACAGGCCAGTCCTTCTTTGTGTAATGCTGAGCACGGTCCCTACTATCCCACATGCACAGAAAACATGGGTACTTGGTGAAGCCAGACTGTTGTCCCAACAAAAAGTTCACCATCTTCAGTTCAACACAAATAAACCACTTATGCTGATCATAACCAATTTTCTCCAGCACATACTTCACCGCTTCATAGTTCTCCTTCAGTGTACTCGAGTGAGCCAGGGGTATAGAGGCAAACTGGTTGCTGTTGTGTAGCAGAACACATTTCAGTGATCGCTTGCTGCTGTCAATGAACAGTCTCCAATCTTTTGGTTCGTACTGTGGCACTCCAAGCTTGAGCAGAAGCTGCGCAATATCTGCACAGTACACCAAGTCCTTCTCTTCTGAGAAAAAACGGAGGTACTATTGTTGCCTGTTGCAGAAGAAGCTGATGCAAGCACTGTCAGAGAGGAGGTTTTTTTCCTTCACTCTGGATGCCAACAGTTCGGCAGAGTCCTTTGACAAGCTGAGGTCACGAACTAGATCATTCAACTCCTTTTGGGAAAATGGATGTGGAGCATCATCTTCAAGAACCACTTCTTCTTCTTCATGTCCTTCAACACTGGAGGCATCTTCGTCACTAATGTCAGGAAGTTTTCCGAAGATAGGCACTGGAATTTCATCACAATGAGCTACAGGACGACGTGCTGATTGAAGATCAGGATACTTCGTGGGGCGGCTGCCCCATTAACTTAGTTTTAATCCCCCAACTTTATGCTTTGCCGCACCAATTTATGGAAGATTTCGAGGTTTTATGACTTCAAACTGATCCCTTTTCAACATAATCACCCAGAACTATCGGACCTGAATACTTCTTGTCATTAAAATAATCATTTTCAATCAAAACAATTATTTGACATGGCATTTTACCCCCACCAACTTCTTCTAAAATGCTCCACACAAGCGTACATGTGAACAAAAATGTAAAAAACCGACATGTGGCCATAGCTCAAAAACTTGACCTGACTGAGCAAAGCCAATGTCATTTTTGGATTCAGCGCATCAGATTCATCCTAAATCAACTGAAAAAATGCAGACAACAAATTTGTTGTTGACCAGTGAATTGTAGGATTATGTACTGTTCCAACTTAAAGTTTCCGAAGCTCTTTCAAGAAAGCCTGGTAGCCTACTGGATCCTGTATGAACATAAGAATAGCTTTGTTGGGTCAGAGAAAGTGTCCATCCAGGCCAGTGTTCAACTGCAATAGTGTTAAACCAGATGCTCAGTCTGTCATCAGAAGCAAGGTGGACCGAGATGTTTTGACCCCTGAGGCAAAATGCCCCATTGCCTCCCCTGATCCAGCCCCTGGGTGCATGATGTGCAGGGGCCATGAGCCACTGCAAGGGCTTCTCCTCAAGGAAAGGCCCTTGCAAAGCCCTGCCAACTTGCCTCCTAATTCCTCACAACAGTCAGGAATGCTTACATTCTGGTACTGGCCAGAGTCTCAATGTGCCTGTGTCATCCCACCTCCTCTTCCCATAACCCACTCCATCATAGCACTGACATCCTCATGTCTCAGGAAGGCCACTGTAGTGTTGTTGCACCTGAGCACAATGGCTGTGTGGTTACAGAGGTGGCAGCAGAACAAGCCTCCAAGGAGAACACCACTGCTGTCATTACCACTGTGGTGGTGATGGTCAGAGGCAATGTGTTCCTTGGAGGCCTGATCTGCCACCTCTGTGGATCATGCTGCCCGAAGTGGGTTCCCTCACCCTGATTCATGGGTGGGCCAGCCTTCATTTAAGGTAAGCATTGCCAGGGACCTTTCAAGGCCTGTGCCACAGTAGGGGCTCCTACTGATCACCATGGAACTGTGTCCCTGCATGTCTTGTTTCTCGCCGCTGTTATGGCCTCCTTCAGAGAACTTCCTGAATAGGCATTCATCTGTGGTGTGCAGTGAACTTTCTCATAGGGAAACAGTTATGGCCAGAGGCAAGGGTGATTGAGGGGCGTGTGTGATATCACATGCACAAGCATCACGCCTCTCCCCCTAAGCCAGGCAGAAGCTTCCAAGACTTTGCAAAGGAGATTCCAGGGCTCTGACAGGATGCCTTCTTCTCAAAGCTGGGCAGCCTTTGGGAAGGTGGTGAGAGGGCCTCTCTCCCTAAGCCGGGGAGAGGCTTCTGGGCTTGGGGAAGGAGATGCCAAGGGAACATTTAGGGGACTAGCCTAGTCCTCCTAGTCCATTGACCGTGCACTACTGGCATTCATCCTGATTTGCTTGTGGGTAATTCCATGAAAATTCCATTGTTAACATGTTCTATATCATCTTCATGTACAGTTATCATTTTAAAGATAACTTCCCAAAGTTTAATTATCCGACAAACTGAAATGCCAATCAATTTTCATGAGGACATTTATTTATTTTTTAATGGCAAACTGAAGTGGAAATGTGGAAAACTGAATTTCTTCCAACTGGAAAAAATGAGAAGCTGAGAGAAACCAGATTTGCCCCTCCCTTTCTGGGTTTAATTGAAGCATATGCATCCAAGAAGGCCGCAGTGATTATTTTTAAAATGAACAAAAGGGCCGTCACAAATACCTTTCCCACTTTGGGGGGGGGGGGAAGGTAATTGCAACAAAAATCCTGTATCTCAGCCATCTCAACCATGAGTATTTCACTGAAATTTTCTCTTCGCTTTGATGCAGTTTCAAAGGTACTATTCCCCACCACCTCAGTAATTGATGGAGAATGGTCAGGGAGGGAGCTGTCCGATAATTTTTTTGGCATGTCAGTAATTGCAATGTCTAGTTCTCTGTATGTGGATATGGGTAGAACTGTCTTGCAGTCTTTTTACTGTGCTCTGCTTTTTCCTTTTGGATTCCAGATATGGGGAGAAACAAAAGAAAACCATACTTTCAGCCCTTGCCTATTAGCTTCCAGAGCTAGTTCATATTAGTCTGTCTGCTCCCCATGTCATCTCAGGACCTTTTGTCACTTAAGGTAAAGCAGGAATGCCATATCACTACTGCTCCAATTCATGATTGTAATCAAGGTAAGAGACTCAAGATTATATCCAAAGCTAGTCCTAATTACAACAGATCTACTGAAGGTAATGAATGTAACTAAGGTCCCATCTTCAGTATACATTTAAAGTGGTATGCCATCTCAGCTGCCCAGGACCTCCATACATACTGCCCAGGCTTGCACCATGGGAGGTCACATTAGTGCTGCTAATTGGTGCTGCGACTTCATCCCCAGAGACACACGCCATTGTCTCTTGAGACAGACGGATGCCAACAACAACGATACCACTTTAAATGGTCATTGCTTTTCCCCATGAATTCTGGGAGCTGTAGTTTATTAACAGTGTTGAAATTTGTTTGGGGACCCTGTTAAAATCCCTGGCTTCAGACATTATCCACTTTCCATATGCTGTATTGACCCCTGGCTGCTTCCCATCAACTTCAAAGCCAGCAAATAATTGTGTCCCACTCTACTTTCTTCTTCTTCTTCTTCTTCTTCTTCTTCTTCTTCTTCTTCTTCTTCTTCTTCTTCTTCGGTGATCACTCATAGCTGAGTAATGTTGTCTTCCATAAACACAGTTTTAACAATGAGTCCATAAGTGACTGTGGAGGCCACTTCTGGATCCACATGTCCTTCCACAGTGGGGGCATTGGTTTCCAGGTGGGAGTTGATCACAGTGTGGATTTGCCAAGCATGCCTTCCTCTTAGCATGTTTCTCCCTTGCGTTCTGAGTTCAAATGTTTTCAAAGTCCATTACTTTGGTAAAGGCTGTTCTCCAATTAGAGCACTCACAGGCAAGTGTTTCCCAATTGTTAGTGTTTATACTACATTTTTAAAGATCTGCCTTGAGACAGTCTTTAACTCTCTCTTCTGTTGACCACCAGCATTATGCTTCCCATTTTAAAGTTTGGAATAGAGTAGTTGCTTTGGAAGACGATAATCAGGCATCTGCACAACATGTCCAGTCCAACAAAGTTCATGTTGAAGTATCATTGCTTCAACACTGGTGATCTTTGCTTCTTCTAGTACACTGGTATTAGTTTGCCTGTCTTCCCAAGTGATGTCTAAAATTTTTCAGAGACACTGTTGATGGAATCTTTCGAGAAGTTGGAGGTGACGTTTATAAGTTGTCCATGTTTTACAAGCATACAGTAAGGTTGGTGGTACAATAGCTTTGTAAACAAGCATTTTGGTTACCCTGCGAATGTCCCGGTCCTGAAACACTCTGCACTTCAATTGGGAGAAAGCCACACTCGTAGAGCTTAGGTGATGCTGGATTTCAGCATCCATGTCGGCCCTTGTGGAAAGATAACTACCCAAGTAGGAGAAATGATCAACATTTTCCAATGTTACACCATTGAGCTGGATTTGTAGCACTGCAGAGGGGTAATTTTGTACTTGTTGGTGCAGCACTTTGGTTTTTGGGATGCTGAGCTATAGACCAAGCTTTTTGTAAGCTTCTGAGAAGACATTTAGGATGGTTTGGAGGTCCTCCTCTGAGCGTGCACACCCTATGTTGTCATCAGCATACTGAAGCTCTATGACGGAAGTTACGGTAACCTTACTCTTTGCTTTCAGCCTGCTCAGATTGAAGAGCTTTCCATCTGTTCGATATATGATTTCTACTGCTGTGGGGAGTTTCCCTTTGACAAAGTATAGGATCATGGCAATGAAAATAATGAATAGAGTTGAGGCAATAACACAACCCTGTTTAACACCTGATCCCACTGTGAATGGTTCACTTTGAGAGCCATTGTTATCTGCGATTGTTGCTGTCATATTATCATGGAGGAGCCGAATGATGTCCACAAATTTATCTGGGCAGCCAATTTTCAGAAGGACAGTCCACAGGGCATTACAATTTACAGTGTCGAAATCCTTAGTCAGGTCAATAAACGCCATATACAGGGGTTGGTTTGGTTCTCTGCATTTTTCTTGAAGCTGTTGAGCAGAGAAAATCATGTCCACTGTCCCCCTAGAAAGCCGAAAACCATTTTGGGATTCAGGAAGGGTCACCTCGGATATTGTTAAGAAATAGTTTGCTAAGATCCTTGCAAGAATTTTGCTGGCTGCAGCTAATAGAGAGATGCCTTAATAGTTTCTGCAGTCAGTTCTGTCACCTTTTTTTAAAAAGAGAGTGATAATTTTAGCATTCCTAAAGTCTGCTGGGATCTCTACTGTCTCCCAGATTTTTTCGATGAGCTTGTGAAATTGTTGTGTAAGTTCAATTTCATATATACTGGGGGAAAGCACATAACTGCCCTATGAATATGCAATAAATGCCAGATCGAGCACTAAATGGTGGCTTGCAGGGCAATCCTGTTCACATTTACACAGAAATAGATCCCATGAACTTCAATGGCACTTATGGGGGGGGGGGAGTCAAATAAAAGAGTGAGTGTGGGGGAAATGATTTGCATGGTTTGGAGAAAGTGGATTGAGAAAAGTGGAGAAGTAGAACCTGGGGTCATCCAATTAAACTGAGTATTGGAAGGTTCAAGATAGGCATAAGGAAGGACTTTTTTACATAGGACATAGTTAAAACAATAGAATTTGCACCCACAATATGTCATGATGACTGGCAACTTTGATGGTTTTGAAAGCTAAATAAAAAAATAATAAAGAAGAATATCAATGGCTGCAGGCAATGCTGGCTATATTTTACTTCCAGTGTTTGGAGCAGCATGTCTCTGAATACCTGTTGCTGGAAACCACAGAAGGGGATTCCTTTTCTACTCATGTCCTGTAAGTGGGCTTCCCATAGGCATCTGGTTACCCATTGTGAGAGAAGGGTACTGGAATAGATGGGCTTCTGGCTTGGTCCAGCAGGGCTATTCACACATTTTTACTCCCAACCGAACTGCTTACTAATCTCACAGTGCAATCTTTTGCACTCAGAAGTAAGTTGCACAAAGTACAAATGAAACTTACCGTACTCCCAGGTAAATGTGCATAAATGATTGTAGCTTCAGTGTTGGTCTTCTTCATGTGTTGATGTATTCAGTACATGCTCTGAGATATAAATTCTAGAAACAGACTTGAAGAATCCTGAAGAATGACCGCTCACAAATTTGGGAGCTTGCACAAATTTTTTTTAACAATACCTTAAAAATTAGTGACAGCTGCCCAATAGCAAGAGAATAGGAAGAGCGTAAGAAGATCCCTGCAAAGACCCATCTAAATAATAATAATAATAATAATAATAATAATAATAATAATAATATATTAATAATATTTAATAATATTTTAATATACCCTGCCCATCTGGCTGGGTTGCCCCAGCCACTCTGGGCGGCCTGTCATCTAGTCATGACAATGCAAGAAGTGCCCTTCTAGTCTAGCATCTTGTTTCCACAGTGGCCAGTGAGATGCTTGTGGGAAGTCTGCAAGCAGGACCTAAATGCACCTGCACTCTCCCCACTTGTGATTCTAAGAGACTAGCTTTCAGAGGCACATTGCCTCTGACAATGGAGATGGGATGTAGCCATCTTGGCCAGTAACCACTGGGGGCCTTATCCTCCACAAATACTTATTTTGAAGCCATCCAAGTTGATAGCCATCACCACTTCCTCTGGGAGTGAATCCCATAGTTTAAGTATGTGCTGTATGAAGAAATGTGTTCTGAATCTTCCAACATTCATGAACCAGCTGCAGGGAAACCAAATGTCTCTAGAAGCTAACAAGCAGGGCATAAAGGTTCAGTGGCCTGATGCTGTGTGGTTTTGTAAGCTACTTTGAGCTTCTCTACAATATATACATCTTATGAAACAAACAAACAAACAAACAAACAAACAAACAAACAAACAGAAATAGGCAAGCGAAGGGCTGGGTGCTTCTCCACCACTGTGTCCTAGAACAAAGAGAGGATTTACATGGAATGAGCAGAGGAAGCTTCCACTCAGGTGTGGTCTCTGACCCCTTGTGTGTAGCCGGTCGGGGCAGGGTGGGGAGCGAAGGTACATAAACCAGTGGAGGGGGAGTGCGACTGTTGCTGCAACTGTTCCATGGAGCTCAGACCTTGGAAAATCTGCCTAGAGGAAGCTAAACTAGCGTGCATGCTATTTGGAGCCATAAAAAAATACTGTGCTAATTTTGATCGTGAAGAGATAACTATCTCTGTAATCTTTTGACGGGGAGTGCCCTTGACATATACCTTCAGCAGCTGTGTGCAGAGGAGATTTCAGCAGGTGCAGCTTGCAGGAGCTCTGGCTTTTTCTGCATCCGGCCACGTGGCATGAGAAAGATAGCCATCTCCCGCTTCGGTTCCCCAGCAACTGGTATTCAGAAAGCTGAAGCAGCTGTCATTTGGATATCATTGTGGTTGTGTCCAGATGGGTGTTTACTGTGGGATGGGTGGTGATTGTGCATGCAAAATTTGCCATGACAATTATTACAGTGAAGAAACCCCACTTTTCTCTCATATATATATATATATATATATAAAAAAGTTTAATATTTTCTTAAGTTTTTGTATATGGTGGAAGATGCCCAGAGTGGCTGGGGCAACCTGGTCAGATGTGTGGAGTACAAATAAAACAACAACAACAACAATAACAACTTCTTGGCCTTTCCTTTTTCACTTTCCGCCAGTGAAAGCTGCTTTATTAAGGCAAATGGGGCACTCCCGTCACCTGCCAGTCCAGGAGGCAGCACTGCCTGTCAGCTCTGTCCTCTGTAGCCTTGGTGTTACCTTACATCTCAGCAGGGAGGAGGAAGGGGGGGGGAAGCTAGCGCAAGTTGGCTCTGTCTCTTATTGGCTCTGGCTGCACCTACTGTTGAGCTCCATGTCTCCTTCCCTACTAGCCTCAGTGGGCACTGCTGCTCTTTATAAAACCTTCATAGTACTGACCTTTTAAAAATATATATCCAGGAACACTTCACTGCTAGTGGCTATCTCACATCAGAGATTGAAATAAAAGATCAAGTGTTATTAAATCCTCATAAGATATCATGGTTGATATTTTCTCTCAGCAGTACAAAGAGACCTCTATTCAATTTCGAAACAGGTCTGATCACATGACAATCAGAATGGAAGCTATGCACAATGAGCATTCAAAATGCGACTTACTATTGTTGGATTTCCAGCTTAAACTTGACAACCCACACTGTAACTATTATCATGGCTAAATGCAACAACGCCCCCCCCCCCGGCAGAACTGTGCATTTGCTTTGTGGATGCGTAGGGGGAGATGGCGAGTAAGCATACTGATATCAAGCATGGCACCTCTTGGTTCAGATTGCAGCTCAGTCCAACTTAGTTAGAATTTAATGGACACAGGGAGCTGCCTTATATCAAGTCAGACCAACTGGTCTGTCCAGCTTGGTATTACTCTGCATCAAAGATGAGGAACCTGTGGCTCTTCAGGTGCTGCACGACTACAACTCCCACAATCCCTGGCCATTGGCCATACTTAGTGGGGCTGATAGGCAACACAGTTTGACAACACTAGAAGGACCACTAGTTCTCCATCCCTGGTTTACATGATGTCTGGAGCAGTTCTCCAGGGCCTTAAATGGGGGGTCTTTCTCAGCCTTATCTGGAGATAACAGGGATTCAATCTGGATTCTTTCACATGCAAAACATGTGCTTTGCAGCCCTTCCATGGGAAACTGAATCAGATAGCTCAATATTATCTATTCAGAGGTTGGGAATTTCAGCCTAGGGGCCAAATGGCCTGAGGACTCTTCTCAGCCACGGCTTTCTCCCTGGGACAGTTCTTTCATTGGCCCTGCTCCACACCTGGCTGGAATGTGTGATACAGAAATAAACTCTATTTGCACCATGTAAAGTCATCTGGTTGAGAGATGGGTGTGGCTTTAGGGAAATTGTCTCATGGGCCAAGATTGGCCTGCGGTCTGGAGGTTCCTCACCTCACCTGAAGAATTGGTGCTTTTGAATTATGGTGCTGGAGGAGACTCTTGAGAGTCCCATGGAGTGCAAGAAGATCAAACCTATCCATTCTGAAGGAAATCAGCCCTGAGTGCTCACTGGAAGGACAGATCGTGAAGCTGAGGCTCCATTACTTTGGCCACCTCATGGGAAGAGAAGACTCCCTGGAAAAGACCCTGATGTTGGGAAAGATTGAGAGCACAAGGAGAAGGGGACGACAGAGGACAAGATGGTTGGACAGTGTTCTCGAAGCTACCAGCATGAGTTTGACCAAACTGCGGGAGGCAGTGGAAGACAGGAGTGCCTGGCGTGCTCTGGTCCATGGGGTCACAAAGGGTTGGACACGACTAAACGACTAAACAACAACAAAGGTAAAGGTAAAGGGACCCCTGACCATTAGGTCCAGTCGTGGCCGACTCTGGCGTTGCAGCGCTCATCTCGCTTTATTGGCTGAGGGAGCCAGCATACAGCTTCCGGGTCACGTGGCCAGCATGACTAAGCCGCTTCTGGCAAACCAGAGCAGCACACAGAAACACCGCTTACCTTCCCACCGGAGTGGTACCTATTTATCTACTTGCACTTTGACGTGTTTTCGAACTGCTAGGTTGGCAGGAGCAGGGACCGAGCAATGGGAACTCACCCCGTTGCAGGGATTCGAACCGCTGACCTTCTGATCGGCAAGTCCTAGGCTCTGTGGTTTAACCCACAGCGCCACTTGCGTCCCTCACCCTATGTAGAGCAACCTTATTGTCTTCTCTGACAGACAAAGGCTCTCCAGGGTCTTTCTCATCACCTGCTACAGATCCTTTGAAGTGGATGTACCAGGAGCTGAGCATGGGAAATAGAATATGTACTGCCTCTGACCTATGTCCCTTCCCCATTCCCCTTATGCTGAATTAGATCGCTGGTGTATCGTGCCTGGTATTGTGTATTGACTGGCAGAGGTACTCTTGGGTTCTAAGCAGAAGGCCACCCCAACTCTGTGACCTGAGATCCTTTTCCTGGCGTTGGCCGGGTATAGCACCATATTAGTTTCTTTATTGAAGGAACATGGACATAGAAGAGCAGTGGTGCTGCTAAGAACAGGTCTAGCTTAATGTTGTAGGAATGATACCAGTGTTAATATCTGCACTGCATTTACTCTACTGATAATGATGTTTCTAACTATCTTGAACAGAACTGTTGCTTGATCCAAGAGGATGTGCTACATGTGACAAGATGAAGACCCAGCCGAGCATGTTTAACATTAGTCACCATTTCTCTCTCTTCCTTCCCCTTGAAGCAAAAGTACAATCCTTGGGAGTGACATCACTGCATTTAGCCATAATAGCTGAGAGTGCAAGATTTACACTCAGATGCTGAATCAAGGGCTTTGTGTATCCTACAGTTCTATTCAAGTGCAGGAAACATGCATAATGGAATATCAGCTGCTAAATTTAGCTTCTTGAAAATCTTCATTAAAAAAATAAAATAAAAACAAGCTTCTTGTCCTCATGACTGTGATGGTATATTTGAAAATATGAGGATTATGTTGGGTGAAATATCAGAAACCAGAGGGCTGCTTGATAATGATGTGGTGTGTACCAGTCTCTGGCTGCTGTGACTCCATATCATCCAGGGTAACCATCACACCAAGGATTAAAAAGCCACAAGAAAATACAGATTCTGTAGCTTGGTTCTGTATAGATCAATTCTGACATTGGCACAAAATTGAACTTTGGTGCAGACCACGTGCGTCACTCACACATTGCTGCTAAAATGATATTTGCAAAAGTCCAGGTGTGAATATAGCCTGGTATAGCTGGAAATGTGATCACATCGATGATTGGAAGAGGAAATCCTCCTGTTATTCAACAGGATTAAGATTTATTTATTTTTTAAAAGAGCAGCAACAAACCTCAAACCCCTCAGACTGAATGAGGCTTAGTGAAGATAGCACTTACAGAAGGATATAAGTTAGGCCTTTTAAACTTTGTGGGTGTTGTTCACATCTTGTGGTTGGACATCAAGGACTGACTAGTTAGTACAAAAGGAAGAAACCTGATCTATTTATTGTGATGGGCATTGCATATGTGTAATGCTGTGTCTCATTTGGCTTTGCCCTAAAGAGGATGCAATTGGTTGCTAAGGAAGGTGCAGATTAAAAGACGTGGGAGGGATTTATATATCATTATTTGTGTTGAGCAAACCTCTCCTGCCTCTATTTAGAATGGGTCCTGGCAATCTGAACTGCAATCTGAACTTTATCAAGTTTGGAACATAGGAAGTGGAGTTATACTGCACAGACCCCACCTGCTCGATCTCTGTGACTGCTACTTCCCTCATCCCCACACCTGATCTCCAATTTCAGACCTTGTGATATATCAGAACATTGTGATGTTTAGCTGCTGATATATCATGATTTTGAAAAACCAGATATCACTCAATCTTAGTTTGTTTTTTTAGTATACCAAAAATCCTTATAAGGGGCTGCCCCACATTTTGTTCAAAAAATTGCTTTGCAGAGATAACTACCATAGAGTTATCAAACATTTTAAAAGTAGGGGGTCTGTGCCTTGGCTTTTGAAAAAATAGGGGGTCCTCAGTTATTAGCTAATTGAGAACCACTGGACTAGAGTGATACCTGCCTTTTCCTGGAACTCTTCTTGGTGTGAGACTTTCATCGGTGAGCTGAAAATTTGTTTGGACCTAAGGCTGAGAGGGAGGGTGTGTCAGATGGAAAATGAATTGATATTGATTTATATATATTAGTAGCACTGTAATATAATATTTTTATGTGTATATTTGTAATATTTAAAGTTGCCTGTTCTTGCTTCTATTTTCTGTACACCTTTTGGAAATATTTTTAATATATTCCTGGGACAGTGCAATAGCTACATGTAGGGCAAAAGAATATACCAGTAAATCAAATTAATAACAACATACATAGCTTCATTGGAGAGAAAAAAACTTCAGTACAGGGGTGCAGAGACGCAGGAAACTTCAGTTGCTTTTATAAACTATAAAGTAATGTTAAGAAGAACCCTGCTGGCTCAGACCAAAAGCTTGTGTAGTCTAGCATCCTGGTTTCACAGTGGACAACCACATGCCTATAGCAGGAATTCAGAATTTGTTGATTTTAAACCACAGCACTACTTTGAAAAATATTATAAGGCTGCCTTTGAATGAAATTTGTGGAGACGCTCGTACACTTTCCCTTACTATCCTGGTAGTCTCATTTCTCATATGCATGATTAAGAACAAGCCACAATAACCAGAATCAATACTGCTGGATATATAGAAATGCACCTCTGTGTTCAGCAAGCATTCTCTGGAGAACTGCTCCACATATGCTACCTGTTGTGATTTGGTGGGTCTGCACCTGACATCTCTCCCATAGCATGTATGGCCAGAGAATCTCTTTTTCTCCTAGCTTGAACACTGGTAGATTTGGGGGGCAATTACAGAACTGCAGCAATTTCAAAGGAAGCGGCTTATCAGAATTATCTCTCACATCAAATTGAGTGCAAGCACTGCCTTACACAGGGAAGCATTAGTGTTGGCAATGTAACACTATTTCATACTTGACTTGTGTACTTTTAAAGAGTAATTTAAAGGCGAAACGAAGGGGGTTCTTTGATGGACTTCCAACAGCCAGTGCACTGAGTCACACTACATTTCTGTCCCTCTCACATTCTTCCTTCCCAGATTATCACTATGTACACACATAGCCTTTGAAATACACAGCATTACTTTTTTCACAGTGCAGATTTGTACATGGTGTTGTTTAGTTGTGTCTGACTCTTCATGACCCCATGGACCAGAGCACGCCAGGCACTCCTGTCTTCCACTGCCTCCAGTTTGGTCAAACTCATGCTGGTAGCTTCAAGAACACTGTCCAAACATCCCGTCCTCTGTCATCCCCTTCTCCCTGTGCCCTCAATCGTTCCCAACATCAGGGTCTTTTCCAGGGAGTCTTCTTTTCTCATGAGGTGGCCAAAGTATTGGAGCCTCAGCTTCATGATCTGTCCTTCCAGTGAGCACTCAGGGCTGATTTCCTTCAGAATGGATAGGTCTGATCTTCTTGCAGTCCATGGGACTCTCAAGAGTCTCCTCCAGCACCATAATTCAAAAGCATCAATTCTTCAGTGATCAGCCTTCTTTATGGTCCAGCTCTCACTTCCATACATCACAACTGGGAAAACCATAGCTTTAACTAAACGGACCTATACAGATTTGTACATATCCATTTGCAATTATACACACCTTCATACAACAATGTCATCTGAAGTGTTAGCTACTATCTGTGTTGTACACACTGGTGGGCATGTTTTCAAATTAGAGTACAATGGTTTTCTCTATTCCCTATCTTCAATTGTTTCCACAGACCTTTTCTTTAAAAAAGATATTTATCAGCCTTTCAAAAGAGAAGGGGTGGAAATGGGTGCATTGATATACTGCTATATGGAGGCTATATTTTGGTGGACTTGTAAAAGGGTAAAAGAGTATTGAGAAATGATCCATAATGAATTGGGGAAAAAATTCAAGGTATTTTCCCCAAAAAACCAGAGTCCTTTCTGTTGGGGATAATTCAGACTGAAATTTCCAGGTATCAGGAAAGGTTATTTATATATGCCACTACTGTGGCCCGTATTTTGTTAGCCCCAAAATGGAAAACGAGTGAGTTTCCAACCAAAGAAGAATGGCAACTTAAGTTGACAGAATATGCACAACTTGCAGACTTAACATATAGAATAAGAGAACAAGAAGAACATACATTTAAAGAAGATTGGAAAACGTTTATTGAAAAATGGAAAATAATTGTGTACAGCTGAAAATGCTGGCAGCATTAAGATAAATTTAACAGTGTAAATAATGGAATACTGAATGGTATAGTGTTTGTAAAATATGCAGGAATTTATGATATGTAAAATGAACTATGGAAAGAGAAGAAGGGATGTCATTGATATCTTAAGGATGTAAAATAAGTATTTTAAATTGTAAAACAAAAAAGCTAATAAAATTATATATATATAAAAACAAAAGAGAAGGGCTGGAAATGGGTGTGTTGATATACTGCTGTACGGAGGCTATATTTTGGTGTACTATGTTACTGTACTGCTTTCAAGTTTGGATGCTTCAGTCCTGGGCAAGCTAAACATGATAATGAGAAGGGGCACAGCACTGCAGCATCAGAAGATCTGCCCTAATGGGAGGTGACATGAGAAAGTCGTCTCTGTGTACAAATGTATGGAGCATGTGCATTCTTGGCCTAAAATGGATTTCAACCTTTCCAGTAGAATGTGCTTTAGATCCACAAATACGGTGGAACAGTGATGTTATGGGGGTGCGCAACACCCCTAAAAGGTGCCTGCATTCAGTAATGAATGCACATTATCACACGGTGTGTACACACCCTATGTATGTGTAAATAAATTGCTGGTTTTGTTCAGAGGCAGTTGTTATGAGTTAGTAGTCATGTCCTCCAGGGAAACACCAGTAAACCATAATCTACAGAAGTTTCTTCCCAGATTCATGTAGCCTAATCATGGCCTCTAATTCCACCAGCAGGCATTTAATAACCAAGTAAGTGCACAGTTTCATTCCACATACCATAGTGTTCTGAGTTTGGGGGGGTTAGCCTGTATGAGGCCTGAGTGTGTGTTTGGCTTTTATATCCCTCTTTATCACTACCCTCAGGAGTCTCAAAGCGGCTATCATTCTCCTTTCCCTTCCTCCCCCACAACAAACACTCTGTGAGGTGAGTGGGGCTGAGAGACTTCAAAGAAATGTGACTGGCCCAAGGTCACCCAGCAGCTGCATGTGGAGGAGCGGAGACGCGAACCCGGTTCACCAGATTATGAGCCCACCGCTTTTCACCACTACACCACGCTGGCTCTCAAGAGTACTTTCTAATACCTGGAGTCCTGGCTCCAGCAAGGGTTAAAATCTAATGAAGCATTCCACGTGTGTCACCTTGCCTCTGTGATAGAGGGGGCTTGGGGCTGCTTGTCATGGGCGGCTGCCACAGAAGTTGGGGTGCGGCCCTCTAAATTAGAATTATTTGGAGGCCCTGTCCCCCATGGCTGCCATACCTGGAGCATTCCATTGTTGAACAAGCCAGGCATCTTTCTTGGCGAGTTAATGGCCTTAAGTATTTAATATAACAAAGGAGGTTGCTCTGGGCCAGAGGGCAATTGGGTGGACCCTCTCCCTCACTTGGCTGGTAGTGAGAAAGAGATAAATTTGGTGTGAGTTTGAAGCAGGAAGCAGCTAGAGGGAATGAGCCATACTTGATTTCTGCTTGATTCCAAGGCTGCTATTATGGGAGGAGAAACCTTCTGGGGCTTAATGTCATGAGCCCCCTTCTTCATAGGCTTTGGTTGTATATAAATGTGTAAATAGACCACGTATTCTACCACAGTCTCCACTTCCCCTCATTCCAAGGAAATCAACCCCTGGGTAAGTGCCTGGAACCCCTGGAATCTCATACCACTGGGAGGCTGAGGTGGCATGCAACAAGAGTATGAGAATTATAAGACTTGCAAAAGGCTTCTACTTGCACAACAACTTCCAATCTCAGGGTTGTTGGTTTTTTTATTAAAAAAGTGGGATGAGACTCATGAATGGAATGCAGGAATTGAGGGCTATAACCTGTTCAAAAGGAATAGACCAAACAGGAAGGTAGGAGGAGTAGCATTACATGTAAAGGATGCGTACGCTTATGAAGAAATCCATGACCCCGGAGCACAGAAAGCAGATTGAGGATATATGAGTAAAAACTGTAGGAGAAATAACAATGACCTTACTGTGCGTGTCTGCTTTAGACCACCAAGCCAGACTGAAGACTTGGCTGAGGCCTTCCTAGAGCAGATTACCAAGCATGCAAAAAGGAGAGATATAATAGTCATGAGAGACTTCAGTTTTCCCAATATCTGTTGGAACTCAAACTCTGCCAAGAATGTAAGGTCCAACAAATTCTTCTATTGACTTGAGAACAAGTTCATTTCCCAGAAGGTAGAAGAAGCAACAAGGGGTCATCTGTCTTGGACCTGGACCTCACCAACAGGGGGGAACTGATCAATGAAGTGGAAGTACTGGGAACCTTGGGAGGAAGTGATCATGTCCTCCTGGGTTTCATGATACAGAGGCAAGGGAAATCTGAGTATAGTCAGACAGGCACTCCGGACTTTAAGAAGGTCAATTTCATAAACCTTAAAAGGAGTTACTGGGTGAGATCCCATGGTTAGAAATACTCAAAGAGAAGGGAATCCATGATGGCTTGGAATTTCTTAAAGATGAAATATTGAAGGCCCAAATGCAGACAATTCCAATATGAAAGAAAAGTGGGAGGCATCTAAAGAAACTAGTGTGGCTGCATAAAGAGCTTACAGATGAGCTGAGATTTAAGAAAGGCATGTATAAAAGTTGGAGGGAAGTGGGAATCTCAAAGGAATATCCATGAGTATCCAACAGTTGTAGGCAGAAGGTCAGACGGGCCAAAACTCAGGAATGAGCTCAGGCTTGCAAGAGAGGTTTAAAATAATAATAAAGATTTCTTCAGCTATGTTCAAAGCAAAAGGAAAAACAAGCAAGTGGTAGGTCCTCTGTGTGGAGAAGATGGATAAATGCTAGTGGGAGACAGAGAGAAGGCGAAACCGCTCAACACCTACTTTGCCTCTGCTTTCGCCAAAAAAGAAAGCAATGCCCAACCTGGTGATAACATAAAAAACGATGAAAGCTGCAGCCCAAGACAGGAAAAGAGGAGGTAAAGAGAACACAAAGCTACTTCCAAGGGTACTAAAGGAGCTTGCGGATGTAGTCTCAGAGCCTCTGTTTATAACCTTTGAGAATTCTTGGACAACAGGTGAGGTCCTTGGCACATCACTATTGAGAACATGCAGCCTTGCTTTGGGACAGGCTGTCCATCTAATTTCAGAGACCTCACTTAACCAGTGTGACAGAGCGCAGGTTGTGGCAGGAAGCCTAGAACTCATGGGGTACCTCTTCTATCCATAGAGAAGAAGGGCTGGAATTGGGCGGGGGGAGGTTGCGCTTGCTCACTCAGAGAGGAGTGAATCCAGGTGTCCCTCACAAGGTTGGGATTTGTTATTCTAGAAACTGGAGAGCCAGTTTGGTGTAGTGGATAGAGTGTTGGATGAGGATTTAGGAGTTTGGAGACGGGGGTTCAAATTGCCACTCAGCCACAAAGGCCAGTGGGCCACTCAGTGACTCTCAGCCTCAGCTTTCTTCTGGGGTGGTTGAGAGGATAAAATGGAGAGGGGGAGAACCATGTACAACACTTTGAGTTCTTATGAGGAACTGTGGTATATAAATGAAACAAAGCAAGAGTTTAATGATGTGCCTCCACTAACACTCAACCTGCAGATTTGTAAATAAGCACAAATATCAGCAAAAGGCAATAAACCTGCACTGATCCTCTTCATTGCAAGTGAAGCCAAACCGGGTACTGCTTGACCCATTAAACCTCTTGGAGAAACAGAGCAAGCATAGAAATATTATTTCTCCAGTTCCTGCTGCTAAGAGGGTCAGGGTCTGGTCAATTCCTGGGTGGCTAACAAGCTAGGAATGACGTAGAAATCTTGGTGATAAGATAGCGCCTGCTTTCAGACTTTAATAGACGCAACACAAAAGAAGAAAGGATGGACACTATTTCTTCACCACAGAGTTTTGTAATAAGCTGGAATTGGAATATGTAAAGCAGTGGAAAATACCCCCCCATGACATGGCAAAGTGGGTTCTCCTTCATGGAGAGCACGTGTTGCGGTGGGGGAAACCATGGCATCCCCCTGTTGCTGGGCGGGTTAGTATGGCTGGCCACAAATTTGATAGGGCACCTCCAATTGTTGCTGTGGAGAATTCAATGTTGCAAAGTTGATTGACTGCTGGGGTGCTATTTATTCCCTGTGCGCAGCATTGAGCTTCCTCTTTTTGCTGCACGCACTGGATCACTTGCCCACCCTCCCTATACAGTGGTACCCCGCAAGACGAACGCCTCGCGAGACGAAAAACTCGCAAAATGAAAGGTTTTTTCGTTTTCGAGTTGCCTCGCAAGACGAATTTCCCTATGGGCTTGCTTCACAAAACGAAGCTTGCCCCGGGGACAGCGGGTCTTCTCTTTTGAAGCAAGGGGCTGCGGGGAGATCGCTTCTCCCCACCGCCCCTTGCTTCAAAAGAGGTCCGGGGACAGCGGGAAGCGAAGCGCTTCTTCCCCGCTGCCCCCGGACGTCTTTTGAAGCAAGGGGCTGCGGGGAGATCGCTATCTCCCCGCAGCCCCTTGCTTCAAAAGAGGTCCGGGGGCAGCGGGAAGCGAAGCGCTTCGCTTCCCGCTGCCCCCGGACGTCTTTTGCAGCAAGGGGCTGCGGGGAGATCGCTTCTCCCGGTGCTCCGAAGCCGGGCGGGGGGCAGGGGACACCTCCCGCCGCCGCGGGGACACCTTTTGAAGGCAGGCGGGGGGAGCAAAGACTTTCGCCCCCCGCCCGCCTTCAGAAGAGATCCAGGACCTCTTCTGAAGGCTGGCGGGGGACAAAAGTCTTTGTCCCCCCTGCCTGCCTTCCCAGAGGCTTTTAAATCGCCCCGGACAGCGGAGAAGTCCTCCGCTGTCCGGGGCGATTTTAAAATGCCGCCCGCCAGCATTTTAAGATTGCCCGGACAGCGGAGAAGTCCTCCGCTGTCCCGGGGTTTTTTAAAATGCTGGGGGTGGGAAGAAAAGCCCTTGTCCCCCCCCCAGCCTTCAGAAGAGGTCCGGGGACAGACTGTCCCCGGACCTGGTCTGAAGGCGGTTTCCCTAGGAACGCATTAATTGATTTTCAATGCATTCCTATGGGAAACCGTGCATCGCAAGACGAAAAAACCACAAGACGAAGAGACTTGCGGAACGAATTAATTTTGTCTTGCGAGGCACCACTGTATTTAGGCTTGCTCGTGCTGACCTTGCTATGCCTGTCATGGGGTTGTCTGCTTTGGGGCAGGGGCCTGGTAGGAATTTTTACCATTTGGCTGATTGGCTGGTGCCATTTGGTTTTTGGCCTACTGCGTAGCAAATCGTCACAACTTGTAAGGTTGTGGTTAGGTATTGGTTTATGGTTTGGTTGGTTGTGGGGCATGGATTGGCAGTGCCTGCCCCTCCAATGCTGCTGCTGCAAGGGAATTCCGTTAAAGGAATCTAGGGGCTCAACATGCTCTTTTCCGAACCCCTGGCAAGGGGCTAGGGCCACGCAAGAGCCCCTGGGAGCATTTGGGGAGAGGAGAGAGCCTGGTGCCCAGCTCTATTCTCCCCCCCCCCAAATATTTACCCTTACTGACTTTCACAGGCCTGCGGTTGTCAGTTCTGTTCCTACCTCTAAGAGGGAACAGATGGTCGCTAACCAACGCCTAAGCAACCACTCACATTCTGTAATCAATAAAGTTGTGGCCAAAAAACCAAAACAAAAATTTTGTGTGAACTGTGTCTTTATTTGAGGGTGTCCTGGGGGTCCTCAACACGCAAATATGGTTTACTTTTTTCTCCCTAGCAAAGTATGGAGTAGGAGTAAGATGCTTTCCCACTTCCTTTCAAATATGTGTGCTTTTTAAGGCTGATAGTTGCTCTACAGAATTGGTTCCCAATTGGTGGTCCAGGGACCCCAGTAATCCACCCATGGGGTCCATGGCACATAACAAAATTGACCACAGAAATACCAAACTTTTCAAAAGCAAGGGGTCCATGGCTTGGTTTTTGAAAAACAAGGGTCTCAGTACTTAGCTAATTGGGAACCACTGCTCTACAAGACAGGGGCATAGCATTGGGGGGCCTGGGGGGCATAGTCCTGGGCACAAAATTATGATGGGGCGTGAACTAGGCACCCCCCCAAGGATCCCCATCACGCCCTGCCTGCTGCCGTGGTCCCTACGCCCTGGTGCCCAGCCTGACATCACTGCTGCATCCCCGCCCTCCTTGCTGAATGGCCACCTGGCCAGCAGAGGGCAGCAGCAGGGGGATTCACTTGCCAAGGGACTCATTGGCTGCCTGGGTTCTCTCATGCATGGGCAGCCAGGCAGCACAGTGTGGCCCTGCTTGGCTCTGGTGGCTAGGGCTGGGCTGGCATGGCGGGCATGGTGAGTTCTGTTCACCTTCATGCCCAGTACCCACCCAGTGTGTGCACGGGCTCACACCCTGGTGCCAACAAACAACCCAATGCTGCTGCAACAGGATACAAATGCCTTGGTAAAGCAAAGAAAGGAAGAAAGCACACACTTTCTTCTCTCTCTATGTGGAGATCTGATCTGGGGAAAAGCAGAGAGAGAAGTAACCAGATTTGGTGCCACCTATGACACTCACTTAAAAATAAAAATGTGCCCATGAGCCTAAAATGGTGGTAGGAAGAAAAGGGCATTCTAAGCACTGTATACATCTTCTGTATTAATCAGGGAATTGCTGGTGAGTAGGCTATTCTGGCCTGCCTCCAATCCTATTTAATATTTTGCCAACTTGAAATCTTGCAGTCGAGGCTTGTGTGGAGCAGGACTGTCCAAAAAGACTTCTGACACATATAAGAAAATACAGTTGGTGAGATAGAAATTATAACTTGCTATATTTGCCCGTTGAGACTCTTGAGTTTCAATGAAAAGCAACATTTTGTGGGGGAAGCTTAGTTTCTGTTTTCGTTCATTTTCAACCAAGGTCATATTGGGAAACATCAGATTAACTCCCTTTTCTTGAAGGGCTTGTGTGTGTTTTAAAAAATGGAGGATTCAGGGGAGCTTATCACGCAAACCTTGGGTAGGCAAACTAAGGCCCGGGGGCCGGCCCCGGCCCAATCACCTTCTTAATCTGGCCTGCGGATGGTCCAGGAATCAGCATGTTTTTACATGAGTAGATGTGTCCCTTTACATGTGTCCCTTTATTTAAAACGCACCTCTGGGTTATTTGTGGGGCATAGGAATTCATTTATCCCCTCCCCCCAAAAATATGGTCCAGCCCCCCACAAGGTCTGAAGGACAGTGGACTCCTGCTGAAAAAAATTGCTGAGCCCTGGTCTCACACCATAGGTTAGGGTTTTTTTGTGTTTTTTCTTTAATCCTTTTGGATCAGAGGCAATGAGACAGACACATACAGTATATAGGTTACATGATAGTCTAAAATAAACTTTAAAAAATATATCGGGTGATACAAAATTTATATAAAAAAGTGGAACTTTTGATAAAAGGGTTGGGACATGAAGTCTAGTTTGCTGCTATGCAAAAAAAGCTGTTTTCCGATAGCAGGTGTCATTTTCACAACTTTAGGCTGAAACCAACATGTGAGTAATAGTCATGACATTTCTCAGACTGAAAAATGATCAGAACAGCATCAAAAACCTAATTAAGCAGCAGTCTTTTATGTCAGTTGGGGAACGACAACAAAACAACAACAAAAAATAATTATATGCTGCCCATCTGAATGGGTTTCCCCAGCCACTCTGTGCAGCTTCCAGCAAATTAAAACAAACACATTAAACATTAAAACATCAAACATTAAAAACTTCCCTATACAGGGCTGCCTTCAGATGTTTTGATAGTTGTTTATTTCCTTGACATCTGAAAACAGGGCGTTCCACAGGGTGGGAGCCACTACTGAGAAGGCCCTCAGTCTGGTTCCCTGTAACCTCTCTTCTCGCAGTGAGGGAACTGCCAGAAGGCCCTCGGTTCTGGATCTCAGTGTCAGGGCTGAATGTTGCTTGTGGAGACGCTTCTTCAGGTATATATAGTAATCTCATGCATATCTTCCTCAGAAGTTCTATTGGGACTGGCAGGGCAGAAGACAAGGAGGCCAACAGTAGGTGGTGCCAAAACCACTGACAGGTGGAGCTGACTATTTCTAGTTTCCTCCCCATCCTCTTCCTCCATGCTAAGGAGGAGGAAGCTGACCGGCAGGGTTTTTTGTTCTTTGAAGTCCCAAAGTCACGACTTCAAAGCACATAGCAGGCAGCAAGGACTGCTAAGACCCCTATTCTATAGAGCAGCTGCTGAAATGAAGGGGGAGAAACTGGCTGCTAGCTGTGCCTTGCTGCCTGCTTATGTGCTTTGAAAGCCCGGCTAAACTGAGTAGGTTTGGGTGTGTGAGAGAGTCTCCTGCACTAAGCTCTCCCGTGCACTCGGACCAGGTTAAAGACTAGCCCACACTCTTGTGCTAGTGCAATTGAGCCCTGTAACCCAGTTCACTCTTGCAGACCTCAAACTGAATCCCTCCAGCAGGATAATGGCACTATGAAGGCACCGTTAGAGTATCATAGGCAAACAAAAGGAAACAAGGTCAAATCCACCAGTACCTCTGGTTATGAACTTAATTCATTCCGGAGATCCGTTCTTAACCCGAAACTGTTCTTAACATGAGGCACGCTTTCACTAATGGGGCCTGCTGCGCCACGAGCATGTGACTTCCTCTCACATCCCAGGGCAAAGTTTCCAACCAGGAGAATCTACTTCCAGGTTAGCGGAGCTCATTACCTGAAGCGTTCGTAAGGAGGACGATACGTAACCCGATGTTCCACTGTAAACAGTTGAAAATATGCACTGACATGTCAGAACTGCAACCTTTAGTTGCCTGTGTATGGGGGTGTTTTATTTCACTAGAAAGTGGAAAGCCATAGTGCTATCTGCACAAACCAGAAGGAGAAGCCACCAGGTTTAGCACCAGGAGTAGGAAAAATGTGTGTGTGGCAAGATTAAGGAATCTGTGCACCTGCAGGTGTTGCTGGACTCCACCTCCCATCAGCCTCAGCATGGCCAATAATGTGATGTGATGTGTAATACCTAGGTGCCCACAGATTGCTCACCCATAGGTATGGGGACAATAGTACTGGCCACTGGTTGGAGTGCTGGACCCTGTTCAAATCCTGCACTCAGTCATAATGCTCACTGAGTGATCCTGGGCTAGCCTAACCTACCTAACAGGGCTGTTGTGAAGGTAAAAATGGGGAAGAGGAGAACTATGCACACCACCTTGAAAGAAAGGTGGGATAAAAACATGACAAACACAAAAAAGCTGGGAATTATTATTCTAATGATGGGTTGTAGCTTATATTTGTCAACATTGTGAATTATGCCACACTAGAGAGAAACACTGTCCATTTTCTAATATTCTTAAAAGACCTGTGATTATCCTGAGGTTTGGGAAATAGGTGAATCTAGCTAACATTAACCAAGTGATTGATAAAAAGTGGGAAGCTACAGTCTTTAATTGATTGACAGCACACATATGCACTCCCCTTCTGCAAATTTCCTCCAACACTCCATCTGAAGGCTGAGTATAAAGGCAACCTTTGGCCCCACCTGTGGTTTTTTAAAGGATGCTGGGAATTGTTAGGAGATCCCTATTCCCCTCACAGAGTTCTGATTCCTAGAGTGCCCCGAGAAGAGGGATTGACTGTTAAACTGCTCTGGGAATAGCAGCTCTGTGACAGGATACGAGAGTGTCCTAGCATGTCTTGGCATCCTTAACAAACCACAGTTCCTAGATATTTTGGGTGGTGGGGAGCCACAACTCTTCTAAATGATGGTGCTTTAAATGTATATCGTAGCTGGGACAACACTGAGCCAAAGTCTAAGAAAGTTTTAACTGAGAATTATGGCATATTCTGAACAGACTAACTGGTTTCTATGCTTTTCACATGTCCTTCTGAAATAGTTGGCACAGTCGCCGCAAAGGATGTTGGTTATCCAACACTGAAACATGGGTAGATGTTCCAAGTTAACATTACTTCTTGTTCCAAGATGTTATCCAGTCCTGAATGGCTATCAGTCAGAAATATCCTGCTTTCGTGGATGTAGTCTCTCTGAATACAGTACAAACCAATACAATTAATATTTGAGGTGCAAACACCATGTAGGGCTCATTCAGATTTCCTTTTGCACCATGTTTTTCAAGTACAGGTCCACACTTTAAAACTCAGTGTCCAAGCAGGGGTTTTTTTTTTTTTTTGTTTGTCCCAGCACTTCCCTTGAATTTTATCACTGAACTGGAACAAAGGGCAATCCTTAGAAAACCTGACTGCCCTTGGGGATAAATAAAACACAATTCCAGTTACACTGCAGTGCCATCTAGCAACCAGACAGAGCACAGTACTGCCTGCAGAAGCCAGCAGGCTTTCACCCTAAAAGTATTCACTCAGAATGCCTTACTAACTTTGTCTCCATTTCTAACATTAGTTTTACACATGATCCCTGGTGCATCACTGAACTGTAGCTTTTTGATAATTTTGTTAATATTTCTGAGCATTTTAAGCTCTTTAATGAGATAAAACCCATATCGGATAACAGCAACAAAAATCACATTCCCTTACACAGAGAAGAAGTACAGCAAGTTGCTTGGAGCTTGGGCAAAAATACCTGGTTGCTTCTCATTTTCTGGTTGCAAGGGCTTTTGCAGTTGGGGAGCTTAAGCTGCTGGAACAAGATTTGATCCCAGATGAAATTCCTCAGCAGCTACCAATGAGTCAAGGTTTAGCTTCTGAGTCCATCAGGGGAAAGTGTGCATAAAATTGCATGCATTTGTGACAATAACAGATAACACGTTAGTGGAAACTGCTTGAGAAAAATGTGCCTATTAGGAGAAGTTTCCACTAAAATGATGACATGTTTTCATGAGGACTTAAAAGAATTTCAGACTGATAGAGAACTGTAGATAAATAAACTTAAGATGGGGAAAATTAGAAACTGAGAAAACTAAAAACTGTCACAGCTGCCCACTCTTAGCTGTGATTCGGTGCTCAGTTAAAGTGCTATGAATCTACTTAAAACTGTCATGGCTTCCCCCTCCAAAATTATAGGAGTTGTAGCTGGTTAAGGGTGCTGAGAAGGGACGTGGGTGGTGCTGTGGGTAAAAGCCTCAGCGCCTAGGGCTTGCCGATCAAAAGGTCGGCGGTTCGAATCCCCGTGGCGGGGTGCGCTCCCGTCTTTCGGTCCCAGCGCCTGCCCACCTAGCAGTTCGAAAGCACCCCCGGGTGCAAGTAGATAAATAGGGACCGCTTTCTAGCGGGAAGGTAAACGGCGTTTCCGTGTGCTGCGCTGGTGCAGGCTCGCCAGAGTAGCTTTGTCACGCTGGCCACGTGACCCGGAAGTGTCTCCGGACAGCGCTGGCCCCCGGCCTCTTGAGTGAGATGGGCGCACAACACCAGAGTCTGGCAAGACTGGCCCGTAGGGGCAGGGGTACCTTTACCTTTACCTTTACCTTTAAGGGTATGAGAGTTCTTAGGATGCCCCTATTCCTCTCACGGAGCTACAGTTCTCAAGTGGTTTATCAGTCAATCCCACTTCACAGGGAACTCTTTCAGGAGAATAGCCGTCTCCTAACAACTCTCAGCACCCTTAACCAGCTCTGCTCCCATAATTATTTTTTTTGGGGGGGGGGAGGAGCCATGTCTGTTTAAAGTAGCACTACAGTGCCACAAAGGTGAAGTGTGAATGTGGTCTGCATTCCATGCTCTCTTGCGGTTGCATGAGCAGGGCAGGGCAGCCATTGACTCAGGGGATAGTTATTTTAAACGATTTGCCCTCGTGAACTTGAAATCAATGGCAGGGCAATTTCTCCTGCCAGATCCTGGTATAAAGTTGTGCCAGTGATAGGGTGCTGGCATGGATTGAAGGGATGTTATTATTCTAGGATATGGCAGAAGTGTAATGCAGGTTGGCATCGATGCACTGTCAGACAAGTTGCTGATGGCAGACCCTCCAAGTGTCCCTATTTTTCAGGGACACCCCTGATTTAGAGTAGCCGTCTCAGTTTCTGATTTGATCCCAGACTGCTCCGCTTTTCCTTAGGATGTCCCTATTTTCATTGGAGAAATGTTGGAGGGTATGAAATTATCCGAACCCTGAGCCAGCAGAAGGCAATCCTATATAGGGAAGGTAGGTTTTTTTTAATGTTTAATGTTTTATTTTGTTTTTATATATATTGGAAGCTGCCCAGAGTGCTTCATCGGTTGTATGTCTTGTATCTTATTCCCAGCTGATGAAGATTATTATGAAACAGTAGTATCATTCTGGAGACACTGTCCTTTTGAGGCTTTTGAGACATCTTCCATTGAAACTTTTGAAAGGCTATTGAGAGACTTTACTTCTGAAACTTTTGAGACATCTTCTGTTGAGACTTTTGAAAGACTATTGTGAGATTGTCCTTAGATATGTTTTGAGCACACGGCTTGACGGTCCTCGCTACCACTCTGTTATATTGTACCTATTAACTTTGATTGGCTTATTCCTACAATTATTCTGTTATATATTCTCTACTAACTATTAGCCTACGTGTTGTGTTTGTATTATTGTGATTAGCTTTTTCTTTTTAGCTGGTGCTGTACCCACCCTGCTGTTATCAAGGGGAGGGAGCAGCAGTGAGTGGGACCACCACAGTGAGGGGAAATCCCAATCATTCAAGACCAGAGGCCTAATTAGGCCTTGCCAGGCCTTCCCAGTTGACCTCAAGGCTGATTTGGTAAAGGTGAGACTTGGACGAGGGTGGGGCTTGGATGAAAGGGGCTTTCACTGATCACCTGGGGACCTGAAATAACTTGTGATTGTTCCAAGGCAGCCAGAAGTGCCTCATCAATGTCCCACCTGCCCACAGCCCAAGAGTCCTACTTGATGCCCAGTTGTACCTCTTCATCAGCCTAGTCTCAAGAATGAGGGCAGCAGCAGAATTTGTGGGAAGCCCAGAGTTGGCGTAGGAGTGCCCATTTGGTTGCCAGGAGGCTCTATCACCCAAGGTCTCCTTGGGAGGAGGAAGAAGATCCCACTGCAAACAACGATCCAGCTGATGATCAGGTAGAAAAGGCTCAATCCCCAGCATCTTCAAGCTGGGTTGGGAAATGCTCCTGCCCGAAACCCAGGAGAGCAGCTGCCGGTTAGTGTCGGCAACACTGACCTAGATGGATTACTGGTCTGACACAAAAAAGTCAGCTTCGTATGTTCAATGTAGATCCATTTGTAAAGGACCATAGCTCACTACAGGTTTTGTGAAACTCTGGAGAACAACTGCCAGTCAATACTGAATGAGATGGTTCAGTGTGGTATAAGGCAGTTTCATATTAAAGAGGAGGAGCAGGCAATAATGAAATACATTTCTTGGTCTCTTCTGGACCGTTGTTGAGCTAACAGCTCCTTAATGAGCAGTAATGGACAGCATTGCCGGGGTATGTGTGTGCTCATATGACTTCCCAATAGGGGCAGGGGCATGGTGCAAATGCTTTGGCAGAACCAATCTGGTACTCCTGCCAGTGTTTGCACCACACCAACCTCCCTCTGCCTTTTCTCCCCACTTCACCTTCTTGATAAGTTGCAGTGAATCAACTGGCAAGAGGTCAGGTGAGGGGTGCAGCTCTACCATGCCACGAGCTGCTGCTCTCAAGCTCCTTAGTGCCAAGCGTACTTACCTTCCCTTGGTGATGATCATGACAGGGGTCAATTTGGAGGGAATGCCAAGGTTCCTCCTGCCAAAATCTGGTGATGGGTCAAGAGCACCATCTCTATGCAGCTCAGGGGTGAGGAAGCTTTTTCAGACCAAGGGCTGCATTGCCTTTGGGACCAACCTTCTGGAGGCTGTAGTGGGCAGGGCCAGGCGTAAAAGACTAGAGGCAAAAGTGGGCACAGCAATGGATGTGACTTACTTTTGTATTGTTGGCTACTTTCCTGCCACACAAAAGCCAAAGGTTTCTGCGTGCACACCCATCCACACCCACACGTGTCTCCATCTACCATCCAGGAAAGATTTTCACTTGAGGAGGTTGTGGAACAGGGTCAGCAGCGAGGGTTGCGGCTAGAGGAGACCCCCAAGAACCAGGTATAGAGGTCTGAAGGGCCACTTTTCACCTCTAGGCCTGAAGTGCCCCATCCCCGATAAAGATCCATTTGATCTTGCTCCTAGCCTCAGCAGCTCCTGATATTTCTGCTACCTTTTCTGGAAGTAAACTGGTCTAGCCATTTTTGCAGTCTTTCCTTCTAACCTTTTTTTGCAGTTAGCCATCACAGACCTCACTGGATAAATACAAAGAGCTACAAACTACAGAATTTTCGTGGCCACTCGTGTAATTTGTGCTCATTTTACAAGCCCCACCTCAAGGGAAGCAAAAAAAAGGAGGGTCTGCATACGTATATTTACATTCAGCACAAAGACAAAATTGACACGATATATATATTACATGCATGTTACTCTTGGCAATACACTCCACATAGGCCACAGTTTCTAATAACTACACTGGCAATTAGAAAATCACTTTTGAAATTTAATACTTTCTGCAATTGCTACCTTGCTGAGGTTTCCTTGTTCATTTCTTTGCAGGAGGTGTCCAGTGCATTTGCCTTTAAACCATTGTTTAGTTTTTCTATGATTTAAAGTTAAGTGCCCTTAACTCTAGAATGGGGGTTAGAATCATAGAATTGTACAGTTGGAAGAGACCACAAGGAACATCTAGTTTAATTTCCTGCAATGCAGGAATTTTTTGCCCAATGTGGGGCTCAAACCACAATCCTGAGATCAGATATCTCAGGCTCTACTGACTGAACAATCCCTTCTTAGCATTAGGAGAGCTTTAACCCATTGCCCTTCACTGTAGCCCCAATTTGGATTGGGCTCCCCTCTGCTGGCAGTTTGCATATGGAACAAAACTCCAGTTTAGTTCGATGGAAGGCCCATCCCCACCTTGTGCCAGTTGGTGGCAAATGGGGATGTTGATTCAGATTGTAATCATAGTTGGGACAATGAACAGTTAAAGTTTCAACTCCAAAGCTAGGTTTTCTGATCCAGATCAGAGCCACCAAAACAATCATTCATGTTTTCTTGAAAAATAAATAAATAAATGAAACCTTGTGCTAGAGATAGAAATTTCTGTCAATTTTTGTTCTCTCAGTTTTTCATTTCCCCCCAGTCTGAAATTCAATTATCTACAGTCCTGCAGCAATTTGCTTTCTAATAAAAAAGGGAAAAAATTAATCCCTTCTCCCCAGCATCATTGTACAATTTTCTCCTGCTAAATACATTTTCTATGCAATATGGACTACGGCACACATTTTCACAACCATATACATTTTTATATATCTAATATATGTATTTTTGTCAACGCTGTTTGGAGAACTGCATTGCAAAGTTCAGATAAGTGCAAATTTCGAAGTGCAAATGGCAGTGTTTCACTTCTCATTCTGTCTTGGAAAGTGTTAATTAGGTAGGTTTGCTTTTAAATGTGAACTGACTCAAATTCATCCTACCTCCCCTTCTCTGCCCTCAAGGATAAAGATACAGAGTTAGTATGTCTATCTAGTTTGGCACCATGAGGAACAGATTACTCCTACGCTGCTTGATTGGATAGGCATTGACTCTGGCATGTTGAAGGGAGATGAGCCCTGCCTTGATCTCCCTGGAGCCTTTATACCAAATAATATTTTGCATTTTTGCCATAGCACTATTTAGGAAGTAGGCTTAAGGGTCTCATTGGCCCTGACGCAGTTCTGAATTCCCTGCCTCTTTGGGAATTCAGGGCACATACTCATCAGCTCCCCAGCTGCATTAATTCCCACCATGACAAATGTTTACATTTCCCACTGGCACTGTGATTAATGTCTTGAAAGTTTGCGCAATGGTCTTGCTGGAGTTTCCAATCCTGTTTACTTTGGTCCACCAGCAGAGCTGTATTTTCTGCTGCGGCTCCACCATAACCTCCTGAGTGCTGAAGGAATGTGTGCATTTCCCTACCGGCTGTTTCTCTTCTGTCTCTTTCTCTCCCCCCACCCCCGCCCCAGCAGCCCCACTTCACTCAGATTTAGGTCACTCTGACATTTTCCTCCCCTGCTCTCTCTTGAGATTTTACAAGGATGCTGAAAATTCTGCAGAACCTTGCCAACTAAACTTTGGGTGTGGGAAGAGGATTCAAACATAGCTCATTTATCTTTGCATTATCAACACTGATTGGCAGAAGCTTTTCAGGGTTTCAGACCAGGTCTAGTGCACACTATAACTAAAGCGCATTTTAAGTGCATACATTCCATTACAGAATTGTGGGCACTTTAGTTCACCCCTCACAGAGTTTACAATCCCTAGTAAAGTCTGTAGTTTACTCTGTAGTAAATCCCTAGTAGCCTGCAGAGTTCTTTGAGGGACAATACTTAACTAGATGGACTTAAGGTCTGATTCAGTGTGATTCTATGTTGCTAACATGAGCCTTCTTAGTCATAGCTCAAAACTCTAAACATGCCCTCCCAGTTCTCTTTTCTGCACTAGTATCAGAGCTCACTATAGCTTCGTGGTCCCTGCTTTGTGGTGCATGCATTTCAGCCAGGGCTGGCCCAAGACATTTTGGCAGCTGAGATGGACCCCCAAAATGGCAAACCCCTCCCCACCAGGGAAATCTACATCAGGAACAAGGAAGGGGAAAAGATTTAAATCAGGATCTGCAGTCACCTCACCTTGCCTGATGGGTGGGTCGGCCCTGATATACAATGTAAGCCAGTTTAATCAGTTTCTTGGCAAGCAGTCTCATTGACACCAACTCAAGAAATAAGACAGTGGTTCTCACATACTCGGTGGAAATTCTAGATATGCAGAAGCATATACATTTGTAAATTAAAATTTAATAAGAACGTTTTTAAAAACAAACAAACTGATGACCTGAGAAAGCTCTGTTAGCCTCCAGGATATAATGGAATGTCAAAGTGCCTGTTGAAAGGGAGGGGAAAGATGGTGTAGGTGAGAAGAGGAAACTGGACTACCGAAGACAGGTGTGGGGAATGTTTAGCCCTCTGGATCCTGTTGAACTACAACTCCCATCAGCCCCAGCAAGCATGGCCAATGGCCAGGGATGTTGGGAGCTGTAGTTCAGTAAAATCTTGAGGGCCAAAGGTTCCCCACTTAAGTCCTTTACATCTTATACTAAGTATGCTGGAAGGTGGGATTAAAACTGATGTGTGTATCTAAAACAACCCTTTCCTGCTATATATGCTCTGGAGGTAGAAAAGGGAAAGAAAATGGATAAGGAAAGGTTTTTACCTCTCTCTCTTAACTCTAGAACTTGGGAACATCCACTGATGCTGGCAATTCAGGACAAACTAAACAAAGCATAAGCACCAGTTCCTGGAGGTTGAGGCACTTTCAGGGGCTCCCTAATGTTTATTTTGTTTTTGAGGGGGCCAGGCCCCCTCAGTGTTCAGAGGGCATTTGGCTCTGGCCACTTGCGGTGTCACATGCATGACGCCAGGACATCACATGGGGCCCTCTCAATCATCTTGAAAAGATGGCACCTCTGAAACAAAGTACAGTGGTACCTCGGTTTAAGAACAGTCCAGTTTAAGAACGATTTGGTTTCCAAACTCCGCAAAACCTGAAATAGTGTCCCAGTTTGAGAACTTTACCTCAGTCTAAGAACAGAATCTGAACAGTGGAAGGGCACCGGCGGCAGGAGGCCTCATTAGGGAAAGTGCGCCTCAGTTTAAGAACGGACTTCTGGAACAGATTATGTTTGTAAACTGAGGTACCACTGTACTTCTTCACACATCACATATTTAAGGTAGTGATGGTCACCAATCTCGATGACTTCAGAAGAGGATTAGAGAATTTCATGGAGGACAAGGCTATCACTGACTACTAACCATGATGGCAGTGTGTTCCTGAATGCCTGTTCATAGGACTCATAAGCAGTGGAGACTGCTGTTGTGTTCAGGTCCTTCTTTCAGGCATCTGGTTGGCCACAATGAGGACAGGATGCTGGCCTAGATGGGCCACTGGCCTTATCCAACAGGGGTCTTAGGTTCCTATACCTATTCCCTTTCCCACTCTCCAGAGGACCTTCACCCTTCTTCACCCAATTATAGCTATGATCTTTCTGAGAATCAGATCACTAGGATGTGATAGTGACTTTGCAACACTTAAGAATTAATTCATTTCCCTTAATTTGGAGAGGATCTTGTGGTTGGTTAAGTGTTACTGGGAATTGTAACTCAGTGAGGGGTAAACTACAGTGACCAGATTTTTGGGGAGTGGGTGGGATGTGTGTGCTTCAAAAGTGCTGTGTGTCCCTTTATCTTAGATCAAGCAGTATCTAGCCATTGTTTCCTCTTTAGCATAGCCTCCACAAGGCTACATGTTTGCAAGTCAAGCTGTAAAAGACACAAATGCACAAGCAGTCCAGGATGTATTGATTGATTGATTGATTGATTGCTTACTTGCAATGCAAAGTTACTGGGCAACTGTGAGACAGCCACTATCTTTCAGCCTAATCTACCTTGGACTCACATAGCTGTCAACGTTTCCCTTTTTTAAAGGGAAATTCCCTTATTCTGAATAGGATTCCTCGCAAGAAAAGGGAAAAGTTGACAGCTATGCCTTGGAGGTTTGGTCTGTAGATAAAACAGAAGGAGGAGAGAGAACCATGTACACTTCCTTGAGCTTGGAGAAAAGGTGGGACATGAATGTGGCAAATAAATATGACAAATCATCCCACACATCTGCTAAACCACCAACACACACGGGATAATGCACCTCAGATTGGTACGACTGCTACAGAGGTATCTGAATGACACCAGAGGTCATGCCAGTTCCAGGTTGCCTTGCACCATTGTGTTCATAACTTAAGAGATAGCAGTGTGCCAGGTCTTTTGGCTTCCCACCCTGTCATGATTTTCTGGTAGCTTCTGCAAAGGCTATAAGCCCATCTCTTCTCGTGCCTTCCCATTAGCTGGCTCCTCCTCAAAGTTCTTTAAGGACATCTTGAACTTGTGTGCCTGCGACACACTGGAGGCCGACCCCTTTCGGAAGGTAGAAAGCCTTTTGCGAAAGTTGCCTCCAGAGAAGAAATAGAGAAGTGGGTCGAAGCAGCAATTGAAAGCTGCCAGGGAAAGCGTTATCACCACAGATTTCTGCATGTAGAGGGTATCCTCACAACGCGAACCCCCTTCCATCATGAAATGAATGTGGACCGTGCGTTGGACATGATAGGGAGCGAAGCTCAAGAGGAAGGTCAAGGTGACAATGACAATCATCCAGATGGCTTTCCGGCGGGCTGCTTCCTTTTTTTGCAGGGAATTTTTCAGCAAGGTTCTTATGATCATGGTGTAGCAGGCGGCGATGGTGGTGAAGGGAATGATGAAGCCAATAAATAATGCAATATAATGGAGGACCACCAGCTTCAGCATCTGATCTACTGGCGGGGGCTCAAAGCACTTAGTCTTGTTGCTCGAACTGTCCAGGTATGAGCCACTCAGCAGAAATGGCATGCTCGTCAGTGTCACGAAGATCCAAATGGCTCCGCATACCAGCACGGCTTTCTTCCGAGTTACAAACCTGAGGTTCTGCATGGGGAAAACTATGGCAATGCAGCGGAAGAAGCTCATGGCCGTCATGAACATGATGCTGCAGTACAAGTTGACGTACATGGCATAGGAGCTGATCCGGCATAGGAAGTCACCAAAGAACCAGTCGCCCTTGTGGACATAGTATACCACCCGCAGAGGCAGTGTGCACACAAACAACAGGTCTGAAGTAGCAAGGTTGAGCATGTATATCTGGAAGGCTGTTTTCTCCTGGAATGTTCTTATAAGGACACACAGCACAAAGCCGTTTCCTAATAAGCCCAGCACTGAGATTATAGAGTACGTCGTAGTGTACACTTGACTCCGGAATTCATCAATGGTGGCACTGCATGTCGTCACGTTGCTCTGCATATTTTCGCCACGAGTCATCAAATTGAACTCAGATCCTGCAGTGGGGTTGGGGTGGGAGAAAAGGAAAGGGAAACAGCATTAGTGGGGTGTTTTTATACAACTTTTGCAACTGCTGAAAGAGATGGCTTTACAGGGCTCCCAGTGAGCTAGTAAGCTGCAAATTAATAATCGGATCTGAGACATCAGTTATTTGAGCAAGCTGGTAGAGATATTATTTCAGTGACCTCTGGATGTGAAGAAGTTAGGGAGAATTGTGAAACCATTATTCAACAACAAGCTGAATAATCAGATCGATCAATCAAATAAACATCTGGTGGTTTCAAAAGCTATCCCCTTAAGCTATGCACTTAAGAAAATGCAGCAAATTAAAATAATTTTAATTACTTGAGCACATGTCCTTATACAAGCTCCACCTTAAAAGAAGCATTTTCTTCCATATGTGGAGAATAAATTTAATTCAAAATCAAGCTTAGTCTTCCATTTCAAACTATTGCTTCTGTAAGATGTGAAGGTGTCCGTATTTAATTATTAATTTAATAATTAATTGAGCAAAGTTCAGGCATTTTATTGATGATGAATGGTCACAGGGCAGGGCTGAATTGCTCTCTGAAACCTGCTTTTGGACCAGTGAATTATACCAATACTGGTTCTGTTCTGAGTTGCAAATCTGCTAAGCGAGTTTGAGCAATTGTCCAACAAGCTGGGAAAGGGAAATTTTTACATTTTAATGGAAACCTACACAATTCACATTTTCTTAAAGAAATAGTTTTTAAAATACACAAAGTTAAGCACAGCTATCCATCAGAATTTGCACATCTCTCAATTTTGCAATGCAGACCTCTAAATGCAAAATGTACAAAAATAGGGGAAAGTGTATATTAACAACACACACTTTGCTTAACTTTCAAAAATGCATTGTATTAGGGAAAATATTATTTGCAAAAAGGTGTATATTATACAAAATTGCATACAAAAATGTGCATATGGGGAGAGATGCATGCTAAAATGCTCATGAGTTTCCATAATGAAATCTAGCAAACCGAACTTGAGACTGGGAAAATGAGAAATTGAGAGAAATTTAAATGGACAGAGGCCAGAACTTACATATTCATCTATCCCAGAAGATTCCCTGGACAGAAGCTCATGCATTCAGCCTTGTATCCTACGCAGTTATCTGCCTATTCACTATTTCTGTTGGCATGGCAGATGATGTGATTACCAGAAGGGGGCGATCCTGCTTAAGGAGAGGACTGCTTTACCAATGAAAAGAACTTACTGTATCCTTTTTCGGTGAGTGGCTGGCTCTGTTGGGAAGGCTTTAATACTAGCAGCTAGCTCTCCTGCACTGCCAAACTGGGAACCTGATCAAATGGAAAACGGATAAAACAGTGTCTGATTTTGCCTTGTGCACAGTTTTTTTCCATCACAGTTTACAGGGGGTGCGGGGGGGGGGCGGGGAGTAAGCTGCATTGAAAATAGCAGGACTCACTTCTGCATAAAGATGTTTAAGGCTTTATTGGAAAGCTGTTATCCATGTGCACCAGTTGGCATTGCAGAACTGAAAATCAGAACACACTGGCCTGTGCCGTCATCCAGGGGGCAAAAGGCCACTGGAGAGTTAAACCCCCTGCCTCCCAGGAAGAATATCGCAGCAAGGGGAAGATCAGCCTGGGCCCAGCTATTGGCCAAAGAAGCACCAGCACCAAAGAGCTCGCTCCCTCACCCCTTGCCAGACAGAACACTTGTAAGAATTTGGTGACTAAGAGCTGGTTCCTCGAATTTTTCCACCTCCCTCCCAATTTCCATTTCTTTTATGTTGAGACTTTTAGACTGTGCAACCTGAGACCATTGACCCTCTTATTACTGAGAGTTACTGATACATGCAGAAACTATTTGAGGTGCATCTGATATGTGTGCAAACGTGCACATCACAGTGAACCTGGAAGTGATCTGAAAACATCACAGAAAGGGAGCAGAGGTGCTTTGGCACGACCTTTTTACAATTGCCAGGCACCTTCTTGGAAGGTGTTTTGGCGATTGTAAAAGGGTCACACCAAATCAGCTCTGGGAGGCTCTGGGAAGCGGCGGTAGTGGTCAAAGCAGGGGGAAGGGAGGAGGTGGAGAAGCAGTGGTGGTGGGATAGTGGCAGAGGGAGTACAAGCAAACAGCGACGCAATGGTGGGGGAGATGGGGGGCACGGTGTGTAGCGACACAATTTTTCATAGAAATAAGGCACTACCAATAACGCCCCCTCTTACTCCAGACTTTATGCACCATTTCAAAGAAATCAGATGAAGGCTTGCACAGGCAGAAGCCAAACCAAAACCACAACCTGCCATTAGAAGTAAGGGCGCATCTACTTAGACACAACCCAAGGTATTTATTTCTAATTGTTATTCTACTTGGGGAAATGAAAATAGTGATCCTGTACAGGCTTTCTCAGAAGTACGTCCTATCAAGTTCAATGTGATTTCTCCCCATTGCTGCCCATGAAGGGAAGGCAGCTGGGCACTCTGATTCTTTGTGTTCTCAACACAACACACATTCTCAAAGGGAGAACTAGGTTTTGACAGAGGGAAAGAGGTAGCATCATCTGAGATGCATTTGCCTGCACCAGTCCTAGAATGGTCACACATCATAGAGGTACAATTACTCTGCACCACCACTTTGGGCCCTTCCAGACTGGTGTTTTATTGCATCATGTTCTTGACATAATGATAGTGCACTGGCAGTGGATTTATTCTGCTTTGTTCTGTGATGCTTCCCCAATGCTACTCCTGATAGCTCAGTTGGTTAGAGTACGGTGCTGATAACACCAAGGTTGCAGGTTTGATCCCCATATGGGTCAGCTGCATATTATTGCATTGCAGGGAGTTGGACTAGAAGATCCTCAGGGTCCCTTCCAACTTCACAATTCTATGATTACAGTGTGGAGAGGTTATAGCACAACCAGAGCAGATTAGAAATAAATCAGAATGTTTGTGGCCTGTGAGGGGGACTGAAGCAGTCACCTTGGGGGGCAGGATTCCGTGGGCACACCCCGCCCTTGCAGCTGCTGGGGTTGCATGGCAGCAGCTACTGGCAAGGTCTTGTGGAAATCTCATGAGACCTCACCAGAAGCCACCACTGTACAACCCCAGTACGTGAGGCTTCAGCAGAGGCAGGGCAGCGCCTTCCTGTTCCGCCTCAGGCGGCTAAACAGGATGGACCATCTCGTTTGTGATATAAAAAGTTATGGGATTTCTGCAGGAAGTATTGAAAGCAGAGTTGCATGTGGCCACCCCAAGAGCATCACGGACACAAATCATCATGAGTGTGCAGTTAAAAAAAAAAAAAGGATGTCTGGAGAGGCCTTGTTGCAAAATTTCAGAGTGTGTACCCAAAGTAAAACAAAAATCTGCCTTTTTGAAAGAGAGGAAACAATTGCTCTGACCACAATGCAACCAGGGAATTCCTCGCTGGAATTCCTGTTTCTGCTTGTAGTTATGCATTTCTTGGAGGATACCCAGAGCATTACTTTGAAAAGGAGTGGTGCTGGAACCTAGTCATCCCCCGCCCCCCAGAAGTCATATCATTTGGTCTGAAAGATCACCCGCCCAATCCTAGAAATATTGAGTGATGACTGGGGTGGGGGTCACGCAGAGGCTCAATGGGATTGTATCATACCCTAGTTAGGCTGAGGAAGGCTGTAGCCAGGTGAGCTGTGTGCCTATTCAGTCTGCTGTTCAGGTGATGGGTAACTTCAAGGCTTCTGTTCTCATTATTTAGGGTTCTTTATATTTGGACCTGGACTTTGACAGCTATTCCAGAGCATTGCTGTCTCTGAAGTAGGGGAAAGGAGCATAGCTCAGTGGTAGAGCACCTGTGTTGCATGCAGAAGACCCCCCCCCCCAGTTTAATCCCTGACATCTCCAGGTAGGGCCAGGAGTGAACCCTGCCTGAAATCCTGGACAGCTTCTGCCAGTCAGTGCAGAGAATACTAAGCTAGATGGACCCAAAGTCTAAAATGGTCTATAGCAGCTTCCTATGTTCTTATGTGCAATGACAAACCTAGACAGCATCTTGAAAAGTAGAGACATCACCTTGCCAACAAAGGTCAGTATAGTAAAAGCTATGGTTTTCCCAGTAGTGATGTATGGAAGTGAGAGCTGGACCATAAAGAAGGCTGATCACCGAAGAATTGATGCTTTTGAATTATGGTGCTGGAGGAGACTCTTGAGAGTCCCATGGACTGCAAGAAGATCAAACCTATCCATGCTGAAGGAAATCAGCCCTGAGTGCTCACTGGAAGGACAGATCATGAAGCTAAGGCTCCAATACTTTGGCCACCTCATGAGAAGAGAAGACTCCCTGGAAAAGACCCTGATGTTGGGAAAGATGGAGGGCACAAGGATAAGGGGACGACAGAGGACAAGATAGTAGGATAGTGTTCTCGAAGCTACCAGCATGAGTTTGACCAAACTGCGGGAGGCAGTGGAAGACAGGAGTGCCTGGCGTGCTCTGGTCCATGGGGTCACAAAGAGTCGGACACGACTAAACGACTAAACAACAACAACAAATGTTCTTATGTAAAGTAGGACAGATGCCCCCACCCCCAGTCGAGTCCTGGGGCTGTTAAAATGATACAGGTCTGAACTGTGACAAGATATGACTCAAATTAAGTCTGAGATTCAGTAAATTTGCATAAACCACCCTAGTTTTTATCAGGAACTTATCTAGGGGGGGAAAGCTACAAAACATTTCCTGGTAGTTTTAAAAACCTTCCTGGCTCCACTCACTAAGTGGAGCATTTTACCATATCATAATTTATTTCTGCTAGTTAATTTCCACTTGTTAACTGATATCATCTGGTCATTATTATTGTTGTTATCTGCAGCCTGATTTTATTTTTGTAACTTAGTTTTAAACTCTGATATAAGCCCACTGTGTTCTTCACTTTGAAGCAGAGTATAATAAATATCTTTTACAATGAAGCTAAAACAATTTTCATACCAGTGGTTAATAATAAAGTATTTGGTGATTTATACAAAGAATAGAAATGAAGGAGAAGAATTACAGTATAACTAAGAGCAGAACAATAAAAAGAACCATCTTTATGGGTGGTCAAAGTGACTTCTAATATAAATATTAGATTGCACTGAGCTGGGGAGTGGGAGAGAGGTGACAGACAGGTGAGAAGTTGGGTCCAGTGTGGATGCACTGGTGTATAGAATCCAGTGTTCCTACTGGATCAGCTGCATGATTTGAGATTGCCCCAATCTGTCCCACTTAAGCCCCATTCAGGTAAGCTGCAGTGATGCCCATGTTAGGAGAGTGGTTCTGTGGCTCAAGGTATGCAAAGTTCTGGCCAAAATGACAGAGGGAAGGAAATGTCCCTGGAGCTGTTCTTGAAAATGTTTACTTGAGAAAATAACTTGCAACAACTGTAAATCCTTTCAGTGGGAAAGCATGCCCAGAAACATGTGTAGCCTCCCCTCATATCTATAACTGTCCATGCCTATGATGTGAAATTCAGTTGCTGTTTATGTCTTTGGTGGCCTGGATCCAACAAACATAGAAGCTGAATCATATATCAGAGGCTTTTCAAGCATCCTCTCAGTAGGCTATGTGCCCTTTGCCCCTGAGATTCCAGAGAACTTGAGCACTCTCTGAAACCTCTTCCCAATCAGCCTATAAATTTGCAAGCAGGACAGGCCGTGTGAAGGTTAACAGGCTTTCTGAGAGGAGAAGAGGGATATGACGTGGAAGAAATTTTAGAAGTGGGAGAGTAGGAACATTTATGCAGCCAGAGCTGATAAATGGACTAAAAACTTGTCTCTTCTTCTATGCAAGTCACCCTGAAGAGCCACTACTTGGCAGTAGAGGCTGATCCATTAGGGTGAATGGGACACCACAGTTAGTCCTCAGCAAGCTCCTCCCACCTGCTTGCCTTATCTACAACCAGTCCAGTACTGCCTGCCAGCTTCCTCCTCCGTAGTCTTTGTGCAGCCAGCCTTTATGGACAGAGACAATTCACTAGGATTAGTTGGGCCTGCCTGTCATTGGCCCCGGCTCCGCCTACTCTTGGCATTTTACCAATCCCAAAAGGCACTAGGCACTTGTGCCTGAGATGGTTGTCATTTTTACCACTCAGGAAGTTCACATTCAGCTGTTCAAAGGCAGAGCAATTCTGTTTCTCAAAGTACTTCCCAACAAATGGAGGCATGGTCTGTGCATCTTTGTCTGGGTGGCCCATATAGAATTAGAGAGTTGTAAATAACCTGTAAGTCATCAGGTTTGGACCTATGCTAGTTGCTTCATTTTCCACACTTAAATCTTGTCTGAATGAATGAATTCATGTGATGGCCTCTGAGGCAGATGCATGAATACCTACATTGGGCTGCAAGCTCATGACACAATTTTGCATAAAATCTCCACATGCTAATTTATATCTATAGAAGCAAATTTAAGTTGATGTTCAGAGGGGAACGGCATTCTGGTCTTTGTTGTCAGGGCTTAGTCTGAGTAACAGGGTGCCAACGGGATGTAGCTCAGCATACTATGTGCGGATCAGGCCGTCTGCTCTACGGTGGCAGACTTCAGTACCATGGTGCCCTGTGCAATGCCAGGTAAGGGGGCACTGTGTTTTGGGAAGGAGATGCAAGGTTCTGGGAGGGTCCTAGAGCCCTATCACCTGCCTCCGAAAGCCGGGAAAGTGCTAACTAGAATCATAGAGTTGGAAGAGACCACAAGGGCCATCGAGTCCAACCCCCTGCCCAGCAGGAAACACCATCAGAGCACTCCTGACATATGGTTGTCAAGCCTCTGCTTAAAGACCTCCAAAGTAGGAGACTCCACCACACTCCTTGGCAGCAAATTCCACTGTCGAACAGCTCTTACTGTCAGGAAGTTCTTCCTAATGTTTAGGTGGAATCTTCTTTCTTGTAGTTTGGATCCATTGCTCCGTGTCCGCTTCTCTGGAGCAGCAGAAAACAACCTTTCTCCCTCCTCTATATGACATCCTTTTATATATTTGAACATGGCTATCATATCACCCCTTAACCTCCTCTTCTCCAGGCTAAACATGCCCAGCTCCCTTAGCCGTTCCTCATAAGGCATCGTTTCCAGGCCTTTGACCATTTTGGTTGCCCTCCTCTGGACACGTTCCAGTTTGTCAGTGTCCTTCTTGAACTGTGGTGCCCAGAACTGGACACAGTACTCCAGGTGAGGTCTGACCAGAGCAGAATACAGTGGCACTATTACTTCCCTTGATCTAGATGCTATACTCCTATTGATGCAGCCCAGAATTGCATTGGCTTTTTTAGCTGCCGCGTCACACTGTTGGCTCATGTCAAGTTTGTGGTCAACCAAGACTCCTAGATCCTTTTCACATGTACTGCTCTCAAGCCAGGTGTCACCCATCTTGTATTTGTGCCTCTCATTTTTTTTGCCCAAGTGCAATACTTTACATTTCTCCCTGTTAAAGTTCATCTTGTTTGTTTTGGCCCAGTTCTCTAATCTGTCAAGGTCATTTTGAAGTGTGATCCTGTCCTCTGGATCTAGTCTTTGAGAAGGAGGAAGGAGGTTTCTAGGACTCTGTCAGAGCCTCACACTTCCTTCCCAAAGCACAATGCCTCACTAACCTGGGTTTGAAACAGTGCCCCCTTGGCTCAGAACTGGGTGCATGGACACCACTGGCACAGCCCCCAATCTGCGCCTGGCCTTACCAACAATGTATTGGAAATAACTACTTCTTAGTACTAAAAGAAGTCCTGTTCACCATCTAACATCACTCCACTCTCTCACACACTCTTATACATATTCTTTGCACACACTTATCTTTCCTAATCCTATCCACCTGTTGCAAGGTTGGACAACTTCAGGCACAGGGACTAAATGTGGACCCTCAAGCTACTCTATCTAGCCCTCAGCATTCCCTCCCTAAGCACAACCCGTCTCCCTAAGCCACACCCCTTACCACCCCTGCTCTGATCATGTCTCTTGTCTACCTACATAGAAGAGAGAGAGAGGGAGAGAGAGAGAGGGAGAGAAACAGAGAAACCAGGACTCTGGTCCACAACAATATTTAACCAAATTATATATATGCTTATTTATTTAACAAAATTGCTACACCACTTGATTGCAGTAAAACTGCTAAGCGCTTTACAGGAAGTATTAAAACTGTCAACATGAAAAGCAAGGAAAATAAATTAAAGATAAATAAAGATAAATAAAATTAGCAGCAAGAAAGGCTAAAGCACGCCAACATCTGCCTGGGTGGATAGGCTTGAATAAGCAAAATGTTTTAAGCAGGCACAGAAAAGAGTGCAGTGAAGGCTCCTGCCTCACATCTACAGGCAGGCAGTGTGACCGGCCACACTAAAAGACCAATTTCTTACAACTACGGAATGAGTGGCACCTGTATCAGGTCTAGTTTTGCAGATCAAAGGGGTCAAGTGGGCACATATGGGGCAAGGCAATCCTGCAAGTACACATGAACGGCTTTGTATACCAACAGCAACACCTTGAATGTGGTCCTGAAATGAATTGGGAACCAGTGCAGATCTCCAAGCAGAGGTGTTATATGCCGAAAGGTTCTTACTTCTGTCAGCAACCGTGGCGCAGCGTTGTGCACTAACTGCATTTTCCAGATTAAGTGAAACCTCTCACACTGTGGAGATTTCAGCCAATGGATCCCATAGTGTTTGAAGGATGCTTTTAATATTTATAATTTTTAAAGGTGATTTCCATTAAAAGAAATAAAGTGATACAGAAAAAGGAGGAAAAGTGAACAACAAAGATACATATAAAAGTGAAAATATACAAAAAAGAGAGCAATATACAACATTCCCATGCATTTTTGAATAAATTGGTATAGTGTTATTGTCCTAGTGCTGATGTAAATGCTAATAGCCTACTACATTTTGTATAAATTCATTCCAAATGTTATCGTATTTATCCATACAGAGTCTGCACCAATAAGCAATCCGTTCATAAATTGCCAGTGATGTCATATCAATCCATTGATTGAAGGAGTATCATATCTTTCTTTTTCCAGTTCCTCAATATCAATATCTTGGCTTCCTCAGTATCAATATCTTGGCCACCATTAGGGCACGGGAAATCCATTTCCATTGTCCCGTTGATAATTTCCATACTGCAGGTATATAGTTCAATAAAAGATTCTCTGCTGAAAGATTTAACTTTTTCTGCACAGTCATAGTTACCCAGTGCAGCACTTTCTCTCAAAACTTGTTAAGTAAAGAACACTGTACGAACATGTGTTTCAGAGAGGCATTGTCCTTGCCACATCTCCAACACTGAGCTATCTTAGCTAACCCTTTTTTATACAACCATAAAGGGGTCCAATAAACTCTAAATATTATTTTCTATTGCATTAGTCCTAATTTTAAAACTAATTACACCTTAGGTATTGAAGCTAATACATTTTCCCACTATCTGGGTAATAATGAAAGTTCCAATCATCTTTTACAGTCTGTATATTGAACTTAAGGTAAACTTAAGATATATTGAACTTAAGGTAAAGGGACCCCTGACCATAAGGTCCAGTTGTGGCCGACTCTGGGGTTGCGGCGCTCATCTCGCTTTACTGGCCGAGGCAGCTGGCGTACAGCTTCCAGGTCATGTGGCCAGCATAACTAAGCTGCTTCTCGTGAACCAGAGCAGCGCACGGAAACACCGTTTACCTTCCCACCAGAGTGGTACCTAATTATCTATTTGCACTTTGACGTGCTTTCGAACGGCTCAAACACACTTGTTGTAATAGATGTTGTAATTGAAGATATTGCCATTGGGCTGCATCTGATAGACAATATTTTTGTCTTAAAATAGCAAAAGTATAAAATTCCATCTTCCCCATCTATCAGTTGGTGCAATGCCAATACACCTGCTTCCCTCCAATTTTCCCATATCACCATCTTTTTTGCAATTCTTAGTGTGGGGTTTCACCACAGAGTAAGTTCAGCATGTGAAAATGGATCAAATTTGTTTTTATTAGCTAATATATTCCATATTGGGACGCGGGTGGCGCTTTGGGTTGCCCACATTGGAAAATTAGGGCCAACAGTGGGATTCCTAAATTTAGTACTTGACAGTAGGTAAGCATAGCAATATAATTCCAAATTTGGGATTTCAAAACTGTCTTCTTTAATTTGTAGCTTCATTTTCTACAAGGATATTCTTGGTGTTCCTGAGCCCCAAAGGCATTTCCTTTCCTAAAAAATGAATTTATTTCTTTTTAATATGAACCAGATATAAAAACCCAGTTTTTATAGTCCTCTCAGGATACAAATGAATCTGGGAATAATATTCATTTTGAGTGTTAGAAGGGTGGTGTCTAACTGCACGTATTAACTTACCGTATATACTTGAATATAAGCTGACTTTTTCAGCACGTTTTTTATGCTGAAAAAGCCTCCCTCAGCTTATACTCGAGTGAGGCAGGCAGCAGCGGTGGAGAGATGAGTGGCCTGAATGGAGCCCTTTTTTGGTGCTGGTCCTGCCAGCGGCCCCCTCCTCTCACAAGGGCAGGCACAGGCACCGCAGTTGGGAGAGGCACTGTGCTGCACTGCGCCTCTCCCAACCGTAGCTCCTATGCCTGCTCTTGTGAGTGGCAGAGGCAGCGGTGGAGGGACAAGCGGCCTGAAAGGAGCCCCTTCAGGCTGCTTGTTCTTCCTCCTCTGCTGCCACCACCACCTGGTTTGTGGTGTGGTGAACCGGCTTATACTCGAGTCAATAAGTTTTCCCAGGTTTTTGTGCTAAAATTAGGTGCCTCGGCTTATATTCGGGTTGGCTTATACTCAAGTATATACGGTAGATATCTTCAGTGGTGGAGCTATGAAAGCTATTCTATATTATATGTTCTCTGGTTCCATTTATATGAGGCCATTTTTAAGGCCTCATAAAAATCAGTGGAATTTCTAGGTAATGATAACAAAAAATCATACAAACGACAGCTAACTTTTCTTCGGCTGCAGTGATAGGAAGTGTTTTAATGTGAAGGCAAACACCTTCCTCTTCCAGATAGTTTTTCAGTAAAGATACTGTGGCCGTATAGGGCTTTTACTGGCTAGGAGGATTTGTAAGGTTTCAGCTCGGAAGAGGGTTCCAACTTCCATCAGTCCCAGCCAGCATGACCAATGGTTAGGGATAATGGGAGTTGCAATCAGTGCTTTTTTAAAAAGGAAAAGGGAAAAAAAGGTGCTAATACTCACCATGAAGTCATTGCAATAAGTGCCACTTTTAACACGGGGTGTGTGTGTCGGTATTGGGTACCTTTGAATATCCCCAGAAAAAAGCACTGGTTGCAATCCAACATCATCTAGAGGGCTACATGTTAAGTTGTGGGTGAACATATCAGACGACACAGCGATTCTTCAAACAGCTCTTGTTTATTCACAGGCCAGAACAGAACTGAAGGGTTCAGCCAGCCTGCTTATATAGAGCTCCACTACAATGCAACTGTAACAACTTTCTGTAACTATCCAATCACTGAATGTCACTTTCGATCCCTTATTTGCATATGTGGACCTGAACTATCTACAGTATCCCCCTGCTGGCCCAGGGTGAGAACTTCAGTACATAACACTATAGGTGTCCCAGTCTCCCATCATTATGTTAAAGGCAATAGCTGTTCTCATTGTGCACCTGCCAGCAACTGGTATTCAGTGGTATTGTGTCACAGTGGAGTCCTGCAAACATGGAAGTTCCAAATTGCCCTCATAATGAGTAATCACTGATTGAGGATAGGGTCTGTCTCGGGGGGGGGGGCACGGGACCTGGGGCTCTCCACACATTGTTCGACTACAACTCCCATCAGACCCAGCCAGAATGGTCCAGGGTGTGGGATGACAGAATTTATAATCCAGGGTCACAGGTTAGTCACCTCTGGTTTTATTATGCTGGTTCCACTGGGTGCCTAGTTATGGAATCCTAGAATTGTAGAACTGGAAGGGACCTCAAGAGCCATCTAATCCAACTCCCTGCAATCCAAGAATCGGAGCTAAAGATAGCTTAATATTTATACAAATCTGTAGTGAAATTCCTTTGCTTTTGGTATTTCTAACTTCCCCAGAGTTGACCAACTTATAGGGCTCGTCCACACTGCTTATTCCACCGCTTTCTTTCAGGAAAACTGGCTGTTTACTGCTGAGCCAGAACAAATGGCAAAAGCCACTTTTAAAAAACCAAATACCGTAAAAACCAACCAGATCACCAACTAACTATTACCGAAGTGCCCGCCTGAATTGCCTGCATAAGACTGGCACTAAAGAAAAGTGTTCTGCAAATGTTTAAAGGTCAAGGCAGAAAATGCCTGCCTAGTTTGTATTGGAAGAGCATTCCACAGAGCTGGGTCAGTGACCATATAAACTCAATTTCATGTCAGTATCATGTGAGCCTCACCAACTCAGTGCACAGCCAGCATTGCTCCCATACAAGCTCATAGAGGTTGAGCTGGGATATTAGGCTTCAGGACATGGGTGGCACTGTGGGTTAAACCACAGAGCCTAGGACTTGCCGATCAGAAAGTCGGCAGTTCGAATCCCCACGATGGGGTGAGCTCCTGTTGCTCGGTCCCTGCTCCTGCCCACCTAGCAGTTCGAAAGCACATCAAAGTGCAAGTAGATAAATAGGTACCGCTCCACCGGGAAGGTAAACGGCCTTTCCGTGTGCTGCTCTGGTTCGCCAGAAGCGGCTTAGTCATGCTGGCCACATGACCTGGAAGCTGTACGCCGGCTCCCTCGGCCAATAAAGCAAGATGAACGCCGCAACCCCAGAGTCATCCGCAACTGGACCTAATGGTCAGGGGTCCTTTTACCTTTTTAAGATATCTTGGACCAAAGTTATTTAGGGTTTTGTATAGTAATACAAGGCTCTTGAACCTGGCTCAGTGCAGATGTTTTAACAATGGTGATGCATATTGTTGACCACGCTACCCCATCAGCATTATGGCTGCTGCATTCTGCACCAGCAAGTGCTTCTGCACCTGTTCCAAGGGCAGTCCCACATAGAGCACATTCCAGTATTCCAGCCTTGCAATTAGCAGCCCACAAACCACAGTGGTCAGGCTATCCATGCCCAGATATGTCTGCAGCTGGCAAACCAGACAAAGATAGTAAAAGGTGCTCCTGACAGAGAGGACATGTGGGCAGAGAGCGTATATAGGAGTACCCCCAAGCTACATACCTGCTCCTTCAGAGGGAGCACATTCTCATACAGAATGGGTAACTTGCCTGTCTCCAGCACATGGGAACCACCAAATCAAAGAGCATTCATCCTCCCAGGATTTATTGTTTATACCACAGTTTTTTGCCAATAAGGTGGGATTTGGAAAGACCTCTATGTGAAATCTTATCAATTTCTTCTGGCAATCAGTGGGCTCATCCACACTTCTGCTTATCACATGCCAAGAAAGCACAGCCCGGTGGTTTTCCATTTGATCCATGCTTTCTAGGCACAGATCCAAGCAGTTTCCTTCTTGCCCCGTTCCTTTCTGAGGGAAAACCTGATCTTTAGCTCTAAATGGGAGCAAACGTCAATCTGGAGGAAACCTGAACTGCTGTTTGCTCTGAATGAGTGCTAAAGTGCTGTTTCCCCCCCAGGGAAAGCAGTGGGGCAAAAGGAAGTGTGGATAAGCCCAAGTGTCAACAACACTGAACTAGATGGACTAGTGGTCAGACTTTATGTAAGACGGTTTCCTAAGTTCATGTAAGAGGAACTTGCCCTTCACATGCCCTTCTGAGGAACTAACTTGCTTCTTGGGGAAATGCACTCAGTTATCACCGAAAAAAGGGACAAGTTCAAGCCTAAATTTCAACATACTCAAGTCTCATTGGCTGTTTCAATGGGAGAGTTAAACATGGGTGCATATATATATATATATATATATATATATATATATATATATATATATAAAATTATGGGATGGATTGTTCTAAAGATTTCTTCCTGGGCAAATTTTAATCCCCTGTAGAGCCCTGCATAATCAATATGAGGAGTAATCATGTCTGCCAGCCGCACCTCCTTGAACACTTCGCATGCATTGCTTCTTTATCTATATCTATACTTTTCTGCATCCAATGCACCAAAATTAAAAGCACTACAAACTCAGTTAAAGTTGTACCATAATAGAACAAAAATACAGATACTGTATTAACTGAATGTCAGTAACTCATTATAAACCCTCACAAAGGAGGGACTTGGAAGGAATGATGTGATCTTTACATCACATAATTTGCAATGTACAGATCACACAATCCATCACGTTGCACATTGGTATCCATGTACATCTGCCCTCCTTACAGATGCTATAACTTAATACAAGGGTCCAGGACTAGCAGGCACAACCACATTCCCACTTCATTATACCATCTGCACGCGGCTTCCATGGATGAAAAGATGGCAAGCTATTTACCCAGATCCTTCTTCCCTTCAAAGCTCTTTTAATGCAAAATGCATGCACACCCCCACCAAACAAAGGCAGTGGTGGCTGGGACCCATTGAGATGGGGGGCTTATTCACACTTCCACTTATACTGCTGGTTTCCCCCAGGGAAAACTGCTCTTTAGTGCTCAATCGGAGCAAATGGCAATTCGAGTTTTCTCCAATTTAGGGCTAAAGGGTAGGTTTTCCCTGGAAAAGATGCAGGGCAAGTGGAAAATTTATTGGACCTGTACTTTCTAGGAATGGGACAAGTGGAAGTGTGGTTGAGCCCTGGTAGTGCAGAAAGCAGAGATGCCAACAGTAGCTGGAGACAGTGCTAATGAAAAATAGAGGCAACTAACTCTTGTTTTGCCTTTGTCCTACTGAGCTCAAAAACAGGAATGCTGAAACTTAGGAGGAGGAAGTTGACATTCAGTACCACCCCCTGGAGTGAATGTAAGAACAGCAGACAGGTGGAGGCTGGCTAAGGACAGACTGAGATTGATGGGCCCTAACAAATCAGCCTCCAGGTGTTACAAAAGATACCTCTGCACATCTCCTTCCACATCCTTGCTATTTTAAGAATGTTTACAGGAGTGCTAAAAGGAGACATCATTGTTTTCTATTTCCAACTTAATTCTCCAAGCACCTCTGTTTTTCTATTTCTGATGTTCCTAAGGTCTACGAATATAAGAAGAAAGGGACTACTATAACCACGGCTGAATGGTAATATCTTCAGTGACAGCACCTTTTGGTGCCTGTTTATGGACTGTCAGCTTCAGAATCTGCTGCATTGGTGGAGGGAATAATTGGATCATTATAGGGTTGCCATACGTCCGGAATTTCCTGGACATACACGGAATACTGCAGAAATCGGCCAAATGCCTGGGAAAATCCGGACATATGCCGACCAATGTCGGCAGTGTCTCCCTTCCCCCTGTGTTTTCCTCAAAAATAGCTTTAAAATGTCCAGTTTCTTTGTGATTTTGCAAAAACAGCTCAATAACTTTTCTGTCCAGATTTTCACTTTTTGAAATATGGCAACCCTACATTACAGAAAGTTAAACCTGTAGTTGCTGGTTTTTAAAAAATAATTATTTATCGGAATGTCTTAAAGTGGATACTCAAAGTGCTTAAGGAACAACATTAGAATCTACACTAATGTTGGTTTTAAAATTGAGACTTCTTCAGCAACCACAACAATGATATTTTGGGTATACTGAACTCAGCAGTGTCTTTACAGGAAGGGTTGGTTCAGACAGACACTGGTGATGTAATGATGATAATGTCTCATTGCAACATATGATGTTGCAGTGCCCTGTGGTGTCTCACTTTTGGCCAGAAACAGCTTTTTGTATTAACTTCCTTTTGGAAATATCTTTGATATCCACAGAAGTTCACACACTTTTAAACTACATTCCTATGATGTAGGAACTCACAAACGAGCCATTGTGGTTGCAAAGAGACTTATACTTCAAGGTCGGATTGCACTGCTCTTTCTAAATTTGAATGGATTTATTTTAATCATTAATCTTGGACCTATGGACAGCTTATATTCTTGTATATATTTAAATTAGGATGGTTGGATTATTATTAACTTTTCTTGATGGAATATTCTTCTTGGTAATGGGAGCCAACATTGCTTCTTTCACACACCCCTCGTGTTATATTTTAAACAACCAGTATTAAAATCATTAAAAATAAGGACAACAACCAAATTCTCCAAGTGTTGTTGCTTATGTAGGCAAAACTGTATCACCTCCTCCACACAGAAGGAAGACACTGGGCAGCCTGTACACACTGTACATTCACGCTCTACATTTAAAGAAGTATCATACCATTTTAAGCAGTCATCAGTTCCCCAAGGAATTCTGGGAGCTGTGGCTTCTTAAAGGTGGTAAGAGTTGTTAGGAGACACCTGTCCCCCTCACAGAGCTACAGTGTGCAGAGCGGTTTAACAACCACTCCCTCTTCGCTGAGAATTCTGGGAACTTGTTTTCAGTGATTTACCTCCACAGTCCTTTGAACCCCTCCCTAAATTTGGCCCAGAAGGACTAGAGAACCCTCCAGAGCAAATTTAGGGGTGATAGTGAGGTGACAGCATGGAGAAGGCATTGTTCAACATAAGCCTTACCATCAGCTGAGTGAGATTATTTGATGCAACACTGTTAGAAAAACAACAGATGTCCTTGCTATTCATGAGCAGCTCTGTTAAGTCTCATGTGAAGCAAAAAAAATGAAGAATGACAGTCCGCTTGCTAAGCAAGTACCACTGGGAATTAGCACTCTAATGCAATTGGTACATGCAGAGAAAAAGATGGTTATGTGCTTCTCACTTCCTCCGTCAATGGAAAGTTCTGGGCCAATTCTAACTGGCCTGGTTTCCTTTGGGTGAGAGAGACTTACACTGGCTTTGTTCCAGTTGCCTCATTTGTGGATCCACAAATAGAGCAGATGTAGGTGCAAAAAGGCAGTCCTGCTATGCAACAGATCCACTGGTCCACATTAGATCTGGAGAAAGATCAATATGGGAATAGATCCAACCAAGTGCCATGGGTACCACATCCAAACACACCAAGATCCCCAACTCCAAGAACCCATGTCCTAATTAATAAGACTCACTGATGAAACATCCATTGACAATTATGTGCAGCTACTTCACTTCTTGCCTTGCCTTGGAGACACCTAGTGTCACAGCTTTGCAGGTTCAATTCCTTGCATTTCCAGGTGGTGCTCGGGACCAATGATCTTAAGTCTATATCATGACAGCTTCCTGCGTCCCCATGATCATTCTTGACTATGGACCAGTAAGGTGCTTAATATAAGGGCTTATTCATACTTACCCTTCGCCCTGTGCTTTCCAGACACAGGTTTGCACTTTAAAGTTCTGTGTCTAAGCGCTCTCTTTCCCCCCCACCATGGCGCTTTCCCCACAAAACCACAGTCTTTAAAGCAGAAGCACACCAAATGGAAATTTGGGTCTTCCACGGATTGCTGTTTGCTCTGATTCAGCAGTAAAGAGCGGGTTTTCTTGGGGAAGGCTCCAGAGCAAAAAAGAAAGTAAGCAAGAAAAAAGAAAAGTGCTTGGACACAGAGCTTTAAAGCATGGATAAGCCATTAAGAGTGGCTGGGCAGAAGCCATAACAATATGGGTCACACTGACAGTATACCGTACATTTAAAGCACCACTATACCACTTTAAACAGTCACAACTTTCTTCAAATAATCCTGTGAAATGTAGTTTGTCAAGTGCACAGAGAGTTGTTCAGAGAGCTGCGATTTCCCTGACTTCTCTGGGGGAAGGTGTGACTGTTATATGAGTGTTATATTTGGTGTGACATTTGAATGCCTTAAATGCATGGTGTTGATGCTGAGAAGCTAGTGAATAGTTGTAATCCTGTAGTAAATCTCAGACATTCTGATATATAGGCATGAAAATCCCAAAATGCTCACATGGTTTTGCCAAGATGAAGATCCCAGCATGATAAAGGTGCACATTTCAATTGTCTTATCACAGCTCAGTCAGAAATGGCAGTTAATAATTGTTCTGGTAATGAGCTTCTCTTCCTCCTCGGAACATGGAGAAAAAACAAATATAGGGAAAGCCTTGGTCAGTCAGCTAAGATTGAAAAGATTTCTGCTTTATGAATACCTTGCTTGTTGCATCACTCAGAGTTTCACATATCAGATGTCATATGACAGGAAGGGTTTATGGCACAGGTCTGTTTATATATATTGCAAGAGCAAACTACAGAGAGGCAACGTAACCACTGCACAAATCAGCCCCGGCTGTGAAGCCTTTTAGAAGACTATACAACAAATTTGCTCACATAAATTTACATTCTTTGACTTTTTAACATACCAAAACTTACATGCAAATTATCAGGCTAGCTACTTACAAGCTTTTCTTCATCATCAAGGAAAGTGGATAATTCCGGTGAAGAATTCTTGCGCTAAATGTATCACAAATCAAGTAGCAAAAACTGTGATACTCAAGGCAGTTGCTTCTGATTGCAGGCAGATCAGTTCCTTCTTTTAGAAAGAGGAAAAGGTGTATCCTGCCTTCTGAAGAAAAATGCTGATGAAAAGTTGACTAAATCTCTGAGGCTTGCAGGAAAGCAAAAGCATTTGAAATGCAATAGATGTTCTGCTGCTGCTTGTATCCCAGCTGCCTTAACAGACCCTTTCTGCTCCGCTGCCTGGAGCATAACGTTTAAAAAGAAAACCTGCAAAGGTCCCACCCCAGATTCTTTGGCAAGGGAGGGGCTAAGTCCTCCCTAGTTGGTAAAAATGCAAATAAGTCCACTATGAACTGTTTGATTAACCAAGCCTTGTTTCTTCTTTTTCAAAAAAAGGAATTATAATACTATGTGTCCTTAGTAAACAGAAAGCAGTTGCGCTTGTATGCCTTATATTGTATGCTCGTTCCTGGCTTTTAATTGTTGTTCCATTTGTGGTTGCTACTACTTCCACAGTGTGGAAGTTACAAAAATGGTCACAGTTATGCTATCTTAAGATAGAGAGCACTGATTATACGGGGATAAATGCTGCCAGTGGGCTAGGACTGAAAAATCTCAGAAGAATCTGGGTTGAGGCAGACTCGTTAAGCCAGCTCATGAAAGAACATGTCAATTGCTAGGGTTCATAATAATCTAAATACTTTTTGTCACACACTTTCTACAATGTACTTTCATACCCCCCCCCCATTTCAGTATTAGGACTCAGGAGCTCTATTTACTCATTCTCTTTTCATATAAAAGGAAAAAAGTAAAGGACCTCTGGATGGTTAAGTCCAGTCAAAGGCAACTATGGGGTTGTGGCACTCATCTCGCTTTCAGGCTGAGGGAGCTGGCATTTGTCCACAGACAGCTTTCCGGGTCATGTTATTAATATTAATTTATTATTATTATTATTATTATTATTATTATTATTATTATTACTATTATGTGGCCAGCATGACTAAACTGCTTCTGGAGCAACAGAACACCATGACGGAAACCAGAGCGCACAATAACGCCGTTTACTGGTACTATTTATCTACTTGCACTGCTATGCTTTCAAACTGCTAGGTTGGCAGGAGCTGGGACAGAGCAATGGGAGCTCATACCGTCACAGGGATACGAACCACCGACCTTCGGCAAGTCCAGGAGGCTTAGTGGTTTAGACCAGAGCACCACCTGTATATAGAACTAAGGATGCTGCTCTCACTTGCTTCACTCTCCATCCCACCTACCCAGTCCCTTGCCAACCCTCTCCCTTTGCACATGACTAAGCTCCCCTCCTTTTAAAATGTAAAGGTAAAGCGACCCCTGACCATTAGGTCCAGTCATGACCGACTCTGGGGTTGCAGTGCTCATCTCGCTTTATTGGCCGAGGGAGCCGGCGTACAGCTTCCGGGTCATGTGGCCAGCATGACTAAGCCACTTCCGGTGAACCAGAGCAGCGCATGGAAATGCCATTTACCTTCCCGCCAGAGCTTGCCCTTTGATGTGCTTTCGAACTGCTAGGTGGGCAGGAGCAGGGACTGAGCAACGGGAGCTCACCCCGTTGTGGGGATTTGAACCGCCGACCTTCTGATCAGCAAGTCCTAGGCTCTGTGGTTTAACCCACAGCGCCACCCGCGTCCCTCCCCTCCTTTTACACCTCATCAACTCCTTCTTCCCCTCCCTTTATACCTCACCCATATCATCCCTCCTCCTTCCAGCTTGCCCAAACCCCATTGCCTTCTGTCTCATCCAGAAAACCCACTTCCCCTCACTGTCTGCCAAGTCCCCCAAGTACTCACGTCTCACCCAAACATGAGTGAGTGCCCTTCCTTTCTAACTTCGGGGTTACGTCTGATATTGGGGTCTGCCTCTGGGGTAAACCAGCTATAGGGCCATGGTCCTACCTAGTAAAGCAAGGGCACAGAACTCACCATCCTCCAGATGCAACATCGATCATCCCTGGCAGTGCTGTAGTTATGGGGGGAGGGCTAGCCAGGTTATTTTTGCCCTGGGTAAAGCCTCCAGAGGGACATCATTGAGGCTCCCAGCTTGTGTATGTGTACACATGGGGTGTGTGTGCCAAACAGTGTTTAAAGCCCAGTTTTTTCTCTGATCCTTGGCCCTTGGCCATGCTGCTTGGGGCTGATAGAGTACAGCATTTAGAGCTTCACCGGAGCTTCACTTGGCACGAAGGCCAAAGGGGTTTTCTTCACTCCAGGGTTTTCTGCCTCCAGGTCACTGCTTTCCAACAGGGCTGTTCTTGCTTCCTCCTGCGCGCTCTCTTCTTTGGTATCACATTACAAGACATTATTTCTCAAGGCTGCATCCTTCAGCTCTCAGAACTGCTTTTTCTAACACCTTTACCATTCCTGAAAATTTGCCTCTAATATCTCATTCTCATCCTTGCTGACAGGCTCCCCCAAAGACTAAGAATGTGGACAGCCACATCCCCCAGTACGGTCCTCCACCACATTCTGTATTATTATTTTATTAAATTTATTGATCGCTTTTTCCCCTTTTACTGAAGTAGCTCAAATATATAATATATACACAATACTTACAATATATAAACAATCAAACAAACAACACACACACACACACACACACACACACACACACACACACACACACCTTAATAGTAGCATACAGGAAAACAAAGAAAAATGTAAAAGACAACCCTGTTTTTAAAGGTAAAGGTAAAGGGACCCCTGACAGTTAAGTCCAGTTGCGAATGACTCCAGGGTGTGGCACTCATCTCGCTTTAAAGGTCAAGGGTGACGGCATTTGTCCGCTTCCACAGACAGTTTTTCCGGGTCATGTGGCCAGTATGACTAAGCCGCTTCTGGCAAAGCCAGAGCAGCGCACAGAAACACTGTTTACCTTCCTGCCGAAGTGGTACTTATTTATCTACTTGCACTGCATGCTTTCGAACTGTGAGGTTGGCAGGAGCTGGGACTGAACAATGGGAGCTCACCCTGTTGCGGGGCCTCGAACTGCCAACCTTCCGATCGGCAAGTCCAAGCAGCACAGTGGTTTAAACCACAGCTCCACCCGCGTCCCAAAGGTAAAGGTAAAGGGACCCCTGACAGTTAAGTCCAGTCACGAATAACTCTGGGGTTGTGGCTCTCATCTCACTTTAAAGGCTGAGGGAGCCAGCATTTGTCCGCTTCCGCAGACAGTTTTTCCAGGTCATGTGGCCAGCATGACTAAGCTGCTTCTGGCATCCGGTGACAGGCTTGGCAGAAAAAGAAATATGTTTTGTCTGACGGATTCCGCAAGAGTGGAGCCACTACTGAAAAGGCCAATTGTGTTGCCATCCTCTAGACTTTCTGTGAAAGGACACATGAAGAAGGGCCATAGTTGATGATCACAGGATCTGGGTTTGCTCACATCGAACTCATCCAGTCCTAGCAGGCTGCTCCATAGCTGGGAGTCTGGGCCAGTCTTGACCTGCTTTAGCAAGACTCTCGCCTCCACAGGCACATCCTCCTGATGATCAAGACTCATAGTTCTGTTTTCCTATTTGCTTTTAAATAATATTCAAGGAAAGGGTAATAGCTGAGAGAGAGAGAGAGAGAGAGAGACAGACAGCTGGCTTTGCATGCAGAAAGTCCCAGGCTCCATCCCTGATTTCTCCTGGTAGGCCTGGGGTTGAAAGGACTCCTGCCTGATACTCTAGAGAGCTGCTGCTAGTCAGTGTAGACCAAGCATGGGAACTTGTGGCTTTCCACGCGTCGTTCAACTGCCATCAGTCTCAACCAGCATGGCCAATGGGCAGGGATGTGAATGTTGGTACTTACCATCATAAGTTCCTTCTCTGTAAGAAGAATTGGGATCCATTATGTGGGTTTTCTGTGCCCATTTCACCACTGGCAGGAAGTATTTAAAAACAAACTTTGAGGAGGGTCACAGATTCCCAACCCCGATATAGAAATGATGAGCTAGATGAATCAATAGCCCAATGTGCATTAAGGCAGCTTCTTATGCCCTTCTGCAGACTGTTGTGATGTTCTCATTTACTCCATCTTGTTTCATTCCCCAGCTCACCGTTTTATGCCTGGTAATTGCTACACCACAGTAACTCCAGCGCTACACATTACTCTGAGCAGTGGAAAGTTCCATGGACTGGGTTTGATTGCCTTTTGGTGATAAAGCGCTAGAGACTTAAGGGTCTTCTGCAATCTTTGCTCTCTTTACAGAATGACCATATGAATTGGTTCTAATGGACAAACCTGACATAACAGGCCATTTATCTCATGCTTGCCCCATTCACATGTAAATGAAGGGAGGATCTTTCTTTAGACAATAAAAGGACTCCTCAGAAGAGGCAGCCCTCCCATGCTTTTCCTAATTGTTGCTCCAGCCGCTTTTACTTCCCTGTTATTCATAATTGCACTGTTTCTCCAGGGAGTTTAGGTTTGACCCTCACAACAACCCTCTGGGTTGGGCTAGGCAGGCTAAGAGAAAGAGGCTGGTAATGCTCCTGAACTGCTGAACCAGCCCCCCCCCCCCCCGACACAATTCAAGGCCCTGGGTTAAATGTGCTTGAGAAACATACTTGATTCACTCACACAAACATTAAAAACTGCCATTTTGGAACATGTGAGTAACTACGAAATAAGATATATCGAGAGAGTGAACTGGTATTTTGCACTGAAATGTCTTTGTAAACCATCGGGGATAACCTGACTGGCGGTTTGGTATAAAAATATAATACATACATAAATATTATTCATAAAACAAATAATGTACAAAGTCTTACACGACTTGGGGCCTTAGAATAAAGACAGACAGACTTTCAAACATGCTGTGGAAAGGAGAGAGACACACATTTCCTGAATTCCAAGGCATTTGTTTTCAGGGCAGAGATTGACTGAAGCTTAATTGACAGCTATTGCTTCAGAGAAGCAGCAGCTCAGCCTGGGAACCTGCATATGAGCTGAAGGATCTACCTCTTCTTGGCTCTCAATCAGGCCTGATCCATACCAGTGTTTCCATGTGCATAACTAGGGCTGTTCTTTTTCAAAGCAGATTTTCCAACTCCACAAATTCCCCACCAGACACCCCAAGCTATGTTTTTAAAAAAGCCAAATGAAATCTGAACGAAGAGAAAGCATGTTTTGCTCTTTGTTTACACGCTCTGTCTGTGGTTGTTTCTTCATAGGAATCAGTGATTCTTATCTGCTATACAGCGATGGTTCATTTATGAATCTGCCTTCACTCAGTAACCAACAGGCACAAAATCAAGAGTGGTTTAAGGGTATTTAGAAGGATGCAACAAGGCATTTCCTGCCCAAAATAATGAAGGTGTGCAAGAGGAGGTTCCGGCCCAAATGAAGGGTTTTAATACCATTTGGGCAGTTTATTTAAAGTATAGAAACTGAGTGCATTCTACCCTCATATAATTTGGGTACATGCTTTTGAGTCCTTAATAAGCACTTTTGTCCAACATCTCTAATTTCCCCCAAATTTTTCAAGCTGCGCATTACTGCACAACTTTATTATTTTTTTGCAATTCCACATTTTCTGCCCATCTGTACACACTTATCTTGTATTCACTCTCTTCCTGTGTAGCCTCAAAGGCATGTAACTGGGCACAAATAATAACTCTGCCACTCCTGCCTTGTTTGCTGTCCCCTCTGTTCCTGCTGCTGCTGGAGAGATAAGGGGGAGAAGCCTAAACCTGAGAGCCTATGAAACTGGTGTGGAGACCTCCAGTCCTCAGGCAGGAATGCCAAGCTCCTGAGGATCGTTGGCAGTGGGCCAGTGCCGAAGGGTCCCACTTTCCTTGCTTCTCTTCGGAGAACATATCAGGTTCAAAGTCAGGGCAAGGCTGAACTCTAGGATACAGTCTGATTTGGCCATGGTCACCCAAGTCTTAGTTACATTCTGTCTGGATTACTGTAACACACTCTGCATGGGGCTACCTTTGAAAAGTGCTCAGAAACTTCAGCTGGCTCAAAGAGCAGCAGCCAGATTGTCAGCTGGGGCTGGTTCTAAGGAGCAGACAATTCCCTTGCTAGAACACCTTCCTGGCTACCGGTCTGTTTCCAGGTACAATTCAACATTTCCAAGTACAATTCAACATACAGAGCTTCATAAAGCCCTGTACAGCTTAGGTACAAGCTATCTGAAAGACCTTATTCCCTCATATGAACTTTTCCAGGCTCTGACATCTTCACGGAAGGCCCTTCTCTCAGTCCTGCCATCCTCACAAGGTCAAACTTTGGAACTGCCTCCCTAGAGAAGCTGGACTGACTTACTCCTTGGTCTTTCCACCAGCAGGTGAAGATTTTCTTGTTCCGAAAAGCTTTGGGAACTGATTGTTTTTAAGGAAAAGGTGGATGTTGTGAGGATTTTATCTGTATGTTTTAATAGATAATATTCATATATATATTCTAATTAATGTTTAATTTTTTAAAATTATTGCTTCCCCACTCCCTATGTTTTTAGCTGTTTCTATTTTAGCTGTAAACTGCCTCGAATCCCTGTCAGGGGAAAAAGTGAGGCATAAATAAAAATAAAGATAATAATATGTAGTAAAGATTTCTGTGTATCAAACACAAGCAGCAGTAAGATCCATATATAGGATAGCATATACTTTTAATATGCTTCAAAGAACAAACACATGAGAATAAGGCAATGGACAACAAAACAAATAGCACAGTGAGAAATAATGCTATGGAATAACCCATTATAGATCGGTTCCAACCATTAAGTCTGTGTACACACCAAACATTTAAAGTACCCTCTGCAAGAATCCTGGGAACTGTGGTCTGTCAAGAGTGCTGGGAATAGCGCTGTGAGGGATAAACTATTAGTTGCTAGTATTATATATTTTTTGCAGCAGGGTGGTTGCTACAAATTTGTGGTGTGTATACAGCCAAAGTTTTTTGGTGCCCAGTTGCAGCTCCCCCACATTCCGGGAGCCGGACCTCAGATCAAGGGAAACACATGACAACATATTTGGGATTAAAATGGCCACAACTTTATTAAAAATTCAAATGTAGGAAACCTTGGTTTAGGCATTGGGCATGCATCCTTCTCAGCACCCCGCTGGGGGAATGAGGCAAGACAAGGTCAATGGGGAATATGGAGACACTGCAAAACATGCGTTTACACAGCTGGCCCCCTTCCGCGGTCGTCAGAGACTCTCCTCAAGATCCCTCTAACGAGGAACCCTGATATCACCTCCACAAAAGGGGTGAGTCATGACACCACCCCTTCTTTGATTGTTGGACTAAAGGATTCCGCTCATGGCCTAAAACTGCCAAAGTTGTGACAATTGCTACAGGGAAGGCAAAACCTGCAGAGCAGGGAAAATTCCTTCCTGGCTCTGAAAAGACAGCAACCATTATCCAACTGTAGCAAAAACCAATGGACCTGGAAAGGAGAAAAGTTAGCCTGTAAGGAATGATACAGTTAGAGGGAGGGCTGGGTCGACTGGATGCTCCGGGGCCGACTGTGCTGCTGGCATCAGCAGGGGACAAGAGTGAAGCCTGCTCACTCACAGTCCACTCCTCTAGCCCCGGTCGCCACGGATTGGACAATTTGAAATTGGGTTTGGCAGGAACCCAGAAGGCACCATGACAACCAAGGGGGGAGGAGCAATGGTAAGCAGAACGGCGTGGCTTTGGAAGGATGGTGGACCGCGTGCCAAGCTGCAAACCTCACCCACTGCTGTACCCAGTGAGTAGGCATTTCAAATATGCCCTAATTAGTCCCAAGTATTTGGGAAAGGTCTTCTAAATAATCTTCTTTGGGGAATGTGTCCCAATAATCCTCTTATATGACTGACCGGATATTCTCAACCAATTCATCTGCATGCTGGGTAAGTTTATAGCCTTTTTAATCAGCTACAAAAAAGGGAAAATATGTGACATACTAACATATAATTATGTAAATAGATAGCCACCTTTCAACAAAAATAAAACTGTTTAGTTAAAAGACTTCTTATCAGTCACTGGTGTGTAAGAGGAAATATTTTCACATATTATAAAAAAAAAAGTTTCGTTCAAAAGCCTTTCCTAAGGACTTGGGACATGGGCCATTTTTGGAAAAAAGATTTAATCATAGAATTGCAGAGTTGGAAGGAATGCCAAGAGTCATCTAGTTCAACGCCCTGCAATACAGGAACCTCAACTAGACCTCCCTCCCTCCTTCCCCCTTCCTTCCTTCCTTCCTTCCTTCCTACCTACCTACCTTCCTTCCGCACCATGCAATTTGACCTTGCTATGGTTTAGTGATGGTTGCCATATTTAGAGCCAGGAAGGAATTTGCCTGCAAACAAGCCTGTTTTGCTTTCCTCATAGCAATACAGTGGTGCCTTGCAAGACGAAAATAATTCGTTCCGCGAGTCTTTTCGTCTTGCGATGTTTTTCGTCTTGCGAAGCACGGTCTGTCACAACTGCGCCTCTTCAAGCGGCTTTAAGAAAAAAGTGCAAGACGTTTTCGTCTTGCGAAGCAAGCCCATAGGGAAATTCGTCTAGCGAAGCAACGCAAAACCGAAAAACCCTTTCGTCTAGCGAGTTTTTCGTCTTGCGAGGCATTCGTCTTGCGGGGCACCACTGTATTCACAACTTTTGGCAGGCCAGGCATTGGGTGGAATCTTTTAGTCTAATATGAGGTGGTGCATCATCCAACCTGAAACAGGTGCGATTTTAGGGTATTCCGTTAGGGGGGGGTTCTAGTGGGAAGTCTCTGTCTAGAAGTCAAGTGTGGGGCAGACAGGTGATAGAGCTTCCAGCAGTAGCCTGGGAGGGCACCTCAGTAGGCCTGCATCTTGAGGAGGTCTCATAATCCCAGGAACGTTCCATCTAGAGGCTAATAATGGACAGACACCTAATGCCTGTGCCAAAGCCTACCTACATCTGTAATCAATAAAAATTGCTACACCTATCTTTGTCTAGGCCTCCACTCCCTTGGTCAGGGGTCACTGAATGTGGGTCTGCAATACAGAGTTAGATGGACCAATGGTTTGACTCAGAATAAGGCAGCTTCCTAGGTTCCTATGCAATCAACAGAAGTGGCTTGACTTTCCACAAAAATGTTCCTAATCAGCCAGCAGAGGGTTAACAGGTTTCTTTACAAATAAATTGTTTTAAGGATGATCATCTTGAGTGCTCATTGTTTCAGTTACAGTAACATGGCAAGAAGAATGGCTTGAAGAGCACTTTCCCCTAACCTAATTGAGAGCCAGCTATACCTCATGCATTACCCAAGTGCTATCTTTTGCAAACCATTATGCTTCTCCGGCAGCTGTTTGGAGTCGGCATGGGTCATGTGTTGAATCAATGCCATTTTTTGGCCATCAAGTCATTTTGCTTAGTGCACCAAAGGCCTTGTAGCAGCTCTTCTGCTTCTCCCCAATGCTTGTAGGTCACCCGCAGTGTGTGTTTCAAAAGTGCTAAATGACCAGATAAGGCCATTTGTTGCAATGCAAAGCAGCACAGTTTAAACTACTTCCTCCCAGACGCACAGCACTTCTAATAGCATTAAATTGCTTACTTGCTGCAATTAGAAGAATGACCTCTCACTTTGCTTCTTTTTTAAACAAAGTTAATCTCCTGGCACTGTATGGTGATTATAATTTCACCCCTCCTTGCAGAGTACTGATACATCAGCAGACAGGAGGCTGAAGAGGATGGCATTTTGGAAAGGAAGCTTGCTGCTCCAAAGCCCACTTATGCATCACTCAGGGGGGATGCATCACCAGAGGCATAGCATGGAGGAGTAGGGGGGGGGCATGGCTCCAGGCGCACATTTTTGATGGGGTGCAAGTAGGCACCCTCATGGCAGACATGGAACCCTGGCAGTGGAGGTCTAGTGAGCAGGTGGATGGAGGCAGTGGGTGAGGAGCCTGTTGGAGGGGGGCTCTGTTCACCCTCTGCACGTGCCCCTCATGTGACCCTTGGAGTGCCCCCACCCCAGCTGCCCAGGCCACCAGGGGGCACAGCACTTGCCCTACCCATAGCACCAGCAACCCACACTATGCCACTGTGGATAGATAGCCAAAGGACAAGACAACAGATTTGCCTAAAAATTGCATGTGCTATAATTTAAGTAGAGATGCAACACATCTTGCCTTGGTGGGGTAGACTCTGACCAGTTGGCCTGCATGTCCAGGTGCTAGATTTCTGGAAATCTAGCAGAATCTAGTGGAAGTTCTCATTTCTGTGTTAATTGCTTCCAGCAAAGAAGAGAGGTGGGGAATCCATTTGCAAACCCATTAACTTGAAAAATTACAATATGAAATTTGGGGCATGACATGGCAGTGTATTGATCCAAATGTCACAATTAACAATTACGAAGCACAGCAAATAATGCAGCGTAAAAAGAACATTAGGAATCAGGGCAGGAATGCTGGCCTGACATCTTCCATTCTGTGGACATGCACGCTGAGTTACCCAGATAACTTGTTGGCCCCCTCATGATTGTGTGACTTCTTTACAATTGTTAATACAGTGATACCTTGTTCCAGAGGCCTGTTCTTAACCTGAAACTGTTCTTAACCTGAAGCACCACTTTAGCTAATGGGGCCTCCTGCTGCTGCTGTGCCGCCGCCGCACGATTTCTGTTCTCATCCTGAAGCAAAGTTCTTAACCTGAAGCACTATTTCTGGGTTAGCGGAGTCTGTAACCTGAAGTGTATGTAGTCTGAAGCGTATGTAACCCGAGGTACCACTGTATTTTTAAATGGCATGGGGATCTGGTGATGGGGGAAATCTCCACTTTTTTTTTTTAAATTGCCAGACACAAAACTTTTAAAGACATGTGGATCTGTCAGGAAAATAGAGAGGGGGAAAAAAGAGGTGAAATATCTTTGGAAAGACATCAAGACTTTGGGAAAGTGATTTATATTTTATCATATAATTTTGCTATGTGAAAAAGTTATAAGTATTTGCAGCAACACTGAGAGCTGAAGTTGTGTTAATGTATCTAGTGTGAGAAATAGATGTTTTATGTCCAAATTATTTTTCTTGGTGTATTTTGGGCTTATATGGCTCTAAAGGGTGAAATGTGCTCATATTTTTACTTTTGTTGATAGTAATCACACTAAAATAAAATCCAAAGATGGCCTGTGCTGGGACAAGTGAACATATGTGCTTCTTTGGACACCAGAGGGGAAAAAATCTAAAACGAAGGCCTGAAAGATTTTGGTGCTACAATTCAAATGTCTTTAGAAACAAAAATGCAGGAAGAATTGGAACCAGATAATTTCCAGATAATTTAACTGTGTTTGGATGCAATCCTGTGATCCTTTACGGTAGCCTTTCTCAAGCTTGGGTCCACATATGTTGTTGGACTAAAACTCCCATCACTCCTAGTTAGTAGGACCAGTGGTCAGGGATGATGGGCGTTGTAGTTCAACATCTGTGGACCCAAGCTTGAGAAAGGCTGCTTTAGCTTTCTGTATGTTATTTTTACTAATCTATACATGCTTGTGCACACTTTACTATATAGTATATGCATTTTGCACATGTTACTTAGCTGGTGAACTGCACTGCACTGCCAAATTCAGAGAAGTGCAAATTTCAAGCTCAAGCACAGTGGATTATAGGATAAGGCAGTTTAGCTACCATCTGTATCTCTCTTGTGTCTGTCTTTTTCTTTCTACATCCCCACCATACATTTAAAGTACATTTAAAGCACATGCCCCCCCCCCCAATCCCAGGAACTGTAGTTTGTTAAGGATGCTGGGGATTGTAGTGCTGTGAAGGGTACACTACAGTTCTCGGGATTCTTTTGGGGAAGAAGCTATAATTGTTTGTTTTTTTCAAAAAAAAAATATTGGTTTTCACAAAATTAAAAAACACACTAACAAATAAACAGACAAACATAAATCACAACCTTATTAAAACTAATCTTCTTAACATTGTTAAGCGACTTCCTCGTATCCCCCTAGTTGAATTTCAATGCATATCATTTTAACGGTTTTCCAAATCAAAGTACTTAAAGTCTTAAGGTAATCACTTAACATCAGTCATTCTTCCCAGTTCAGCATTAAATATAATAATTCCTCGCATTACTTATTTAAATCCTAGGCCTAGCTGGTAATTGCAAGCTTTTTCCAATTAATTTAACTTAATGTATTTAGCTAAATAATCATTAAATTCCTTCCATTCTTCCTGATACTCCTCCTCATTCTGGGCGCGGACTCTTCCGGTCAGGTTGGCTAGCTCCCATCATCTTCATCTGCCATTCTTCCACAGTTGGTAGTTCTTGCGTTTTCCACTTCTTAGCTAGTAATATTCGAGCAGCAGTTGTGGCATACAAAAATAATTTAACATCTTTCTTGGGCAATTCCAAACCCGTTATTCCAAGAAGAAAGGCCTCTGGTTTCTTTATAAAGAAGCTATAATTGTTAAAATGGTATAACATCCCCTCCAACATGCCATGATGCAAAAACCAGGATGGCATCTTATGGGGCTGTCCTCTTGCATGAGTCACATGACCTGTGCAAGATTGCGGCCCCGAAAAAGTGCTCACCCCCCCAGGTAAGACCACGATGCCAAATTGCAGCACCCAAAATGGGCTGCTGTGCTCTCGTGGGGGGGGGGGAATGGGATGCCCCATTTGTCCTGGGACAGTTGAGGAGTATGCTATAAATGTGCTTTAAATGTACAGTATGGATGTGACCTCTCCCATATACACACAGACCTCTTTTGGGTCTTACAAAAAGAGCAGTCTCAAAGGATGCTGCCTCCAATCAGAAATAAAATATACAAACAAAGAACTGGTGTGCTTATTGGCATATAGAAGAAGCCTTTCCTGCCTAGGCAGGGAAGTTTTCCTGCTGCTGTGCCCAGATGCAGCAAACGAGTGCCTTGTTATTGTGGCATGGTGGGGTAGGGTTAAACTCTCTTTCCTTTAACCCTTTGCAATCTGCATGACATATAGTTGTTTGTTAAGGTATGAAAACAGAGCACTCATGGTTAAGAATGTGTCTCCATGTTTTTAAGGAAATAAACATCAGAATTATTAAACACAAAGCAACATTGCCAACTCTGTTTTGCAATTTACTAACAAACTAAGGTACTTGAATTGGTTTAAAATAAAAACAAAAAAACTTTACAGGAAGTTTCCCAGCTAAACAATTGTTACGCACAATGAGCAAGCAAATGACAGGAAGCTTGGAGTGAAAGGGGCAAGTCAAATATGGATGCAAGCCTTAGAAAAATAAAAGTTTGCTTTTGCTTTTTTGTGGGAAGTGTCAGGAAGTTAAGCAAAATGTTCCACCGTCTCAGGAACCCTGTCATTCTGACCCCAGCTTCTCTTCAAACCACATTTTGCTCATCTGAGGCCTAGAAGATTATTGTTCTCATCAAGCCATTGTTCTTTTGCAGGCATTGTTTATTTTGATTAGTGTTCTTAACACTACAGAGGTTGCATAGAGCACTTTCAGTCAGTTGCTATTTTTGAACAGGATTCAATTCCACAGAATTCAAGTTGTGCTATTAAAGTTGATTTGGCATTCTTGCCAAATCTGTTTTTGCAGTAAGAAAAATGATGGGAAAAATGAAATGGGAAGTCTGGGATAATAATTGCATGTCTTCTTCTTCTTTGGAAATCACTCAAAGCCGGGTAAGATTGTCTTCCATGAACACTGTCTTAACAGTGAGTCCATAAGTGACTGTGAAGGCCAATTCTGGATCCACATGTCCTGCTACAGTGGAGACATAGGTTTCCAGGTGGGAGTTGATCAAGTTAAGGATTTGCTAAGCATGCCTTCTTCTTAGCACGTTTCTCCCTTTCGTCCTGAGCTTGAGCATCTTCAAAGTCCATGACACCTTTGGTAAAGGCTGTTCTCCAATTGGACTGCTCTCAGGCAAGTGTTTTCCAGTTGTCGGTGTTTAAACTACATTTTTAAAGATTTGCCTTGAGACAGTCTTTAAACCTCTTTTGTTGACCACCAGCATTACGCTTTCCATTTTTAAGTTCAAAATAAATAGAGTAGTTGCTTTGGAAGATGATAATCAGGCATCTAAACAACATGATCAACGAAGTCATTGTTTCAACACTAGTGATCTTTGCTTCTTCTAGTACACTGGCATTAGTTTGCCTGTCTTCCCAAGTGATGTGTAAAATTTTCAGAGACACCGTTGATGGAATCTTTCAAGAAGTTGGAGATGACGTTTCACAAGCATACAGTAAGGTTGGTAGTACAATAGCTTTGTAACAAGTATTTCGATTTCCTTGTGAATGTCCCAGTCCGCAAACACTCTGCACTTCAATTAGGAAAAAGCTGCATTCACAGAGCTCAGGCGATGCTGGATTTCAGTATCAGCGTCAGCCCTTGTGGAAAGATAACTGCCCAGGTAGCAGAAGTGATCGACACTTGCCAACGTTACACCATTGAGTTGGATTTGTGGTGCTGCAGAGGGCTTGTTTTGTGTTTGTTGGTGCAGCATAGGGGCTGGTGCTTATAGTCACACCTGTTTCTAGCCTGCATTCTAATTTAGTCCCTGCCCACAACTGACATGTGATCCCAATAAAGTTGTCTGTGTGGTACTGTGGTTCTCAGACTGAAAATATATCTCTCCAGCTCTCCTGTACAATACCATATCTTTTCCTAATCTGTCACCTCTACAGCTGTCCTTTTATCCCCAGTGGAAGGGTAAACTCTTAATTAGAACATAACTACTTTCCCCCCTGATCCCTTTCAAGAGGATAAGCTCTCAGTTAAAATGTAATCCTTTTCCTCTATCCCTGACATGTTCAGCTTTGACCCCAACCCATGTCCTCCAACATTTTCTGTGGGACTATAATTGTATTCCAAGTCTATTTGCCTTACAAGTTCAGAGAAGGCACAACTCCAAGGAATTATGTGCAGAAAGGCTAACTGTCACAGTGAAAGCAGTCAGCTCCTTTGCTTCTGTTATCCCATAAGGAATTCTGATGTTCCTAAGTGACTGCAGTCGGTAACAGCTCATGCACAACTATTTCTGGCCATGGAGAGATCCAAGCGAAAGTGGTCAGAGTCTTGCACTGAGGCATGCTGGAGGGATACACTGGTGGGGTGGGGGTCACATGTCAGTGGTGGGAGGAGCCAGACACAAGAACCAGGCAGAGCAATGCATGTGACAATCACACAAGAGTCTGTATTCTAACCCCCCAGAAATCAATAGTTTTTTGGACGCACCTACACATCTTTCCATCCATGCAAACAGTAGGGCTGGGCGATATCTGGTTTTCAACTTTATGATATATCACCTGCTAAACATTGTGATATGCTGCTATGTCACGATGTTTGAAATAAGGATGGAGCTGGTTTTCAACTTGATATATCACCACCTAAACATCGTAATATACTGATATATCACAATGTCAAATAAGGATGGAGCCATGTAGATGCATTGGTGGGCTTCATGGTTTTTCCCACATTGTGATTTTTGCATAGCACACATACACACATATCATGATTTGCAATATATTGACAGTTCAGAAATTATGCAACTAATAACATGATATGGACTTGAAACCAGTTTTGGATGATATATTGTCCAGCCCCAATGCACATAATGATTTGTGACATATTGCCAGGTCAAAAACCACGAAACAGCACGATATGGACTTCAAACTGGTTTTGGACGATATATGAATATATATGCTCCAGTGGGAAGGTAAATGGCGCCAGAAGCGGCTTAGTCATGTTGGCCACCTGACCCAGAAGCTGTACGCCGGCTCCCTCAGCCTGTAAAGCAAGATGAGCGCCGCAACCCCAGAGTCGTCCGTGACTGGACTTAACAGTCAGGGGTCCCTTTACATTTACCTATGTATGTGAACATTGAAGTTAAGTATTCTGAACCTGTTTCTTGCACCCTGGAGCCAAGAGGAGACAAATGCATTATGTTGTGGCTAGAGTGTAGGAGTAGTTTTGGGTGTTGAAAAATGCTTGCAATAAGTTACCTGGACCAATTAGGAGGGATAGACAGAAAAGCAAACTATTCACCCCTTGCTGATTCCTTCTTCAATAATTACCTGTCATGTAGATTGTGTTCTAGCCTTTGCTTCCTTCCTGCTTCTTCTCCAAGTTAATGTGTTAAAATCTTGACTTCATGTTCATAGAACATGCAGCTGGGTCTTCCTGTCTAAGTGCAGAACCTTACATTTGTCCCTATTGAAATTTATTTTGTTAGTCTGGGCCCAGTTCTCCAATCTGTTAAAGTCATTTTGAATCCCAATTCTGTCTTCTGAGGCATTGCTGCCCCTCCAAGTTTGGTGTCATCTGCAAATTTGATGAGCATCCCCTCAATTCCTTCATCCAAGTCATTTATAAAGATGTTGAACAATGGGCACAGGACAGAACCCTGCATGACCCTACTTGTCACTTTCCCCCCAGGATGACGAGGAACCATTAATGAGTACTCTTTGAGTCCAGTCAGTCAACCAGCAACAGTTACCTCGTTCAACCCACATTTTACCAGCTTCCTTACAAGAATATCGTGGGGGACTTTTGTCAGAAGCCTTACTGAAATCAAGATACACACTATGTCCACAGCATTCTCCTAATCCACCAAGAGTGTAACTTCATAAAAAGAAAAAAGAAATGAGATTTTTGAGAAACCCATGCTGTGTTTTAATAATCACAACATCCTTTTCTATGTGTTCACAGACTGGCTATTGACTGATGTGTTCTAGGACCTTTCCTGGTATCAATGTCAAGCTCACCAGTCAGTAGTTATCTGAGTCTTCTCTGCCCCCCCTTTTTTTGTAGATCAGGACAACGTTTGCCTGCCCAATATTCACAAAATGTTAGATCCCTACAAGATCCCTGAAAAAAAGATTTGTGGCAAGTCTTAGATCTTTACAGCTTAGATTTTTCTTGAAACCAGGTCAGCACCAGCAAGAAACAAACGGTCTGACTTCATTTTGCCTGTGGCATGATTGAAGCTTTAATTTGAATTTCTTGGAAATACACCTAGTCATCATCTGCCAAGAAGCAGGAATCCTCCGTACCTGCAATTCCTCTGCACAGCCTTAGGGCAAAAAGAAATTACAGCTCATCAAGGGAAATGTGGGTGTTGCCATGCGGTTTCCAGAGCTGGATGTTTTAATCACTCCTTTACATTTGGAGAAGTTTGGGGTGATAGGAAATACATTCATTTGCAAAAATTTGCTACTGCATAGATCTTTGAGGGGTGTTTGGAAGCAAAAAGGAAAACTCATCGCATAGGCTGTGTACATGCCATACATTTTACCCCCCCCCCAAAAAAAAAAGAATTACGGGAGCTGTAGTTTTCTAAGAGTGTTTGGAGTCATAGTTATGTAAGTGGTAGAGCGGGTGGCACTGTGGTCTGACTCTAAACCACTGAATCTCTTTGGAAGGTTGGCAGTTTGAATCCGTGCAACGGGGTGAGCTCCCATTGTTCTGTCCCAGTTCCTGCCAACCTAGCAGTTCAGAAGCATACCAGTGTGAGTAGATAAATAGGTACCACTGTGGCGGGAAGATAAACAGCATTTCCGTGCACTCTGGCACTCATCACCATGTTTCGTTGTGTCAGAAGTGGTTTAGTCATGCTGGCCACATGACGCGGAAAGCTGCCTGTGATCAAATGCTGGCTCCCTCAGCCTGAAGCGAGATGAGCGCCACAACCCCATAGTCACCTTTGATTGGACTTAACCATCCAGGGGTCCTTTACCTTTACCTTTGCCTTACAGTTCCCAGCATTCTTTTTGGGAGGTGAATATGCTTTAAATTATGGTGTATATGCAACCCACATTTGTCTCTCATTAGTTGTTTTTCTTAAACAACCTGTGGTTTTACCTCTTGCACGTGCAGACCATCCAAGTGTCCCTATTTTCCAGGGACATCCCTGATTTAGAGAAGCCATCCCAGTATCTTATTTGATTCCAGAATGTCACTAACTTTTCCTCAGGATGTCCCTATTTTCATTGGTGTAATGTTGGAGGTTATGGAGTTACCTGATCCTCAAGCCATCTGAAGGCAATCCTGTAGAGGGAATTGTTTTTTAAAAAAATATGTTTACTGTTTTATTATGTTTTTATAGATGTTGGAAACTCCCAGGGTGACTAGGGCAACCCACTAAGATGTGTGGGGTATAAATAGTAAAATTATCATTATGGAATGGGACATACCTATTTTTATCGAGAAACATTGGAGGGTATGAACTTGCGTTCTTCATTGGTAGCTTGCATCCCACTGCAAATAGGGGACTTGGGCCTGTGGGTGTGAATATATGTTCCAATCAGGGCGGTCACTTATGCATCACTAAAACATAGAATGTACTACCCCTTCCCCCAAAAGAGGAGGACAAAGGAGGATATTTGCATAAAAATAGCTTATGCTGATCTTCTGTATAGTTGCAAATTTAGTATAATTACTTTCATTTAAATAGAAATATAACACATCTCACTGGGGTGGGGGGCAGTCTGTGCCTTAGGCTCCATCTGCACTATATATTTTAAGCAATATAATACCCCTTTAAACAGTCCCGCGAAGCATCCTTGGAACTGTAGGCTGTTAAGGGCACTGAGAGTTGTCAGAAGACCCCATTTCCATCAAAGAACTACAATTCCCAGAGCAGCTTAACAGTCAGTCCCTCTTCACAGGGAACTCTGGTCTGTGAGGGGTAAGGGGTTTTTCTAACCACACCCAGCGCCCTTAGCAAACTATAGCACCCAAGATTTTTTCGGGGGAAAGTCATGACTGTTTAAAGTGGTATGATATCACTTAAAATGTATGGGGCAGAGGGCATGTGTATAAGCCTGCTCAGTCTGCTGCCCAGGACACATGTTTGCTTATGATAACTTATATGCATTGATGCAAATTTAGAAATCATTACTATAATTTAAATAGAAATATCAGAAATACATCTCAGCATAGTGGGGAAACTCTGTCTGCTAACTGTTGTTGTTATTGTTTAGTCATTTAGTCATGTCCGATTCTTCATGACCCCATGGACCAGAGCACACCAGGCACTCCTGTCTTCCACTGCCTCCCGCAGTTTGGTCAAACTCATGCTGGTAGCTTTGAGAACACTATCCAACCATCTCGTCCTCTGTCATATCCTTCTCCTTGTGCCCTCCATCTTTCCCAACATCAGGGTCTTTTCCAGGGAGTCTTCTCTTCTCATGAGGTGGCCAAAGTATTGGAGCCTTAGCTTCAGGATCTGTCCTTCCAGTGAGCACTCAGGGCTGATTTCCTTCGGAATGGATAGGTTTGATCTTCTTGCAGTCCATGGGAGTCTCCTCCAGCACCATAATTCAAAAGCATCAATTCTTCAGTGATCAGCCTTCTTTATGGTCCAACTCTCATTTCCATACATCACTACTGGGAAAACCATAGCTTTAACTATACGGACCTTTGTCGGCAAGGTGATGTCTCTGCTTTTTAAGATGCTGTCTAGGTTTGTCATTGCTTTTCTCCCAAGAAGCAGGTGTCTTTTAATTTCATCACTGCTGTCACCATCTGCAGTGATCATGGAGCCCAAGAAAGTAAAATCTCTCACTGCCTCCATTTCCCCCCCTTCTATTTGCCTGGAGGTGATGGGACCAGTGGCCACGATCTTATTTTTTTTATGTTGAGCTTCAGTCCATATTTTACGCTCTCCTCTTTCACCCTCATTAAGAGGTTCTTTAATTCCTCCTCACTTTCTGCCAACTACAAGGTCCTTCCTCCTTTCCCTTCTGGTTGATTCCCTTCTGATTGATTCCAGACTTGAACCAGACAGCCCTCCAAACTGATTTCTGAAAAATGATATATAAAGAATTGGGGGGGGGGGTTGCTGAAAATAACTTTTCCTAAGAAACCAGAAACTTTTTTTTCAGGAATTCTAGGCGCAGAGATCCCAAAGGTTCAGATGAAACTATTTATGTACACAACCTTGGCTGCCCGGATACTCCCATCTTCCCAGAGATGGAAAGAAGGCACAATTCAAACCAAGGAAGAGGAGCAGATAAAATTGATGAACTACAGTGGTGCCTCGCAAGATGAAAATAATCTGTTCTGTGATTCTCTTCATCTAGCGTTTTTTTCGTCTTGCAAAGCAAGCCCATTGACGGATTAGCGGATTAGCGCTATTAGCGCTATTAGCGGTTTTTAGCGGATTTTAGCAGCTTATCTGCTGATCGGATCAGCTGATAAGCGGCTTAGCGGCTTAGAAAAAGGGGGGAAGGGAAAAAACCCCGCAGGAACTCACAAGACATTTTCGTCTTGCGAAGCAAGCCCATAGGAGATTCATTTTGCGAAGCACCTCCAAAACGGAAAACTCTTTCGTCTAGTGAGTTTTCCGTCTTGCGAGGCATTCGTCTTGCGGGGCACCACTGTATGCTGAAATGGCAAAACTTACAGGAAGAATTAGAAACCAGGAAGAGGCAGGTTTTAATAAAGAATGGAGAAAGTTCATAATTTATTCAAAAAAATATTGTAATCGCTTACATTCATTGGTAGGTTTGACAGAAAACGTAGTAAAAAACTGAATTATGGATTGGCAAAGGATTTATAACAATAGAGTTACAGAAGAGATGCAGAGGGAAATCATTATATCATCATCATCATAAACTTTATTGCACCAGCCAAAGGCCATGGCAACATTCACAAAGGGAACAAAAGAAAAAGCAACAATAACAATAAAAACCATAAAAAATCAGACACTGCAATTACAATAAACCACCATTACCCCTCCTAAAAGTTATTTGTTGCATACGATAGAATAGCAGGGGGTTCTCAGGTAGAATATGCCAGCTTAAATGTCTGAATCACCTTTGCAATTGACCACTATTTTATCTAGATCTTTTCTCCTGATCTTCTTAGCTGCCAATGCATATGGTGCTACTTTATAAGTTACGAAGTCATCAGTATCACTCAACAGCCATTTCACACTTTCCACCCGGTTTGAGTGTGTTCCATTCGTGAGCAGGGGTTTTATAAATCAGTCTCTTGGTTCTATATATAGCGGGCATTGCAGTAAATAGTGGTGCAGGTCCTCTACGCAAGGTTGCTCACACAGGCAAAGTCTCTCCTTGTACTAAACTTTGCCATACCAACCATCCACCACCTCCGAGGACATTGATTGGAATCGTAATTCTGTAAAAGCGATTCTTAGTACAGCAAATGGGAGCTTTGTCAGATAACTAGCTCAGATGTGTTCCGTTTTGATAAGTGGGAACCATGGTGAACTTTTCATATAGGCAATCGTGGTTAAATCCCTTTATGCATCGGACCTGAAGAGACAATCTCTTAAGTGCCTCTTATCCATCTTCATGATCACCTGAAGATCTTGTAATCGATATTGGGTGAAGAGACATTGGATGCCCTCCTTCCAACATTTGGTCTGTTCCTGTTCTGTGTGGGACATGGTGGGGAATCTCTCCTCCAAGAGAGATTGAAGTATTTTCACATAGTTTAGGCACAGATAGTCAGTTCTAGCCTGTATTGTTGTCACATCCGCTTCCATGCAGAGAAGAGCAGCTGGGGAGCAATAGCACTTTCCTGAGGAATTTGTTCTGCACTATTTCTAAGGCTTTGTTAGGGAAAATCATTATATGAGGATCCACAAAGGGGAATTCACGTTTTTATTGTGTTTGTTTATTTTTCTTTTGCTTATTGTATGTAAAATTGAAAATGCAAAAATAAATTATATATAAAGAAATGAAACAGAGGACTGTGCTCTATAAAGTAGGACAAACAGCCATTACAATCAGGAGCACACTGGGGCCAAAGGATTAAAGCCCCTCCCTCTGGCCATTCTGGTTTGTGTGCGCGCGCACATGCTATTTGCTACACACAGGCTATTTGTTAAAGAAAACTAGCAAGGACAAGCTGATCCTTAAGCAGAGGACCTTAGATGTGTGTGTCTTTATCTTGTGTATCTGAGCAGCCTAAAAGAAGCTCAGAAATGGAAACGATTACTATTTCCATAGGACTAGAGATGTAGCTGGGAGCATATGAAGAAGCAAATACTGCCCTTTGTCTTGGTAATACTGGTACAGTAATATTTAGCTGGAGCAGCTTTTTAAAGCAGCTATGGGTGGAAAAACACGTATCAGCCATGGAAATATACTTTTGTAATGTGTAAATAGTGAATGATGAACGACCTCATTACATTTGTTTACATTCTTTCCCCATCATTCTCAGCAATAGCTGTAAGCTATATAGAACTCTTCTGGGGACCAGACCTTCTTTGAGAGGAAATGGTTGTTGAAGTTTTGCCTAACCTAATGACTGTTTAGAGCAGCCTTTCTTAACCTTGTTTTGCTAGATGTTGTCGGGCTGCAATCACAACTCCCATCATTCTGAGCCAGCAAGGCCAGTGGTCAAGGATTGTGGGTGTTGTAGTACAAGGAAACATGGGGACCCAGAGTTGAGAAGGCTGGTCTGGAGTAATAAAATCATTGAATTGCAGAGTTGGAAGTGACCCCAATGGATATCTAGCCCAACCCTCTGCAGTATTACAAAGGAATAAAGTTTCTTAATAGCTGTGGAATGACCCTAGAATGGGCAAGTGAAGGATAGACAGACAGAAGTGCTTGAAAGAGTATGTAAGAAACAGCAGCTGGCAATTTTTTATGTGTTTGCTTGTTTCTAAAAAGGAAGGGGAGCCAAAAATCTTTCCGCAGGGCCTGCAAGACAGAGCTGTTCCACCAGGCCTTTGGCCAGGGCACAGCCTGACTCCCTCCCTCGGCAATCTTCGCGGAGCTCTGGCCCAATGGTTGCCAGTGGCCTGAATTAATTAATTTTATAATGAATGATTTTAGAGTGTTGTTTATGCTATACTTTTATACTGTTTTATTGTTGTTAGCCGCCCTGAGCCCGGCTTCGGCGGGCGGGATATAAATAAATAATTAAAAAATGCCCTTCGGATATCGTTGGACACCCAACTCCCATCAGCCTAAACCAGGATTTCCAATGGCTGGAGAAGATGGGAGTTATAGTCTAAAACATCTGGAGGGCACTAGGTTGAGGAGTTGCTATAGATGAACTAATAATGCAATTTTGTAAATTATTGCAGGTGCTATTTACAGTAGATCATGAGAACAGTCTAAGCTGGCGTCATTGAATCATTACATTGGAGAATTACTTGAAAAATCACTCTTGAATAATTGAGAATACAGTACTAGATTCAGTGAAGTTGAAGAGAGCACCATCTGAGATATTAACAGTTATTTTTAACAAGCCCATTGGATCAACCATGGTTCTATAAACAAGCTAGGGATGGTGACAGCCATCTGCCTTAGTTTCTTCTACTTGACTAAAAAAGGACTGTGGTGGAATAATTGTCTGTTACTTGGCCCTTAAAGCAGTTGGCAATTCTGAATGGAAAGAAGAGAGCTAAAAGTTTCTCACTGGAGTTAGTCAGAAGTGAGGCGACAGTGCTGTTGGAGGGCATTTAGAGGAAGAGTGATTCAAGTTCAGAGAAAATAAGCTAAAAGAAGATCAAAAGAATTGTATTCCCAAGCATCTTGGCCTAAAAACAAGGTCAGTTAAATCAGAAAGAGAACGTAGCTCTCACAGAGATATTCATGGCTAGATTCTTCAACATAACTAAGATAATTACATGTACAGGGAATGTTATAACAGAAAGGTGTGTTTATATTCTCTGTGCTGTGATGAGTGGAGCATTTCAGAACTCAGATTATGGGAGGGGGAGGTAGAGGGACAATTAATGAAATTCACAAGCCCCACTAACTGTTAGGATCTAGTGCAAACATTATCTTGAGGAGTCTATGACCACTTCCAGACAGTTTATTGAGCATTTCTCCTGATTTGTTTGCAAGCAGATTAGATAACATTTTTTCACAGCAGGTGCTATCCCACTCTTTCCAATGCATTTTCTCTTCACTTCTCTTATTGCAAAAAGCCTGATCCTTTGAGGACACAGGTATTTTGTGCAAAACATCCTAATCAATAACAATTGTGTATCCTGAATTTGCCTGTATGAGATGAATCCCACCAGATAATAGGAACAGACTGGAAGCTCCCCTCAACAGAGGAAGAGTTGTGGAACCTGCAAAGACCTCTGGTACAACTGGGGGCCCTGAAGAATCTGCTTTCACCATACAGCAGCCCAGCTTATTCATCCTCAAGGACATGGTGCCCAAGTTCCCGATGAACCCACATATCCCAACTGGACCCTATTCCATTCATCTTCATCCTTCCAAGAACTGAGGCAGGTTTGAACCTGGCAAGAAGGCAAGAGGTGGAAGAGGAGTGCTTGCCTGGCTACTATCAAACATCTATTCCGGAAAAGGGAGAAGCCAGGAAAGTATTAGGAGTGCCCTTTGGTCTAGCAGATGACTAGTTATGGGGTGAGGAGGTGGCCTGTAATAATAATAATTTATTATTTATACCCTGCCCATCTGGCTGGGCTTCCCCAGCCACTCTGGGCAGCTTCCAACAAAATATTAAAATACCATAATACAAAATGTAAACTTCATAGGTAAGTGGTGTCTCTTCTTAAGTGCTTGGGCAATTACCTGGTGGCAACAATGGCAGACTTGGTCAATTAACATGCCTCCTTTTTAGAAGAAGAAGAAGAAGAAGAGTTTGGATTTGATATCCCGCCTTTCACTCCCCTTCAGGAGTCTCAAAGCGGCTAACATTCTCCTTTCCCTTCCTCCCCCACAACAAACACTCTGTGAGGTGAGTGGGGCTGAGAGACTTCAAAGAAGTGTGACTAGCCCAAGGTCACCCAGCAGCTGCATGTGGAGCAGCGGAGACGCGAACCCGGTTCCCCAGATTAGGAGACTACCGCTCTTAACCACTACACCACACTGGCTCTATAGATCTAAACAGAGTGGAGCAGTAGTGGCATGCAAGGGAGAAAGAGAACAAGTGACCCATGGTTTCGAACAAGTGGGTTGTCTCCAGTGGCAAATTTGTACTAGCAGAAAGTGCTTCCAATTGTGCCAAGCAAAGCATCCAATTTTCACCCATCACCTCCACCCCTATGTGCTTGACTACATCCCAGACTGTCCCAGAGGTGGGAGGCATAAGTGCATAGGAGAGATTGACAACATTTCAATACCTTGCTTTCTTGTATGAGCAGAAATGCTTTCTGCTAAGGAAGTGGTGGCAGCCTTCAGCCTGCAAGCTAATCTTGAACTTGCCAGGGGTCCCAATTGGGCCCTGAGGCCATTTTCCAAAACCACACCCACCTGTCAATCAGCTGACATCACTCTGATGGGCAGTTGACATCAGCTGGGGGACAGGGTGGGGTTCAATTTTCCTGTTGGCTGTGTGTGCATGCAGAATTTAACCTCCCACTAACCAGCTGATGAGCAACGCCCTTCCTGATCACAAGGTGGTTTACACTGAAACCCCTGCCAAAATAAAATGTTTTTGTTTGTTCCATTTTAGTAGCATTGTGTTGCCCACCAGGTGTTTTGGAGTCCCAACTTTGGAACATCAAAATGCCAAATAATCTGACATTATTGTGACATCAAGTCACAAATCTTGTCTATGGAGCTAAAAAGGTTCCTCACCTCCCTGTGGAGTGGACTAAGCCACAATGTATAAAGATCTTATTAGATTCTCAGAGATATTGCTTGAAACATGACCATGGGGACGAAACATCTCTTGGAAAGGACTTGGTTTGGGTAGCCTTTTCTTTTCCATCTTCAGACTTTGCAATTGTGCAATTCAATTAGCAAAGGCCAGAGGGGAGGAAAAAAACCTCCGCATAATGGACTCGGGAGGATATTGATGTCAGGCTGTGGGCTAAGGAGCAAAAGCACTAATTGGTAGTGCTGTCCAGAAGGAAGTACTGAGGCGCCAGGGTTGGGAAGAGCTAATAAATCAGGACAATAATAAAATGATGGGGATGATGATAATAATAATAATAATAATAATAATAATCCATCTTCCAGTCTTCACTAGACATGTTACAGAAAACTATATATTTTATTTGACCCTTTAAAACAGCAATCAGTCCAGAAACACCAATTCTCTGAGATTGACATGCTCCACTTACCCATCCAAATTATCCACACGCCAATCTAATATGATGGGTGAGGAAACTTTGCTGGTTGGTGGGCCACATGCTTATCTTGCCACCCCGGAGGGCTGTTAATTACAGTGATTTCAGGTGATGCTGTGCTTGGAAGCCTCAACTGCTGCGATTTTGAAGTGCATCACAGGGCTGTTTGAAAATCCCTTTGCAAATATCCCAGCGCTGCTCTTTGAATCTCAGATTTTCAGAGATTTAAAGAGCTGTGTGGGGCTGCTTGCAAAAGAGCTTTCAAACAGCCCTTGCTGCTCTTTGAACCTCAGCGAATGAGTGGGGGTTAAATCCTGCTGCTTTGGCTGTATGTACCGTATTTTTCTCCCTATAGGACGCACTTTTTCCCCTCCAAAAATGAAGGGGAAATGTGTGTGCGTCCTATGGGGCGAATGCAGGCTTTTGCTGAAGCCTGGAGAGCGAGAGGGGTCGGTACGCATCGACCCCTCTTGCTCTCCAGGCTTCAGGAAGCTATCAGCAAGCCTGGGGAGCCCACGGGAGTTCTTGCAGGGCTCCCTAGGCTGCGGGTAGCAGCCTGCTGCCTGGCGCGTGGGCACCCTGAAGCGGAGCGCCCCGTGCTTTGGGCAGATATCGGGCAGCTCCACAAGCTTGGGGGACAGCGGGGAGGCGGAGCGCCGCCATACCGCTGTTCCCCGACCTGGTTTGGATTCCCTGACCTGGTTTTGGGGGAGAAATAAAGGAAATTCCCCCCCTTTATTCCCCCCCCAAAAAACTAGGTGCGTCCTATGGGTCGGTGCGTCCTATGGGACGAAAAATACGGTATTTGTTCCCAACAACATCAAATTCAGCTCCCCTGTCCATTGGAGTGATGTTGGCTGATTGGCAGGTGGATGTGGTATAAAAATATAGTGGTACCTCAGGTTACAGACGCTTCAGGTTACAGACTCTGCTAACCCAGAAATAGTACCTTGGGTTAAGAACTTTGCTTCAGGATGAGAACAGAAATTGCACAGCGGTGCTGTGGCAGCAGAAGCGGGAGGCCCCATTAGCTAAATTGGTGCTTCAGGTTAAGAACAGTTTCAGGTTAAAAACGGACCTCCAGGATGAATTAAGTTCTTAACCTGAGATAAAAGGCTTGCTGGCCAAATTGACACCCCCCCAGGCCAGAGTTTCACCACCCCTGAAAGAAAACACCTGCAATAAAACACTTTTAAACAGCTGCAGGATACAAAGGTAGAAACCTATTAGGAGACATACGGACATGGGATATTCCACATGCAGAGCAAATGCGCTACCAATAAGTTATGACCCTTCCTCAGACAGAATAATAGACTCACATAGAGGTTTGTCATATTCAGGTACAGTTAATTAAATTGGAATCGTCCCCTTAAGTCAGGTATGGGAAAACTTTACACCTCACAGATGTTGGACTGGACCATCCCTCTTCCCACCCTGTTGTGTAGTGGTTAAGAGCGGTGGACTCGTAATCTGGTGAACCGGGTTCGCTTCCCCGCTCTTCCACACGCAGCTGCTGGGTGACCTAGGGCTAGTCACACTTCTTTGAAGTCTCTCAGCCTCACTCACCTCACAGAGTGTTTGTTGTGGGGGAGGAAGGGAAAGGAGATTGTGAGCCGCTTTGAGACTCCTTAGGGTAGTGATAAAGTGGGGTATCAAATCCAAACTCCTCCTCCTCTTCCTCCTCCTCCTCTTCTTCTTCTTCATACTGACCCTGCTTCATGACTGAGGCAGAAGTCATCCTACAAGCTGGTGAATAAGCATTACTTCCTTCCAGTCATGGGTCAACTGATCACCCTAGCCAGGGATGTGCCAGTAGTGCATGTGAAAAGGATCTAGGGGTCTGAGCAAGGCAGAATAGAGTGGTACTATTACTTCCCTTAATCAGGACACTATACTTCTGTTGATGCATTTGCTTTTTTTTGCTGCTGCCTCACACTGTTGACTCATGTTAAGCTTGTGGTCTATTAAAAAACCTAGATTCTTTTCACATGTACTATGGGTAAATCAAGTGTCCCCAATCTTATATTTGTGCAGCTGGTTATTCCTGCCTAAATGCAGAATCTTACATTTGTCCCTACTGAAATTCATTTTGTTAGTTTTGGCCTAGCTCTCCAATCTGTTAAGGGCATCTTGAATCCTGATTCTGTATTCTGTAGCATTAGCTATCCCTCCTAGTTTGGTGTCATCTGCAATTTTGATGAGTTCCTTCATCCTCAGTTCCTTCATCCAAGGCATTTATAAAGATGATGAACAACAATGGGCCCAGGACAGAATCCTGCAGGACCCCACTTGTCAGCTTTTTCCAGGATAACTCATTCATTTCCCCACTACCCAGTGCTTTTTTCTGGGGGGACACAGGGGTACATATACCCCTAAACATTTTGTGAATCTAAGTTTGGTCTCATTAAGGGGCAGTATTTTAATATGAGTAGGAAAATGAGAGTGAAGGGCCTTAAGACTATTATTTTAATATTATCCTAAAACATGCTTTTCCCATATATATATATATATATATATATTCCAACACTGCTTTTTGTCCTTTTTATGGTCCCCAAAGCTCCCTTCCTCTTAGAGTCTATAGCAGCTAGCAGGGCTACCCCTAAACCTATTTTTTTTAGAAAAAAGCACTGCTACTACCTGATCTTCAGGTTTTCATACATTCACATGGATACTCTTTCAAAGAGGAAAAAGTATTTTGTTGAGTCTATAAATCATATGTAAGCCTGCCCCCCATGCTCTTTCCACTTAAAATAGAAAAGTAATGAGCAACCCCCCCCCCTGCTTTTATAAACTGTACTCTCCCACCCTTCGGTCTGACTAATAGTGATGTTTTGGGGGTCATTATTAAGATTTCCTGAGTGCAAAGGAAGAAACAGTTAAAAATAAATATGAGATACTGGCCATCTGCTTTTTGCAAGCAGTGTTTGAAATGAAAAGTGGCAGTTATGGGGAAATTAATCCCTTCCCAGAACAAAATATTTTAAACCCAGAATTTCCAGAGAAAGAAAACAGTGCCCTCTCTCTCCCAGGCCAAATCATGGACAGAAAAAGTACATTAAAAAAAGTAAAGGAGTTACAGCAAAATCTAGCAGTGTAAGCTGACCCTTAGGCTGCACTGGTTTCATTGGGACTTGCATCTGAGGAGTACCATATATAGGACTGCACAGTTAACCTCTGTAATATGTGTGGCCTTCACTTCTGACACCATGTAACAGATTTGGGTTCAATATACAGTACTGAGACAATAGTTAATCCATTGGCTGGAGCTCTCTCAGCCAGCCAGGCTCCAACTGCTTGTGAGGTGGTCTGAAAGCATCCCTGAATCTTTCCTTCCCCTTTCCGCTTTTTCATATTCCCTTTTCCCTTCCCTTTCCTTTAACCATTTGAAATAGATAGAAAATGCAGCGCTTGCCATGCTTGTTGAAAACTTCTGAAGAAAAAGTTCCTAGAACCAGGGTAATGTTACAACACACTTCCCCTCCCTGGGTATAGAGAAAAGGATGACTGCCCCCTGTATGCCACATATTAGGGGGAAAGCCCCTGCCTTGCATGCAGAAGGTCCCAGGTTGAATCTCCAGCATCTCCAAGAAGAGCTGGGGAAAGACCCCTGCCTAAAACCCTAGAGAGCCCCTGTCAACCAGTGTAGACAATACTGAGCTAGATGGACTGATATTTTGACTTGGTATAAGGCAGCTTCCTCTGTCCCTATGTACCATTCATCCATCAGACTATCTTAGTAGGAGAGATGGAAAGCAGGGTTCTTTCCATCAGCTTTGCTGAAAGTCCAGTTCCATCAGGCACCTTCTGCCCCTGAACTATGCCAGCTGGTCAGGGCTAGCCCTACCATGAGGCAGAGTGAGGTAGCTGCCTCAGGAAGCAAATTCTGAGGAGTGGAAAGTGGCTAGAATTTTAGCTTGCCCTGTGGCCTTCAAGCTAGCTTGCTGCCCTAGCATGGTTGGTGCACCAACAAGGCAACCTGAGGTGACCGGCTTTGCTTGGCATATCCCACTGGGGGTGCAAGATCCAGGTTTGGCCTTGGTGGTGGTGGCTTCAAACTCTTCCTCAACTTACCAAAAGCTGAAGCCAGGGAGAGCAGCAGCACCACCTCATGGAATGCTCCCTTTTTGCCAGGACTCTGCTGGTCTACTCTTACCTTGCTAGGGCATTAGGAGGCAGGCAGGGTTGTAATACATCTTGCCTCAGGTGTCAGAAGGTATTGAGATACTGGTGGAGGAAGTGTTAGAATTCCTGCTCCGTGATTGCAGTCATGGGATTTTTGTCTATCACATGGCAGTGTATGTTTTGACTCCACAGATTGGGAAGTGATGGAGACAGGATGTTTGTGTTACTTTGTTCCATGAAGTAGGACTACTGTCCTTTGTTTTTGTTTTTTTGTTTTGTTGTTGTCTGATGCTAGAGAGAGAGGGAGCCATGTTGCAGTGCTCCATGTGTGTTTATATGTAAATAAAGTAGATTAGCCAAAATGCTGAGTTGCTGAGGTCTGTTACGCAAGCTTTGAAGACGCTGAGGATCCCTAAGTGTGTTGGTGTCTGTTGGCATCGGTCGCTGTGATGTTCAGGCAGAATAAAGCTTTTGAAGCTCCCAAACAATCGACCAGGAGGGAGAGAACATGCCAGTCAGGCATGTGTCTCTCCCAGGGTCCTACTCGAGTGTAGGACGAGCTCCTGACAGGAAGAGGGGGTGGGGGGAGCGCATCTCCCCCAGCACCACAATCCTGGTGGGGTGCCATCATGGCTGCCCCCCACCCCGTGCTGGGTGCCACGCCCCCACAGGTGGCACACCATGCCCCCAGGACGCACACCATGCCCCTGCGGGCGGTGCGCCACGCCCCTGGGATGTGCACCACTGTATTGAGCCGGCCCTACAGCTTGTCATTATAAGAATCGGTTCCTGAGTTTTATTGAATAAAATATTGGGGGAGGCCAGGTAGGCCAAGCCCTGCATAATCAATCACATGATGCAGTGCACGCACACAATTTGAATAGCAATGCCCATGAACTGGGGTGGAGGTGGGGTGGCTGGCCAAACTTCTGTGTACCCCACCTTTTTCTCCAATAAAACCAAATGCATGGTTCTCTGCCTTCCCATTTTTTTAATCCTCACAACAACCTTAGGCTGAGAAATAGTGCCTGGCCCAAGGACCAAGTGGGAGTTTGAATGCTGTGCTCACAGGTCCAAGTCTGACACTCTAATGACTGGACCACACTGGCTCTATATAACATAACAAACAAGAAAAATACATTGCTGGCTTAATTCATAACTTATTTTAAAACTTTAGGGAAACCTCATTACAGTCGTACCTTGGAAAGTGAACAGAATCCGTTCCGGAAGCTCATTCAACTTCCAAAATGTTTGCAAACTAAAGCTCCTGCAGCCAATCAGAAGCCACAGAAGGCCCGTTGGATGTTCGGCTTCCAAAAATAGTCCGCAAACCGGAACAGCCACTTCTGGGGTTTGCGACGTTCAGGAGCCAAAACGTTCAGGAACTAAGCTGTTTGACTTCCAAGGTACGACTGCACTAACACGTTCCAAAGGGTTCTGGGAGGAGACAACAGGCATCATGTAAAGTATTCTGAGGTGGTGAACTAGTTGCCCATAATGGTGGCTGCTCCCTTCCTCAGCTCTCCCACAGAACATGTGCAGCCTTGTTAAAATAATGTAAATCAGTGCATCTGGGATAGAGGGTGGATCTACACACAGGGGGGAAAGCTATAAATAAGTCATATATTAAATTGTTATAACAAAAGCAAAAAAAAAAGGCTATGTAAAATTGCATTGAAAAGTTTTGTGCTTACATCTCCATCTGGTATTGTATGCTTATAACACATTTAAAATGCTGTTTTTTTGACTAATGTAGCTGAGTGGTGTGTGAGTATGTGTGTAGAAACTAACATATTGTACAAATATAAAATTTGCGTTCATTGCTCTACTGAGTTTTGCCTCTGGCTCTCTGTCCACTGCTGGCATATGGTTCCTGGAAGCTTGCCCAGAAGCAACATGGGAAAGGTCTTTTCAAATTATGTATGCATGGAGAAAGTGAATTGAGAAAAGCTTTTCTCCCTCTCTCTTCAACACTAGAACTTGTGGACATCCAATGAAGCTGAGTGTTGGAAGATTCAGGACAGATCTTCACACAACATAGTGGAATTCACATAGTGGAAGGAGAGCCAGTGTGGTGTAGCGGTTAAGAGCGGTAGACTCGTAATCTGGTGAACCAGGTTCAATTCCCCGCTCCTCCACATGCAGCTGCTGGGTGACCTTGGGCCAGTCACACTTCTCTGAAGTCTCTCAGCCCCGCTCACCTCACAGAGTGTTTGTTGTGGGGGAGGAAGGGAAAGGAGAATGTTAGCCGCTTTGAGACTCCCTAGGGTAGTGATAAAGCGGGATATCAAATCCAAACTCTTCTTCTTCTTCAACAGCAGGCAGTGACGGCCACCAACCCATATGGCTTTAAAAGAGGATTAGACAAATTCATGGAAGAGAGGGCTATCAATACCTACTAGGCTTGGTGGCTATGCTCTGCCTCCACAGTCAGTGACAGCAATGCTTCTGAATACCAGTTGCTGGAGTTCTCTTGTGATCATATTCTGCTTTCTGGTTTCCCACAGGCATCTGTTTTGCCACTGTGGGGACAGGATGCTGGACTAGATGAGTCATTGGCCTGATCCAGTATCATCTTATTATGTTCTTATGCAAGTGCAATCTGAGAAATATTTCCCACCCCTGAATTATAGGGGCAGAAATGGCAAGAAGAAAGCTGCTGAATAAGACTAATAAATGCACAATACAGTGGTACCTCAGGTTACAGACGCTTCAGGTTACAGATGCTTCAGGTTACAGACTCTGCTAACCCAGAAATAGTACCTTGGTTTAAGAACTTTGTTTCAGGATGAGTACAGAAATCATGCTCCAGCAGCACGGCGGCAGCGGGAGGCCCCATTAGCTAAAGTGGTGCTTCAGGTTAAGAACAGTTTCAGGTTAAGAATGGACCTCAAGAATGAATTAAGTTCTTAACCTGAGGTACCACTGTATTTACAACAGCGGTGGAGAAAGATTCTTCTTCTTCTTCTTCTTCTTCTTCTTCTTCTTCTTCTTCTTCTTCTTCTTCTCTTTTGTGTGTGTTTTAAACCCTATTTTCCATCTATTAACAAGGAAAGAAATTGCATTAGAAAATTACCAAGGGGAAGAGAAAATTAGAATGAAATTCTCAAGAGTTGGGTATATCATTTGTGATGTGCCTTTTGCAGATGGGGTGAAAGATGGTTGTGAGCATCCTCTCATTCTACATTTATGAGACTATTTTCTCATAAATAGTCTGCATTCTGTAGCCTTTCTGAGTGACGACACTTCAATCAAAGTCCATGGGAAGGGATCATGAGGTTACTACTTCCATGGGGCTTTTGGAAACCAGGAAGCATGGTTAGTCTATGAAGCTGCAGAATGCCGGAGAAATGTTTGATGGGAAACACCCACTGCATTTAGTCATCTTGCAATGATAAGGCATGTTTGAAACCTGGCATCGGTGCTGTTTTTCTAGAAAAAGAGAGGGCCAGAACTCACCATGACCGCCTCCCTTGTTCTGTTATAATAGCAATGGCGCCCACCTGAGAGGTGCCAGAATTGAGTTCCAGTGAGTTCCAACTGGAAAAGAAAGAAGAGGCCCTGCCTGGTATGAACTAAAACTCTAAAGAAATCCTCAAGTTATCCAAGAAGGAGGAAGAACAATTTTTCAGAAACTGGAAAATTGATTTTGGTACAGCACTAATCCTCGCCTAAGCAAAAGCTATAAAGAAGTGTTATCCCCCATCTGATCTAGAGCACCCAAAATCTCTTTGAATTATTTTCAGGGACATGACATTCAAGGAAGGGGCACAGCATTTCAGATAAGACCCTAAGAGCCTTGACAGATAAGAGCCAAAGGCCTTTATAGCCCAGGATCTTGCTTTCCACCATAGCCACCCAGAAGCCTTTTGGAAGTCCACAAGTAGAATACAGGGGTTTGCTATTGTAAAACCATAGAATGGTAGAGTTGGAAGGGGCAACAAGGGTCATCTAGTCCAACCCCCCGCAGTGCAGAAATCTTTTTACCCAACGTGGGGACTGAACCCACAACCTTGAGATTAAGAGTCTCTCACTCTACCGTCTGAGCTATAAAGGATACAGTAAGAAATATCAACACCAAACGCCACAGTATATTTACAAAGCATATATAGTTAAATTAACCATGCCTGCAGGGATATCAGTATGAGTATTAGACTGTCTGTTTCACAATAAATCACGTATGTATTCTTGTGTGGGTGGTCTGTGTAAAGCCAATGCATACATTGCTACATTTGTTTGGAATCATAAGAAAGCAATTTTCCTAAGTAAATTATGATATAGTTTTTTCCAGTAAAGGAATGTCTATACTAATCCCTCCCTGCACCCCCCCAGTCTGCCTCCTCCACAGCATATAGAAGGAAATATCAAGAGACAGTTTATGACTGCTACTGGGGTGTATTCTTGACTAGAGAAACTTCATTTGGTGCAGAGTGGTTGAGCATATTTCATCGACCTTGGTCTGACTACACTGGCTGCCAATTACAGTGGTGCCTCGCAAGACGAAATTAATTCGTTCTGCAAGTTTTTTTGTCTTGCGAATTTTTTGTCTTGCGAAGCACAGTCAAGTCACAACTGCACCTCTTCAAGCAGTTTTAAGAAAAAGGAAACAAACTTGCAAGACGTTTTCGTCTTGCAAAGCAAGCCCATAGGGAAATTCGTCTTGCGAAGCAACTCAAAAAACGAAAAACTCTTTTGTCTTGCGGGTTTTTCGTCTTCCGAGGCATTCGTCTTGCGAGGTACCACTGTAGTTCCCAGATGCAATTCAAAGTGCTGTTTTTGACCTATAAAGACTTAAATGGCTCAGGACAGCAATACCTCAAGGACTACCTATCCTCATATGAACCTCATATGAACCTTGCATTCATCACCTGAGGCCCTTCTTTGTGTGGTTCCTGCGTGAGAGGTTCAGAGGGTGGCAATACAAGAACAGGCCTTCTCTGCAGTGGCTCCCCATTAATTTCAGTGGGTCTACTCTGAGGATGACAAAGTTTGGATACAACCCAAGGACACTGAATTCTGGGTTTTGTTCAGAGATAGGCTGAAACTGCAAACCTCTGCACACTTTCTTGGAAGGAAGCTCCATTGCAATCAATAGGACTTGTTTCTGGGTAAATTTGTACAGGCTCAGGCTCTAAACTTGTAACTTACTACCCACTTGCTTGGAAGTAAGTACAGTTGTATAAATTAGGTCTTACTTCTGAGCAAACAATTCATTTTTTAAAAAATGTTTTTATTAAAGATTTTATTGGTTTACAAAAGTACATGCCTCGTCTCTTTTTTCAGGTTGTACAGTCTTTCTTACAAATCAGTTACATTTGTTGTGAGACATTAATGTTGGGTACAGTTTAAGGTTGGGGAAGAAGAGGGGGAGAGGAGGGGTGAGGTCGTGAGGCTTATATTCTTTTGCAGAGTTGGACATGACTAAACAACTAAATAACAACAAAGTGTACATGTGGGGTTTTGTGTCAGCGTCAACTGGGTAGATTCTCTTTCTATTTGTTTATTACATTTCCTTGGTATTTGGGGACAGGGTGTGGTTTGTTGTCTGTGGTCGGCCACAGTGGCGTTTGTTTGTAAGGGGGGGGGGGCTTGTTGGGTCAGGTAAGCCAGGTTGATTTGTATGCTGTCAGGAGATTCTTGTTGTTATCTTGTTGGGCTGTGTATGTGATGAAGGGGAGCCATACTGGGGTGAAGGCATTCTCTTCTATTTGTCCTGGTGTCAGTTTCAGTTTATTGGTTAACTTTTCTAGTAAGGCCTTTCCCCATACAATTTGATAACATTGGTCCATGTTTACTTCTGACAGGTCTCTCCAGTGTCTGGCTATGAGGCTTCTGGCTGCTGAGAGTAGGTAGGTTATAAGCTCTCTATAATGTGAGTGATCATTATGAACTTGGAAGGTGTTCAGTAGGGCCAGTTCTGGGTTGAGTTCTAATACCTGTTTAGTTATTTTGCATATCTCTTCCAGGACTACTGCCCAGAAAGGTTGGATTTTAGGGCATTCCCACCACATGTGGAGATATGTGCCTGTGGAGGTGCAGCCTCTTCAACATCTTGGTGAGGTTCCTGGGTATATCAGTGCCAGTTTCCGTGGTGTTAGGTACCACCTGTAGGTGAGTTTCAGAGTGTTCCCTCCATAGCCTCCAACATTTCTCCAATGAAAACAGGGAAATTCTAAGGAAAAGCAGGACGTTCCAGGATCAAATAAAAAACAGGAATGGCTTCTCTAAATCAGGGACGTCCCTGGAAAAAAGGAACACTTGGAGGGTCTGGGGAAATTTGGTTAATTTGGTTGGAGAACTGCATCTTAAATTGAGGCCCCCATGGTGTTTTAGAAGCCCCAATAGATTTTGATTCAAAATGATTAATCGTAGTTGTTTGCCTGCTGGAACACTTCCTGGAGAAAGCAGCCTTTGTTTCAGTGACATATTATATCCAGACTAGATTACTGTAATGTGTTCTGCCTTCAAAAATGGTTTGGAAACTTCAATTGGTAGAGAATGTGGCAGCACTATTCTGTACTGTTTACATTGGCTGCCTATTTGTTTCCAGACATAAAGTGAAGGTTTTGGCCGCTCCAGCCCCGAATCAGATGTGGTGGTGGTGGGGACCTTTTGCCTTTCAAATGTTGATAAACTGCAACTCCCATCATCCATGGCCATCGGCCATACTTGCTGAGGCTGATGGGAAATTTAGTTCAGCAACATCTAGAGGGCCAAATGTTCCCCACACTTGCCCTAAATAGCTTGGAACCACATTGCCTGAAAGATCACCTACACCCCTAGCAATATGGTTATCTCTTGCCTGACAATAAAAGAGATTAGGTTGACAAGTGCCAGAGGCAGGGCCTTTTCAGTGGTTGCATCATAGTTATGGAATATGATCCTCCAGGAAGTTTCCATGGCCACCTTCTTAGTTATTCTTTTAAAAATACACTCTCAGGAAATTTTAAATATGGTTGTTGTTGTTATTGTTATTGTTACCTCCTGTGTCTATAGTTTAATTGTTGTTTTATGGCTCATTTTAAGGGTTTATTTTTTATTTTTAAAAATCTATATATTTATATACTGCTTAATACCACGAAGGTATTCAAGTATTCTACAAAAAAGCAGCACATACAATATCTATATCTATCTAAATGCGTGAATTTATTTATTTTTATATAAAAAAAAAGACCTGTGAGACCAAATAAGTCAATAAGTGGTTTAAAAATCAAGTCCCTCTTCCTAGGAAATTCTAAGACAGTTCCCAGGATTCTTTGACAGGGAGGCATGACCGTTTAATACAGATGTCTTCAACTTTCTCCAGACCTAGGACACACTTTTAACCTAAACATGCATTTGGGGACACATTTCTTAAATCTTTAACCAACATCTGCATGTTGACGTGCTTTCAAACTGCTATGTTGGCAGGAGCAGGGACCGAGCAATGGGACCTCTAGGGATACACTTATTTTTACTATAACCTCCCAGTAACCCTGTGTTTCTGCTGTCATGCTTAACTGTTAATATTTACCACAGAGGTCTGAGTCATTAGATATATTCCTCGCTATAAAAGATGGGGAGGGTATCTAGTAATTGCACTATCTATTTAACAGGATAACTTTAAAATATTTTGTCCATATAAATTTTTGTCTCAGAACAACTTACAGCCTTTTTTAAAAGAACATACTGTATCTTAAAAAAATAAATCAGAATTAAAAAGATTTAAAAGCTATTATTAACCAGAAGTGCTCATTCTGCAATGACATAAAAAGGGCACATCCTATCCCACCCAACTAAAAAATAAACACCAAAAGGCAAAAAAATGGTTGGCCATTAGACCATTGTCATCATTAAGAGCAGAATGCATTGAAAAATCTCTGGGAAAGTTTCAGAATCATAGAATCGTATAATTGTAAAGTTGGAAGGGACCTCAAGGACCATCTAGTCTAACCCCTGCGATGCAGGAATCTTTTGCCCAATGTGAGGCTCGAACCCACAGCTCTGAGATTAAGAGTCTCATGCTATACCAGCTGAGCTATCCCAGAGAAGTAAGTTTGGAAGAGGAGTTCGGAGAAGTCCTGGATATTTGTTTTAAACAATTCGATTTCTCCAGGTTTCTGATCTACCAAAAGATACTGCTTTGTGGTGCAGCAGAGAATGCCCTAAAGTAACTGTGAGCTTTATCATGATGAGAATATGTCATTGGAATTTTGAAATCTCTTGGAACTGTTCTCTTGGATCTTCAAGCTGGTGTGTGTGTGTGTGTGTGTGTGTGTGTGTGTGTGTGTGTGTGTTCAGTGCAGCCCTAGGGCTGCTGAAGATATACTACAACCCTGCTTGGTGTATAGTCAGTGAGTCAAGTACATAACGAGCACATGTTGAGCTCATAAATTATTTGTTGCTTATGTTTTCTTCTTTTGATGGGCTAGTGCACCTATGAATGGGAGGTCCACTCTCCACATCACACTGCTGTTGGCGAGTAGTTGTTACAATTATAGCTTTTCTAGGGCTCGATCAGAAGGTCGGCAGTTCGAATCCCTACAATGGGGTGAGCTCCCATTGCTCGGTCCCTGCTCCTGCCAACCTAGCAGTTCGAAAGCATGTCAAAGTACAAGTAGATAAATAGGTACTGCTCCGGCGGGAAGGTAAACGGCGTTTCCATGTGCTGCTCTGGTTTGCCAGAAGTGGCTTAGTCATGCTGGCCACATGACCCGGAAGCTGTACGCCGGCTCCCTCAGCCAATAAAACGAGTTGAGCGCCACAACCCCAGAGTTATCCGTGGCTGGACCTAATGGTCAGGGGTCCCTTTACCTTTACTAGGGCTAAAAATACACAAGGCAGGCTAGACAAAAGGAAACATGTCCTGGCATGACTAGTGTGTGAGTGGCCTGTCTCTTTTAAGAGTCATTACTATAATTTTTATTATAATTCATTACTTTGTCAGTGACTTACTACAAAATAAACAGTCTTAAGGAAACTTAAGGTAAAATGTTGTTCCACCAGGCCTTTGGTCAGGGCGCAGCCTGACTCCCTCCTCTGGCAACCTGCACAGAATTTTGCTTAACGGTTGTCATTAATTTGATTTTGATTAATTTTTATAATGAAATGTTTTTAGTTATAAATTTATATTATAAATGTTTCATAATGAAATGTTTATTATTATTATTATTATTATTATTATTATTATTATTATTATTTTGCATTGGTTTTGAAACGGTCTTCCAGAAACGGTCTTCCAGAACGGATTAAGTTTGAGAAGCAAGGTACCACTTCAAAGAGTTCATGCCTCATCCCTGCACCCAGCTGGCCCTAGCCCAAAGACCCAAATGCCTGCTGTCTCAAAATAATACATAACTCTGCATTGTATCAGTGTTGGTTTTTTAGTGCACAGCTGGAAACAAAACATGGAGGTGGAAAAATTATGCCTTTTTAACCCAATTTCTAAACTGATCAAAAAGTTGCAGTCTCCAAATAAAAGGACAACAAGCTAGTTTTTTAAGAGCCTAGTAACATTTGTTGTTGGCATCCATCAAAGGACAATGGAGTGTGCCTCCAGAAGCGATGTCAAACCACTGGAGAATTACAGCGCCTGCTGTGGCTGCAGAGACTGGTAACTTGTAACTGCTGCCTCTTGCATTGTTATAGCTGTGATAGCAGCACCAAAGTGGGGGCAAGCCTAGGCAGTGTGCATGGAGGTCCTAGGCTTCCCAGATGACACCCTGGTCTCACTGTAGTAGTGGCGCAGCATTATTATAATGCTGTTTCACAAAATCAGAAACTGTGGGTGTAATTATGTAAAATGTATAATTAAGCTGGTGCAGGTTTCATCAGAATTCTGTTATGGGAGGTTTTATTATCCTCTCTTCTGCCCATCATACAGTGGTACCTCGGGTTACATATGCTTCAGGTTACATACGCTTCAGGTTACAGACTTCGCTAACCCAGAAATAGTACCTCGGGTTAAGAACTTTGCTTCAGGATGAGAACAGAAATCGTGCAGTGGTGGTGCAGCAGCAGCAGCGGGAGGCCCCATTAGCTAAAGTGGTGCTTCAGGTTAAGAAAAGTTTCAGGTTAAGAACGGACCTCCGGAACGAATTAAGTACTTAACCCAAGGTACCACTGTATATAGAAAGACACATATATATTGATTTATACAACAGCAAGAGGTTGGGTTCTCTGTTTAATTGGCCTGAAATCTTAACATCATAGTGTGGAACCTATAGGATTTATTTTCTTTTTTGAGCCAGGAGCTAATGCCATGGTTTATTTGCAAGGAGATTAGATGGCATTGCATTGAAGGAAGCACTATCCTACAATTCCCAGTGCGTTTTCCTGTCACCTTCCTTACCACAAAGTGCCTGACCTTGAGGAATTGGATATGTGGTGCAAGGCCTTCCAACTAACTTTAATTGTGCAACCTGAATTGTGCAATACTCCAGAAAGTGACCCTCGGGGCTAAGATTTCAGTCCCAGGAGATATAAGCATTTTAGCAAAACAGTCCCCAAGGAGAGCTGAGTGGGAGGGTAGAACAGTCCAAACAAGTCCAACAACTGCAAGGCTCAGGAAGGAGATCTTATATAGCTTCTGTGCCTTACCAGTCTCATGAGTCCTGAAGATAAATAGTGTAGGGGCTATTCAGGACAGGACAGGAGGTAGAGGGAATTGGAGAAGCTGCCTGTTGACCACCCTGGGGTTGGTAATGTTGTACTGAAGCTGGCAGTATTCCATGCAGGGTTTCTGATTCCTTTGCACATTGCAGAATGGCTTTCTATTGTAAGCACTACATTTCAATTTCGCTATTTTAAAGCCATACTATGGGAATAATAATAATAATAATAATAATAATAATAATAATAATAATAGGTGTTTCTCTGTGACAATCCCATATATACCAAGGTGAAGAATTTCAGGCCTAAACCTCAGAGCCAAATGTGACCCTCCAGGCCTTTTTGTCTGGCCCTCCACTCTTTTTCATACTACAGAATCATAGAATTTTAGAGTAGGAAGGGACCCCGAGGAACATCTAGTCCTACCTCCTGGAATCTCAATTAGATCATACATATGGCCATCCAACTTCTGCTTAAAAGCCTCCAAGGAAGGAGAGTCCACCACCTTCCAAGGGAGTCCAGTCCACTGTTGAACAGCTCTTACCATAAAAATGCTCTTCATGATGCTGAGTCAGAATCTCCTTGTAACTTGAATCCATTGGTTCAGGTCCTAGCCTGCAGAGAATAAAACAAGCTTGCTGCATCCTCCATCCTCCTTTACATATTCGAAGAAGGTTGTTGTTGTTGTTTAAAATGGCATCTCTCCTCTCAGTCTCTTCTTTTCCAGGCTAAACATACTCAGCTCCTTCAACCATTCCTCATAAGGCTTAGTTTCCAGACCCTTAGTCATCTTGGTTGCCCTCCTCTGCACACGTTCCAGCTTGCCAATATCCTTGTTCAGCTGTGGCACCCAGAACTGGGCACAGTATTCCAGGTGTGGTCTGGCCAAAGCAGAATTGAGTGGCACTATAACTTCCCTTAGGGACGCGGGTGGCGCTGTTGGTTAAACCACAGAACCTAGGACTTGCCAATCAGAAGGTCGGAGGTTCGAATCCCCACAATGGGGTGAGCTCCCATTTCTCGGTCCCTGCTCCTGCCAACCTAGTAGTTTGAAAGCATGTCAAAGTGCAAGTAGATAAATAGGTACCACTTCAGCAGGAAGGTAAACGGTGTTTCCGTCCGCTGCTCTGGTTCGCCAGAAGCGGCTTAGTCATGCTGGCCACATGACCCGGAAGCTGTACGCTGGCTCCCTCGGCCAGTAAAGCGAGATGAGCGCTGCAACCCCAGAGTCGGTCACAACTGGACCTAATGGTCAGGGGTCCCTTTACCTTTACCTTTATAACTTCCCTTGATCTGGACACTATACTTCTGTTGACGTATATAGTTGAATTAAAATTAAAATGGAACTGAATTTAAAATTGCACAAGTCTGCAAGTTCCAGTGCAAAAAGAACTTAACTGACATGCAGTTCACTTGGAAATTATAGCAACTACATTCAGGTGTCATTCATTTATAGTTTTAACTAATTCAGTGAATTAGCAAATCTGTATTAGCTCATTCCAAACACCATGAACACCATTGGTATCCAGCCCCCAGAAAGTTGCCAATGAAGGAATGCAGCCCTTGGGGTATAATAAAGATCCCTGCTTCTGCCATATACTAACAGCAAACACAATTCTCCGAGGGAAGCTAAAAGGCTGCCATATAAGCTCAAGAAACAGCCATTGGCAGCCTTTTGTGGAGTAGTGAAAACATATTTGGGGGAAAAAAATCCCAAACAACCCATTGAAGATTGAATATGTTTAGTTGGCATGGAATGGTAGCGGGTGAACTGAAAACTGGAAGGGGGTTAAATTGGAGTGTCCTGGGGGAAGGACTTGACTGGCTGGCAGGATTCCAAAACAGGAGTACTCCACACTGCAATGTTTTGTTGCAAGGTTCCACTTGTAGATAAATAGCCACAGCTGAGGAGTGACAAAATCTTGCTGGCGATCTGCCACCTGGAAAGGAATGCATTGTGCAACTAAATCAAGATTGAATTTTGTGCCTGTCTGGACTAGATCATTATCCTTATATGGTGTGATTCCCTTAACGATGCAGATATCTGGAAGAGCTTTAACCTCAAAAGCCACATGGGAAGAAGCTGGAGTGTGCATTGGCAGTGTCACAATGGATCAGCGTCTCCCCTTGTAAAGCTGACATAGTTGGTTTCAATCTGCAGCACTTTCAAAAAGTATTCAAAACTGTGCTGAGGAAAAAGCAGCAAATCTGCCCAGGCTGCATGTGAGGTGAAGATGGCAATGGGATATTTGCTTTATGATCATCTGGGGCTGTTTGCCTTTAGATTCCCCTCACATATTGCTATTAGATGGGTGGTGACTTGGGATACGGCCTTCTCAGTGTGGGTGCTCCAGTTCTGGAGGCATAGAGGGTGGCCACACGAGAACAGGTCTTTTTCAGTGGTAGCTCCATCTATCCCCAGGGAGATGCACCCGCTGTCAGTCTTCAGGCATCAAACTAAGACTTTTTTCTTTATACAAACCTTACTTTTGTAATTAATTTGCCTCCTACGTGGTGTCTATCTTTTAGTGAGATGAGTAGAAATTGTTATTAAAATTGTTATAGATTTAGTGCAAACACTAGAAATTAATAAATGCTAGAGTTTCGGTTATTTGTGATAAGATAGGAGAATGCAAGCTGGAACAGAATTCCTAGGCTGGTTTGGTTGGCTGGAGGAAGAGCAAACCTAACAGGACAAAAGGAGTTGATGGGCCATTGAAGAGAGGAATCCTTCAGGGCATGAGATGTTACCAAGGTGATGGGGTGTATGTTTGAGGGGACAGGAAAATGGAATTTTCAAGCAAGAGGTTTCTGGGAGAGAGGAGGAGGAGGAGGAAGGGCTGATATCCATCTTTGGAGGGTGCTGGCTGCAGGCAGCTTATGCTACTGCCTCTTGGAATGACTATGTTGAAAGATGTGAATTCCCTCCATGCAGATTACAAGGTGTAAATAGGTGGCCTGCTGGAATGCGGAGTTAACCAGGGCTATCGACTGTCTGGCTCCGAAGCGCCCTCTTCGATTGCATGGAGCCCGGACAGCCCCGTGGTTTTCCCCGGAGTTGAGGGCGATGAAACAATCGCTGAGACGGCTAGAGCGTCGGTGGCAGAAAACTCACTCCAAATCTGACCGGACACAGGTTAGAGCTCAACGTCGAGCCTACCAAGTGGCGATAGCGACGGCGAAGAAGACTTTCTTCACCGCCTCTATTGCATCTGCAGAAAATAGTAGCAGGAGACTCTTTCAGGTGGTTCGCAATTTAACGGAACCACCTTTACCACCGGGGCCTTGTAAAGACCGCAAGATCTCCTGCAACGATTTTGCTAAGTTTTTTGCAGATAAAATCACTCATATTCGGAAGGAGCTAGACACCACCGTGGGAGCAGGGCCGGGGCGGGAGAGTGCTAGAGCTCTGTCTGGTCAAGTTGCATGGAATCAATTCCAATCCGTTACCCCCGAGAATGTGGACAGGCTGCTTGAACGCGTGAAACCAACCACCTGTCTCCTTGATCCTTGCCCATCCTGGCTAATAAAAGCAAGCCGGGAAGGGCTGGGCGATGGGCTCTGCGGGGTGGTGAATGCTTCCCTCTGTGAGGGAACATTCCCAGATCCACTGAAAGAGGCGGTCATTAAACCGCTTCTTAAAAAACCATCTTTAGACCCGGCCAGTATGGCCAACTATCGCCCAGTCTCAAATCTTCCATTATTGGGCAAGGTGATTGAGCGCGTGGTTGCTGAACAACTCCAGGCACGCCTGGAGGATGCGGCCCATTTGGACCCCTTCCAATCGGGATTCAGGCCTCACCATGGGACTGAAACTGCCTTGGTCGCGCTGGTTGATGATCTCCGGCGAGCTAGGGACAAAGGTGAGAGTTGTTTCCTGGTTCTGCTGGATCTCTCAGCGGCCTTTGATACAATCAACCATAACATCCTTCTGGACCGTCTAGAGGGGCTGGGAGCTGGGGGCACTGTTATACAGTGGTTTCGCTCCTTCCTCCTGGGCCGTGTTCAGAAAGTGGTGGTGGGGGATGAGTGTTCAGACCCCTGGGCCCTCACTTGTGGGGTGCCTCAGGGTTCCGTCCTCTCCCCCATGCTATTTAACATCTATATGAAGCCGCTGGGAGAGATCATCAGATCATTATACACACACACACACACACACACACACACATGATATAACTTGGCTGCAGCATTTATTCCCATAGGAACACAGATTTCATTCACATGGCAGTTTATACCATTTTCATGATGTTTCCCTGAATGTTAATTTCCACATTATATTTCAGCTTTCACATGACTCTGCGTTTATCCACACTTGCCTGGTCTTTCCAGGCACTTAAAAAGCTCTGTGCCCAAATGTTTTACTTTTTGCCCTGTGAAACCTGCTCTTTAGCACTCAATTGGAGCAAATAACAATCCAGGTTTTCTGTAGACTGCTCTGCAGATTTGCTCAGATTGAGTATTAAAGAGTGTGCTTTTGCCAGGTACATTCTGGAGCAAAAAAAAGGGGGGGCATTCTGACACAGAGCTTTAAAGCACAGACTGTGTGTGGAAAGAGCAGAGGAACAGTAAATGTGGATAAGCCCATAAAAACCATTTCCAGAAATATGCTGGAAAATAGTGCAAGAAAACTACAATTCCCAGTGTTCCCTGGAACGAGGGATTGATTGTTAAGGCACTCTGGGAATTGTAGATTTGTGAGGAAAATAGGGGTCACCTAACAATTATCACCTAACAGTTATCACTCTAAACAGACTACAGTCCCCAGGATTCTTTGCGGGAAGTAATGACTGTTTAAAATGGTATGATATTGCTTTAAATGTCTAGTGTGAATGGCACCCAGGCTAACTTCAATATAGTAATGACATTAATTCATATTACATTTCACTTGGAATCAGAGCACAGGGAATGGTCTGTTTTGGCTTTACCAAAATTAGTAGGTATTGGCAAGAAAGTAGAGGGGGGAAATTCACTGATAGACCCAGCATAAGCGATATTAATAGTTTGGTTTGCACTATCTGAATAAGATTGAAAGAAACTAACATTTTAATATGTTGTCAATAAGGCCCACAATGCAGAAATACTGAAGACAATAAAGAGGAAGAAAACCAAACAAGCAATAACAAAGCCTCTACAAACACATGGGCAGGAGTGTTTATATTATACTGCAGGTCTAATATAGCAGAGATAAGAGCCTCATAATAGCTGGTCAATGCCAAGTCAATAAAAAGGGTCTCTTCAAACAGAGAGACGGGAATTTAAGAAAACATTCCATACTAGATATTGACATCATGTCACCTATGCAGAATGAGCAATAGATTCTCCATCTGACAAGGCTGTGGTTGTGACATTCTGGGTGTTCATGATGTGGGCCCACCCATTGGAACCTCAGATTGTATATATCTGTCAATAAACCGTATATCCTAAAGACACCACTGTCTCCACTGTGCTTCATTCTGAGGAAACTGAACCCTGGGTAAGTGCCTGGAACCTCTGGAATATCTCACCAATTGGAGACTGGTATGGCATGCAACACTGATATGTTCATAATAGGAAGATGTGAGAGTAAGCCTTATGTGGTTATTGTTGTTTCATATATTGATTAATGCCAAAATGGGCATCTAAGCAGTTTACAATGTATGAAGCTAGTTACACAAACATTAAAATATATACCTCCATAATAATATGCAATAAAACAATCTCATTGAGACAACACAGCAATTAAAACGGGAGGCTCCGGTGGAGAGGTAGAGGGAACACCTGTGTAAACACAGAGGCGTGTCTTTGAAAGCCAGTGGGGTGTCAATACAGGTGAGATCTCTGTTTCACCAGCAAGTTCATTTCATAACACTACTGCCACCAGTGGGAAAGCCCACCTCCACAAACCACCAATTATCGGGTCAACTAACTAGAGAGGATAACACTTGGGAGCCCTCTGGCTCTCCTGTAAGACATATGTAATACAAAGGAATTTAAAGCCACATCTACGTAAAGGGCTCCTTTCTCCCACGTGAGCCGTCCTTCCCCCAAGATGTGCACTGAAGGCCATACTTTCTCTTGAGTCTCCCCACCTTCTTAGGTTAGGCAGGTATGATCACAAAGAGGCCCTTTTTAATGATGATGCCCAAATGGTAGAAATCTCTCTGTGTGCACGTTCCCCTGGTACCTTCTTTATTATCTTCAAAGCACAAGACAAGGGCCATTCTCTTCTTAATATCTTAACCTCCCAGTAAGACTACTGCATCATGTTTTAAGTGGGGCTGCTCTTAAAGACAGTTTGGAGACTACAGCTAGGGTAGAATTCAGCAGCTAGATTCTTGACCAAGAAGGTCTGGACATGCTGCACCAATTCTGGCCTGACTGCACTGCTTACCTATTAGTTTCCAAGATCTGCTTTTGACTTTTAAAGTCCTATGTGGCTCAGGTTGGCAATGCCTCAAATGCTGCCTCTCTCCATGTGACCTAGTGCAGACCCTGCTGTCTTTATCAGGGATCCTTCTCTGTGTGCCCCACCTGAGGGAGATGCAGAGGGTGGCCTCACAATAATGGGCCTTTCCGATGGAAAGCTTTACCTAGGAAGACAAGCTCACAGCCATCATTGCCAGGCTTGAGGTGCCAGGCCTTTGGTAATTAAGTTGCCTCCTACTGTGGTGCTCATCCTTTTGCAGGTGGGTAGGACAGCAAAAAGTATGCTATTGGATGAGCATTTTATGTATTCTGTACTGTTCACTGTTTTAATTTTTCTGGTTTTAAATTGTATCTATCTTTTGAGGTCCGTGGGGGCTCAGTAGCACAGCTTGACCCAAGCAGATTCATGCTGAAAGCCTCCCTTACCAATGCATAATGTACAGCTACTGATGCTGGATCACTCACCTATGATACCAGGTGTGGGGCAGGTGAGTGTAGTTTGGGAGAAACAGCTCACAGGCCCATTAGTCCACAGAGTAAGCCCTACTGAGATCTTATGCACAACTAAATGGGAGCAAGACCCACTGAACTCAATGGGGCTTACTTTTGTGTAGACATCCATAGGACTGCACTGTTAGAGCCCCGTCCTGTGCTCATGGACTTGGAAGTAAGACCCACAGAATGCAACTGGATTCTGCTCCCGCTGCTTCATAGTGCCACAGCTCCATCCTCCAGTGGGGATCAGATAGGCTTTCAGACATCACTTCCTTCCTGCCTTTATATTTCAGTTCCCTTGCAACATTTTAATGCAATGTTGCCTAAAAATTTCAAACGTGGGTAAGAGCAGTATGCATGCATACATTTCATCAGATTTTGTGCTAAAGATATATTTCCATTGGATGTGGGTTCTTTTTCTATTTGTATATTGATCTGGGTATATGAGCATAAAGACTCTACTTCTTTTAAGCGTTATATTAGTTCAGCCACAATGTCAATACTGTAGGTGCCCATCTGGTATTTATTGAGAGCACGTTACCAAAGGCGGGTGCTATTACACCATATCTTGTGCCCTCAGATATTGCAATGGAACACAATTATGTACACAGCTCCACCTTCCCCTCAGCTGCAAACAGACAGGGAAATGCCCAGCCGTCTTCTAATCATTTTCTAATTCAGAAGTGGATTTAGGGCAGTTTGAGCTGTGTGGTTGCACCAGGTGCACCGTTGTGGAGGGCACCTTTTCAAAGCTTGGTAAGGGCTTGCCCAGCTTCAGGAAGGAGAATGAGGGCTCTGACAGGGTCCCAGAGTCCTTCTGCCTCCTGCCTCATTCCCAAAGCCAGGTAAGCATTTACCAGGCTTTGGGAAGAGGGGAAGAGGACTGTGACAGAGCCTTGCTCCTCCTTCCTAAAGCCCCAGTTAAGCAGGCACTGTGAGGGTGGGTGGGTGGGTGGTCGTCAAAAAGCCTCACACAGGGTGCCATATTACCAAGGTCCACCCCAGTCTAGCTCTCATCAGCTGGCCATTTGGGGCAAATAGCCAGAACAAATTGCCCAGGGTTGCCATATTTCAAACAGTGAAAATCTGGACAGAAATGTTGTTGAGCTTTTTTTTTTTTGGCAAAGTTTTTGAGCTATTTTTATGTCCAGGAAATTCCAGACGTATGGCAACCCTAAAATTCCCTTAAAAATGATTGTAGCTGCAACAATCTTATGTGTAAACCAGGGACCAAGAACCTCAGGCACAGGAAACAAATGTGGCCCTTCACTGGCCCTCCTTCACACCCTGAGGTTTTTTTGCCTGGCTATAATCTATCCGTGAACTCCAGTAATGCTTCTTGCTTGCTAGAATGAAAAATAGGGATGGAGTGTCAGTGGAAACTCGCTTCCGGTACAAAGGTAACATTTACATTTAGTTCTCTGCCTGCTTTTGCCTCAGGTATTATGCTCCTGGAAAGTTGCCAGGATAGGACTGTAGCCCTTGAGCTGAAAAAGGTTCCCCACCTCTGACCTACATTGCCATTACTAAGAATCTGAAACCCATAGGATGTGAGCTCTCAGAATGTGCTGCTTCGTTTGCATATAAGCTAACTGGGTTGCTCTCATTGTGGCGAGCTAAAGGAAGCCTGAAACTTGGCAACAAAGCTTCTTCTCCTTTCAGGGAGAGCCCCCTTTCAGCCCCTCGTGTGCCTTTTCAGTCTATGTGCAAGTAGAACATGATGTTCTACTTCCCCCATTCTCTACCACCTTCCCCTTGAAAAACCTGGTAATTTATGACAAATGCTTGTATACGTTTTTGTCTGGCATGTATGAGCAAGCTGGAGTGCCTTTTAAGCGCAGAAACAAGCTCTGGCTTGGAAGATCACCATGAATCACTAAGTAGGATTTAAAATAATAATAATAATAATATGTGAGCATTTCTGACAATGAAATGAGGACCACACTACATCTGGTGCTGGCAGATCCGGATGACTAAACCCAGTGCTATCCCAATAACATTGGAAAAAGGAAGTCCCAAAATTAGAGCTGCAACTCTTATGTCTGTGCAACTCTACAAGCAAACTGAAAGCAAAAGGGGGAACCGGACCCTTTAGTGCACAGGTAGGGAACCACTGGCCTGTGGGCCAATCCTGGCCCACCTTTGGGGTCCAAATTGGCTTGAGAGACCATTTCCCACAAACTCTACCCACCTGCCCATCAGCTGATGTCAGCTGGAGAGCTCAATCCCATTGGATGTTGCTTCTCCACTCCACAGAACACACTGGTGAAGCAGACCCCTGCAACCAACAAGACCAAGTCCTATGCTCATTGGAGGGTTCACCAGTGTGTACAGTGTGAGGAATGCGCTGGCAAAGCAAACCCCTCTCATACCCTGCAAGTGTCCTGATTTGGTTGGGACGGTCCTGGAATGTCTAACGCCACCACGGCTTCTGCTTTGATACTGGGGCTCCCCAGTTTCTCCCAACCGGCAGATGGGGGCCATGGAAGCAGTTCCAGGGAGTGGGGGCAGTAGTATTAGGCTTTGGGAAGAAGGTGGGTGGACTCTAGGACCCTGTCAGGTCCCTCTTGCCTCTTGCCCAAATGTTCCCATCACAGCTGAGGAGATATCTGCAGTAATTAGGATCTGCACTCATGGTTTTTAACGTAAAGAAAGGGTTAAGGAATGGTTTTGCTAATGTAGATGGGCACATGAAGTCCTACTTTTAATCTTCATGATGCGTTATTAAAACATGACACCAGAGGGTGCTGCAGAGCAACCAGAAACCAGCACTAGGGAGACAGCATTTTGATATAAAAAAAAACAAAGGTAAAAAACACTTTAATTTACAATTATGCCCTGTGATGTTTTAGAATGACATATCTAATACTGTTCTAATAACGTTAAACAGGTGTAGATCCAGCCTCTCTGTGTGTGTGATACATAACGCTGTGTTACATAAAGCTGTGTTACATAAAGTCGACAAAACTAAAGAACGTTGCACTCTTCACTTTTGTAATAATTCCCACACAATAAGGGAAGACATTTCTATAAACAGAAAAAAAAATTTTATATTTTTTATGGGATTTCGCATATCCACAAAGTGGCAGAAAGAACCACCTGAGAACCACCTTTCTCTTCCCATCTATCACAAGTCACTTTGCTACCTAGGTGTACAAATAACCACAAGAAAACCCAACCCCAAGCAAGATGTTTTTACAGCCATCTATTGACACATTTGGTATAAAACCTCAAAGGTTATGGTGAGAAGGAAGGGGTTACGGCTCTCTTTTCCCATTCTGTCCATTCCCACTAAAATAAGTGTATCCAGATGCTTGACAGCATGGCAGCAAGTCCTGTTTATCGGGAGTGGGTGATGCCAGAGGTCAGGTTTCACAAATATCTAAAAATGCTGGTAGGCCATGATGTGAGCAGCTTGACAGGGGGTCAAAGAATTCAACCAGGAACAGAATCATTAGTTGAAATTGCCACAATTCTCACATTCGCCTGAAGGAAGGAACAAAAATCACACAAGTGAATACAAGTTTGTTTTTCATTTTTTATGTGTGTAAACAGTATATGTTCACACACTATATGTTTACACATTCTATGTTTTTATGTGTGCAAACATTATATAAATAATTGCTTTATTTTCTGCATTTGAAATGTGTTGAAGTTAATCGTGCAATTAAGTACATAATTCATTGCATTCGTTTCCTCCATAGTGGATAGCAAGATCAACTATGTAGGTTTCAATGGAAGCAGAACAGCAGTGGGAAGGAAACAACACTGACTGCAACAAGCAGAGGACAGGATGAGAACATTAAGCAGATTATAGATAGGCCTGTTTATGGAGCAAAATAGGGAAAATGGAAAAACTAACATACAAAAGGAAGCTAGCCTGTGGCCAAAGTAAACAGGACTTGTTTGTTGATTACATACATCAAAGTGAGCATGGAATACCTCCACCAACAGCTTTCATGTGCATCTGGACATTATGAACTTCATTATCTCTCACTATTGACATATTTTCATATTTACCTGGTTCACTTGGACACCCAAAAAGTTCAACTATGGAAAAGAATAACACTGATGGGACAACTGAGACAGTAATTGATATTCCTTCACTGTTTCCTTGCCCCTGCCTCCCTCCCCCCAAAAAATTACTGTCATTTGCTGTGTGTAATGGGCTTTTATGTTTTGATTTTTATATGATTGTGAATTATTGAAAAAAATCTACTTAACAACGACAGTAATAATGAGGGCACAGAACCTTCCAAGCATAGGAAAACTCAAGGGTCATGGGAATAAGAGGGTGCTTGATGATGTTTGTTTCTTCCATGCAATGAAGCTGAACGAAGCTGATTACATGGGAAATAATAACACTTCCTATAAAGAGTTCCATGCAGTTGAATCATTAAAAGTGACGCAGGAATTTCTAATGTGCAGAAAAGTCATTATGGGATATTTTTAATATTCATAGTGAGGTAATAAAAGCAGAAAATGAAATACTTATTTGAGAAATGTCTACTTATCTTTATAGGATCATTCCACAAAATGAAAAAAAAACTGATGGCCCTTTTTGACTAACAAATACCAGAAAATAAGGGTTCATTCCCTCTTGGGAAAGTTGTAATTTAAAGTCTTTGTGTAAAGGTCAGACTACAACTTATACTAGGGGCAGACTGAGACATGCAGAATAGCTGAGGTGCCTTCTGCAAGAACTTGCTTCTCTAGAAATCTGACAGGTTAGCAGTGAATGGTGGGATATTTGCTGAGGGTGCTTAAACTGTAAACATCCACTTATGCTCAACCTTTGTAAACAAACACAAGTATTATGACCTGCAAAAGGAAAGCAAACCAGGATATGCACTGAAACCCATGGAAATTCACATTGGGGTACACATAGCAATTGTGGTGAGAAATGGGATGAATAGAACAATCCTTGAGAGGAGAAAGCCCCTCAATGCCAACCTCTCTAGGAATAGTTGTAATGAAAATACTCTCTCAATAGGTCGCTGTAAGACCACTGACCAATAGACTAACCTCCCCCTGCCCCCAGTGCCCACATTCACCCTTAGTCAACCTTAGGCATCATATGCCTAAGGTGGGCATGACTAAAAGTGGGTTTGTCCACTCTCCCAAGCATACAATGTATAAAGCATATCAACACCCACAGAGGATACCAGGGGTGGCTAATGACTACTGGAACTGGTAGGGTGGAATGCTGGGGAATCAACTCTTGGTGTAGCCAGAGGCAACATAGCCAAAGCTAAATAATTCTATATTCGTCTCCCATACTCCTCCCTTTTGAGTTCTACAAGGGCAGCACTGAGACTGAGGAGGAAGAAGCTACCAGGAGGTTCTGCTTCCTGGACTGGTTGTAAGTAAGAATCAAGGCAGGTGAGGACAGATTGAGGGTGGTGGGGCAGTTCTCCCTTATGGAGCGTTGGACCCACTTTCACCAGAGGACAGACACTGATGTATAAACTGTACATACAAAACAGAATAAATTGGTACATTTCAGGGGGCCTTAGGGGGCAGAAAAATGATTTTGCCTTCCATTATCGGAACAGTTAGCAAAAAAGAAATATTTTTTTAAAAAAGCTTTTTATTTATTTATCATTGCCACTGCAAAGGAAAAGCTATAATTGCCCCTGGTGGAATTCCCATTCCTGCGTCCCTTGTAGGTGAATGGAAGCTTTAGGAGTATCCTAGCCAAACAGAGATATGTACTCTACTCTGTACACAGTAAACCCATCTTTTGTTTATGAATTAGCATTTCATTTTAAGGGTAAGGAAACTATGGACTTGGGATCCTTCAGTGTTCCCCTCCCTATACATTCATGGGCAGCCAGATTCCTTGGAAATTATTCAATTATAGGCAGAGATTTTGTTTGCTTCTGATGACTTGCAACCATTATTTTAATGGACGAAATTGTTCCCAACAGCTATGTCATATTTCCCCCATTATTATTTTTAATTTCACCAGACAACAAATCTAATTGCTGTTCTCCATCTGGGCTAATGGCAGTTGACATCATGTCAATTCTTGACTATACAGAACCTTTATTATTAATGTTTTGTCTCTTTCATAAGTACCAAATATGTTTAGTCCACATCATTTACTCATTTTTAAAGCTCTAACAGATGACTTACAGAATTCTATACACTTTTAAAAAAATTAACAGGAGTATAGTCTAAATGGGGGGGGGGGGAATTATATATTTTTTTCTTTTGAAGGGTCCAACTCTATTGAGCTGCCACTTAATATTTTATTTTATAGGATTTATAAAATACACATTGAAAACTCTTAACTGGTTTACGTAATGTTGCAGATAATATTCCTTTACTCATATTAACTAGAAATGTCTCTCCTCCTCCCCATCTGGTCTGGACGTATCATTGATCAACTGACTCTCAGAAGTATCATATGGCAACAACCCTCTTTCTTTTTTACTGGATTTTATATAATTTACGGAGCTATAAATGAAAACAACTAGTAAGGCATAATAACAGAAAAGAAACATCTTGTATTCCCCACCCTCCCACCTCCCTAACCCTCAGTGTACAGTTAAGATTCCAGGTTAGTTAAGAATTCTGATGCTGGTTGGTTTTGAGTCTGGGTGGAGTTTCGCTTGTGGAGATGAAGAAGACAACCACCAACCTGTCACAGCGATGCTGTTCGACATTCATAGATATTTGTAGTTACAGATAGGTAGCCGTGTTGGTCTGCCATAGTCAAAATAAAAAAATTCCTTCCAGTAGCACCTTAAAGACCAACTAAGTTAGTTAACTAACTTAGTTGGTCTTTAAGGTGCTACTGGAAGGAATTTTTTTATATAGATATTTGTGGATGTTACGATAGCCATATCTGTAGTTGAATGGATGATAATTGGTCTGTCCCATGGATGTTATGGCTTTAAAGTGCCTGGTCTGAGTGCCATGGGGTTTGTGTGTTACCTTTTCAGCCACAGCCAGTTTCCAGATGTTTTTAATACCTCAATCCTTTTTCTCTGAACAAAAAAAACCCCAATTACTAATTGTTCAAGCTTCCAATAGTGATCAAAGTAAGTGGGAAGAGTGAGCCATTCCTTCTATATAACTCTGTGTTTGCTAATAGTGGGGGGAAGGTGGGTTAAAACCACTGAATATAATACTTCCATTTATAATCTGTTCTCGGGGTCAATTCTATGTTACCCTTGGAGGGAATCCTTTAAGGCCTCTTTATAGCAACTGTATGTAGAAACCTCCATAGCCATCCCTCTTCTACCGTCAGTGCTCCATTGGTGCTTGGCAGGCAGGCAGCAGATTAAGGGATGCCCTGATTCTATATTCCTGCATTGCAGGGGGCTGGACTCGATGACCCTCAGGGACCCTTCCCATTTTATGGATGCAGGTGGTGGTGTGGTCTAAACCACTGAGCCTCTTGGGCTTGCTGATTGGTAGGTCAGCGGTTCGAATCCCCATGACGGAGTGAGCTCCTGTTGCTCTGTCCCAGCTTCTGCCAACCTAGCAGTTCAAGAGTATACCAGTGCAAGTAGATAAATAGGTACCTCTGTGGTGGGAAGGTAAACAGCGTTTCCATGTGCTCTGGCTTCAGTCATGGTGTCCCGTTGCGCCAGAAGCAGTTTAGTTATGCTGGCCACATGACCTGGAAAGCTGTCTGTGGACAAATGCCGGAAAGCGAGATGAGCGCCACAACCCCATAGTCGCTTTTGACTGGACTTAACTGTCCAGGGATCCCTTACCTTTTACCTTTTTTACCCTTTCAACTCTACAACTCTATGATTCTATACTTCGTATATGAATTCGTATATACAATTAAAGGTAAAGGTAAAGGGACCCCTGACCATTAGGTCCAGTCGTGGACGACTCTGGGGTTGCGGCGCTCATCTCGCTTTATTGGCCAAGGGAGCCGGCGTACAGCTTCCGGGTCATGTGGCCAGCATGACTAAGCTGCTTCTGGCGAACCAGAGCAGCACATGGAAACGCCGTTTACCTTCCCGCTGGAGCGGTACCTATTTATCTACTTGCACTTTGACATGCTTTTGAACCGCTAGGTTGGCAGGAGCAGGAACCGAGCAACGGGAGCTCATCCCATAGCGGGGATGTGAACCGCGACCTTCTGATTGGGAAGCCCTAGGCTCTGTGGTTTAACCCACAGTGGCACCCAAGTCCCTATATTCCCTATTTATAAATAATCCACACCAGAGATTCCTAAATTTCTTTTCACACGAATTGTTACTGGATGCCGTTTATTTAGTTCCCTTTGATCATTTTCTTTGTTTCGTAGCATGGTTGTTAATTAAATCAAACTTAACCATTCCCAAGTCTTTCTAATGATAGGTTGTTTAGTTGGTTTATATGTATCCCCACCACCACCCCCACCCCCGCCCAGGTTCTGGCATATATTAACCAAGCAGCAGTTAAAATATCTGGATCTTGTAATCTTACAAGTATCTGTGGCTCAGCATTTGCAGTAATTTATTGAAGGATCCAATTTGTCTTGCACATTGAAGGAGCCAATTTGTCTTGCACGTTGCTTACCAACAGGTCTCTCTATACAGGCAACATTATTGTCACTGCTCTTAGCGCCCTCTGGTGGAAGAATGTGTGAATTGATAAAATGGCTATTGTTTCTGTTAAATGAAAACTTGCAAATAAGGGTTAAATCCATGAACTTACTAACAGAACCTTTCTGCACACTGCATCTCTTGTCTTTTAGATTAGTGGTAACTGACTGATTTGTTCTTCTTCTTTTAAGTTCAGTGGTTTCTGCTAGGGATGGACCAACCCATCACATCCAGTTTCTCTCTGTTTCTCTTTCTCCCTATCTTATATGCAGTTTGTCACATTTCAGAATAAGTTTGCATTTTTTTAAAAGTCCTCATAAAAATTTGTCAGCAATTTAGTGCACATTTCTCCTAATATAAACACATTTCTGCAAGCAGATGGCTGTAATAGAATTCATTTCTATGAATGCAATTTTCACTAGCATATGCAAACTCTCCCAATATTAGCATATTTGTACACATTTAGGGGGGGGTTGGAGAACTGCATCACAAAATTTGGAGAAGTATCAGTTTTGAAGGATAGCTAAAAACTGCTCAAGGCCAGCTTAATCTCCCTGAGGCCCGGGATCTCCAAGATGTTATTATTTGCAGACTGTAAGGTCCTCTGTAGGGCATACCAGGAGAGGCGGTCCCGTAGGTACGAGGGTCCTAGGCTGTATAGGGCTTTAAAGGTTAAAACCAGCACTATGAACCTGATCCTGTACTCCACCGGGAGCCACCAGTGCAGCTGGTGTAGCACTGGATTAATGTGATCCTGCAGCGAGGACCCCGTAAGGAGTCTCGCCGCAGCATTCTGCACCCACTGGAGTTTCTGGGTCAGCTTCAAGTAAGCCCCACATAGAGTGAATTACAATAATTATAAATTATATTTGTGTTGTTAAGTTGTGGGTGAACATATCAGACGATACAGTGATTCTTCAAACAGCTCTTATTTATTCACAGGCCAGGACAAAACTGAACTGAAGGGCTCAGTCAGCCTGCTTATATAGAGCTCCAGTACCACGTTACTGTAACAACTTTCTAAAACTATCCAATCACTGAACGTCACTTTTGATCCTTCATTTGCATAACTATCTACAGTATCCCCCTGCTGGCCCAGGGTGAGAACTTCAGTACATAACAAGTGTATTATATATTACAATAATTATAAAAAAATAAGATTAGACAAATTTATGGAGAAGGTTATCAGTGTCTACTAGCCATAATGTCTATGCTCTTCCTCCACAGATGGAGGCAGCAATGCTTCTGGATACCAGTTGATGGAAACCACAGAGGAGATCACTCTTGTGCTCATGTTCTGATTGCTAGCTTCCCACGGGCATCTAGTTCACCACTGTGAGAACAGGATGCTGGATTAGCCAGGCCCTTTTCCAGATCTAGCAGGCTCTTCCTATGTTCTTAAGGTCAAGGACCACATCTGCAAGAGCCAGTGTGGTGTAGTGGTTAAGAGCGGTAGTCACGTAATCTGGGTAACCGGGTTCGCGTCTCCGCTCCTCCACATGCAGCTGCTGGGTGACCTTGGGCCAGTCACACTTCTGTGAAGTCTCTCAGCCCCACTCACCTCACAGAGTGTTTGTTGTGGGGGAGGAAGGGAAAGGAGATTGTTAGCCGCTTTGAGACTCCTGAAGGGGAGTGAAAGGCGGGATATCAAATCCAAACTCTTCTTCTTCTTCTTCTGCAAACCAAACTGTGAACTGAACTGCAACATACAGTGGTGCCCCGCAAGACGGAAAACCCGCTAGACTAAAGGGTTTTCCGTTTTTGAGCTGCTTCGCAAGACGAATTTCCCTATGGGCTTGCTTTGCAAGACGAAAACGTCTTGCGAGTGTTCCGATTTTTTTCCGCTCCCCCCCCTTTTTCTAAGCCGCTAAGCCTTTAATAGCCGCTAATCTGCTAAACCGCTAATAGCGCTAATCCGCTAATAGGGTTGCTTCGCAAGATGAAAAAACCGCTAGACGAAGAGACTCGCGGAACGGATTATTTGGAGGGGCAAACTGGAACAGAACTAATTCTTTTTTTAAAAAAAAAAAAATGAATTTTCCAAGCAGTGGGAACTCCCACCTGAGGGAACAAAATCTGGTTCCATCAGTGCTGGATTTTCAACGAGCCTTGAAAACCCCTTTATTTCTTGCTGGTTTTAGTCAAAATGCTAAGCTGAGTTTCAGAGTCTGAATGGTGCGTATTGATGCTGTTTTTAACTTGTTCTCTCATAAATTCTTCAAACTACTTTTATATGAGTATGTGGCTTGCTGTTGAAATGTCTTAAAATGCTGTTTGCAATGGCTGCATTTCCTTGGAATAGGGTATGAATGGTTTGGAGAAAGTGGATAGAAAAACTCTCTGCATCATAAATAGTAATAATGCATGAAGTGAATCTGAATGGTGGAATATTTAAGACTGAGGGAAGGAAGTGCTTCTTCACACAACACATATTTAAAACTGTAGTGTTAACTACTAGAAGATGTAGTGATGGCCACTAACACAGATGATTTAAAATACAGATGATTCAAAACCATGCAGCATAAAGTTATTGATGGATACTGTCAGTTGCTTAAATCACAAGTGGACAAAATGCTTTTGCACTCAGTTTCTGCTCCCAAACTTCCCACACCTGCTTGGTCACTTTGAGAACAGGACGAAGGACTAAGTACCTTTGGTCAGATCGAGTTGTAAAGTGGAATATTGTTCTGCAAAAATGTGTATGAGGCAAAACTCATTGTTGTCTCACCACCAATTCCTGGGCTCTGAGCCTTCGTCCTTTGGTGATTCCCCTGCTGGTTTGTCCCACCAATCCTCTGCATCCAACCAGTTCATGACGGTCTGCCTCCCTGCAAAGCAAAATCCTGCTCCAGGCCTTTGCATTCAAACTGTGACTAACTTTCAAATAAATGTGCTTAAGACGGTGGTATGTCACCAGTTTTGCTGGAATCCATGACGCACAATACCCCACTCATTTGCAAGCAGCCTGACTTATTTCTGAGTAAATGCAGTTTTTAAAAGACATCCAAATATAAATCCAAGACACACAATAACCCCCACCTCCAGCCATTGCAAGCAGGTGGGCATACTTCAGAGTAAATGCACAGCTTTTTAAAATCAACAACAACATATAAATACCTGTATCTCTCAGTGTGGTGAAAAGGAACTCTGTGTTGTTTCCAGTGGTAGCTGCAGTGAACACAAAATGAATGTCAGCCCAGCAAAAGAGCACCAATCAGAAGAGCCAGAAGAAGATGGCGAGCCAATCAGGTGAGCCGGAAGTCCCTTGAAGACGCTGTAGGTTGGTCTTTCGGCTCCAGTGGCTCCTCCCCTCTGGATTCAGTGCTGCTACCAAGGTCAGAGAGGACAGCAGCTGGAGCAGGAGTCTCTCTCAGGGCAGGCTGCAGATGTTGGCACTGGTGCCATTTTGGTGGCAGCTGAGGTGGCTGTTTCACCATCAGTCTGCTTAGTTGGCAGTGGCTCCGCAGGCAATTGCCTCAGGGTGCATCAGCAAAGCATCAGCCTTGTTTAGGAGAAATTCAAACCAAAATACTGGTGAATTTTCATGAGGAATTTTTAAAGAAATTACAAACTGGTGTGGAAATGTGGACAGGGCATATAAATATTGCAAATAAATGCATAGATACAGCGACCTAGATGAACTTTGTTTCCCGAGAAGCTCTGAAACTCCAAAATGCAATTGCCACTTTCAAACCAGAAGCAACAGTTCATCTTTTGAGGCCTCTCTGTGTGAAGAACCACATATTTACGAGGTGATATGACTTCATAAATGTATTGGTTTTGGCTTCAATTTGAGCAGTTGGTTTAGGAAGTATTCCCTTGAGTATACTCCCAGGCAAGATGGAAACAAGATTACAGCTCTGATTGCCAGTCAGGCACACAGAAGTCTGTTTATAGATGGTCATAAACAGCATGGAAGGGTGGAGCATGGAATGCAAGTCACTGGAACTGCAATTTTACCCCAATAATTTACGATAATAGAATCCATGCCTGCTGCCACCAAATGAGTTAGACCATTCACCCAGATGTTGATTATCATGTGTGTGTGGGGGGGGGGGATCATTCAAAAAGTGCCTCAATGCAACTAAGAATCAATTCTCCAATTATTCTCCCTGATCACCAGCTATAATGTGTGGGGATGATTAGGGAGTCATTATATATTATTTAAGGATATCCTTCCTAACTTGCGCTAGCAAGTTCCATATTCCAGCAGAGTTCCAAACATCCCCCTTTTTAAATTACACTGCGATCAGCTTGTTGCTGACTCATCTAAGTCTTACTATTAAAGATTCCTTCCTGGTAAAATCCCTTCTAATCCCTTTTAAAAATAATAAATACAAGAATCTGATTAAAGTTAATATAAAAGTAGTTTACTCAGATTCAGATTCATTCAGGTACACAGACACAGGGCTGTCTTAAGCATATCTGGCACTGTGGTGCAAAGATCCCTCCGGTGGCCCCTCCCCCATTTCCCAGAGTTGTTGACCTTTTTCCAAGCCTCTGCAGGGATCGCTCTCCTCCGTGGAGGCTTGGGAGGCAAGGTGCACACCTGCCAGCCATATGGCTGAAGGGGCACAGCTGGCGGGCATGCAGGGAAAGGGAGGCCACCTGCAAAGCCGCGCAGCTCCCCCACTCGCTGGGGTGCCCCTGAGACGCCAGCGCCCTGGCACAATGCGCCATTAAGCCCAATAGGAAAAACGGCTCTGTACAGACATATCCCTGAAGGCAGGCTTCGGTTACATAACAACTAGAACTATTCCATAAAGAAGTTAGTCCCAAGTGACTGCGACTAAGCAGTCACTTCTCCAAATACACAGCAACATACAAAATGGAGAACACACACAGATCAGAACACGGAGGCTGTGTGCTCCTCCATGCTAGTACAACAGACCACACCCTCTTCAAGTCACATGTAGTGGAAGTCTGTCCCAGCTCAGGAGGAAACAGGAAGCCTTCTCCTGAGTGGTACAAACCATCCCCTAACATGTCCACTGTAGGAATGTTGTACAGTGGTACCTCTAGTTACATACTTAATTCATTCCGGAGGTCCGTTCTTAACCTGAAACTGTTCTTAACCTGAAGCACCACTTTAGCTAATGGGGCCTCCTGCTGCTGCTGTGCCACCGGAGCACAATTTCTGTTCTCATCCTGAAGCAAAGTTCTTAACCCGAGGTACTATTTCTGGGTTAGCGGAGTCTGTAACCTGAAGCGTATGTAACCTGAAGTGTATGTAACCCAAGGTACTACTGTACTTGACTACAGTTTTACATCCCACATAATGGAGGTGTCTGGGCTTGACCCAGGAGGTTGCAACAAAGGCCGAACAGCCCAATGACATCCCAGTTGTCACAGCAGCAGAGTCACAGACAATGTTAGCCAAAGAAATGGTCAGACTAAGGCTCCATCTGAACTGTATCTTTTAAACAAGCATCATACCACATTAAATGGTTGTTCTCTCCTCTCCCCCAAATACTGGGAGCTGTAGTTTTTCATGGTACAAAGTTGTCAGAATCATTTGGATTGAAGCTATGATTCTTTAAAGTGGTATGATGCTGCTTTAAATGTATAGTGTAGACGGCAGACTAAGAAGATAGGGAGGTGTGGCTTTGTTGCCATGGTAATCCACTGCTTCTCCTGCCAGGAAGCATGGGAGGGTGAGCAAAGACTGCCGCCTATCAATTATGTGATAATTGAGAAGAGGATCAGCCCCATGATCAGAGAGGATCAGCTCCAGAATTCTCTGGAAAAGCAGAAACAACGACAATCCTATATACACTTCCCTGTGAATAGACCCCATTGAATTTAGTGGTTATTCCTGAATAGCCATGGACATGATTCACTGCCTCCTCTCATATGAATGAGGCTGGAAGGGAGAATTGGGCTCATGAGTGGTATACATGTGGTGTGTACATATGCCAAAACACTCCTTGATTAACCAAAGGATGCAGACCCTTTTTAATGGTGGCTGCCTCTGGTACCTGCATTACACAAAGCCCCTACACCAAAGCCTCTTCACTGGGCTTCCTTTACGGAGTACTGCATGCAACATGCAGTTGTTGAAAGAGGAAGAACAATGGCATGGATGGGGCTAAAAGTAAGATCCTGCTCCATTGTCTACACAACCACACCATACATGTCAGTAATGTGTGCAGGGGGCCTAAGAGCTCTGTGGCAGCATTATCTGCCTTGCATGCAGAAGGTCCCAAGTCCAATACCCAACATCTCCAGGTAGGTCTGCAAACTAGATGGACCAATGGCCTGACTCTGTATACAGCAGCTTCCTTGGATCTGGGAATAAGGAATTATTATAATAATCTGTTTAAATCTGTGGTGCAGATGCACCTCTCAACATAGATAGCCAGCACATTCCATGCCTTTATTGATGTTCCCATATTATGCCTTTTCAGCCTTGAGCTGTGGTTTGCGAATTACAGGGATGGTTCCTTATTTTTGGAACTATGGATCTCTGGTTTTGGCTCAGTTCTTCTAACAATAAAACCTTTTTAATGCATACTGACAGATGTTCTGCACCCTTGGCTAGGATTTAGAAAAAAAACCCATAGCATTTGCAGGGAGCACTAATGTGCTTTCTTTTTGGAAATGGCAAAGAAGTCAGATATGTGCAAACAGCTCTTCCTTCCATGAGTCTCCATGAGTTCAATGTGTCTTACTCCCAGGGAAGTGTATCTCAGAATGCAACCTTAATGAGGAGACCATTAACAGGAAATGGTGGGTGTGAGCATAAAGAGCTTTTGAAGAAACAGTGTAGTGCAATGATTAGACTAGAATTGGGGTAGAGCCAGGTTCAAACTGACACTCAGCTGTGAGGCTCATGGGGTAACCTTGGGCTAGTCATTCCTTCTCAGCCTAACCTACCTTTACAGGGTTGTTGTGAGGACAAAATGGAGCAGCAGAGCAAAGCACACTTCCCTGAGTTCTTTGGAGGAAAGGCAGGATATGAACGAAATACATTAACAGCACAGTCCTATTTATTTATTTTTTATCAGATTTATTTCCTACCCTTTCTCATATTTCGCCAGTGTAGGATGGGGGAGGGAATGATCTGGCCAGATCCAGTTCCCCACTCCTAGTTTATGGGATAAGCAACATTGGCCAAGTGTAAAACTCTAGCAGGTTTGAGAGAAGGAAAGGCTAGAACTTTTCTCCACGTCTTGGCAGTTTTCTTAATGGAATGATTCCCCCCTTACCCCCCCCAAATAATTTGACCTTACCTATGTTCTGAAGCAGAATAGCCAGGACACAGGTTTAGTACTTTGCCAAAAGTTAGGCCCCCAAGGTGTTACTGTGGCCTTACCGTGAGGTGCATGAGGTGGCCAACTCAGATGATAGATATCTAGTCAACCACAATGAAGGGCAGCAGCATGGTAGACAACAAAGCAACTACTTATGTGCACTTCTGAAAGCCTGGACCACTCCCACTCCCAACGTGATTGGCTGTCTGCACTTCCAAACTGTGAATCACGACTCAGAGTTCAAGGGCCAATAGCAGAGGCCAAAATCCTGAAATGTTCTGTGATTAGACAACATGTATCTACTCAGAACACAGGAGCTCAGAATCCTTAGTCCAGACTCAAGCTCAGGCAAACACAGACCACTGAATAAATAACATAACTGGTACAAAACACAAGCCCCAGTGAAATGAACAGGAGCTGTTCAGTGAACTAGGGGATAATCATTGGCATTTACTGCCTCAGATAACAAAAGGCCTTGAGTCAGCCCTGCGCCTGCCCCACCATTTTTAAGAGCACATCAACCACTTCATCTGCTGCTTTCGAGACCTTGGCCATTGTCTTTCTATCACTGAAAACAGTACCTATTGTTGTGCTCAGGACTAGCCCTACCATTAGGTGGACTGAGGCAATCACCTCAGGTGGCTGATACTGGGGTTGTGGTGGGAGCCGTTCAGTCATTCTTTCTGAAATCACAGGCCATTCCTCTCTGTTGCAGAGCTATGTGTATCACAGGCCTGTTGTGCACCCTCAAAACTAGTCTTCTGCTCTCAGATATGCTGAGTGGTTGTGGTGTTGAAGTCAGATTCAGCTAGAAGGACTCATCCACACTTCTGCTGGTCCGGTGCCTAAAAAGCATGGGTCCTGTTAATTTATTTCATGGACCCTTTCTCTGGCTGCCCTCACACAGCATATAATAAGCCAGTTAAATCTGGACATGTTACCACAAGAGGGAGCCAGATGTCCTTTGATGGAGAACGTGGGCAGAGTGTGTGTTTCACATAATAATCAAAGGGGTACCTTCAGATGTGGGATTAAAACTGCAAACAGATTGGTTTTTTGTTTGTTTGTTTTTAAGTAAACTTGTCTATGGAAAGGGAAACCTCCCATTCCCATTCCCTTCAGGAAGCACCCTTTTTCTGAGGCCAGGGCAAGGAGGTTAGCGAAAAGGACAAGGGTTCAATGATAAGCATTTTGTCATTCTCACACATTCTGTATCCCCAACATGACACAACACACAGCATACTTTGGGAGCAGGAAGGTTGAACAAATGTCACATTTAGGCAACCCAAATTCTATGCCAACAAAGCTGGGCTTGGTAGCCTGCGTAAATGATGCAAATTCAAATTTGCATATATCGCCTTACTTAGTGTATTGTATTCTTCAGCTGTTAGTGATGGGGAATCTCAGATTTCCACTGGAAGCTGCTGTCAAGTCTTGATTTCAGCTAGCAGATTGAGGTGAGCTAGGAGCAAGGCAAGGCAAATAACCATTAGGGTAATACGGCTAATGCCTTCAGCCAAGTGTAGCCAAGGTAGTGCCCTCCAGATATTGCTAGACTACAACTCCCATCATCGTAAGAACATAAGCATTGCCTGCTGGATCATGTCAGTGGTCCTCCTAGTCCAGCATCCTCTTCCCCAGATGCCTATGGGAAGCCTGAAGGCAGGAACTGGGTTCAATAGCTCTCTCCTCTCCTGTGATTTCCAGCAACTGGTATTCAGAAACATTATTCCCTCTTAGTGTGAAAGTAGAACATACTCATCAGGGTTAGTAGACTTTGGTATCTTTATCCTCCACAAATTTGTCTAATTCTCTTTTGAAGCTGCTCAAGTTGGTGGCCTGTTAGAATGAGTTTAACCACGAGTGGTGTGTGAATTGTTGGCCAAGTTCTCGTGGGATTGATGTGAATTGTATTCCAATCATTTCTGGAGGTTAGCTACCCCACTTTATGTCCTCAGATCCCTAGCTCTGTGAAGCTCACTAGTGACTTTGGGCCAGCTACTCTCTCTTAGCCTTATCTCCCTCACAAGGGAGAAGATGGGGGAAGTGGGGGAAAGCAAATTCATGTATTTATGCCATCTTGAGTCTCTTGGGGGAATTTTTTCATGTCTTTGCCGCAACCAATGCTAGGTTGTAGAAGTGCCTATGTTTCTAGATTTTCTCTTTCATTTGAATACATTTGCATTAAACTTGTTTGATAACTTTGTGTTCTTCTTTAGTAATATGTAGCTAGTGTATACTGCTTAGGCCCTTAAACCAGCCCTGGCCAGGAGCTATGGGAAAAGCCAATACTCAGGACCAGAGAGAAAGTAAAAAACAGAACAAATCAGGAAGCAGGGCTGAAGTGCAACCAAGGATGCAAAGGTAAAAGAAGACTTTGCTGCTCAAACAACACTCAGTTGGAATTGGAAGCTCTTTTACACTCCTTCCTGCTGACCAGGAGGATGCAATGGTCTGCCAGGGTAAAACCATTCAAGGGCTGGAAGGTACCGTATTTCATTGTTAAGTTGCCACCTGCAGTTCAATGGCTCACCATATGGAGCAGCTGCCAACAGATCCCTGTGTTTCCTGATTGCTGCCTTTGCTTCTTACCTTTCCCGCCCCGACCTGGCCACAGTGATCCATGTGACGGTCATCTCCAGGCTTGACTACTGTAATTCGCTCTACGCGGGGCTGCCCTTGAAGCTGTCCCAGAAACTCCAGCGGGTACAGAATGCTGCAGCGAGGCTCCTCACGGGGTCTCTGCCATGGGAGCATATTCACCCAGTGCTTTTCAAGCTGCACTGGCTCCCAGTGGAGTACAGGGTCAGATTTAAGGTGTTGCTTTTGACCTTTAAAGCCCTTCACGGCCTAGGACCCTCGTATCTACGGGACCGCCTCTCCCCCTATACCCCACGGAGAGCCTCAAGGTCCATAAATAGCAACACCCTAGTGGTCCCGGGCCCTAAGGAAGTTAGATTGGCTTCAACCAGAGCCAGGGCCTTTTCAACTGGTGGAACGCTCTGCCTCATGAGACCAGGCCCCTGCAGGATCTGATTTCTTTCCGCAGGGCCTGTAAGGCTAGTTGTTCCGCCTGGCCTTTGGCTTGGAGCCAATTTGATTCCCTCCCTCTCTTTCTTTTTTCTTTTCCTTCTCCTCCTGCGATGAGGCTACATTTTAATATTTTAATGTTTTAATATTTTAATGCTGTATTTTAATTTTGTTTTTAAGTTGTAATCATTCAACTTGTTTTTATTATTGCTTGTAAGCCGCTATGAGCCCGGCGTTGGCTGGGGAGGGCGGGGTATTAATAATAATAATAATAATAATAATAATAATAATAATTGTTATTTCTCATGCATCTTATGCACAAGGGATGGCTTAGGCCAGGGGTCATCAAACTTTTACAGCAGGGGGCCGGTCCACTGTCCCTCAGTCCTTGTGGGGAGCCAGACTATATTTTGGAAAAAAATAATGAATGAATTCCTATGCCCCACAAATAACCCAGAGATGCATTTTAAATAAAAGCACACATTCTACTCATGTAAAAACACCAGGCAGGCCCCACAAATAACCCAGAGATGCATTTTAAGTAAAAGGACACATTCTACTCATGTAAAAACATGCTGATTCCTGGACGGTCCGCGAGCCAGATTTAGAAAGTGATTGGGCTGGATCCAGCCCCCAGGCCTTAGTTTGCCTCCTCATGGCTTAGGCCTTAGGGCTTATCCATGCTTACCTTTTGCACTTTCAAGGCACAGGTCTGTGCTTTCCCAGTCCATGTCTGAGCCCTTGCCCCACCACTTTCCTTAGGAAAGCTCTGAGTAACATTCAGTTAATGGAGAAATAACTTCTCCCAGGAAGCAAAGACTTCTTCGCTGCTCTTATCCAAAACTAGCCAAGCCTCCCAGCAGCTGTTCTTGCTGCATTTGCAGTTTGCACATCTGATTCAACTCCCAGAAGGCAAGATACACTATTGATTAAAGATTAAAACATGGTCTGGGGTTCTACTGGGCAAAAGATGCAGGGGGAAAGTAAAATGGCACAGTGCTGAAATGGTTTCAGAATTTCTCATTTTGGAGTGCATTATTTGACTTTCTGAAACTTGCAGCATTTCTTGGAGTGCTACATTAAAAGTATTCTCTTGGAAGTCTTCCTTTGTAACCTAAGAAAGCTGCCTGGATCAGGCCAGTGGCCCAAGTTCAGCATCCCATTCTCACAGATGCCTGTGCAAAAACTGCAAGCAGAATCTGACCACAGCAGCCCTCGTGATTCTCAGGAACTGATATGCAGAAATATGCCGCCTCTGAACCTGGAGGTAGTATGTATCCATCACTTGACACATCACTCATTTCACATGGCATCCACCTGGCTCCCCCCCCCCCCCCAGAATGTGGGAGCCATAGTTTGGGTCATTGGGTTTGGTGCTTTTGTAACTGGATTTATAATGGGTTTTAGTCAAATACAATAAATGATTGATTGATTGACTGATGAAAAAGTGATTTTTTTCCTGAGATGCTAACTTTCTCTCTGCATGTCATTCCTTGAACAGCTTCCTGTGCAAAGATAAGGCTTGCTTTCATTGCTCTGTTCATTTGTGTATTGGACTTGTGTTGTGTGGAGGGAAATGTAACCACTGGGCCGGAAAATGTCCCCCTCCTGCCCCTTTGGGTTTCGGGTGTGGCCTTCACAGATATTGGCACAACTTGTGTGTGTGTGTGTTTTGGCTGCTGAGCTGTGCTCACCATTGTGAGGGCTGAGGGAGTGATGGTGATGCCTCCCCAGCTGCTGCCATTGTCCGTGGGTTGATTGTGATGTAACAAAAACATTTGGTTGCTGAGCGGGTATAAATGTGGGCCAAGGCGCAAGTCTCAGCAGTTGCCCTCCCCAGAGAGAAATGGGCAGCTCGGTGGCACTCAGCCCAGGTGATCTGTCCCGTGGCAGCAAGCTGGCAAGTGGAAGGAGACAATTGCCCGGTGCGGGATGCTGTGGCCCTGGTGGCTTCCTACCCCGTGGTGGCAAGCTGGCAAGCGGAAGGAGGCAATTGCCCGGTGCTGGGATGCTGTGGAGCAAGGAGAAGGCAAGTAGAAAGATTACTTGATGGTGGGATCGCTACTTGAAGGTGACTGACACTCAGCTCTGAAGCTGGTTGATGTCTGGCAATGGACCTGATGAGGTTGCAGCTGGTGGATGGTTGTCGGAAGAATTTGCATTCAGGCTAGTGGATGTTGCGAGGCTACGCTGGCTGAGATGGGTGCAAACTGGTTTGGAAGCCTTGTTTGTTAACAGGCAGCCAAACAGAGGAGGAATCTGGGGGGACGCTGTCGGGTGTTGGCCATCCCACTCACCTGTTTGCCTTTGCCTTACAGGGATCTCTGGAGCCGGTGAGGTTTTCCCCAAGTCCAGTCTTAAAAGTCATCAAGAGAACCGCAGGACATCCCTATTTACATCGGAGAAGTTAACGTGAAATACTGGCAGTGAGGAATGGACAAGGCCGTGGCCATACTTGAAAGAAGGAGCTTTGAAGGGAGACTGCAGGCGGACATCTGCTGCATTGCAAGTGATGGGGCAGTGGGGAGAGAGAAGAAAATGAGGGAGGGAACATTAGGCCACATTAGGTGCACCACTGAACTGCTATGAAGTCACTTTAAACAGGCATGGCTTCCCCTCAGGGATTCTGGGAACTGTAGGTGGTTAAGGGGACGGAGACTTGCTACAGTGGTTAAGTATTAGGATTAGGATTAGGATTAGGATTAGGGGTGGGGGTGGGGGTGGGGGTGTAGCTCTAGTTAAGGGTTAGAGTTAGGGTTAGCATCAGGGGCAGGGGTAGGGTTGGGGTTCCCTTGGCAGGGAACTCTGGGAATTGTAGCTCTAGTTAGGGGGCAGGGTTAGGGTTAGGGTTCCCTTTTTGCCAGGGAACTCTGGGAATTGTAGCTCTAGTTAGGGGGCAGGGTTAGGGTTCCCTTCTTGCCAGGGAACTCTGGGAATTGTAGCTCTAGTTAGGGGGCAGGGTTAGGGTTAGGGTTCCCTTTTTGCCAGGGAACTCTGGGAATTGTAGCACTAGTTAAGGCTTAAGCATTAGCGTTAGAGTTAGGGTTATCGTCAGGGGTGGGGGTGGGGGTAGGGGTAGAGGTAGGGTTCCCTTCTTAGCAGGGAACGGGGTCCCCTAACAACTCTTGGCACCCTTTTCCAACTATAGCTCCCAGAGTCTTTGGGGGTGTTTAAGCCATGAGTGTTTAAAGCGGCTTCATAGCGCGTTAAATGGTGTGGGTGTGGCCATGGCCCCCCTCACCCCACTGCCTCTTATTAATGAAGAATCGAAAGGATTTCCCAATTCAGATCTCTCGGAAACAGGATACAGAAATGGAATGGACAAGGCTGTGGCCAAACTTGAGAGAAGGAGCCTTGAAGGGAGACTGCAGGCGGACACCTGCTGCATTGCAAGTGATGGGGCAGTGGGGAGAGAGAAGAAAATGAGGGAGGGAACATTAGGCCACATTAGGTGCACCACTGAACTGCTATGAAGTCACTTTAAACAGGCATGGCTTCCCCTCAGGGATTCTGGGAACTGTAGGTGGTTAAGGGGACGGAGACTTGTTACGGTGGTTAAGTATTAGGATTAGGATTAGGGTGGGGTGGGGGTGGGGGTAGGGTTCCCTTCATGCCAGGGAACTCTGGGAATTGTAGCTGTAGTTAGGGGGCAGGGTTAGGGTTCCCTTTTTGCCAGGGAACTCTGGGAATTGTAGCTGTAGTTAGGGGGCAGGGTTAGGGTTCCCTTCTTGCCAGGGAACTCTGGGAATTGTAGCTCTAGTTAAGGCTTAAGGGTTAGCGTTAGGGTTAGCGTCGGGTAGGGGTGGGGGTGGGGGTAGGGGTAGGGGTAGAGGTAGGGTTCCCTTCTTGGCAGGGAACGGGGCCCCCTAACAACTCTTGGCACCCTTTTCCAACTATAGCTCCCAGAGTCTTTGGGGGTGTTTAAGCCATGAGTGTTTAAAGCGGCTTCATAGCGCATTAAATGGTGTGGATGTGGCCATGGCCTCCCTCACCCCACTGCCTCTTATTAATGAAGAATCGAAAGGATTTCCCAATTCAAATCTCTCGCAAACAGGAAACAGAAAGAAGAAAGACTTTGTATCTCAAGCCATTTTGGAAGGTCTTAACTTGAAATGCCAATAAACGTATTTTTATTGTATCGTGTTGTATAGTGTTGTGATTAACATGGGAGGAGGGTGGTAAAATGCGTTTGTCTTTCTGCATGCGTTTATAGTAGGCATTTTGCACTCACCTGAACCCTTGCAGGGAAAGGGACAGGGCACAATGGGAAAGGGTAGGGCAACCGGGCTGCTTAAACCACACCCCTTTTCCAAGGGAAGCACCATGGGGGTGGGCCGTCCGAGAGAGAACAACAGAACACAGAACAAAGAAGACGGAAGTGGCGCACAGTTCCTTCTGTTCCCTCTCTTCCAAAGAATGGAACGTCAACACACAGAGTATGTGATCCAGTAGTCACACACACTCTGCAGCACGGGAGAGAATGAAACTCTGGACATCCAGCCCCCGCTTCTCTGCTTCTCTCGAACTCTTTGACTGTAACCCTGTCCAATCTTTTTTCAAAGAGGACACCTGCAAATTTAGAGGAGTGGGAAGGAGGAGCTGAAGTGTTGCAGGTGGAAAGGGACAACCAGAGGCCTACAAAAAAGAATTACAAGGAAAACAAGATTTGGACATTGAGAATTTGGACTGAAATTAAGAATGAAGAATGGAGTGATCTCTTCATGGGGAGATCGGAAGAAATATGGATTACAAATCTGACCAAGATAAAAGTTGGAGCCTTTGGGACATTTGGACTCAAAAGAAGCAAGAAACATGATTTGGGCTCCGCTTTTGAAAATGGAGGACTGGTTGGAAGTAACATGGAGTTTGCTGGGATAGAGCTCCTCCGAGACTTGATGACCAATATAAAGGGCTATCAACAAAACCGGCAGAGAGGGATTGAGAGAGATTTGAAGGCCTCGGAAGTGAGGAATCCAGGCTAAGAACTGATATTATGGACATATTTTGGGGATTGAAACCGGGAAGGGGGGAGGGAGAGTTTTTGAATCCAAAGGGTGTACAATTTTATGTTGTTCTCTTATTTCTAAGTATGTTTAGTAATTACTATAAAAGTGGGAAATCTGTGGAAGGGAACTTGGGTCGACTTTAGGAAAAGACGTAAAAGATTAGTATTACGAATTAATTGAGGTTTAAGCTAAATCTGGTTAATAAGAACTTGCTGAGTTAACTATTGGAATTGGGATGTATGAGGGGGAGGTGCGGGGAAGTCAGGGAAAGTGGTTAAGAAAGTAAGATTCTGAAATTATGCATGTTTGTGTCTGTGTCTTTGTGTCTGTGTTGTGTTTTGTATAAAATTTGAAAACCCAATAAATATTTTTTTAAAAAAACTTTTTTCAAAGAGGGCCAGATTTGATGAAGTGAAGGGCCGTGAGGGCCGCCAAAACAGCTCCTTTTTTAGGGTTTTACCCCAGGAAATAAACTGCCACAGGGGCCAGATTAAACTGACTGGTGGGCTGGATTAGGCCCCCAAAATGGACCTTGGACATGCCTGATAAGCGCACAAACAAGATGTAGCGTGTGCACCATTTCATGTTTTACTGGAAAACTTAAGGTCACTGTTAGCTGGTAGGCTTGGCCTTGGGGGGAAATCCCCCCTTGAATCTGACTTAGGATTTCAGCACTGCCACTACAGAGTAACAGTGTCATCATAATTTCACCATGGCAACCAGCTGCTTCATTTCTACTTACTTGAAAGGCAGGTCATTGAGTATTTATTTTATTTATTTATTTATTTTTGTATCAAATATTTATTAAGTTTTCCATAACTGAACACGTGGGCACTTTCTTTCCCTAGGAATTACATCCCTAGCATTGCATCCTCCCCCCAGCCCCTCCCCAAAGCTTGCTGCACCCCAAGGCGTTTTGCACTCACCTGAACCCTTGCAGGGAAAGGAGCAGGGGGCAATGGGAAGGGGCGTGGTGACCAGGCTGTTTAAGCCACACCCCTTTTCCAACAGAAGCGGCAAGGGGGGGTCAGTATCCAGCACCCCCTTCTCTGCTTCTCTTGAATTCTTTGACTTTATGGGGACAAGCACAATTACTGGAAAGAGATTGTTGGTAAGACATGGCTCAAAGTAAGGCAATGGGCTGGCACTGAAGCCAGTTAGGCTGCTTTATACTGACATAATGCACACTTTAGAGTGGGTTCCAACAACAGTTTCCCTATTCTCATGAAGAAAAGATGCCCAAAGAGTTCAAATGATGCTTCTCCATAACAGGGCTGCGCATTGTTGGTTACATTTTGACAGCAATAATATGAAGATTTACAAAACATAAGAAAAGATCCCTGCCTGATCAGACTAGAGACCGATCTGGTTCAGTGTTCTGTTTCAACAACGGCCACCTAGATGCCTCTGGGAAGCCCACAAGTTGGGCATGCGCACAATAGTGCTCATTTCAATGCAGCCACTACATATGACTCCTCCACAGTATGTTAAAATTGTTACTAAAATCACCCCCTTAATGTACCTAAAGCAAAGTTGTGGAGGTGCACTTGTAAGTTCTGTGGGAGCGATTCCATTATTAAAGGAATATGTGTTCCTGAGTATGTTTGCCTGACTGAACGGTGTCCTGGAAGTCTGATTTAGGCCTCTTACTTGTCTGGATGGAGGACAGAGAAGGGTGAGTAAGCATGTGCAGAAATTAGCCTCCAATACACATTAAGATCTATGTTAGTAGTTCCACCCCCTTTTGCCTCGGCCCCACCCACTACTGTACAGGCATTTGTTTTGTGTTTTTATCTCTTATTTATATGCTATGAACCACCCTGAGAACTACAGATGAATACAGGTACACAAATTTGTTTGTTTGTTTGTTTGTTTGGTGGCTGTTTGAAGATTGCCTGAAAGGGAATGTGGCCCTGGTTTAAAACCAAAATAATATCAGGAGCTGCAGTTAAAACAGAGGCAAATGTGGTCATTCGCTTGAGTGAAATAATCAAGAAACTTCAAACAATACCCCCTCCCTCTGACATATTTCCATCTGTGCGCGCTCTCTCTCTCTCTCTCTCTCATATGCACACACAAAGAAAGAGAGAGCGAGAGAGATGAAGGAAGGAAGGAAGGAAGGAAGGAAGGAAGGAAGGAAGGAAGGAAGGAAGGAAGGAAGGAAGGACCTACTCAGAAAGGTACCATCGAGCATATGAAAACTCTGAGTAACATTCAGTTAATGGAGAAATAACTTCTCCCAGGAAGCAAAGACTTCTTCGCTGCTCTTATCCAAAACTAGCCAAGCCTCCCAGCAGCTGTTCTTGCTGCATTTGCAGTTTGCACATCTGATTCACACTCCCAGAAGGCAAGATACACTATTGATTAAAGATTAAAACATGGTCTGGGGTTCTACTGGGCAAAAGATGCAGGGGGAAAGTAAAATGACACAGTGCTGAAATGGTTTCAAAATTTCTGATTTTGGAGTGCATTATTTGACTTTCTGAAACTTGCAGCATTTCTTGGAGTGCTACATTAAAAGTATTCTCTTGGAAGTCTTCCTTTGTAACCTAAGAAAGCTGCCTGGATCAGGCCAGTGGCCCAAGTTCAGCATCCCATTCTCACAGATGCCTGTGCAAAAACTGCAAGCAGAATCTGACCACAGCAGCCCTCATGATTCTCAGGAACTGATATGCAAAAATATGCCGCCTCTGAACCTGGAGGTAGTATGTATCCATCACTTGACACATCGCTCATTTCACATGGCATCCACCTGGCTCCCTCCCCCCCCCCCAAGAATGTGGGAGCCATAGTTTGGGTCATTGGGTATGGTGCTTTTGTAACTGGATTTATAATGGGTTTTAGTCAAATACAATAAATAAATGATTGATTGATTGATTGATTGACTGATGAAAAAGTGTTTTTTTCCTGAGATGCTAACTTTCTCTCTGCATGTCATTCCTTGAACAGCTTCCTGTGCAAAGATAAGGCTTGCTTTCATTGCTCTGTTCATTTGTGTATTGGACTAGTGTTGTGTGGAGGGAAATGTAACCACTGGGCCGGAAAATGTCCCCCTCCTGCCCCTTTGGGTTTCGGGTGTGGCCTTCACAGATATTGGCACAACTTGTGTGTGTGTGTGTGTTTTGGCTGCTGAGCTGTGCTCACCATTGTGAGGGCTGAGGGAGTGATGGTGATGCCTCCCCAGCTGCTGCCATTGTCCGTGGGTTGATTGTGATGTAACAAAAACATTTGGCTGCTGAGCGGGTATAAATGTGGGCCAAGGCGCAAGTCTCAGCAGTTGCCCTCCCCAGAGAGAAATGGGCAGCTCGGTGGCACTCAGCCCAGGTGATCTGTCCCGTGGCAGCAAGCTGGCAAGTGGAAGGAGACAATTGCCCGGTGCGGGATGCTGTGGCCCTGGTGGCTTCCTACCCCGTGGTGGCAAGCTGGCAAGCGGAAGGAGGCAATTGCCCGGTGCTGGGATGCTGTGGAGCAAGGAGAAGGCAAGTAGAAAGATTACTTGATGGTGGGATCGCTACTTGAAGGTGACTGACACTCAGCTCTGAAGCTGGTTGATGTCTGGCAATGGACCTGATGAGGTTGCAGCTGGTGGATGGTTGTCGGAAGAATTTGCATTCAGGCTAGTGGATGTTGCGAGGCTACGCTGGCTGAGATGGGTGCAAACTGGTTTGGAAGCCTTGTTTGTTAACAGGCAGCCAAACAGAGGAGGAATCTGGGGGGACGCTGTCGGGTGTTGGCCATCCCACTCACCTGTTTGCCTTTGCCTTACAGGGATGTCTGGAGCCGGTGAGGTTTTCCCCAAGTCCAGTCTTAAAAGTCATCAAGAGAACCGCAGGACATCCCTATTTACATCGGAGAAGTTAACGTGAAATACTGGCAGTGAGGAATGGACAAGGCCGTGGCCATACTTGAAAGAAGGAGCTTTGAAGGGAGACTGCAGGCGGACATCTGCTGCATTGCAAGTGATGGGGCAGTGGGGAGAGAGAAGAAAATGAGGGAGGGAACATTAGGCCACATTAGGTGCACCACTGAACTGCTATGAAGTCACTTTAAACAGGCATGGCTTCCCCTCAGGGATTCTGGGAACTGTAGGTGGTTAAGGGGACGGAGACTTGCTACAGTGGTTAAGTATTAGGATTAGGATTAGGATTAGGATTAGGATTAGGATTAGGGGTGGGGGTGTAGCTCTAGTTAAGGGTTAGAGTTAGGGTTAGCATCAGGGGCAGGGGTAGGGTTGGGGTTCCCTTGGCAGGGAACTCTGGGAATTGTAGCTCTAGTTAGGGGGCAGGGTTAGGGTTAGGGTTCCCTTTTTGCCAGGGAACTCTGGGAATTGTAGCTCTAGTTAGGGGGCAGGGTTAGGGTTCCCTTCTTGCCAGGGAACTCTGGGAATTGTAGCTCTAGTTAGGGGGCAGGGTTAGGGTTAGGGTTCCCTTTTTGCCAGGGAACTCTGGGAATTGTAGCACTAGTTAAGGCTTAAGCATTAGCGTTAGAGTTAGGGTTATCGTCAGGGGTGGGGGTAGGGGTAGAGGTAGGGTTCCCTTCTTAGCAGGGAACAGGGTCCCCTAACAACTCTTGGCACCCTTTTCCAACTATAGCTCCCAGAGTCTTTGGGGGTGTTTAAGCCATGAGTGTTTAAAGCGGCTTCATAGCGCGTTAAATGGTGTGGGTGTGGCCATGGCCCCCCTCACCCCACTGCCTCTTATTAATGAAGAATCGAAAGGATTTCCCAATTCAGATCTCTCGGAAACAGGATACAGAAATGGAATGGACAAGGCTGTGGCCAAACTTGAGAGAAGGAGCCTTGAAGGGAGACTGCAGGCGGACACCTGCTGCATTGCAAGTGATGGGGCAGTGGGGAGAGAGAAGAAAATGAGGGAGGGAACATTAGGCCACATTAGGTGCACCACTGAACTGCTATGAAGTCACTTTAAACAGGCATGGCTTCCCCTCAGGGATTCTGGGAACTGTAGGTGGTTAAGGGGACGGAGACTTGTTACGGTGGTTAAGTATTAGGATTAGGATTAGGGTGGGGTGGGGGTGGGGGTAGGGTTCCCTTCATGCCAGGGAACTCTGGGAATTGTAGCTGTAGTTAGGGGGCAGGGTTAGGGTTCCCTTTTTGCCAGGGAACTCTGGGAATTGTAGCTGTAGTTAGGGGGCAGGGTTAGGGTTCCCTTCTTGCCAGGGAACTCTGGGAATTGTAGCTCTAGTTAAGGCTTAAGGGTTAGCGTTAGGGTTAGGGTTAGCGTCGGGTAGGGGTGGGGGTGGGGGTAGGGGTAGGGGTAGAGGTAGGGTTCCCTTCTTGGCAGGGAACGGGGCCCCCTAACAACTCTTGGCACCCTTTTCCAACTATAGCTCCCAGAGTCTTTGGGGGTGTTTAAGCCATGAGTGTTTAAAGCGGCTTCATAGCGCATTAAATGGTGTGGATGTGGCCATGGCCTCCCTCACCCCACTGCCTCTTATTAATGAAGAATCGAAAGGATTTCCCAATTCAAATCTCTCGCAAACAGGAAACAGAAAGAAGAAAGACTTTGTATCTCAAGCCATTTTGGAAGGTCTTAACTTGAAATGCCAATAAACGTATTTTTATTGTATCGTGTTGTATAGTGTTGTGATTAACATGGGAGGAGGGTGGTAAAATGCGTTTGTCTTTCTGCATGCGTTTATAGTAGGCATTTTGCACTCACCTGAACCCTTGCAGGGAAAGGGACAGGGCACAATGGGAAAGGGTAGGGCAACCGGGCTGCTTAAACCACACCCCTTTTCCAAGGGAAGCACCATGGGGGTGGGCCGTCCGAGAGAGAACAACAGAACACAGAACAAAGAAGACGGAAGTGGCGCACAGTTCCTTCTGTTCCCTCTCTTCCAAAGAATGGAACGTCAACACACAGAGTATGTGATCCAGTAGTCACACACACTCTGCAGCACGGGAGAGAATGAAACTCTGGACATCCAGCCCCCGCTTCTCTGCTTCTCTCGAACTCTTTGACTGTAACCCTGTCCAATCTTTTTTCAAAGAGGACACCTGCAAATTTAGAGGAGTGGGAAGGAGGAGCTGAAGTGTTGCAGGTGGAAAGGGACAACCAGAGGCCTACAAAAAAGAATTACAAGGAAAACAAGATTTGGACATTGAGAATTTGGACTGAAATTAAGAATGAAGAATGGAGTGATCTCTTCATGGGGAGATCGGAAGAAATATGGATTACAAATCTGACCAAGATAAAAGTTGGAGCCTTTGGGACATTTGGACTCAAAAGAAGCAAGAAACATGATTTGGGCTCCGCTTTTGAAAATGGAGGACTGGTTGGAAGTAACATGGAGTTTGCTGGGATAGAGCTCCTCCGAGACTTGATGACCAATATAAAGGGCTATCAACAAAACCGGCAGAGAGGGATTGAGAGAGATTTGAAGGCCTCGGAAGTGAGGAATCCAGGCTAAGAACTGATATTATGGACATATTTTGGGGATTGAAACCGGGAAGGGGGGAGGGAGAGTTTTTGAATCCAAAGGGTGTACAATTTTATGTTGTTCTCTTATTTCTAAGTATGTTTAGTAATTACTATAAAAGTGGGAAATCTGTGGAAGGGAACTTGGGTCGACTTTAGGAAAAGACGTAAAAGATTAGTATTACGAATTAATTGAGGTTTAAGCTAAATCTGGTTAATAAGAACTTGCTGAGTTAACTATTGGAATTGGGATGTATGAGGGGGAGGTGCGGGGAAGTCAGGGAAAGTGGTTAAGAAAGTAAGATTCTGAAATTATGCATGTTTGTGTCTGTGTCTTTGTGTCTGTGTTGTGTTTTGTATAAAATTTGAAAACCCAATAAATATTTTTTTAAAAAAACTTTTTTCAAAGAGGGCCAGATTTGATGAAGTGAAGGGCCGTGAGGGCCGCCAAAACAGCTCCTTTTTTAGGGTTTTACCCCAGGAAATAAACTGCCACAGGGGCCAGATTAAACTGACTGGTGGGCTGGATTAGGCCCCCAAAATGGACCTTGGACATGCCTGATAAGCGCACAAACAAGATGTAGCGTGTGCACCATTTCATGTTTTACTGGAAAACTTAAGGTCACTGTTAGCTGGTAGGCTTGGCCTTGGGGGGAAATCCCCCCTTGAATCTGACTTAGGATTTCAGCACTGCCACTACAGAGTAACAGTGCCATCATAATTTCACCATGGCAACCAGCTGCTTCATTTCTACTTACTTGAAAGGCAGGTCATTGAGTATTTATTTTATTTATTTATTTATTTTTGTATCAAATATTTATTAAGTTTTCCATAACTGAACACGTGGGCACTTTCTTTCCCTAGGAATTACATCCCTAGCATTGCATCCTCCCCCCAGCCCCTCCCCAAAGCTTGCTGCACCCCAAGGCGTTTTGCACTCACCTGAACCCTTGCAGGGAAAGGAGCAGGGGGCAATGGGAAGGGGCGTGGTGACCAGGCTGTTTAAGCCACACCCCTTTTCCAACAGAAGCGGCAAGGGGGGGTCAGTATCCAGCACCCCCTTCTCTGCTTCTCTTGAATTCTTTGACTTTATGGGGACAAGCACAATTACTGGAAAGAGATTGTTGGTAAGACATGGCTCAAAGTAAGGCAATGGGCTGGCACTGAAGCCAGTTAGGCTGCTTTATACTGACATAATGCACACTTTAGAGTGAGTTCCAACAACAGTTTCCCTATTCTCATGAAGAAAAGATGCCCAAAGAGTTCAAATGATGCTTCTCCATAACAGGGCTGCGCATTGTTGGTTACATTTTGACAGCAATAATATGAAGATTTACAAAACATAAGAAAAGATCCCTGCCTGATCAGACTAGGGACCGATCTGGTTCAGTGTTCTGTTTCAACAACGGCCACCTAGATGCCTCTGGGAAGCCCACAAGTTGGGCATGCGCACAATAGTGCTCATTTCAATGCAGCCACTACATATGACTCCTCCACAGTATGTTAAAATTGTTACTAAAATCACCCCCTTACTGTACCTAAAGCAAAGTTGTGGAGGTGCACTTGTAAGTTCTGTGGGAGCGATTCCATTATTAAAGGAATATATGTTCCTGAGTATGTTTGCCTGACTGAAAGGTGTCCTGGAAGTCTGATTTAGGCCTCTTACTTGTCTGGATGGAGGACAGAGAAGGGTGAGTAAGCATGTGCAGAAATTAGCCTCCAATACACATTAAGATCTATGTTAGTAGTTCCACCCCCTTTTGCCTCGGCCCCACCCACTACTGTACAGGCATTTATTTTGTGTTTTTATCTCTTATTTATATGCTATGAACCACCCTGAGAACTACAGATGAATACAGGTACACAAATTTGTTTGTTTGTTTGGTGGCTGTTTGAAGATTGCCTGAAAGGGAATGTGGCCCTGGTTTAAAACCAAAATAATATCAGGAGCTGCAGTTAAAACAGAGGCAAATGTGGTCATTCGCTTGAGTGAAATAATCAAGAAACTTCAAACAATACCCCCTCCCTCTGACATATTTCCATCTGTGCGCTCTCTCTCTCTCTCTCTCTCTCTCTCATATGCACACACAAAGAAAGAGAGAGCGAGAGAGATGAAGGAAGGAAGGAAGGAAGGAAGGAAGGAAGGAAGGAAGGAAGGAAGGACCTACTCAGAAAGGTACCATCGAGCATATGAAAACTCTGAGTAACATTCAGTTAATGGAGAAATAACTTCTCCCAGGAAGCAAAGACTTCTTCGCTGCTCTTATCCAAAACTAGCCAAGCCTCCCAGCAGCTGTTCTTGCTGCATTTGCAGTTTGCACATCTGATTCACACTCCCAGAAGGCAAGATACACTATTGATTAAAGATTAAAACATGGTCTGGGGTTCTACTGGGCAAAAGATGCAGGGGGAAAGTAAAATGACACAGTGCTGAAATGGTTTCAAAATTTCTGATTTTGGAGTGCATTATTTGACTTTCTGAAACTTGCAGCATTTCTTGGAGTGCTACATTAAAAGTATTCTCTTGGAAGTCTTCCTTTGTAACCTAAGAAAGCTGCCTGGATCAGGCCAGTGGCCCAAGTTCAGCATCCCATTCTCACAGATGCCTGTGCAAAAACTGCAAGCAGAATCTGACCACAGCAGCCCTCATGATTCTCAGGAACTGATATGCAAAAATATGCCGCCTCTGAACCTGGAGGTAGTATGTATCCATCACTTGACACATCGCTCATTTCACATGGCATCCACCTGGCTCCCTCCCCCCCCCCCAAGAATGTGGGAGCCATAGTTTGGGTCATTGGGTATGGTGCTTTTGTAACTGGATTTATAATGGGTTTTAGTCAAATACAATAAATAAATGATTGATTGATTGATTGATTGACTGATGAAAAAGTGTTTTTTTCCTGAGATGCTAACTTTCTCTCTGCATGTCATTCCTTGAACAGCTTTCTGTGCAAAGATAAGGCTTGCTTTCATTGCTCTGTTCATTTGTGTATTGGACTAGTGTTGTGTGGAGGGAAATGTAACCACTGGGCCGGAAAATGTCCCCCTCCTGCCCCTTTGGGTTTCGGGTGTGGCCTTCACAGATATTGGCACAACTTGTGTGTGTGTGTGTGTTTTGGCTGCTGAGCTGTGCTCACCATTGTGAGGGCTGAGGGAGTGATGGTGATGCCTCCCCAGCTGCTGCCATTGTCCGTGGGTTGATTGTGATGTAACAAAAACATTTGGCTGCTGAGCGGGTATAAATGTGGGCCAAGGCGCAAGTCTCAGCAGTTGCCCTCCCCAGAGAGAAATGGGCAGCTCGGTGGCACTCAGCCCAGGTGATCTGTCCCGTGGCAGCAAGCTGGCAAGTGGAAGGAGACAATTGCCCGGTGCGGGATGCTGTGGCCCTGGTGGCTTCCTACCCCGTGGTGGCAAGCTGGCAAGCGGAAGGAGGCAATTGCCCGGTGCTGGGATGCTGTGGAGCAAGGAGAAGGCAAGTAGAAAGATTACTTGATGGTGGGATCGCTACTTGAAGGTGACTGACACTCAGCTCTGAAGCTGGTTGATGTCTGGCAATGGACCTGATGAGGTTGCAGCTGGTGGATGGTTGTCGGAAGAATTTGCATTCAGGCTAGTGGATGTTGCGAGGCTACGCTGGCTGAGATGGGTGCAAACTGGTTTGGAAGCCTTGTTTGTTAACAGGCAGCCAAACAGAGGAGGAATCTGGGGGGACGCTGTCGGGTGTTGGCCATCCCACTCACCTGTTTGCCTTTGCCTTACAGGGATGTCTGGAGCCGGTGAGGTTTTCCCCAAGTCCAGTCTTAAAAGTCATCAAGAGAACCGCAGGACATCCCTATTTACATCGGAGAAGTTAACGTGAAATACTGGCAGTGAGGAATGGACAAGGCCGTGGCCATACTTGAAAGAAGGAGCTTTGAAGGGAGACTGCAGGCGGACATCTGCTGCATTGCAAGTGATGGGGCAGTGGGGAGAGAGAAGAAAATGAGGGAGGGAACATTAGGCCACATTAGGTGCACCACTGAACTGCTATGAAGTCACTTTAAACAGGCATGGCTTCCCCTCAGGGATTCTGGGAACTGTAGGTGGTTAAGGGGACGGAGACTTGCTACAGTGGTTAAGTATTAGGATTAGGATTAGGATTAGGGGTGGGGGTGGGGGTGGGGGTGTAGCTCTAGTTAAGGGTTAGAGTTAGGGTTAGCATCAGGGGCAGGGGTAGGGTTGGGGTTCCCTTGGCAGGGAACTCTGGGAATTGTAGCTCTAGTTAGGGGGCAGGGTTAGGGTTAGGGTTCCCTTTTTGCCAGGGAACTCTGGGAATTGTAGCTCTAGTTAGGGGGCAGGGTTAGGGTTCCCTTCTTGCCAGGGAACTCTGGGAATTGTAGCTCTAGTTAGGGGGCAGGGTTAGGGTTAGGGTTCCCTTTTTGCCAGGGAACTCTGGGAATTGTAGCACTAGTTAAGGCTTAAGCATTAGCGTTAGAGTTAGGGTTATCGTCAGGGGTGGGGGTGGGGGTAGGGGTAGAGGTAGGGTTCCCTTCTTAGCAGGGAACGGGGTCCCCTAACAACTCTTGGCACCCTTTTCCAACTATAGCTCCCAGAGTCTTTGGGGGTGTTTAAGCCATGAGTGTTTAAAGCGGCTTCATAGCGCGTTAAATGGTGTGGGTGTGGCCATGGCCCCCCTCACCCCACTGCCTCTTATTAATGAAGAATCGAAAGGATTTCCCAATTCAGATCTCTCGGAAACAGGATACAGAAATGGAATGGACAAGGCTGTGGCCAAACTTGAGAGAAGGAGCCTTGAAGGGAGACTGCAGGCGGACACCTGCTGCATTGCAAGTGATGGGGCAGTGGGGAGAGAGAAGAAAATGAGGGAGGGAACATTAGGCCACATTAGGTGCACCACTGAACTGCTATCAAGTCACTTTAAACAGGCATGGCTTCCCCTCAGGGATTCTGGGAACTGTAGGTGGTTAAGGGGACGGAGACTTGTTACGGTGGTTAAGTATTAGGATTAGGATTAGGGTGGGGTGGGGGTGGGGGTAGGGTTCCCTTCATGCCAGGGAACTCTGGGAATTGTAGCTGTAGTTAGGGGGCAGGGTTAGGGTTCCCTTTTTGCCAGGGAACTCTGGGAATTGTAGCTGTAGTTAGGGGGCAGGGTTAGGGTTCCCTTTTTGCCAGGGAACTCTGGGAATTGTAGCTGTAGTTAGGAGACAGGGTTAGGGTTCCCTTCTTGCCAGGGAACTCTGGGAATTGTAGCTCTAGTTAAGGCTTAAGGGTTAGCGTTAGGGTTAGGGTTAGCGTCGGGTAGGGGTGGGGGTGGGGGTAGGGGTAGGGGTAGAGGTAGGGTTCCCTTCTTGGCAGGGAACGGGGCCCCCTAACAACTCTTGGCACCCTTTTCCAACTATAGCTCCCAGAGTCTTTGGGGGTGTTTAAGCCATGAGTGTTTAAAGCGGCTTCATAGCGCATTAAATGGTGTGGATGTGGCCATGGCCTCCCTCACCCCACTGCCTCTTATTAATGAAGAATCGAAAGGATTTCCCAATTCAAATCTCTCGCAAACAGGAAACAGAAAGAAGAAAGACTTTGTATCTCAAGCCATTTTGGAAGGTCTTAACTTGAAATGCCAATAAACGTATTTTTATTGTATCGTGTTGTATAGTGTTGTGATTAACATGGGAGGAGGGTGGTAAAATGCGTTTGTCTTTCTGCATGCGTTTATAGTAGGCATTTTGCACTCACCTGAACCCTTGCAGGGAAAGGGACAGGGCACAATGGGAAAGGGTAGGGCAACCGGGCTGCTTAAACCACACCCCTTTTCCAAGGGAAGCACCATGGGGGTGGGCCGTCCGAGAGAGAACAACAGAACACAGAACAAAGAAGACGGAAGTGGCGCACAGTTCCTTCTGTTCCCTCTCTTCCAAAGAATGGAACGTCAACACACAGAGTATGTGATCCAGTAGTCACACACACTCTGCAGCACGGGAGAGAATGAAACTCTGGACATCCAGCCCCCGCTTCTCTGCTTCTCTCGAACTCTTTGACTGTAACCCTGTCCAATCTTTTTTCAAAGAGGACACCTGCAAATTTAGAGGAGTGGGAAGGAGGAGCTGAAGTGTTGCAGGTGGAAAGGGACAACCAGAGGCCTACAAAAAAGAATTACAAGGAAAACAAGATTTGGACATTGAGAATTTGGACTGAAATTAAGAATGAAGAATGGAGTGATCTCTTCATGGGGAGATCGGAAGAAATATGGATTACAAATCTGACCAAGATAAAAGTTGGAGCCTTTGGGACATTTGGACTCAAAAGAAGCAAGAAACATGATTTGGGCTCCGCTTTTGAAAATGGAGGACTGGTTGGAAGTAACATGGAGTTTGCTGGGATAGAGCTCCTCCGAGACTTGATGACCAATATAAAGGGCTATCAACAAAACCGGCAGAGAGGGATTGAGAGAGATTTGAAGGCCTCGGAAGTGAGGAATCCAGGCTAAGAACTGATATTATGGACATATTTTGGGGATTGAAACCGGGAAGGGGGGAGGGAGAGTTTTTGAATCCAAAGGGTGTACAATTTTATGTTGTTCTCTTATTTCTAAGTATGTTTAGTAATTACTATAAAAGTGGGAAATCTGTGGAAGGGAACTTGGGTCGACTTTAGGAAAAGACGTAAAAGATTAGTATTACGAATTAATTGAGGTTTAAGCTAAATCTGGTTAATAAGAACTTGCTGAGTTAACTATTGGAATTGGGATGTATGAGGGGGAGGTGCGGGGAAGTCAGGGAAAGTGGTTAAGAAAGTAAGATTCTGAAATTATGCATGTTTGTGTCTGTGTCTTTGTGTCTGTGTTGTGTTTTGTATAAAATTTGAAAACCCAATAATTTTTTTTTAAAAAAAACTTTTTTCAAAGAGGGCCAGATTTGATGAAGTGAAGGGCCGTGAGGGCCGCCAAAACAGCTCCTTTTTTAGGGTTTTACCCCAGGAAATAAACTGCCACAGGGGCCAGATTAAACTGACTGGTGGGCTGGATTAGGCCCCCAAAATGGACCTTGGACATGCCTGATAAGCGCACAAACAAGATGTAGCATGTGCACCATTTCATGTTTTACTGGAAAACTTAAGGTCACTGTTAGCTGGTAGGCTTGGCCTTGGGGGGAAATCCCCCCTTGAATCTGACTTAGAATTTCAGCACTGCCACTACAGAGTAACAGTGTCATCATAATTTCACCATGGCAACCAGCTGCTTCATTTCTACTTACTTGAAAGGCAGGTCATTGAGTATTTATTTTATTTATTTATTTATTTTTGTATCAAATATTTATTAAGTTTTCCATAACTGAACACGTGGGCACTTTCTTTCCCTAGGAATTACATCCCTAGCATTGCATCCTCCCCCCAGCCCCTCCCCAAAGCTTGCTGCACCCCAAGGCGTTTTGCACTCACCTGAACCCTTGCAGGGAAAGGAGCAGGGGGCAATGGGAAGGGGCGTGGTGACCAGGCTGTTTAAGCCACACCCCTTTTCCAACAGAAGCGGCAAGGGGGGGGGGTCAGTATCCAGCACCCACTTCTCTGCTTCTCTTGAATTCTTTGACTTTATGGGGACAAGCACAATTACTGGAAAGAGATTGTTGGTAAGACATGGCTCAAAGTAAGGCAATGGGCTGGCACTGAAGCCAGTTAGGCTGCTTTATACTGACATAATGCACACTTTAGAGTGAGTTCCAACAACAGTTTCCCTATTCTCATGAAGAAAAGATGCCCAAAGAGTTCAAATGATGCTTCTCCATAACAGGGCTGCGCATTGTTGGTTACATTGTGACAGCAATAATATGAAGATTTACAAAACATAAGAAAAGATCCCTGCCTGATCAGACTAGAGACCGATCTGGTTCAGTGTTCTGTTTCAACAACGGCCACCTAGATGCCTCTGGGAAGCCCACAAGTTGGGCATGCGCACAATAGTGCTCATTTCAATGCAGCCACTACATATGACTCCTCCACAGTATGTTAAAATTGTTACTAAAATCACCCCCTTACTGTACCTAAAGCAAAGTTGTGGAGGTGCACTTGTAAGTTCTGTGGGAGCGATTCCATTATTAAAGGAATATATGTTCCTGAGTATGTTTGCCTGACTGAAAGGTGTCCTGGAAGTCTGATTTAGGCCTCTTACTTGTCTGGATGGAGGACAGAGAAGGGTGAGTAAGCATGTGCAGAAATTAGCCTCCAATACACATTAAGATCTATGTTAGTAGTTCCACCCCCTTTTGCCTCGGCCCCACCCACTACTGTACAGGCATTTATTTTGTGTTTTTATCTCTTATTTATATGCTATGAACCACCCTGAGAACTACAGATGAATACAGGTACACAAATTTGTTTGTTTGTTTGTTTGTTTGTTTGGTGGCTGTTTGAAGATTGCCTGAAAGGGAATGTGGCCCTGGTTAAAAACCAAAATAATATTAGGATCTGCAGTTAAAACAGAAGCAAATGTGGTCATTCGCTTGAGTGAAATAATCAAGAAACTTCAAACAATACCCCCTCCCTCTGACATATTTCCATCTGTGCGCTCTCTCTCTCTCTCTCTCTCTCTCTCTCTCTCTCATATGCACACACAAAGAAAGAGAGAGCGAGAGAGATGAAGGAAGGAAGGAAGGAAGGAAGGAAGGAAGGAAGGAAGGAAGGGACCTACTCAGAAAGGTACCATCGAGCATATGAAAACTCTGAGTAACATTCAGTTAATGGAGAAATAACTTCTCCCAGGAAGCAAAGACTTCTTCGCTGCTCTTATCCAAAACTAGCCAAGCCTCCCAGCAGCTGTTCTTGCTGCATTTGCAGTTTGCACATCTGATTCACACTCCCAGAAGGCAAGATACACTATTGATTAAAGATTAAAACATGGTCTGGGGTTCTACTGGGCAAAAGATGCAGGGGGAAAGTAAAATGACACAGTGCTGAAATGGTTTCAAAATTTCTGATTTTGGAGTGCATTATTTGACTTTCTGAAACTTGCAGCATTTCTTGGAGTGCTACATTAAAAGTATTCTCTTGGAAGTCTTCCTTTGTAACCTAAGAAAGCTGCCTGGATCAGGCCAGTGGCCCAAGTTCAGCATCCCATTCTCACAGATGCCTGTGCAAAAACTGCAAGCAGAATCTGACCACAGCAGCCCTCGTGATTCTCAGGAACTGATATGCAGAAATATGCCACCTCTGAACCTGGAGGTAGTATGTATCCATCACTTGACACATCGCTCATTTCACATGGCATCCACCTGGCTTCCTCCCCCCCCCCCCCAAGAATGTGGGAGCCATAGTTTGGGTCATTGGGTATGGTGCTTTTGTAACTGGATTTATAATGGGTTTTAGTCAAATACAATAAATAAATGATTGATTGATTGATTGATTGACTGATGAAAAAGTGTTTTTTTCCTGAGATGCTAACTTTCTCTCTGCATGTCATTCCTTGAACAGCTTCCTGTGCAAAGATAAGGCTTGCTTTCATTGCTCTGTTCATTTGTGTATTGGACTAGTGTTGTGTGGAGGGAAATGTAACCACTGGGCCGGAAAATGTCCCCCTCCTGCCCCTTTGGGTTTCGGGTGTGGCCTTCACAGATATTGGCACAACTTGTGTGTGTGTGTGTGTTTTGGCTGCTGAGCTGTGCTCACCATTGTGAGGGCTGAGGGAGTGATGGTGATGCCTCCCCAGCTGCTGCCATTGTCCGTGGGTTGATTGTGATGTAACAAAAACATTTGGTTGCTGAGCGGGTATAAATGTGGGCCAAGGCGCAAGTCTCAGCAGTTGCCCTCCCCAGAGAGAAATGGGCAGCTCGGTGGCACTCAGCCCAGGTGATCTGTCCCGTGGCAGCAAGCTGGCAAGTGGAAGGAGACAATTGCCCGGTGCGGGATGCTGTGGCCCTGGTGGTTTCCTACCCCGTGGTGGCAAGCTGGCAAGCGGAAGGAGGCAATTGCCCGGTGCTGGGATGCTGTGGAGCAAGGAGAAGGCAAGTAGAAAGATTACTTGATGGTGGGATCGCTACTTGAAGGTGACTGACACTCAGCTCTGAAGCTGGTTGATGTCTGGCAATGGACCTGATGAGGTTGCAGCTGGTGGATGGTTGTCGGAAGAATTTGCATTCAGGCTAGTGGATGTTGCGAGGCTACGCTGGCTGAGATGGGTGCAAACTGGTTTGGAAGCCTTGTTTGTTAACAGGCAGCCAAACAGAGGAGGAATCTGGGGGGACGCTGTCGGGTGTTGGCCATCCCACTCACCTGTTTGCCTTTGCCTTACAGGGATGTCTGGAGCCGGTGAGGTTTTCCCCAAGTCCAGTCTTAAAAGTCATCAAGAGAACCGCAGGACATCCCTATTTACATCGGAGAAGTTAACGTGAAATACTGGCAGTGAGGAATGGACAAGGCCGTGGCCATACTTGAAAGAAGGAGCTTTGAAGGGAGACTGCAGGCGGACATCTGCTGCATTGCAAGTGATGGGGCAGTGGGGAGAGAGAAGAAAATGAGGGAGGGAACATTAGGCCACATTAGGTGCACCACTGAACTGCTATGAAGTCACTTTAAACAGGCATGGCTTCCCCTCAGGGATTCTGGGAACTGTAGGTGGTTAAGGGGACGGAGACTTGTTACAGTGGTTAAGTATTAGGATTAGGATTAGGGGTGGGGGTGGGGGTGGGGGTGTAGCTCTAGTTAAGGGTTAGGGTTAGGGTTAGCGTCAGGGGCAGGGGTAGGGTTGGGGTTCCCTTGGCAGGGAACTCTGGGAATTGTAGCTCTAGTTAGGGGGCAGGGTTAGGGTTAGGGTTCCCTTTTTGCCAGGGAACTCTGGGAATTGTAGCTCTAGTTAGGGGGCAGGGTTAGGGTTCCCTTCTTGCCAGGGAACTCTGGGAATTGTAGCTCTAGTTAGGGGGCAGGGTTAGGGTTAGGGTTAGGGTTCCCTTTTTGCCAGGGAACTCTGGGAATTGTAGCACTAGTTAAGGCTTAAGCATTAGCGTTAGAGTTAGGGTTATCGTCAGGGGTGGGGGTGGGGGTAGGGGTAGAGGTAGGGTTCCCTTCTTAGCAGGGAACGGGGTCCCCTAACAACTCTTGGCACCCTTTTCCAACTATAGCTCCCAGAGTCTTTGGGGGTGTTTAAGCCATGAGTGTTTAAAGCGGCTTCATAGCGCGTTAAATGGTGTGGATGTGGCCATGGCCCCCCTCACCCCACTGCCTCTTATTAATGAAGAATCGAAAGGATTTCCCAATTCAGATCTCTCGGAAACAGGATACAGAAATGGAATGGACAAGGCTGTGGCCAAACTTGAGAGAAGGAGCCTTGAAGGGAGACTGCAGGCGGACACCTGCTGCATTGCAAGTGATGGGGCAGTGGGAAAAAGAAGAAAATGAGGGAGGGAACATTAGGCAACATTAGGTGCACCACTGAACTGCTATGAAGTCACTTTAAACAGGCATGGCTTCCCCTCAGGGATTCTGGGAACTGTAGGTGGTTAAGGGGACGGAGACTTGTTACGGCGGTTAAGTATTAGGATTAGGATTAGGGGTAGGGTGGGGTGGGGGCAGGGTTAGGGTTCCCTTTTTGCCAGGGAACTCTGGGAATTGTAGCTGTAGTTAGGGGGCAGGGTTAGGGTTCCCTTTTTGCCAGGGAACTCTGGGAATTGTAGCTGTAGTTAGGGGGCAGGGTTAGGGTTCCCTTCATGCCAGGGAACTCTGGGAATTGTAGCTGTAGTTAGGGGGCAGGGTTAGGGTTCCCTTCTTGCCAGGGAACTCTGGGAATTGTAGCTCTAGTTAAGGCTTAAGGGTTAGCGTTAGGGTTAGGGTTAGCGTCAGGGGTAGGGGTGGGGGTGGGGGTAGGGGTAGAGGTAGGGTTCCCTTCTTGGCAGGGAACGGGGCCCCCTAACAACTCTTGGCACCCTTTTCCAACTATAGCTCCCAGAGTCTTTGGGGGTGTTTAAGCCATGAGTGTTTAAAGCGGCTTCATAGCGCATTAAATGGTGTGGATGTGGCCATGGCCTCCCTCACCCCACTGCCTCTTATTAATGAAGAATCGAAAGGATTTCCCAATTCAAATCTCTCGCAAACAGGAAACAGAAAGAAGAAAGACTTTGTATCTCAAGCCATTTTGGAAGGTCTTAACTTGAAATGCCAATAAACGTATTTTTATTGTATCGTGTTGTATAGTGTTGTGATTAACATGGGAGGAGGGTGGTAAAATGCGTTTGTCTTTCTGCATGCGTTTATAGTAGGCATTTTGCACTCACCTGAACCCTTGCAGGGAAAGGGACAGGGCACAATGGGAAAGGGTAGGGCAACCGGGCTGCTTAAACCACACCCCTTTTCCAAGGGAAGCACCATGGGGGTGGGCCGTCCGAGAGAGAACAACAGAACACAGAACAAAGAAGACGGAAGTGGCGCACAGTTCCTTCTGTTCCCTATCTTCCAAAGAATGGAACGTCAACACACAGAGTATGTGATCCAGTAGTCACACTCTGCAGCACGGGAAACACACACTCTGCAGCATGTTTTACTGGAAAACTTAAGGTCACTGTTAGCTGGTAGGCTTGGCCTTGGGGGGAAATCCCCCCCCCCTTGAATCTGACTTAGGATTTCAGCACTGCCACTACAGAGTAACAGTGTCATCATAATTTCACCATGGCAACCGGCTGCTTCATTTCCACTTACTTGAAAGGCAGGTCATTGAGTATTTATTTTATTTATTTATTTTTGTATGAAATATTTATTAAGTTTTTCCATAACTGAACACGTGGCCACTTTCTTTCCCTAGGAATTGCATCCCTAGCATTGCATCCTCCCCCCAGCCCCTCCCCAAAGCTTGCTGCACCCCAAGGCGTTTTGCACTCACCTGAACCCTTGCAGGGAAAGGAGCAGGGGGCAATGGGAAGGGGCGTGCTGACCAGGCTGTTTAAACCACACCCCTTTTCCAACAGAAGCGGCAGGGGGGGGGTCAGTATCCAGCACCCCCTGCTCTGCTTCTCTTGAATTCTTTGACTTTATGGGGACAAGCACAATTACTGGAAAGAGATTGTTGGTAAGACATGGCTCAAAGTAAGGCATTGGGCTGGCACTGAAGCCAGTTAGGCTGCTTTACACTGACATAATGCACACTTTAGAGTGAGTTCCAACAACAGTTTCCCTATTCTCATGAAGAAAAGATGCCCAAAGAGTTCAAATGATGCTTCTCCATAACAGGGCTGCGCATTGTTGGTTACATTTTGACAGCAATAATATGAAGATTTACAAAACATAAGAAAAGATCCCTGCCTGATCAGACTAGAGACCGATCTGGTTCAGTGTTCTGTTTCAACAACGGCCACCTAGATGCCTCTGGGAAGCCCACAAGTTGGGCATGCGCACAATAGTGCTCATTTCAATGCAGCCACTACATATGACTCCTCCACAGTATGTTAAAATTGTTACTAAAATCACCCCCTTACTGTACCTAAAGCAAAGTTGTGGAGGTGCACTTGTAAGTTCTGTGGGAGCGATTCCATTATTAAAGGAATATGTGTTCCTGAGTATGTTTGCCTGACTGAACGGTGTCCTGGAAGTCTGATTTAGGCCTCTTACTTGTCTGGATGGAGGACAGAGAAGGGTGAGTAAGCATGTGCAGAAATTAGCCTCCAATACACATTAAGATCTATGTTAGTAGTTCCACCCCCTTTTGCCTCGGCCCCACCCACTACTGTACAGGCATTTGTTTTGTGTTTTTATCTCTTATTTATATGCTATGAACCACCCTGAGAACTACAGATGAATACAGGTACACAAATTTGTTTGTTTGTTTGTTTGTTTGGTGGCTGTTTGAAGATTGCCTGAAAGGGAATGTGGCCCTGGTTTAAAACCAAAATAATATTAGGATCTGCAGTTAAAACAGAAGCAAATGTGGTCATTCGCTTGAGTGAAATAATCAAGAAACTTCAAACAATACCCCCTCCCTCTGAAATATTTCCATCTGTGCACTCCCTCTCTCTCTCTCTCTCTCTCTCTCATATGCACACACAAAGAAAGAGAGAGCGAGAGAGATGAAGGAAGGAAGGAAGGAAGGAAGGAAGGAAGGAAGGAAGGAAGGAAGGAAGGAAGGACCTACTCAAAAAGGTACCATCAAGCATATGAAAGCATAGGTGCCGACTCCATGGGGCCTGAGGGGGCCCGAGCCCCCTCAAAAATTCATTTGGGGGGGCTCTGCCCCCCCAATAATCTTGGGCGCCCCTCCAGCAGAGCGCCGCCGCCAGTTTGGACCACACCATGTTTCAGTGAAGGGGAGGAGGAAGAGGGAAAAAAGAGCTTTAGAAGGAGATCGCTCTGCACTCTCCCCCCCCATCATCATCATCATCATCATCATCACACCCCACGGCCATCCCCTTTTCTCCTCCTCCAGCCACTGTCTCTCCTCCCCTTCTGTTTCCATTCGAAACGTCAAAGAAGAAATTGCTAGGTGGAAAACACGCACCACCATCTGACCCGACCGTGCAGCCAATCAGGAAGCCGCTCGGCGTTTTTGTTTGTTTTAAACGGGGCTGCAGCTGAAGCCACTTCGCTTTCGGCCCGCTGCGCTGCCGGGGAACAGGCGCGCGTGGCGCAGAGGGAGCGGGCGGCTTCTTTTCGGCCCAAACCGGTCTCCGCCGGTGAAGGGGAGGGAAGGGAGGCGGGCCGAGAGTGGCCCTATCGGGGCAAGGCTGCGAGTAGCGGGCAGCCTGAACTGGAGAGCTCGCTTGCGCGTATCCGCTGCGCGCATTTCCGCGTTGAGGGCGGCGCTTGGAAGGGAGACGTTGCTGCTGTCAGGCGAGCGGCAGACGCGGCGCAACAGCCCCCCTTTCGCTTCCCCGGGTCGGATAAGAGTGAGATCTTCTCTTGGGGTGGGGGGCAGGGGTGCCAACTTGAATTAAACGTGGAGGGGGGGGAGAGCAGGAAAGTCCCGCTCCACATAACTGATCACAAGATGCAGTGCATGTACGCCATTTGAATGGCAATGCTCATCAACTTTGGGAGAGCCTCGCCACCTCAAATATGTTATGGGGGCGCAACAGGACTTCGGCCCCTAGAAGTTGGCTCCTTTGGTGGTGGGTGTGGAGAGCAGGAGCTGCGGAGGCGCTTGCCAAGCTGGGCTTGTCTAGCTTTCCGTTGGAAGCCGGCCTCCCCAGCCGTGTTTTCGTCACGGGGCGTTGTCAGCTTCTGCCCGCAGAGCCCGGAGGACGTCAGCATCCCACTAGCCGAAACGGAAAGCAAGGGAAGCTGGCCACGCTTTTTTCTGTTAAAAATAAACAAAAATAAAACGATTTTTACTTGGTGCTAAACTAGCAAGGAGCCCGAGAGAGATCTCTGGTCGCCTGAGGTTCAGCCTTCTTCACGGGAGACCTTACCTCGCCCGGGCTCCCCAAACCACACTGTCTCCTTGCACAGATCCGAAGGGGGATGCTGAAGGATCGCCAAGCCGTCTCGACTGCAACGTGAAGAAATCATTCCCCGCCTCCTCCCCACCTGCTCCCTCGCCAGCCAGCCAGCCAGCCAGCCAGCCGCGCGCCTTAGCCGGAGAGCCCCGGCCGTCCCCGTCGCACAATCGGCTGGATCTCCCTTCAGCAGGCCATGCTCACAACTCGGCCCAGGGACCCCCCAGCAGCGGATCTCCGGCCCAGCTGAAGAATCCGGCAACAAGCCCTCTCCTCCCCAATCGCTCCGCCAAAATACGCTCCAAAACCCCCCAGATAGGCCGCCGGCCGCCAAGTCTCGTGGCGCCCTTAGTGAGGGTCTCTCCCCAACACCGCCACCTCGAACTGCGTTCTCCCGGCTACCTGAGCGAACCAGCGGCAGGACCCCGGCATGGGCCCCCCCCAATATTTTTTATAAGTCGGCGCCCCTGAGGAAAACCCAATCTTTACAGCTAAATCAGAGCATACAGCAATCTAAGTTTTCTAAGGATTGCCCTTTGCTGCCATTCAGCAGTAATCAAGTTTTTTATGGACAAAGCAGCAAGGCAAAACAAAAACAAAAAACCAAAACCACAAAGCCCAGACCTGTGCCTAGAAATGCGGAGCAAAGCTAAGTGTGTATGAGCCTTACTGTGGCCTCCCAGATGTTGCTGGACTACAGCTCCAGTAGCCCCTGGCCATTAGCAATGGTAGCTGAGGCTGATGAAAGCTGAGAATCTGGAGGACTACAGGTTCCCCATCCCTGGAATATATATCTGAAGTCTCCCACGGTAGACATAAGGACCATAAATGTGCTTTCACTTCCACAAAGCAGTTGAAAATTGAGTGTGTGCCCATAACCACACATTGTGGTTTTCCTGCAATGACCCTTGATCTTAAAATACACCTAGTCAACAACAGTGCCTGAACAATCAGAAGTAAAGCCATGGCCAGTACTCCAGTGCTATAGAGCAGTGTACCAGGGGATATTTTATATTTGAGCCCAAAGGGGACAGGCCTTGCAGAGAAAGGATCTAGCACTTGACACAGGGCAAGCACAGGGATGTATTACACAAAACTTGAAGCAATGGGGAAGACTCAGAGATTTCCTTTCCTCACCCTCAGGGGAGGGAGCAGAATCACAATCGTAATACCTACTTTCTTGTTTTATGGCTCTAACAAGCCATTTGTAGCTTAATATACAAAACTGATGAAACTTACAGACCAATCTTAGGCATGTTTTCTCAGAAGTAACACATGCTCAGGGCTTGTCCACACTTTCTTTTACCCTGCTGCTTTACCCCTGGGAAAACACTCCTCAATCAGTGCAAATAGCCATTTGGGTTTTCTCCAGGTTGATGCTTGCAAGCGGGGAAACCACTCAGCCCCTTGCTTTCTAGGTACAGGACAAACAGAAGTATAGATGAGCCCTCTGTTGGGGAACTTACTCCCAGCTAAGCGTGCAAAGGATTGCAGCCCCAAACAGTTCTGGGCGTATAATTTTTGCTACAGGTGGCAAAAGTCTACACTGCCACTCCCCCTCTCCTTGGTTGTGAACTCCCCCTTTGTGAGCATTTCAGCCTCCAGTCTCCTGATTACCAAGACACCCCCTTCCCCAGTAATGGGCTTCCTTCCTAACGGGCACATGAAGACGTTTGCCTTCATCATGAGCCCCCCACCAACTTCAGGACAGGTGTTACTGCTTGCTGATCTGAACTGGATTCTCTTAAACATGGCCAAGCTGATGTGGCAGGAAAGAGGAAATGACACTGTAGGAAATGGGGCCAGGTAGTGATCCCCACTCCTGCAATTTTCTCAAGCTCTGTCTCCATAGCTCTGCTTCTTCCCCAAGCTCTGCCTCTTCAAGCTTGGTGCTAGAGCTGTTGGCATTAGTTAAATGCCCACCCACCCAGATGTTATATAGCAGATGGAGGCTCAACCCCTTCCTGGTCATGGCAGGTGATTCCATTCACTTCCCTCCTCCTCCTGGGTAACCTCATGATAGCTAGCTGAGCAGCTTGGTGGCATCTCTGAAACTCTAGCCTGGCTTAGCATCTTCACAGCTATTGTGGTCCTGAGAGAGATAGGAGGGTTGTGTGTGAGAGCCCAAGAGGAATCCAGGCAGCTGGTATGGGGACCTTCAGTTCTGGTGCAAAGATGTCTAGGTCTGATGACTTTTCAGGATCAGTGGGGATCTGTTGAAGGGACCTTCTGAAGAACCCTCAGGTTCAAAGTCTGGGCAGTACTGTATCCTGATGCAGAGTCAGGAGTCTTCAAGGGTTGGCCGTTGTCCTCCTGCAGGGGCGTGGGCCTTGGCAAGTGCCCAAGAAAACCTACCCCTGACGCCAGCCCTGCTGTTAAATAATAAATAATCTGAAGGCACGGGGAGAGGAGATCATTTGGAAATCAGCTCACCAAGCTTGAAAAGCATGACAGAACAAGGAAGATGAAACACCAAGAGGGTAATATTTGTTATATCTCTGGGTGGATACAGTGAGGGGATGAGATGAAAAACAGATGCTGGGTGCAGCTGTGAAAAGCAAACACTGGTCAGGCCACGAGCAGAAAGAAGAGATGATAAAGTAATGCCATATGCTTTCTGTCTTCACAGGATTGTTTAAGGTGTTCCATCAAAGTGAAAATTATGGACAAGGCTATAGCATACTCTTGCTGGGGAAGAGGATGTAAAATAAACACAAACAGAAAAGAATTACACGTTAATTTAATAACTCCGCAACCACATAACCCAAATGGATCAAATTATGCATGAATGAACGCATCTGCTTATGTTGGATAGTTCAGTTTGCATCTGCTTATTATGAGAAAGAGATAAAGAGAAGAACTCATTTAATACTATTTGTCCTTTTCTGACTATAAGAGCTGAGCCTTGAAGACAGTATGCAAGCATAGGTTCCTTGCCCCACCCTCTACTCCGCAAACTCTTGATCCCAGGTTTTGGGTATGCATTTCTGAACACACTGTTCCTGGAGCCACCACTGAATGCCGAAAGACAGACATCTGTAGGTTGAATAGTAAGCCCACTGTGAATCCAAACATTAGCAGGGACAAACCTGCTAACTGAACCTGTCTGCAGAGCAACTCGTTTCTCTTGCCTCCCAGAGAAGTCTGCTATGCAGAGAACTGATTTTCTGGTCCATGTGATGTGTAGTGATTATAAAGCTAGGTCCCTCCTACTACCCTACCTGTCTGTTCAGTGCTGGTTAGCTGGCTGTTGTGGCAGCCCCAAAGCTCACCCAGAGCCATGCTGCAAGTTTATTTTCAAATGTATTGGCTTAAAAAGAGAAGCCACCAAGCAGACATTTTAGATGAAAAGGGGTGACAAACTGGAGCATATAATAATAATAATAATAATAATAATAATAATAATAATATCTTTATTGTCATTGCCCCCTTCGGGGACAATGAAATTACTTGACTGCTCCATAAAAACACTAATTAAACAATACAGTATTATATAGCAAGAGAGATTAGATGACTTTCAAAGTCCGGGCTTCCCATTCAGGGCCGAGATCGCTCTGGAGAAGAAGCTGTTCTAAAGACGGCTCATTCTTGTCTTCATCGTCCTGTATCTCCGTCCCGACGGCAAGAGCTCAAAGAGACAGTGACCAGGATGCGATGGATCTTTTACTATGTCCAGTGCCTTCCTATGGCACCTTGTGGCATAAATCTGCTCTAAGGTGGAGAGTGGGCAGCCAACAATGCTCTCTGCTGCCTTAATAACCCTGCACAACCCCATCCTGTCCTGGGTAGTACAGCTTCCGTACCACACACATAAGCCATAAGTGAGCACGCTCTCAATGGCACAGTGATAGAAGGCAAGCAGCAGTTTCTGCGGAAGATGGTTTTTCCTTAGTATTCTCAAAAAGTACAGTCTCTGCTGTGCCTTCTTCACAAGCCCCCTTGTGTTGACACTCCAGGACAGATCCTCTTGTAATTCAATGCCCAAAAATCTGAACGTTGTTACCCTCTCCACACAGACCCCATCAATTAAAAGTGGCTGGACGTGGCTCTTCTGTCTCCTGAAGTCCACCACAAGCTCCTTTGTCTTCCTTGTATTTATGAGCAAGATGTTAGCTCTGCACCACTCTGTCAGCCGCTCCACCTCATCTCTATAATCCGTTTCACCCTCCGTTTCATGGATGAGCCCAATCACGGTTGTGTCATCTGCAAATTTAACAACCCTATTACTAGGGTGAGTAGCGACACAATCGTACGTGTAGAGAATATATCTAGAGGAAGATAATGAGAATGGCAGTGGAGTTTGGTAACCGAACCCTGTAAGGATTAACTGAACAAGCTGGGGTATGTTTAGCCTGAAAAAGAGTGGGGGGAGGCGAGATATGATAGTGACTGTCACTATCTAAAGAGATTTCATGGAGATGATGGTGACAAAGTTGTTCTCTGTTGCTCTAGGAGGAGAACTAGAACTGAATTTGTATAAATTGCGAACATGTAGACTTTGGCTAATCCAGGGATGGAGAGCCTCTAGCCTAGGGGGTGATTTTGGCCTTCCAAGCCCCTCTATCTGGCTCACAGGGCTCTCCCCACACCCTAACCGCAGCCTCCCCAGCTCTACTTTACACCTCCCCAAGTGTTTATTTGCCTAGCTTGAACGCGTCCATGAAATCAACCTCTTGCTTGCCAGGATAGAGGATACAGAAGGGTGTTTGAAGATACTAGCATAGTGTACAAAAGCTAGACAGCTAATGTACAGCCCCAGATTGCTCCAGGTTGGCCAGCACTCCCAGAGCGAATCCAGGATTGTCAAAATGTGGGGCAGTGTCAGGAGGGAAGGAAGAAGAAGAGGCAGGCAGGCAGGTAGGCAGCTGTCACAGGGCTTGCTTCTCCAGTGCTTCTCTACAGAAAATGTGCTGGGGACTGATCTCTCTGCCCATGCTGATGAGCTGATTTTCAGTCCTGCTTGTTTCCACCTTTCTCTTGCCCTCACCTTTTGTGAAGCAAAATATATCTTTCTGCTAACATCCCACAACTCTCTTTACCACAAACGTTCCAGTTTATTGTTTTATCCCACTTTTGTTGTGCTATAGTGCAACAGTGCCCCTCCTGACAACAATAATGTGGTAACATTGAGGTAGAATCACAGAACAACTAATAAAGCAGTATGATGTGTGGATGGCCCACCACTAAAGCACTATTACTGCATTAATGGCACATTGCACAATACACTTGCAAAAACAAAGAAACAAACACCAGTCTAGAGGGGCCCCAATATTCCTCTGAACTTGCAGATTCCATTTAACTATCATGGTTAAAAGCCGTGGACAAATCTGCAGTCCCTGTGGAACAGATTTATTTCCCCCTCTGAGCCAGCAGTACATGCAAACCTGTGCACAGAAACATTTTCCATCTAGTGAATTTCCATGCACCTATACTTGTGTGCATCCAGGGTAGGTCCAACATGTTGAGCAGTACAAAGAACAACCATGCAGCTCTAAGTTCTGGTGAGTTCCTTTGCTCTCCTTTTAAAAAAACCCAAAAAGTAAAAGCTTAAGAAAGCCCATCTAGTCAAGCATCTTGTATCAAATAGCAGTCAGTCAGATGCTTCCAGGAAGTCCACAAACAGGGCATGAACACTAGAGCCCTCCCTTGCTAGTGTCGTCTAGCAACTGGTATTGTAGCAATATGCGGAATAAACTGCACTACCCAGGATTTGTGTGCATGTGTGTGCTTCAAAAGTACGGTATGTACACAGCCTTTTGATGGAAGTCTTGTTGAGCACATCGTGGGGTTCTTAAAGAAGAGTGGGAACTAGCGAAAGCTGCAGAATGCAGATCATCAGAGAAATACATTGTAAAATGGAAGCAAGGACACTTAAAAAATAAGGTAAGTACTACACACAAACTCTCTCTCTCTCTCTCTCTCTCTCTCTCTCTCTCTCTCACACACACACACACACACCAATTAAAATTTCACCAAAGTTTTCTCTCCCCTTTGATAGTTTCTGAATTTCTTGGAAATATGTGGAAGGAATTTTCAGCATGACGTTAACTTAGATCTCTCATTTGCCATGAATTTGTCTACCAATGGTAAACCGGTAATCCTCTTCATATCTTGCAGCAGTGAACCCCATAGATTACTTGCACACTTTGTAAAGTATGCAGGTTTTCCCCATTTTCTCAAGGTTTACATTCCAGGCCCCTGGGTGCAGAAGTAAAATTGCATAAAGTGGAGAGAACTCTCTAAAAAGCCTCTAAATGCCTACCCCCCCCCCCCCGGTCTCCAGCCCTCTCTCCTGCTCTCTCTCTAGTCCAGATCAAAACGTCCAGAATCAAAGCTCTGGGGCCAGTTGAAGGCTGGAGGATGTGCAGGAAAGCAGTTGCTGCTGCTGTGCTACCCCTCATGTCAGCTGTTAGGTGGGGAGGATGAGCAGCCCAAACAAAGCTCTGCTGCACCTCAGTTCTCTTTGGGACTTCCTCCGCCCTCACTGACATCCTCTTTGGTCTCCAGGGAGGGTCTCTCCAGCTCTCTTCTGCCATTGCCTGATATGATTCTATTTATTTATTTCCTGGCACCATGCATACACACAGTCATGTGCTGGCAGAATGTGTGTAATAAACTTTATTTTATTTGGCTAAGTGACAAGAACCATATAACGCTTACAGTGACAAGCCGCCACTCAGCCCTGAAACTCACTGGGTGACCTTGGGCCAGTCACTGCATCTCAGCCTAACTTACCTCACAGAGTAGTTGTGGGGATAAATTGGGGGGAGGAGAGCTATGTACAGCACCTTGAGCTCCTTGGAGGAGAAGTGGGCTATACACATACCACACTCACAACTTATGCACATTTAACTTATGTGATATCAACTTTATGCAGTTGATGGCTGGCTGGTTATTTCTATGCAGTGTCTTCCTGGCACAGAAAGAGCTTTTAAGTTCTTTGCCTTGCTTACTGGGCTCTGGGAAGCTCTAGCAAGATCTCAGATAGCTTCACAAGATGTCGCGAGAGCCTTCCAATGCCCATGTGAAAGCCTCCCAGAGTTCTTTGCCTTGCAAGTAGAGGTAAGACCCATTCAGTGTGCGAGCTTGTGTAGGGGTGGTTCCAATGGGTCATTTTGACAACAGGCAACTCCCCATTTATGTGGGTGTTGTGTTCTGAGCATAGCTGTCAATGTTTTCCTTTTTTTAAGGGAAATTCCCTTATTCCGAATAGGATTCCTCGCAAGAAAAGGGAAAAGTTGACAGCTATGGTTCTGAGGCACCACACATGTCAATGGGAAATGCATAAGCCCACCCTGTTCCACCCCCACCCTGCTTCCTTGCAGTGCAGAAAATGGCATGTATGTCAACAGTTGTGTGCCTGCCAATCACATACAAATGGGGAGTTCCCTGTACAGTCATACCTCAGGTTACAGATGCTTCAGGTTGCACGTTTTCGGGTTGTGTACCGCACTGAACCCAGAAGTACCAGAACGGTTTACTTCTGGGTTTCGGCACTTACACGTGTGCAGAAGCACTAAATCATGCTTTGCACATGTGCAGAAGTGCTGAATCGTGACCCGCGCGTGTGCAGACGTGGCGCTGCAGGTTGCAAATGCTGCAAGTTGCGAACGTGCCTCCTGCATGGAGCATGTTCACAACCTAAGCGTCCACTGTATAAAGTATTTTGGCTTTACGCACTATCCCCAGAATGTTACTCTTGCGTAAGGTGCGAGTGATCTATATTTTTTATTATAATAATAGTCTTCATCCAGATCACTCTGCCTCTTTGCAAATATGCCAAGGGAGATGGTGAAGCAGAGTGTTTCCAAGGGAAAACAAATAGAAGGATTAGTGCTTTGCCCCTTCAGACACTAGCACAACCGCAAGTTATTAAAGGGGAAAGTATAAATCTGTTACAAAGAATATGAAGCTCTTGCAGAAAAACGAAAACCCAGACATCCATCCTCCCAACCAACCGCCCCCCCCCCCAATGATAACTTAAACTCGATTGTCACAGCGTTTCTGGAAACAATCTGGCATTTCACTCTGCCACAGATTGGAGACTTGTGGATGGCAGCCATTTGACCTATAAATGTTGGAGCCTTGACTTAGTGTGCACTTGTGTCTTGCTCATCAATCCTTTCCTCCAGGCTATAATGAAGTCTGGCAGCGACAGCTAACAGGTTTTGTTCTGTTGCTCAAGGAGGAGCTCAAGCAGATATGACAACACATCTGGATGCGCTCTGCTTCTAACAGCTCTCTGCGACACAGCACAGCATCCCGAGCAACCTTTGGCTAATGGCTCTGGAAGAGCGCATGGAGACGTCTGCAGATAATTTAATCGGAAATGACAAAGATCTTGAAATACGAGACAGCAGAGGTTAAGTAAAGCACCTTTCTGGGAGGGAGAACAAGGGATATTTCTGTAGCGGCATCAATCAGTTTAAAGGCCGTGACACCACCATGTAAAAACATATGCAGTGGTAAACACTGAGTCAGAGCAAAGGCCCATCTCATTCAGCATATTGATTTGACAAGGGCTGGGCAGGGGCTCAGCGGGGTATGAAGGCAAGGCTTTTGGGCAGACACCTAGAGCTCCATTCAGCAGGATGAGCAGGAGGCCCCCAAGCACAGCAATGCTGATTTATCACAGTTTGAAGCAAGTGACATAATACACATGGCCATAGGAGCCGAGGTCCCTTTGCCCTGCCCCATAAAACATGTGAGGGGGCTGCTCCCCACAAAGTTACTGAGCATTGCCACTCAAATGGAGTGTGTGAACCGGTCATATGATCAGTTGTGCGGGGTGGGGCGTGCCTCGCTCCCCCAATGTTTTATTCAATTTGGTACCCCTGCACATTGTCATCTAAAGAGGACTCCCCCCCCCAAAAAAAATCTGTTAAGTCCAGAGCAGGGCGGTCCAGCTTTTCATATCAATTGGGATGCAAGAGTACTTTGACATGGAACCTGTGGGACGCATACTGTCTTGGTGTATGTGTGTGTGGTGATGCCAAAATTTGACACACACCCCAGCCCTCTTAATGCCTGCCTAAAAAAAACAACAACAACAACAACTCCCCATTTATTTATTTATTTATTTATTTATTTATTTATTTATTTATTTATAATTTATTTATACCCCACCCATCTGGCTGCGTTTCCCCAGCCACTCTGGGCGGTGCCCAATCAGATATTAAAAACACAATACAGCATTAAACATTAAAAACTGCCCTAAACAGTGCTGCCTTCAGATGCCTTTTAAAAGTAAGAAGTTGCTTATTTCCCTGAAATCAGTTTGGGAGGGTGTTCCACAGGGCAGGCGCCACTACCAAGAAGGCCCTCTGCCTGGTTCCCTGTAACCAGATAAGTGAGGCAATGCCTTTGGGAAGGAGGTATAAGAGTCTGGCAGGTCCAGAAGCTGGAGAAGTGCTAAATAGGCTTTGGAAAGGAGACAGGAGAACCCTGTCAAAGCCCTCACACTTCCTTCCTAAAGCCTAGCACCTTGCTTACCCGGTAGTGTGGTCACTGTGGGGAGGTGGGGGGTGTCACCAAGGGCTGTCCAAAAAGGCCAGAGTGCTGCATGTTGGACCACCCTGGTCCAGATTCTAAAATCACCTGACTGCACTGGGGGAGTCTGATCCAGTAGGGCAGAGCTTTCCAAACTGTATGTCATGATACGTTAGTGAGTTGGCTGCAGTGTGTAGGTGTGTCGCGCGAACGCTCCCTGTGCTCCTCCTGGGGCTGGAAACAAGTTAGTTTAACCTCCAGTTTGCTAGTAAAACTGAATTATCATGTCGTGAAATGATGCATATCTAAAAATGTGCCACCAACAGGGAAGGTTTGGAAAGCTCTGCATTAGGGTCATTGGGGCACTGCTTCAGCAAGCTCAGTCTGCCCTCAGCCAGCTTCCCTGTCTGTCTTCTTTCTTGGGGCCAGACTAGAGAGTGGCATTGCCTGTCATGTCAGCTTCCTCTTCTTTAGTCTCAGTGTTGAATTTGTAGAACTCAGCAAAGAGGACAGGGGAAAAGCTAGAATTAGCTGACTCTTCCTGTTATTGGTGCTGACACCAGCAACCATTGGTCATTCTGCCTTCCACCCTACCACTCCCGATAGGCATCAGCTGTCACAGACTGCACCACAGCAGATGCCATCAGAAAACGGATAAGCTAATAAATTCATGCCCAATTTTTCATCCCCAATATCAGGCGATTCATGTTCTATTCTTTTACTTGTATCCATTAAAAAAAAGAAGATTTCATTTATGTGTAAAAGTTCTGTCTCACCTTTCAGTGTCAAGTGATCTCAGGGCAGATTGCAACAAGAAATGCACAAAACAATAAGAAAGCCTGAAAACAGCATTCTCATACCCTCCAACATTTCTCCGATGAAAATAGGGACGTCCCATTCCATAACGATAATTTTACTATTTATACCCCACACATCTTGCTGGGTTGCCCCAGGCACTCTGCCAGCTTCCAACATATATAAAAACATAATAAAGCATTAAACATTTTTAAAAATTCCCTATACAGGATTGCCTTCAGACAGCTCAGGGGTCAGATAACTCCATAACCTAAAGTATTTTTCCAATGAAAATAGGGACATCCTAAGGAAATTGGGAAATGGGATACTGGTGGTGATGTGGATTAAACCACTGAGCCTAGGGCTTGCTGATCAGAAGGTTGGCGGTTCGAATCCCTGTGACGGGGTGAGCGCCCATTGCTCGGTCCCTGCTCCTGCCAACCTAGCAGTTTGAAAGCATGCCAAAGTGCAAGTAGATAAATAGGTACCGCTCCAGCGGAAAGGTAAAGGGCGTTTACATGCGCTGCTCTGGTTCACCAGAAGTGGCTTAGTCATGCTGGCCACATGACCCAGACGCTGTACGCCGGCTCCCTCAGCCAATAAAGCGAGATGAGCGCTGCAACCCCAGAGTCAGTCAGGACTGGACCTAATGGTCAGGGGTCCCTTTACCTTTACCCTTAAGGAAATTGGGACATTCCAGGATCAAATCAGAAACCAGGATGGCTTCTCTAAATTAGGGACATCCCTGGTAAACAGGAACACTTGGAGGGTGTGCAATCCATATACAATGGTACCTCGGGTTAAGAACTTAATTCGTACTGGTGGTCCATTCTTAACCTGAAATTGTTCTTAACCTGAGGTACCACTTTAGCTAATGGGGCCTCCTGCTGCTGCCACACCACCACTGCACGGTTTCTGTTCTCATCCTGAAGCAAAGTTCTTAACCTGAGATACTATTTCTGGGTTAGCGGAGTCTGTAACCTGAAGCGTCTGTAACCTGAAGCATCTGTAACCCGAGGTACCAATGTATCAATTCAAACCTACAACAGCATTCTTCTAACAGCAGGCCGTGTCTCTAGATAACTAAATCCACCCCCACCCCCCAAAAAAGCTGGCGGAAGAGCAGATTTTTCCATTGCTTCTAAGTTTTCTCCAATGTAGTCAATTTTATCTAAGAAATATTAACATGATATTTACTAGAGACTTGGTGAATAACTTTAACATCTCAAGCAGGCGTGGCTGTAATGCTGAACAGGAACAACATTTTGTTGTGGGGGCACCTTACAATAAATGACATCACAACTATTCATGAATGTGGCCTAATATTAGACATATGACCTTCAAGAAAGAAGAAGGAGGAGGAGGTTTTCTGATTTTCTCATTGTGCAATCATGTATGCTTCCTCTTTGTTGGGGCAAATAAAGAAATGTAGCCAGACTGGCAGGGCCCCTAACCATTGTTTGGCATAATCTTTTTATTTCAGGCTGGATGCTGTTTTAAGTAATCCAGAATTTCTTACAGAAGAGATGACAATATGTGTAACATTGACTGTCCTCTTCTGTATTGCTTTTAAAAATGGTTCAGAAACTGCAGCTGGTGTAGAATTCAGAGGCCAAGGTGCTCATTATTGTTAGGCACTGGGCAAAAACTTTCCTTTTTAATCTGGCCTTTGGCTGTTAACTACCTTTGGCCTTTTCACATGGGTGGGATGTTTTAACATAGGTTTCATTTTAATGCTGGTTTTAATGTATGTAATTATGTGTGTGTGTGTTTGTTTTTCAAATATTGTAAGTCACTTTGAGTTGCCATGGCAAAAAAATGTGACTACTACATTTTAGTAATAGTAATAGTAATGACAACAACAACAACAACAACAATTTATTTTTCTTTTCCCACTCTTCTGACTGGGTTGCCCCAGCCACTCTGGCATAGTAAAACATTAAACCTTAAAGAGCTTTCCTATACAGGGCTGCCTTCAAATGTCTCCTGAAGGTAATATAGCTACTCATCTCCTTGCTATCTGATGGAAGGGCATTGCACAGGGTGGGCACCACTAATGAGAAGGCCCTGTACCTGGTTTCCTGTAGTTTCACTTATTGCAGTGAGGGAACCGGCCAAAGGCCCTCAGTGCTGGATCTGTGTCCGGGCTGGATGACGATGTAATTCTAATCCTCTTCCTAGAATTATAGAGCTGGAAGGGAATCCAAGGGCCATCATGTCCAAAACCCTGCAATGCAGGAATCCTGTCCATAGCCATCCCTAGTTGGGCTTGAAGTACCAACCTTCTGGTTAACAGCAGGATGCATTGACCCATTGCACCACAGAGGGTCCCAGACACATCACCTATTCCCTCTCACATGATTGTAACTGCATGTGGGTAGATAACAGGTGTGTATGTTCTGTAGGGATGGATGAATCCGTCAATTTCAGCTGCAGTCTGTTTCTCATTCCTCCAGTCTTAAATTCAATTCTCCACATTTCCATATAAGTTTGCATTAAAAAAAAATCCTCCTGAAAATTAAGCAGAATTTCAGTGCAAATTTCTCCTAATATATGCATTGTTGCATGCAACATTGCTTTGCAAACTTGCATCATTGCTTTGCAAACATGCATATGCTAGGCAATTTCCCTTAATTTGATTAATTTCCCATAATTTCCATTTTTTATATGCTGCTTTCACTAATATATTGCTATGCACACTTTACCCTTGTATATGCATTTTTGTGGACATTATTTGATTGGAGAACCATATTGCAAAACTTGGAAAAGTGCAAATTTCAAAGGGTGGCAGTGTTTCACCTTGTATATTGTTTTGGAAATTGTTGATTGGGTGAGTTCACCTTGAAAGGCAAACTGAATTGAGTTTCTAATCCATCTCTAACACTGTTCAGGGGCTATGCTGCCTCGATCACATTCCTGACAGCCCATCGCTGGAGTTGTCCATATATTTGAGCCAAACTTATGCAGCAGGAATCAACTCTACCTTTGTTGATTCCCCACACAATTAGAATCCTGAGCATGTATAACCTTCACCATTAAAGCACAATGCTTTCTTTCATTTTCTTTCTTTCTTTCTTTCTTTCTTTCTTTCTTTCTTTCTTTCTTTCTTTCTTTCTTTCTTTCCAGGCTCCCTATGCCCTTACAATACTATACCTGTACTGCACCAACATTGCCATTCCTCCAACTTCCCCCTTGCATTTTTACAGTGATCACATGCTACTGATACAGTGTGAGTTGGTTAACACCAAAGAATCACTATGGGGAAATCCCATTGCCCATCCCACCCATGTAATCTCATGCCTGCCCCTTTGCAATGGTCTGTGTAAGCCTTCACTGTTAACTATCTAGACTTTCCTTTCAGTGGGATTTAGGAGGTATATTGTTTATCACAGTAGGCTCAGTTCCACAGGAATTCCCCTAAACCGGTCAGATTGACATGGTCAAAGTAGAAATGAAGTTTTTCACATCTTCAGCCCTCGTGCTTCTTCTTAGAGGTTGCTAGGAATCACATGTGGAGAGAGTGCTGTGGAACTCAGTTTCTACTTGTGGGGAAAGGCTGTAGCTTTGGACTGGCTGTCCAAACTGAAGCAGGCTCTCTCTGGAGCACCCTAAATCAAAGCAGGGACCTTCAAAGTGATTCTGGGCAGCAACCAATCAGTCATGTTAGGTGTTATGTACTGAAGTTCTCACCCTGGGCCAGCAGGGGGATACTGTAGATAGTTATGCAAATAAGGGATCGAAAGTGACGTTCAGTGATTAGATAGTTTTAGAAAATTGTTACAGTTACGTTGTACTGGAGCTCTATAAAAGTAGGCTGACTGAACCCTTCAGTTCAGTTCTGTTCTGGCCTGTGAATAAACAAGAGCTGTTTGAAGAATCGCTGTGTCCTCTGATATGTTCACCCACAACTTAACATTAGGAAGCAAGATTTATAGAATGTCTCCTCACATGGAGGGGAGGAGGGGCTCCAGTCAGGTTTTTCTGTAACATAGTGTGAAAATAATGAAGAGCCTTGCAGTGTGTTAGAAAGAGTAACAAATTTTATAATGGCATACATATTTTTGTGGATGAGAGCCCATTTCATCAGATGCAGCAGTGAGATTATAGCAAGACTGGGTGACTTGTGGCCTCCAAATATTGGACTTCAGCATCTGTCAGCTCCAGCCAGCTTGGCCAGTGATCAAGGATGATGGGAAATGTTGTTCAGCCACATCTGGAAAGCTCCCTCAGCTCTGACTAAACTGAAGAATTAAACTTTAAAAAACAAAAACTAAAAAAAACCTACTGATGGAGATCACAGATGCTCAAAAAGTATAGGGGCTTGTTTATTTATTTTCATTGTTACCTTTGTTTCAAGTAAATAAGTAGTTTATCTGTTACTTGAAGAAGATGGGAAAACCTGTATTTTGGAGCAAATAATCAAGAGCAGCTTTAAAGGATCAGGGATGGAGTGTAAGAACTATGCCTTTTCTTTTTCACTTCTTTGCATCTAAAATGACAAACTACCAGACAATAAACTTATCTGGAAGTTTATTAATGGAAGGAAATGAAACAAGAAAAACAAAACTCTTATCTTTCAAAGTTTTGGGACAAAAAGAGAGAGAAAAACAAACAAACAAACAAACAAATAAAAGTACATTCTCTTGAATTGCTTTGGTATCAAAGCATTCTGAATACCCAAAGTCTTTGGACCGAGCATGAGGTTTTGTTATCTTCAGATGCAACACTCTAAAATAACATGACAGAACTGATCACGGTTCCCCTGACGGTTATGAAAACAGTATAATTGAATGAAATTTTCTTAGGCTGGCAAGCCCACTTATGTAAGAGATGCTGAAGACATTGGCTGCAGTGCTTTTAAAAAGAAGCACATGTCAGAGAGTGCACAAACAACAGGGAATGGCCATGCGCTCTTGAGCTAATAGGTTCCATGTGCTTATCATTAGGCTACGGGAGAGTTGGAAGGGACAAAGCTGACCAACTAGAAGACCATGATTGCAATCCTGTGCATGTCTACTCAGGAGCAATTCCTAGAGGTCAATGGGGCTTTATCACAGGTAAGACCTATGCTCATCTACCCCTAGAAGGAAGTCCCATCTAAGCCACTGAACAGGGTCACTGTGCAGTGGAGACTCGCTCATTGGGGGAAATGGCGTGTTTGCCCCATCAAGCTCAGTCTGCCCTCAGCCAGCCCCTACCTGTCTATCCTCTACTTATGGTCAGTCCAGGGGGTGGCCCTGGCTGTCAGCCTCTTCCTTAAGCTCATTGATGCCTTTGAAGAACTTGGGAAAGGAGACAGGAGCAAAATGAGATTGAGTTGGCTCTGTCTGATATTGGCTCTGTCTCCGTTGACCTTGGTTTCTGCTCTGAAAGTCCTAATGGGCAACAGCCTCCACAAGCCATATCCATATACTCCTCATTGGATTATTTTGGGGTGTTCCCCCCAATAAATAGATATGCCTTTGGGAAAGTTTGGGAATCGCTCAAACAGTCTGATACCATCTTCTTGTTTCTTGGTGACTCATTTGGTTCCAGTTCTGTTGGCACTTATCACCTGACTTTGCTGTTAGATAGAGTGCTATAAACCATAAGGATTACTGCTATTGGTCACGCCAATAGTAATAATTAGACCAAATGGCACACTAGTCCAGCATCCTGTTTGCTACAGTAGTCAAACAGATAGATGCCTTTGTGAAGTCCACAAGTAGGGCACAAGAGCAATAGCCTTGCTCTTTCTGTGGCCCCCCAGCAACTGGCAATTCAGAGGAACTAGCAATTCAAAGGAAAATGGTTCCATTCCAGTCTCTGGTCCAAAAGATTGTTATGGATCACAAGCCAGGCAGGAGGTATGCAAGCGTAGCCTATATATATATAGGGTCCCAGCCACACAGAAACATGAATGCAATTATATTGGATAACAGAAAACATTTTACGGAATTGCTGGAGCTGAGCAGCTCACTCTTTAAAACAGAAAACAGCCCCCCAGAGGTTTTCATATAGATGAAACTCTTCCAGGAATGCAGCTGCATGTTTGGCTACCCACTTCTAACTAAACATTTGTGTTTCCACTCTCCTACAAGAGGATTCTTAGGGATATTGTGAAGATATACATCCCTGCGTTTAAAGAGATAATTTATGGCCCCTCAACAGCTGCAACAGATTTGGACTGTCCAAGGGTAGTAAATCTAGAAATATTTAGAACAAGATGCAAAATATTGCTTCTGTCAACTAAGGCCTTTTCCCTGATAATAGCTTTGGTTTAGTTAATAAAATAAAATAAAAAACACCAGAAGATAAAATGGAGCAACTTTCCTACCACCTCAGACACTCCTGCATAATTTTTACATTACAGCTACTTCACATGGTTAATTAGTCAGTCTTTGGTTTGCTTCACATTAAAATCAGCCAACAGGTAAGCAGAATTATTCCATTTTGTCCTTGATAGGAACTGTTTGAAAACCAGAAACACAGGAAACACCCTAAGGCCAAAACATAACCATGTGAGTAGAAATTTGTGAATGCACCATGTTGGTTTAGTTACTCAACTTCAGCCTCTGGTTGATCTGGAAACAAACACTGCAATGCTGTACATGCCGATTCAGAAATAAGTCTCAAAAATTCACGAATAATTTTTCATTACTTGTGAAACACATGCATACCTCTTGAGGCTCATTGAATAGCTTAGGGCAGTAAATTATGGTTTGCTGTAGGTCTTGGTAGTCATCTTTCTGAGCTGAGGTCTATTGCATTTTGTAGGGTTCTTTTCTCTTTGAGGAAGATTGAATGGGATTGCAGCATGACATTTCCATGGAGCTGAGGAGGATGAAATGGAATAGTTGGTGTCTAGAGTGCAGGTAGCAGAAAACTCAGGATGGATATGACCAAGCACAGGTTAGTGCCCATTTTAGGGCCTACTCTGTGATGGTGGCAAAAATAAGCAGCTTATTTCTCCACCACCATTGTATTTGTCAGTGTTGGCAACAAGATCAAATAAGTGCTCTACATCACCGTTTCTCAACCATGGGTGATATGACCCACTGCCCCCCCCAATATTCTAAGGGGGCCACAGGTGAAAATTGCGTTAATGGGGGGCCATGGCACGAGACTAGGGAACGCTGCCTCAAACAAAATGGTAACTGTCAGCAACCAGCTATTATTGCTATGCACCAGATTTGGCTGAATACCGAATCTTGAATGGAATCAGGCCAAATAATGTCAACCTGGGATTTAGCCATGTCAGGTTGAGGCAGCCCTGGATTGGGCTGGGTTCACCTGGAAATATCTGACATTGTCAAAGTGGGGGCAGAAGGAGACATTCAGGTATCCTATGTATGTCCCTTTTCCCTCCTCAACCACATGCTAATCAGAGTTGTAAATGCACATCTCCCCTCCCCCTCCAAATAACACGTTTAATTGTGCAAGGTTCCCAGATTGGTTCAGAGCCCAGATCAGAGTCGGGTTAGCACCAAATTATTCTGGATCAGGTCAGAAAGAGCCATGAACTGGTTCAGGGGGCTTGTGCTTTCCTCTAATTGTTACTGAGGGGAATTATGGACTGCTTAAGTTACACACACACACTTATGAACGACTACAAATGGAGTAATTGGGGGGGGGAATCCCATTCCTACCCATTCATTAATGAACATGATACCACTTATTTAGTTCAATTTTCCTGTTGTTATGAAACAAATGAAGCTCATTGAAGGATCTGAACAGCCTAGAGTTGTGCCTTGCTGTAGTTCTTCCTGACCTGAAGCCTACTGCACTGCATTGTTGTGTTTTTTCTTCTTCTATTGGGGCATCAGCCAAGTCCAAAGGGATGAATAAAGGAAAGAACAGATGAATTAAGGAATGAATGATTGGTCCAATGAGCCCTAAGAAATGGCTTGTTTTGTGGCTTGTGGTCTTTGCCAATCTGCTTGTGTTCCACAGCAGGGAATGGATGGTTCCCCTCTCCAGGCATTTTGTGACAGCAAGCATGCTTTTCAATAGTCTTGGGAGATATCAAATATTACTTTCTGTATTTTAAAATTAGCAACAGATGACATGGTGCTATGTTTGTTCCAGTGTTTACATTGAGTTTTACTCTCCAGTTTTTGTATTTGTTTTTAAAAGAATGATAGTGAAAATATGTGAGCTATTCTACAGTTGTAAACGTATTGTATACCCATTTTTGTTATCATTATCAGACTGTCAACGACCCTTGTTTTCCAACAGGCTTCCAATTCTGCAAGGTACACCAAGTTAACCATCTGCTAAATTTATGTGAATTCAGGGACTTACAGTTACAATAAGAAATACTAATGGGAATCTAATGAATGGATTGTGTGAGTATCTGCAACATCAGAGGATGCATGGTCAGTTTAATTCTGACCATATTTACCAAGGAGTAAGTTGCTTTTATCTCTACTTAAATAATTCTGCTTGAGGGTGACTCCACACTAGGGATGGACGAATCTGTCAGTCTCTTGTTTTTCCAGTCTCAGATTTTGTCCGCCCTATTTCTATATGTTGTTGTTGTCATCCCCATGAAAATGTGTGCACCTAATTCATGTGCATTTCTCCAAAGGCATGCATTTTTGCCTGGTATATGCATGTTTGCAAGTTATTTTCCCTCTAACAATGCATTTATAGATGTTATTTTCACTAATGCAGGTTTTTGCTTGTATGCAATTTTTACGAATATACATATTTTTGTACACTTTTTTTGACAGGACAACTGCATTGTAAAATTTGGAGAGGTGCAGATTTTTAAGGACAGGTGGTGTTTTATTTTGTCTGTTGGTTTGGGAAGTGCAGATTTGATAAGTGTTGCCTAGCCCCCTCATCTATTTTGTAAGATTTCAACAGGACACCAAAAGCAGGGCCAAGACATTTTGCCGCCTCTTGGCAAGGGACAAGATGGTGCTCACCCCATTCCACTTATAGAAGCAGACCAGTTGAATTGTACTTCTAACACTGGTGATAGAATAGTATTTTCCACTGTAAAATACAGGCTTGCTTAGGATGCACAGGGCAGGCCAGTCTGCATACATAGCTGAGTCCTTCCGTAGAGTGGGACTCAGAAGAAAGATTGTCTGTCACCATTGTCCCAAACACTGTCCAGCAACTACAAGCTCATCTTGCCTATTAGTAGAGCTGGCCCTGAGGTACATATACTTCTCAGACTTACATTTGCAGCCTTCAGGCTAGAAATGTCCTCTTTTTCTTCCTTCTCTGAAAGTGGATTCTCATCGGGCTAAATAAGCTGGGATGTTTCTGCACTTTTATATAAGATCTCAGAACATGCTCACAGGCCTTTCTTACCCATTGAGGCTAGTGGTGCAGGGCACCGGGGTGCCATGTTCTGGAGGGCGCCAGGTGAGAGTCTGGGGAACACCGAACAAGTGCACTGAGTGAGCAAGGGTGCGTATGCAGCTCCGCCGAGTGTTGGCTCGGGTTTTTCCTTTTTAGCCTGCAGGTGCTGAATTCTGTGGGGTGCCAGAAGGCTAAAAGGGAAAAACCCGAACCGACGCTTGGCAGGAGCAGCGCACACACCCTAGCTCACACGGCACAGGCCCGCTCACTCAGTGTGCTGCCTGCCGTGGCCACCGTGGCACAAAGCAGCCAGCTGAGCCAGGAGGAGCCACATCCAGCCTCTTCCTCTTTCCCGTCGGAGGAGTCGCCCTCCAGCCTCTGCCCACCTCCTCCAGCCCCCCAAAAAGGTCAACTCTGGGAAAGGGGGTGGGGAACTGGAGGGGCACTCTTTGCACCACGGCGCTGGATATGCTTAAGACGGCCCTGTCTGCTCATTTAAGCCTTGGTGTGGGGATCTGGGTGGGGGAAGGCAGGAAATGTGCATGTTTTGGGTTTGTGTGCAAGGGAGATCTTCCTGCCCTGTTGGCATTTCTCATGGAGTGATTCAGACGTGTAGCCCTGGACACACATTTCCTTAGGAGTAAGTGTCACTTAAAGGGACTTACTTCTAAGTATTTATGCAAAGAATTTCACTTCCAATTAAAGAAAGGTAGGCTTGTCCAATTTTTTATTTTTTAAAAGCTCAGAACCAAATCCTTCTGATCTATTACAAATGTTGTTGACTTGCAGCTCTTCTGTGGGGTGGGTTGGGGAGATATCTTAAATGCTGTCAGTTGTGAAATGTCCTGCCTAGTTCTCACTGGGCTAATGGGGGCCTGTTGACATTGGGTATTTATACAGATGTGTGGCCAAACAGGACTCAGTGGAGTCTCAGTTCTGAATATAGCAACCTCCACCTGGAAATCCCTGTGCACCCAAAATAAACTCTGTTCAGGAAGAACCTCCCATGTGTATTTCAGAAGGAAAGAACCATAGAAGCTACATCACCGACTGCAAAGCCGACTGAGGGCTCATTAGTGTGGCATGGCAGAAGAAGATTCATGTTGTCACTATTTAGGTAGACAGAAACAGCAGTTACTCAGCCTCTAGTATCCTTGGAAAAATACTTTGTAGGACTGAGCTGAAATTTCTCAGAAAAGAGTTTTCTGTCAAATTTCTGAACAACTTCTTTTTCAAACCCTTCCTAAGCTGCCTTTTGTTTTGGAGGCAGGGCAGGGAATAAATCAGATTTATTTATTTATTTATTTTAAAAAAACTGTTGAAGAATTTCAGTCCTCTGGGGGAATATTTCTCTCAGAGGAGTGGCCCTCCTCCTTTAAAGGGGGTTTTGGAGTTTGGGGAAACTGTCCAGGGAAGGGATTGGGGCACACTGTGAGGAGACCAGGAAGTGATGGGTGAGGTGTAACTGGCAAAGGGTTTAGTTAGGTGCAAAAGGAGGATGTGCTGGCCTGGTATGGGGGCAAGGCAGTCGGCAAAAGGGCTGGTCAACAGAGGGTGGGTGGGCAGGTGGGGCTGGCAAGTGAAGCAAGCAGGGCCATCACCCCCTAGTAATTAAAACAGACATGCAAAGCATCTCACCATAGTAGGAAAGACTGAGACCAGGTGACCAGATCTGCTGTCCAGCTGCTAAATGTTGGCAGGCAATACCAAGACCTCCCTGGTCTCAGCAGAAATGACTGGCAGAATCCGAGACCAGGGAAAGGAGATGGCGGAAGAAGATTGGAAGAAATTTAAGAACTATCTTAAGAAACATTGTAAAATTAATGAGTGTTAGAATGATGCAGTTTTATAAATTAAATGGATTACAGCTGTAAAGATTAAGTTAAAAGAAAAGAAAGGTTAATAATTATATAAAAGTAAGGGTGAGGATTTGCTGAACTGAATATTTGAAATTGGAATGCAGAAAGGGAAGGTATGAGGAGGTCGGGGAAGTAAGTTTTAAGAAAATAAGGATTTGAAATTATGCTTGTTTTTTCTTGTATGTGTGTCTGTTTGAATTGTTGTGTTTGTTTATATAATTTGTGAAAATTTAATAAATATTTTATAAAAAAGACCTCCCTGGTCTCCCCTCTTTCAGTTCTTTATCTTTAGGCAGGATTTGGACCAGGCCAACTTTCAAATACAGGACTCCTTCAAATAGAGGACTGGCCTCCGACAGTCCTTTGAATTGGAGGGATGTCCTTTGTAAAATAGGACGCATGGCCACCCTGGATGTTTTGCATGTGAATGACCCCAAGTCTAGTCCTGTACTGTTTTTAACACTTGATTGGGAGCCGCCCAGAGTGGCTGGGGAAACTCAGCCAGATGGGCGGGGTATAAATAATGTTGTTGTTGTTGTTGTTGTTGTTGTTGTTGTTGTTGTTGTTATATTTCAAGTTCAAAAGGATCAGGTATTGGCTGGTGTGTGGCTAAGTCTTTGGTGGAAGAGCTGCTGCTTGTAAGAGCCAGCAACGGTGTGTTGGATGGACCATTATATTTCAACCTTCTCTAAAGGAACTTGCTATGCTCACCTGTAGTCTGTAAAACCTAAGTAAAAACCTAAGTAGAAAGGAGTGAGGTTGACCTTCAAATTGGGTGCCTTCTCCATTGATCTGTTAAACATAGTAAGCCTCTGAATACCAATTGCTGGGAATCACATGTATGGAAAGTGCTGTGGCTGCTGTGAGGGTAGGATGCTGGACTAGGTGGGACTTAGACCTGATCCAGCAGGACCCTTCCCGTGTTCTTATAACATTAGACCAATTCATGGAGGGTAAGGCTATCAATATCTGTTGGTTACAATATCTGTTGGTTACAATACCTCCATTGTGGGAGGTAATATGCCTCCGAATGCCAGTTGAATCACAAGTGATGAGAGTGCTCAGGTCATGTTTTCAGGTTTCCCACGGGCATCTGCTTGGCCACTGTGAAAACAGGATGGTGGGTTAGATGGATCATTGGCTTGATTCAGCATGGCTCTTCTGACATTCATATAACCCATGCTGCCACAATTTCCTGATATAACAGTTTGGCTTGTGTATGGCCAACACCTTTTCCTATTGGAGCAGACTGCTACATGTCCCAGCAAAGGCCTCAATTTGGCCAGAGCTCTCTTATTTAGCATACAAAGGATACTGGTTCCTCCAGCCTCATTGATGCACAGGCCTCCTGTTTATCTTGCTTTCTCTGTTCCTCTGTAGGTCTTGGATACTTCCCAGGTCTTTTTTGGATGAATGAGATGGCAGGCAGCATGTGTTTCCCCCAAGGTTCTGGATGAGTCTGTAGTGGTTTAGTAATTTGACAGTAAGATCTTTTCCTCCCTCTGCCCTTGCTGCTAATTTCACCTCATTGTATGCGAAGCTCTCTGCCAACCGTCTGCAGCTGTAATTTTGATATTTTACTAGAGAAAACACTTAACATTCTTTGGTGTAGGGTTTATGGAAAATCCTTGTCTTGGGTTATAAACAGCCCTAATGTTTCCCAGCTGTTGTTCTTCCATATCTCCAAACTCCCAGTGTTGACTACTCACTAGTGTATATTCACCTCCAGGGAAGCCTTGGGCAGCACACACCATCAGTCAGGAATCTAGGCAAGAACTTTGATTCATTCTCTCTGTCTCTCCCTGAAACAACAGCAAAGAACAGCAATAGGAAACTCCTGATTCCATCTGGATACAACTAAGTTCAGTGCCACCCAGCGACTAAGCTGTAAAATGACACTACTCTCTCTCACACACCAAACACAACTGGTGGATAAGCAAAGGCACAGGAAGACCAATATGTGCTTTTCCCCTTAGTATAAAAGGGGTTCAAAAATTCATGTGTGGGTGCAGCCAGACGTGAAATCATTTTAGCTGTAAGCTCACTTTGCAAATGAGCTCACCATATTTTGGTCAGATGTTCTGGTGTTCTTCTCCAGACAGAGAGCTCCTGTTGGCTGCATTAGCTGGCTCTGCACAGCACTGATTGGCTGGGAACCAACAAGGTCACTAACCCCACTTCCCTCTCCTCTCCAAAACAGTTTCTCAACACACACACAAAAACTGGTTCTGAATTTTTTTTTTTTTTAAGAGAGAGGGCATTAATGTAGATAATAATGCTTGAAAGCTTTTGAAAGACAGACACCACACTTGATGAATATAGAGAGGAGTGTTGTAGGCTATTAAATGCATGGTCAAACTACTGGCTGGTAATCTGTCTAACAGATTGCAAAAGTGGAAATTGCAAAAAACTAAGTTTGGGCAGCAAAGGAGAAAAAAAATTACAGAATTGCCCCAGTTTGTATATATGCCTGTGTGCACCCTCTGTCTACATTAAACATTTAAGCCAGTTTCAGACTTGTCTAATTTATGGTTGAAATTGAGGAGTACTACCAGGGCAGGAATTTGGGGGAGTCATCCAGAGCCCCACTCAGCAAAAGAGTAGACTTACCAAGTAATACTTATTACCACCCAAAGAACTCCCATTGTAAAGCCATTCTGTACAGAGTTAAAATTACACAACTGCACCTCTGCTCTAACTAAGGATGACGTCACACATTAGGTAGGTGGATATATACTGTACCCATCTCATCCCACACTTCTACCCAGAGACTCTTGTGACGGGTGAATTCATGCTTCTTCTCCATAGATAAAGGATTTTAAGTACAGGATCTCAGATTCCCTGGTCAGGAACCATGACATCACTGGAACTTTATACAACAGCCTTGTGTTAACAGGAGTCATTGCGGTAGTTTCCACAGGGGAAAAGTTATGTGCATGTGTGGGTCCAAACCAAACAATTCAAAAGGGAAAAGGAGACTAAGAAACCCTCTATTGCTTCTTCTCTATAATGTCGCAATCACCCTTATCATAAACTGTAAAGGAAATCCAGGAAGACAGAGTCACCAACAGGAACAAGGTAGAGTTAACATCTCCCTGCCCAGGAACACAGCAGCGGGTTAAACAAGGCAATAATTTCTTAATTACCAAAGAGGAAACATCAATAAACACTGGCAACCAGCAGCTGGAAAACCTATGCCCAGGAAAACAAATATAACCACGGGTTTTGATTGTGAACATTCACAGCAGAGGTTACTTATTTTGGCAGGCACAGATTTAAGCCTTACAACTAGCAACTCTTTTAGCTGGTGCCTAAGCAGAACCATGTGTCCCCTTGAAAACAAGGAGAAATTTAAACCCAACCCCACTTGTGGAAAAGAGGGGGGTAAGGGAGCTGGGGCTAACAGCTGAGGCTAAGGGCAGAACTTGACACTTCATAGAAGCACATGTAAGGAAAGCCATGGGAAAAACAGGTCTGGTGAGGGGGCAGTTTTTGTGGAGAAATGGCAGAAGTGCTTCAATCAGGGAGAGAGGGGCCACATGTGGCCCTCCAAAACTTTTTATCTGGCCATCAGGATTCTTCCCCTGACCACATTCCCTTCCCAGCCATGCATCCTCTCCCTAAGCCATAACATTCCCCAGCCCTGCAATGCACCCCCTTTGAGGGTGGCTGGAATGTGGCCTTTGTTGTACAGTTACTGACTCACATTTGCATGCATGAAAGAGTTGATCTGAGTTCATGCTGCAAGTGTGGCTGCAAGTGTGGCTCAGCAGCTTCTGCTCTCCGCTTCTCAGTTTTCTCTCTTTATGCTTACTGGAAGAAGTGAAAAAGGAGCCATGTGCCTTGGCTCCCAACTCAGCAAATGCCGCAAGTAAACTGAGTCTCCCTAAAATGAGCTGTTAAAGCCTGCATCTTTGCCAACTTGCAAATTGCACTATCCTTTTTGTAAGAAAACCAAGTACTTTCCTTTTTTGAGTTGTTTGTAACCTTTCTCATCTTTATTTTATTCCCATCCAATGGAGACTTATTTGGTGTAACTCTGTGAGTAAAATATTCACCTATCTACAAAGCTAAGTGTCTGTGATTTATTCTAGCCAAGGTGTTTTTGTGGGGAATGTTTGCTTAAAGGTGGATGAGGCCAGATGTAAAATCTAACCAGGTTTTAATGTGTGTGGAGCAATCACCATGGTACTTAGCTCTGTTACTAGAGAGTAGGATCTCTCTTCCAAACCCTTTCCCCAACAGTCTTGAATTCTAATAATGGCTCTTGCTTGCCTGGAAGGAGGATAGGGAGGGATGTGTGAGCATGCATAGAAACTGTACTACTGTACAAAGGTAAACTTTACACTCATTGCTCCATCAACTTTTTTCTCTGGCTCTGCCTGCCACTTGTATGTAGCCCCATGAAGCTTACCCATAAGGGCAGGAAAAAGCCCTCCCTCCAGTGCTTTAATACTTACTCCATTTATCATCTCTTTGCTCCAAACTGCCTCCCTCAATATGGTTTGCCTCCACAAAAACAGTAGGTGTGTGTGTTACTCTTGGAAACATGCTTTAATGTGAAATCCTTATGTTCAGATACAGGAGCATGGCCGACCCCCACCACAGCTTTTCAACAGATGTCAATAATTTCTATTTTTATACTTTTCTTCCTCTTGATGTGTCCTCTTTATAGTGGATCTCTGTACTCTATAATGGAAAGAAATAGAAAAGTTAATTTAAAATACTGAAAATACATTTGAAATAATATTCACCTGTAAAGATCCCAAAGTACATATCCTCTTCTATTTGTACCCAGTGTAGTCTTTTTTGTATTTTGTTGGAAGGTTTGATTGTGTTCATCTATTTTTATTCTGTTTTCTTCTGTGTAAGAAATGTAATAAGATTAAAATGATAAAAAGGTAATACCTGAATTTTCTGAAGGTCAATCTGCAAATTGTAATGCTCACTTATTTGTTATCACGCAAGGTCTGAGGCAACTGAGAGATGACCAGGAGAGGTGAGAAACTTGAGAAAGGGAAAATCAGAAACTGAAATTAACAGATTCATCCAGCCACATTCTCTGCCATCACCTACAATTTTGACAGAGATGGGGAGGGAAGCAGCGGGTTAAGGGAAGGGGTTGCTTAACTCCTTTCACTCCTTTTTCTCCGCTCCTAAGTCCTCTGTTTCACCAATCTGAAACAGGGCTTCAAACAGGGGTACAGGTAAAGGTAAAGGGACCCCTGACAATTAAGTGCAGTCACGAATGACTCAGGGGTTGCGGCGCTCATCTCGCTTTACAGGCCGAGGGAGCCGGCGTTTGTCTGCTCCGCAGACAGTTTTCCTGGGTCACGTGGCCCGCATGACTAAGCTGCTTCTGGAGCAACAGAACACCGACACCAGAGCAGCACACGGAAACGCCGTTTACCTTCCCACCAGAGCGGTACCTATTAATCTACTTGCACTTTTTGGTGTGCTTTTGAACTACAGCTTTTTCAAACCTTTGGGTGTGAGGAAGCTTCTAGGGGGTATTTCGGCATGGAGGAATGGAGACTGCTGTTGCAATTGGTTTGGAAGTCCTTCTGTGTGCTCATGAGGATGGCGTGAGAAGTGGATTGGCAACAGGCTCTCCATGAATATTTGAAAAAGGAGCAAGAGCACCAAAGGAGATGTTTCTGTATGGAGAAGGAGAAAAGGAGGGGGGAGGATAGCTGGCTAATATTGCAGTCCAATTCCTTAGTCACATGTTTGTTCCAGAAAACATTCACTTGGATCAAATAACATTTTTAGGAGGGTTTTCTTGTTCTTTTCCAATTGTGTTACTTCTCTCAGAACTCTTTCACACAAAAAACCCACTGCTTTAAATCCTGCTGTTGTCACCGAAAACGCAGCATCTGCTCATAAAGGGGCAGTAGTGTGGCTTAAACTCTTCAATGTGCTAATCACTCGTTTGAATATAAGCCCTGGAACCCCATTGCAAGCAAAATTGAAAACTCGGAAAAGGAGTTTAAGGGAAAAGGAACCTAAACTATGCACCAAAATTCTGTCTTGAGAAAAACTTCATTCCAAAGCCTGTCTTTAGATGTCAGTTTGCAAAAATGTGCTTGATTTGCATAATTTATTCTGCTTGTCCTACTTAGGAGGAGTGGCAAGGAGTTGAAGTGCACTCCCTGACCACTTCCCCCCAATGGTTTCAAAGAAGAGTAATATAGTCTTTGAAAATGGCAATTCTACTTCTGATTACAGTGTTTCTGACTTAACAAAACAATGTATTTATGGGAAATAAAAGGTCACATAATAATAAAAATGTATCAAAGGATTTAAATAATATACATGCTTTGCAATCTTCCTCTGAGTAGCACTAGAGCACCCAAATATAATTTAGAGGGCAATAAATATTTGGAACATTAAAATGTTACCTACATTGACTGCTATAGGCACATACTGGACTCGTAAACTACAACTAATCCAGAATGCAGTAGCTAGACTGGTGACTGGGAGCGGCCCCCAGAACCATATAACACTGGTCTTAAAGGATCTACATTGGCTCCCAGTACATTTCTGAACACAATTAAATGTGTTGGTGCTGACCTTTAAAGCCCTAAACAGCCTCGGCCCTGAAGGAGCATCTTCACCCGCATTGTTCAACCCAGACACTGAGGTCCAGCTCTGGGGTGGTGGCGCTTCTGACAGTTCCCTTACCGTGAGAAGTAAAGTTACAGGGAACCAGGCAGAAGGTCTTCTTGGAAGTGAAAAGCCTGGCATTTCCATGCGCTCTGGCACTTGTCACAGTGTCCTGTTGTGCCAGAAGTGGTTTTGTCATGCTGGTCACATGTCCTGCAAAGCTGTTTGTGAACAAACACTGGCTCCCTCACCCTGAAGCAAGGTGAGTGCTGCACCACATGGTCAAGTTTGACTGGACTTAACCATCCTGGGGGTCCTTTACCTTTACCTTCATAAATTATCATTATCATCATCATCATCATCATCAACATCATCATCATCTTCTATTTGGAACAGTTTTACTTGTTTTCTCATTGGAATGGCTTTATTATAACTGGATATTCTATTGCTGTAATCTGCCCTGGGACCTTATGGTGAAAGGCAGGTAAGAAATCTTATAAATAAATAAGCAAGCAAGCAAGCAAGCTGCCATATAAAGAATCAATCCATTTAGATCAGCATTATCTATACTGACTCACACTGGATCTTCAGCCCAACCCTATGTTTGGTGCTTTGGAAGCACTTAGCACAGGACTTGCAAATCAACTTCGCACAGCACTTCCCAACCACCTGCAAACCAGCTAGTTCCTGGGCACTTGGGGAGCACAGCACACCTTGAAAGGGGCCATCACCTGACATCATTCTGATGTGCATTGTCCAGCTAACCTGTCAAAGTTGGCCTATGGGGGTGAGGTGAGAGAAGGAATGGGTCCGCTGGGCCAAAAAAGGTTCCTAACCTCAGGATTACAGGGAAGAGCTTCCAGTCAGGTAGGCTACCTTCCAAGCAGTATGTTAGTTGCAATATCTCTTAACTTCTTTTATTTAAAGAAAGCACTGTGCAAATCAGTTTACAACTGGCACTCAGATATGAATAAGCTGTGAAGTTCCCAATTTGCAATTGTGTCTTTCTAACTGTAGTCTTGGCATTTTCGCTTTCCCCTCCTTGTGTAATGACCTAATGCATGATGAATGGATTATTGGATGAGTAGTGAATCTCCCTCACATTTTGTACTGAGAGTTAGGAATTTGCAGAAAATAGTTTCAACCTTAGATGGCAAATAAGAAACAGAAAACTCAGGCCAAACAATTTGATTTATCTGATGGGGCCAGTGTCAGCACCTCATATCCTTGAGCAGCTTCCTGTCGTATGACTCTGTTAAGGTTCCTCGTGGATTAAAAGGAGACTCCAACTATATTAGGAATTGAAAGTAAAGATTGATGCTAAAGATGTTCCAAAACACACTGAATTGCAATAAATCTTCTTGGCTAGCATTTTGTAGCACATTTTCTCCTTTTTACATGATTTCTGAGCCTGTTTCCAAGGTCCTTGTCCTCATATCAAAGTGGACAGTTGCAACCACCAAATAAAGTTCTGTGGGGATTTGGTAACCATTTGTGTGCTGAAATCTGTCCTTACATTTGCCCCCTCCACAAAAATTCATTCCACTGCAAGAGCAGAATCTGTTTTTCTGCCTCATTTATTTATTTAGATGATATATGCATTACTTAATTGCAATGGTCTACAAATTGCTGCAGAAATGTGGGGAACTGATTTTAAGCTCGGAAAAACGAGGAATGGACGTGGCAGAAATTGGCAGTTACTCCCATCCTTTTTTCCAAGGGATGATCCTTGCAATAGATTGTGTTGCTAAACCAAAGTAGTATTTACATATAATAGTGTGGGACACAGAGGTAGAAATGCAAATAAGAAAAAAAATATTGAAAAGGTTTTTTGGGGAGGATCCTAGAACTACTTAGTATTCTACGGGGGAAAGAGGCAGTATTTATCAAATAAATACACATTCTAAACTGATCAATGTTTGTAAATACGATTTCATAAATTCCAAGTCTTGCTCAGAAATAAAAGAGGTGGTTTTGAATAGGCTTGGACATTCTGTAGCCTGTAATGTTTTCTATGGAACAAGTTACTGGCTTAAGTTTTTCCATTGTTTCGTTTCCTATTAATTGTTCAGCTGCTTGGTGTAATTATCTAATAACCGTCAGGAATCTGGCATCACGATGACAGAGTTTGTTCCAATTTCACCTTGTAATTGGCTACTTAATTCAAAGTAAGGGGCATGCTAGTTCATGAAATTCAAGATACTGTCATATTGCAGTCAAATCAGTTTTTGGTTTCTCCCCCCCCCATTTTTTTCTTTTCACTTTCTTACATTTCCATTCCCCCCCTCTTTTTTGTACTTTTTTACTCCTCTTTGTCTTGACATGGAGGCACTGGAACCTTCAGAATTATGACTCTTTTCATAATTATACTGGCTTCATTCTCTTCCTAGAAACTGTAGCCCTGTGGATAGGTGCAGCCAGTAAGTAGCGAAGGCAAGTATCTGAGCAGTCAGGACTGGTTCCAACATTGTTGGCCTTTACAGCATACATTGCCCTATAGATGCACTCATGAAAGTAGTAGTAGAATAAGCTGCAAGGGTGTTGTTGTTGTTGTTTAGTCGTTTAGTTGTTTCCTACTCTTTGTGACCCCATGGACCAGAGCACGCCAGGCACTCCTGTCTACTGCTGCCTCCCGCAGTTTGGTCAGACTCATGTTTGTAGCTTCGAGAACACTGTCCAACCATCTCGTCCTCTGTCGTCCCCTTCTCCTTCTGCCATCCATCTTTCCCAACATCAGGGTCTTTTCCAGGGAGTCTTCTCTTCTCATGAGGTGGCCAAAGTATTGGAGCCTCAGCTTCATTACCTGTCCTTCCAGTGAGCACTAATTTCCTTAAGAATGGATGCATTTGATCTTCTTGCAGTTCATGGGACTCTCAAGAGTCTCCTCCAGCACCATAATTCAAAAGCATCATTTATTCGGCGATCAGCCTTCTTGATGGTCCAGCTCTCACTTCCATACATCACTACTGGGAAAACCATGGCTTTAACTATACGGACCTTCTGCAAGGGTGTATGCAGATGCAAATGAGCCACTCAGTTCCATACACAGCAAGACAACTTTGTGGCGAAGGCAGCAAGGTCAGCAGTGGAACAAGCTGATCAGGCACCTGGGGCAGTGCTTGTGCCCTGCGCCACCCACCCACCGGGGCACCATGAGGCCTCCGGAGTCTGCCTGCCTCCTCCCACTCAGCCACCCTACAGCTGAGGGGGAGGTGGTGGGAGGACCGTTTGGGGCCAGTATGGCACTTAAGCCTGCAGGCACTTAAGCCCCCGCATCACTCCCAGGAGAGATGCGTGGCTTGGGCGTGCTGCAGGCCCGCAGTGAGTGCCGCCCACAATTTTGTCACACCTCACCCCAGTGGGGACACCCGGGGCAGACTGCACCTACCGCACCCTGCTTGCTACGCTCCTGAGCAAGGTGCCTTCAGTTTCTGGATGCCAGACATCAGAAATAGAAAGTTTAAAACACTGAAAGAAGCCTATCTGAAAACAAAACAATCACTGCAGCAAAGGCCGTTTTGATTTATTTCTTCAGTTTTTTAGCATGTTTCTCAGATTTCTGATAATGCACACAGAGTTTTTTGGTGACAAAGCAATAAAATGCCAAGATGCTGGATGGAAAAATGCCGAAATTAGCAGCAGCAGTGACCCAGTCGAGTGAGTAGATGCAATTCTTTGTCCATGCAATATGTGTTGCTGTCTCATCTCCTTAGCTTTCTGAACAGAAGGGTTAGATGACCCCAGCAGGCAGGACAGAATCCAGAAACACTTGCAAAAGGTGATGGGACAGAGCTTTGTCCTGAACCTCCTGGCCATTGGTACATGATGGCCAAATATCAGTCCCCGCTCATGCTCTGATTCATCCCTCAACATGTTTCAGAACACATAATTATCCTGTTTACATTAAAAGGCGGAACAAACTAGCTACAGCAGATGCTTTAAAAAACAACAACACATTTTTTGTTGCTGAAAGTATGCAAGAGAGGTTTCTGTTGTGAAACTTACTCTCCCCCACCCCGTGAAATTTCTTTGCTTCCCTGCCTCCACACACTTAAACCTGAAATAGTGTTCCTGAACTGGATGGTTATGCTTGCATGTACTAATGCCCCAGGCTTCCCAGTTTATTGTGGTTTATTTGAAGGAGCAGCATGCTGAGTCATGCTGCCCATTCGCCCCTGCTTAGCTCCTCCCTTGGGATGAGCAAGTTAAACAGACCAGGAAACCTTGGCTTCCCATTATGTCTGAGCTGGAGATTTCAGCTTGTGAGGGAGCACCAGATCTAGGAACACAGGAAGTTGCTATATACCAGGTCATCTACGTCAGAATTGTTGATACTGACTCTCCAGGGTTTTAGGCAGGGGAAATTCCCAGCTCCAGCTGAAGATGCTGGGTATTGAATCTGGGACCTTTTCCATGCAAAACAAGTCCTGTACTGTTCAGCTATGGCCCTTTCCAACTACGGATCCCTAATTTGGGCATAATCACATTATGTGAAGAGAAAAGTGGGAGTAATCATAATGAACCATTATAAAACAGGTAAGCCCAGCTTACCATTATGTGCAAACTCAGCCATTGTGTAGTACCTGCAAGTTAGCTAGAAATATAGGACTGTATACAACATTCTGTCTGCTAGCAAAAGGGAGAGCTTTAAATGATGTATTTACAGAGGAATCCAGTGCAACAATTGTGCTTGTGGAAAGTCGTTGAGCAACAAATTGTGCTCTCTATTGTGCAGCAATGGTACCAGCAACCTGCTTATGCATTCTTTTAAGCAACAACATTGTCCTGGCTCAAAACATTTCACCAGCAGAACGAGTACACAGCTAAGTGGCTCTAACTTAGCACTACATAGGATGCAACCCATAGATATTAGCCTGAGTATGGACATTGTTATGAGGTGGCTCAGACCCCCTGTCTTTTTGTGCTGGACCCCAGATCTCCTGCCCCCTCCCTTTTAAGAACTTTTTTAAAAAATTGCATATAGGGTGACTAAGCTCACTGCAAACTATAGTCCTGTTTAGATCCCAGTCTCTGATTATCTTAATTTGCCCAGAGACAGCTATACTTATAAATTAGCACATACGGGTCTTATGCAAATGTGGGTATGGGGCAGTGCCCCATACACTCCTGCGCTCCTGAGAAATAATTACAAGTAGAATGAAGCAAGGGTATGGGGAAGATTCCTTCTCCTCTGAAATGGTGCCCCTGAAAATGAAGACCAAATCATCTGTGAATCGTGCCTGCATTAAATTGAATTGTGAAGCAAGGATCCAGTTGCATTTTCAACAATGGGCAATCTCTCTCAAAATCTCTCTTGTCCTATGTGCTGGGTAACCATCTGAAATCAATACACCTCGAGATTATTCACGGAGCTTATAAGAGACAACAGAGATTGGCCCATATAATACATGATGCAGGGCAATCATATTCATTGCCAGAGAAGAATTTGTGTCCGCTTGTGGGAAGTGCAGCACACAGTGTCTACTTTGTTGATGAATACCATTCTATTATATCTTGTATTATAAACAAAGATTTCTGGAATCTGCCTATACAATATTACTCTTGAGGATGGAGAGCCCTTGGGGAGCCACTGTGATCCTCATTATTAGACAGCCATCGTTCATATTATGGGGGTCATGTTCCCTGCTTTGGATTAGCAATTACTCTCTGGAACATATGGCCAATTACTTTGTCTAGCATCTTTTAGCTTACAGTGGTACCTCGGGTTAATAACTTAATTCGTTCTGGAGGTCCGTTCTTAACCTGAAACTGTTCTTAACCTGAAGCACCACTTTAGCTAATGGGGCCTCCTGCTGCCACTGCACCGCCTCTGCATGATTTCTGTTCTCATCCTGAAGTAAAGTTCTTAACCCAAGGTACTATTTCTGGGTTAGCGGAGTCTGTAACCTGAAGCATCTGTAACCCGAGGTACCACTGTACTCATGTACTCACTACTTCCTGGGACGGGGGCAGCGGGGGATTATTTCAACTAAGAAGATACCTTGTCACAAAAAACTTTTTGAGTCCTTGCTCCTTGTTTCCCAAATGTGTTTATTTATCTTTGTCTTATTTACCATAGAACTGCATTCTACCAAGCATCAATTTTAACCTCATTCACTTCATTCTGCATGCCACACTAGTGAGGTCTCCCCCACTCCTTCTTCCACTACACCAGGGTCAGAAAAACAAGTTTTTGTTTCCCAGAATTGTGTGCTTTGTTTTTTAATTGCCACCTATATTATTGTAGCCTTTTCATATGCTAGAGTAATTTCTTGAAAAGGTCAACCTGTAGACCCATTTTGCATTTTCATATATAGTTAACATGTTCTATATTATGTTAAGATAATTTCCCTAAGTTTCATTATCTAGCAACAATTTTTCAAAGTGGTATTTTATAATTGCATAAAACAACTAGAAAAGTGACATGCAAGATGTATCAGAATTTCTCTATTTTTTTTTCTGGAGTTCCATTAAGAGACATTTCCAAGAAAATAAAGAATAAGTTAGTGATCCTTTATTGCATTGATAGTTTTGCTTTTCCATTTGTTGAACTGGCAAAAAAAAAAAAAAAATCAGGAAGGAAGAAGAAGAAGAGGAGTTTGGATTTGATATCCCACTTTATCACTACCCTAGGGAGTCTCAAAGCAGCTCACAATCTCCATTTCCCCTTCCTCCCCCACAACAAACACTCTGTGAGGTGAGTGGAGCTGAGAGACTTCAAAGAAGTGTGACTAGCCCAAGGTCACCCAGCAGCTGCATGTGGAGGAGCAGAGACGCAAACCCCGTTCCCCAGATTACGAGACTACAGCTCTTAACCACTTCACCACACTGATTCTCTCAGTGGAAGGAACAAAATCAGATGAGCTTAGTACAATAAAAACTTGGTTGAGCACTTTCCATTGGTCACAACCAGAGCTTTTTTTCAGCTGGAACTCGCTGGAACTCTGTTCCAGCACCTCTCAAGTGGGCGCCATTGCCATTATAAGAGAACAAGGGAGGCGTTCATGGTGAGTTCCAGCCCCTCTTTTTCTACAAAAAAATAGCCCTGGTCACAACACACTTTTTTCCCACCTCAGCAAAGGAAAAGGAAAATTTAAATGTTTTATATCTATTCTCTTATTTGAGGTTCTTAGTATTTTTAAAAAATAACAAAATTGTAACTGAAATGTGTTTAACATGCAACATTTCTTGTGACCAATGTAATGCCACAATGGTGCAACTCACATAGCATAAATTGGTTGTCCTAAACCTCTTTTTGGGACTGTTGTATTTTCTTCCCTGATAATTTAATAATTATTAGGGGAGCAATCCTATGCACAAGAAACTGGCATAAAGCAAGCCAGTGTAAATTAAGAGTCAAGTTACACCAGATCCAAACTCTGTTCAGAAGTGAGGCTACTGCTGCTGCTCTGCCTTAGCCTGACAGGGGGGAAACAAGCCTTAAATAGATGTTCTGCGCTAGGTTGCCAGGTTACATGAGTGAGCTCATGACCTGCCTCTCTGGCCCTAACCCTGCAAGACCTCCAGAATACCCTCAGAAAACCATCCAGGAGGAGCAAGTTATGCCAACATATTTTTGGCTAAGCCAGGCTCTTAACGGGCCAGTTCTGGATTGTGGCGATGCACGTGTGCACAGTCGCACACATATTGCATAAGTGTAAAATGGTTGCTGCCTGTATTCACCCATTCCTACCCACACAGCTGTAGTTTGCTATCCTTCAAAAAGACCCCACCATGGAGCTCATCCTTTCCCCCCAATTTTTTTAATTAGTTTTCCAATTTTATAATAAACACAAAAGAAAAACATTACAATATTAAATAGACAAACAAACAAACATATATCCTAACTGTTAAAATCCCAGTTTAAATATCATTGTTAAGTGACTTCCCCAAATCCCCCCCCAATGTTTCCATAATAGCAGTTTTCCAATATCCACTTTCAAATACAATTAACTTATTCCATTAACATCTTTCTTTTGTTTCATATTGTTCTCAATCCATAATGTTATACAATTCAACCTATTTTACTCCTAGGCCAATTTGGTACCATGGAGCTCATCCTGTTTGGCCTCAGGGAAAAGTCTAAATTATTTCTTGTCATAGCCCCCCAACTTTCCTTCCAGGCTTTGTAAATATAACACAAGAGAGGGGACTACGGTTGCCTTTTTCTTCCACCCCAAGCCAGCTCCCATTTGCTCGTGTTTCCCTGCCTTAAAAGGAACAGAATGCCATCCAGGATGTTATCTCATTTAGCAGGATATATTAGTAAGCTCAGCAAAAATAAGTAGACACTGGCTTGCTTTGAAATCTCTTCTGAATTGTGTGTGTCTTTTGTAAACAGGCTTCCTTCTCCTCTGCAAAGAACAATGGACAACATTTGAGCATCTCCTAGGTGAATGGAGGACAATGTGTACACAAGCATACCACAACAGAACCAGTGCCGAGTGTTAGGATCAAGCTACTAGCTTACTTGCCAAGGTTAACAGCAACTCTCAAGCACAGCTTTGCAGGAAAATACCTGCTCTGTTTATCCAAAGAATGGGGCCTCTTTATCATAACCATGGTATGCGCTACACAGACTTGTTCAAGGATGATTTCTGAAAAGCATGTTATCTTTTTTATATTAAAAAACCCTCTGCATGGGAAAGGATATCACTGCACGTTACAATGCAAACACGTGCGATAGAACTCTTAGTTATATCTCTTGTTCATTTAAAATTATTCCTGAAATTTTATTTTGAATAATTAGACATGCATGAAAAAGCCTACAACATGTAAGTATATTTATCATATTAAAAACTATTACACACACACACACACACACACACACACACACACCCCTTAGTATCTTTGTATCTGACATTGCTTGTGCATTCTGAGAAATGAAAGTTTTGTTCTATTTTTGAAATAAGTGGCTAAAATCAATTTTGAAAGCTCCAGCCCACTATGCTTGATTCAAAAAGCAACACAACTGTACTACTACTACTACCACTACTACTATTTATTAAATTTGTATGCTGTATCCAAACATAGTCTTATGAACCATCGTGCAAAATTTGGTTAGTGGTATCTGGAGAGGTATCCAAATAAAGAGCAAAAAGTCAAATTTCCCAAATTTCCACATATATTTCCAAAATATATTTCAAAAATATATAGTACTTTGTGTTCCTTCAGTTTTATACAAATACATTTTATGAGAAATCTGCAACAAATCACTTTAAACAAATAAATATTTAAAATCTTTTCTAAAACCTATACAGTAATAGATATCATTTGTATTAATGATGTATTGTCTTAGCAGCTATAATGTGTCAATCTCAAATCAAATCTTTTCCTCATATTACCATTCTTTTTTCAGTCTTCTGTCTCTAGGGCCAACCCAAGACATTTTGGCACCGGAGGTGAACTACAAAGTGGGACCTCCTTACCTGAAGGGGAAAGTGAAGACCTACATGGGGATCTTCTGCCCCTGTGGATCTTGTTGACTGAAGTAGTCGCCTCACCTTGCCTCAAGGGTGGGCCGGCCCTGACCGTCTCCTCTAAGTGTATTAGCTCTGTAAGTTTTGCCATCTTCACAGCAAGCAGCAGGTAGGGGGTTTGCTGTTTGACCTTTCTCTGCTGTCGCCCTCACACTCATTCTTTCCACCAAATGTCTTAGGGCCATGGGTCCACATCCATTTGTCACAGAAACACAGCATCTAAGGTCTGGAGTTCAGGGGGTTCAGAGGGTTGCAGCAAAGGAGAGAACCTTTTTGGTGGTACCCCCCACAATCTGTGGAATGCTTTCTTCAGTGAAGTCCACCTGGCAGCAACATTAACTTATTTCTGATCACAGACACTTGACAGCTTATGACAAGCTTCGTGAGTCATGCACAGCTTTTGGGCCCAGATCCAGGATGAAAGACTTTGACAGAAGAGAAGGAGGAATAAGAAGGGGAGGCCAGAACACTGAAGCAGAGTAAGGCAGATGGAGGTTCTCCCCCAAACCTGGCAGGCTTCAGTGCAATTGTTGTCCCCACTGCCCACCCCTGCTATGGGGGAAGAGAGCATTGTTGGAGTCTGAGAAGGGAGGTGATCTGCTGCTTGGGGTGACTGAACAGGATTTGTAGGGAGAGATAGGGTTAGGGTTAAATAGCTCTCTCCCAAGACAAGACAATGCCTTCAACAAAGGGAAGAGACACCCTTTCCTCTCAATGTAGAATATTTTCAGGTGAGATGTTCCCACAAGGCTTGGGATTCTCATGAGTGAAGCTTGGTGGTATGCAAGGGAATTTGCTAGAACAACTTTGCAGCTCTGCTGCAGTCTTGTCCCTGATCCCAGACCCTCCAAGTGTTCCATATTTTCCAGGAACAGTTGTGGAATTGCAGAAGCTGTCCCAGTTTCTTATTTGATCCCAGAATGTCTCACTTTTCCTTAGGACAACACTAATTTCATAGGAGAAATGTTGGAAAGTAACATTGGCCTGGGGAGAGCATTCCATTAAAGACCTGTTCCTATGTTGCCACCCTCTGCTCCTCCCTTTGAGTGAACACACAAAGAACATCACCAATGATGGTCTGGGTTGGTTCATGTGAGGAGAGGTGATCCTTGAATTATTGGGGTCCTGAGCCGCAAATAGCTCTATAGGCTTTATATTATGCCTTCTTGGCTCTTGATTTTCATGTAAGTTGCTTAGAGACTTTCCTGGATCAAATCTGAAACTGGGATGGCTTCTCTAAATCAGGGACATCCCTGGAAAATAGGGACACTTGGAGGGTCTGTAAGCTGCAGTGATTCTGCTGCCAGGGTGCCAGTTGTGAATAGGTGCCCCTCATCACTGCCCACTTCTGACACTTAGGGCAGAGGTAAGCAACGTAGTGCCTTGCAGATTTTGTTGGACTGGAGCTTATGGTAGTTAACAGCTGAGCAATATCTGTAGCGGCAGGCTCCTGCGGCTGGGTCCCCCCCCCCCCATTTAATGGGCAATTCAAATGGTGTGCCTTCATAGCATCTTGTGATCAATTATGTTGGGCCGCGCTTACCTGGGTCTCCCCAATATTTTATTCAAGTTGGCAACCCTTGTAGGGCAGTGTGTTAGCTACCCCAACCTAGACTGTAGCATTGGCAGGGGAGAGTAGCAAGTACCAGTATCTGATTTGAGGTCACCTGATGTAGTCAACTTGTTGAAGCTAAGCAGGTCCAGGTTTGCTCAGTTCCTGGGTGTACATCACCTTGAGTTCCATGATGGATGATGAAGGGTAACATATAAAAGTACCAAATCAGCTAATAAATAGGGGTTAGTTCAGTATTTGTTATGACCCGTCCTTTCATCTCACTGGTTCCAGGGCAGGATACCATCTTTGCCAATTCCAATACGAACTGACCTGATAACACCTCCCAGACTAATGTGAGATTCAGGAAGTTGCTTGCTAACCACTGGGGTTTTTCACTTCTCCGAATGTGGCAATGCAGTTCTTGGCTTTAAAAAAAGTATTAAAATACTTTCAAAATTGAATTAAAATACATTTTAAAAATTCAGATGTTAAGAGAAAATACCTTGTTAAATATATATTTCCATGCAAATTTTTGTGCAGATTTTTAAAATATTTATATATATATCACTGATCAGCATGGAAACGGCTTATGAGTGAAAGCATGCAAAAATGGCACTGATTGGAAATAAATAGTTCTATTCATTCCTAATAATCAAAATGGAAAAGGCAAAGCACTTCTCCTGTTTAGTGCTGCTTAGATTGCTGGCTTGAACCAAGTGCGTGGGATCCTAGTCTAAGCACTTTTTCTGTATTGCTATTTCGCAGGCTGTTTCTTCCACGCAACTACGTGCTTGCTCTTATCTTTGGTTTGCTTGATCTGCAGCATCACAGAGTGCAGCTTGGAACATAGCTTGAATGCTAGCTTTGAAGCAAAAATCTTCATTCTCCTTTGCCAGGCTTTTGAATGTACAAGACTACAAGGTTGTTCTGACCTAAGCCAGGTTCTTACAATCTAAACTTCAGGCGCAACCCAAGATATTTTGCTGTCTGAGATAAATGACCAGATGGTGCCTTTGCTGGTGGCAAGGAATAGGAGAATTACTGAATGCCAAGATCCAAATTTGGGGGAAGTACTCTTTGGTGAGAGAATCCCAGCAGAGATTTGAAATCACAAATTATGCAGCAAAGTACAGTGGTACCTCAGGTTACAGACGCTTCAGGTTACAGACTCCGCTAACCCAGAAACAGTACCTCGGGTTAAGAACTTTAATTCAGGACAAGAACAGAAATCGTGCTGCAGTGGCGCAGTGGCAGCGGGAGGCCCCATTGGCTAAAAGTGGTACCTCAGGTTAAGAACAGTTTCAGGTTAAGAACGGACCTCCAGAAAGAATTAAGTTTTTAACCCGAGGTACCACTGTAAAAATGTTGGGGACGCAGGTGGCGCTGTGGGTTAAACCACAGAGACTAGGACTTGCCGATCAGAAGGTCAGCGGTTTGAATCCCCATGACGGGGTGAGCTCCCGTTTCTCGGTCCCTGCTCCTGCCAACCTAGCAGTTCAAAAGCACATCAAAGTGTAAGTAGACAAAGAGGTACCACTCTGGCAGGAAGGTAAACGCCATTTCCGTGTGCTGCTCTGGTTTGCCAGAAGCAGCTTAGTCATGCTGGCCACATGACCCAGAAGCTATACACCGGCTCCCTCGGCCAATAAAGCAAGATGAGTGCCGCAACCCCAGAGTCGGCCATGACTGGACCTAATGGTCAGAGGTCCCTTTACCTTTACCACTGTAAAGGAAATACAGTGGTACCTCAGGTTACTTAATTCGTTCTGGAGGTCTGTTCTTAACCTGGGTTAGCAGAGTCTGTAACCTGAAGCGTCTGTAACCCAAGGTACCACTGTATAGGATGTTAGGCCTTTAAAATATGCCCTTGTGGGTTTCACAACTTCTGTCTTCCCTTAAGATAGAAAGAGACCACATGAATATAATTTATTAAAAAAAATATTCTAAACAATTAAATTCATTAGCAGGATTGATTTAAAACTTGTATTTAAAATTTTGAAATAAGGAATATTTAAGGATTTATTAAAAATTGGAATTCCAAAGGAGATGCAGGGGGTGGGGAATTATAACATAAGGACCCACAAAAGGGGGGTGTCAAACAATACATGTATTGTTTTCTGATTGATGCTTGATTATCATCTTCCAAAGCGACTACTCTATTCCCAACCTAAGAACGGAAAGTGAAATACTGGTGGGCAACAAGAAATTTAAAGATGCTCTCAAGGCACATCTTTTAAAAAATGTAGTATAAGCACTGATAACTCGGAAACAACTGGAGGAAGGCACGTTTGGCAAGCCCTCACTGTGATCAACTCCCGCCCAGAGGAGGCCATCCTCTCATGCCCTTCGCCGGATCTCCCACCCACCTCGCCCTCTTTTTCTGCTTTGACGAGTTACGACCTTGCTATGGACTAATCATCAGTCGCCATATTGTTGGGACCAGGCAGGAATTTTTCCACTTGGCAAATTGGCACCATCCATTTGGTTTTCGCCTACATTGTAGCAATCATCACAACTTTTGTGAGGTTAGGCATTGGGTAAGCTTTTGTTTGGATGGAGGGGAGGTTGTAGTCTTCGCCTGCCCCTCCTCAGTAAGGGTATCCTGTTAAAGGGACCCGGGGGTGTGGATTCTGTCCGATGCCTGGATATGGGCTAGGGCCATGCCACTACCCCAACGGGAACCCCTCGGGATGCTCCTATTTGATGGAAGTCTTAGGGCTCCCCCTATTGGTGGCTTAGCCATAGTTGGACTCCCAGCAGCTGGGAGGGGGTTGAGATATAGTCTGGCTTCACCCAGTGCCTAAGCCAAACTGCTCATATCTGTAACCAATAAAGTGGCCTATTTGAACTCATAAATCAAAAATTTGCTTGTTCGTCTGTTTTATTTATCCATTAGGGGACTGCAGGTCACGGGGCCTTGGCACACAACACTTCGTACTGGGCACAGTAACTTAGCAAGAAAAGCTTTCTCGGTGTTTTATCTCCATGCCAGCAAACAGGGGCTATTCTGTATGTTAAAGACAGGGCAGAGTCAGGTGTTGTTTGTTTTTTATATAAAAAAGTGACTAGCCTTAAGATCCAGTGTGGCAAGATGGTTAAAGTATCCTTGTCCTACATGATCTCCATATGTTTTGAACTCCAACTCTCATCACTCCCAGCCAGCATGGGAGCTGTAATCCAAAACATCTGGAAGGTACCAGGTTGGGAAAACTGGCTGAATGTCAGACTAAAACTGGGGAAACCTAGATTCCCTGGTCCTGAATGGGGTAACTGTGCCCCTGAAGGACCAGGTGCGCAGCCTGGGAGTCATTTTGGACTCACACCGGTCCATGGAGGCGCAGGTTAACTCTGCGTCCAGGGCAGCTGTCTACCAGCTCCACCTGGTACGCAGGCTAAGACCCTACCTGCCCATGGACTGTCTCGCCAGAGTGGTGCATGCTCTAGTTATCTCCCACTTGGACTACTGCAACGCGCTCTACGTGGGGCTACCTTTGAAGGTGACCCGGAAACTGTAATTAATCCAGAATGCGGCAGCTAGACTGGTGACTGGGAGTGGCTGCCGGGACCACATAACACCAGTTCTGAGAGATCTGCATTGGCTCCCAGTACGTTTCCAAGCACGATTCAAAGTGTTGGTGCTGACCTTTAAAGCCCTAAACGGCCTCGGTCCTGTATACCTGAAGGAGCGTCTCCACCCCCATCGTTCAGCCTGGACACTGAGATCCAGCGCCGAGGGCCTTCTGGCGGTTCCCTCATTGCGAGAAGTGAGGCTACAGGGAACTAGACAGAGGGCCTTCTCGGTAGTGGTGCCCGCCCTGTGGAACGCCCTCCCATCAGATATCAAAGAGATAAACAACTACCTGACATTCAGAAGACATCTTAAGGCAGCCCTGTTCAGGGAAGTTTTTAATATTTAATGCTATATTGTTTTTAACACTTTATTGGGAGCCGCCCAGATTGGCTGGGGAAACTCAGCCAGATGGGCGGGGTATAAATAATAAATTTATTATTATTATTATTATTATTATTATTATTATTATTATTATTATTATTATTTTATTATAGTGAATGGGCTGCTCCCCCACCAACCTCACTGTGCCCTCAGCTAGAGCCCACCTGTCTGGCTCTCATACTTGCAACAACCCGAAGGAATAGTGCTGCCTGTTGGCTTTCTCCTTCGCATTCTTTCATTATTCCCTAGCAGAGCTCAGCAGGGGGGAGAATGGGGAGAAAGCTAGAATTATTTCCCCTGCTGGTTATTGGCTCTGGCTCTCTGGCTCCATCTACTGTCAGTCTCCTTGCTTTCTGACCTAGCAGACCCAACAGGCACCAGCCGCTACTCACAGGCAAAAGAAGCAGCTGGAAATGATCTCACCAACATGCCACATTTTAGGTATTTTCAGAACCCACTTGAGATATGCAACTCCCTTCGAGCAGTCTGGAGTGGTATATCCAATACTTCTGCATAGGTGGATTCAGCCTCCTGGGTGTGAACGCAGCTAGTTCACTCAGCCATCTAAAAGGGAAATGGGTCTGGAGAGGTTAAATGCCATGCAGCTCAAATTATTGTCCCTAGCTGTGGCAGTCACAGCAAAGTCGCCATTCATAACTTGCCAGAAAACGTACGCCTCCCCATGCTCATGATGCCATGTGAATAGGCTATGTTCTTGAGCCATGTATTCAAAATCTCACCAAACCTCCACTATAAATTGGAAAGCTCAGGAGAACTTCTTTGCAGGCTATCAATGAATGATTAATACAGTTTATAGAAAATGATGTTCATTTACGGGATTGAGACACAGGGGACGAGCCAATCTATGTGGGGTTGTGTTTTTCCCTTCTTTCTTTCTTTCTTTTTACAAGTGAGCTAATGCTGCTGTTAGATTCAGGAAACTGCTTGAGTCCACTGGATAGGAGCCACTGGGCTGCAGCTAGGCGCTGCATGGCAAGGGCACACAGAGCCTGTAGAAGAGAAACAGAAAGGGCTGTTTGTTTGCTTGTGTGGTGCTCCTGCTCCCCCCCCCCTCCTGCCCCCACAGTGGAAGGAACTGAGTAATCTTCAGTGGGTTGTTTACATTCTGGGGTGAGGGGTGACAGCTGTAGGGAGAAGAAAAGCGTTCCTTTTCCTATTAAAATTTGACCCCATTGGCTAAAATTCACCCCTTCAGGATAATGGAAGTTTCAGTTGATTAAACCACAGATTCAGCTGATTATAGCACACAGCCCACGTTTTTTCATTCATTCTCTGTAGTCTGTGGGTTGACCCATTTGCAACGGGTTGGGAATGACAAAAGGTGTATAAGTAGCCAGACAGAAAGAAAGTTTTCTTTGCCTTTCATAATACTAGAACCTGGTATTATCCAATGAATCTCCTACAGTGGGAAGATCCAGGACAGACAAAAGGAAGTATTCCCCCCCCCCACAGCACATAGTTAAGCTATGTAACTTGCTGTGACAAGATGCAGTGACTTCAGAATATTAGAAGAGCTTTCCTGAATCAGACCAAAGGCCCATCTAGTCCAGCTATCATGTTATCATGTTAAGTTGGTCAAGAGAAATCCGAAAGCAGGACTTGAGCGCACGCCACAGCACTCTTTCCCACTCGCAATTCTCCACTGGGATTCAGAACGACCATGGTTAGTTGCCACTGATAGGCTTAACCTCCATTAATTTGTCCAAACCTGCTGAATCCGTCTAATCCTCTTCTAAACGCAGAATTACAATATCTAACTGCATGGCTCTTTCATTCTGCTCTTATCTAAGTTTCCTACAACCCGTTCCTTCCACATTCGCATAATCAAACTCGATGCGACTCTTTTGTTATTCAAGTCTCTAGCAAGGACTCCCCTGCCAGCAGCCCCTCTCTCCGACTGCATCGCCCACCACCCTTTCGCACAGGAAGCGACCCCTCCTCCATTGTCAAAATCGGACCTTTTGAAACTCAGCTCGTCCTTGCCTGGGAAAGCAGAACCCCCTCCTTTCTCTGACCAAAAAGGCTTTCCGAAAGAGAGAGCTCCCACCCGCTTGCAGCCATTGGCCACCTCATGGGAACCCAAAGGACGGGGCGGAGTTCTGGGCTGCTTAGAACTGCTCGCCATCCAATCAGAAATGCCTTCTATTGGGAGATTGTTCCCCCCCCGCCCTCCCCCTGCTTCTCCGCGCGCACGACGCTCACAACTCCGGCTCAGGGATTGGAAGCGGGGCGCAAAAGCCCATCTCCAAAGAGGAGGTTTCGCCGCCCGCCGCCAGCCCTTTAAACAAAGGCTTGGAGGGTTTGCTCAGCGAGCGCCTCTGCCTGCTTCTCTGTTTTTGAGGAAATTTCTGTGCGTTTTTGGAAGGCGCAAATAGTTTTGTTTTGGGGATCCAGCTCCAAAGTGTCACCGAAACAACATGGAACAGATCTGTGTATTGCAACGCCGGGCGGCAGGAAGCTTCTAACTCGGACCTACAGCCTGGCTGGATCTGGAAGTAGTCAGTGGCGCTAATCACCCCACCTTGGGAAGGTGGTCTTTGCTGTGTAAGTTGACTTTTCCGTTTGTTTCTTTGAATTCATTGCTAATTTCGCCTTTTAAAAAAACGTGACCAGATTTCTAGTACGTCGCCTAGAGAGGTGAAGAAGCGCCTATAAAGAACAGACGAATAAAATCTCTGCTCACCACCACTGTCCTTTCCCTATGATTTCAAACATTTCCTAGTGAGGCCTGATCCGGTGTGTGCCACACAGCGTGATCCTAGGCATATCTACTCAGAAGTAAGTTCTGTTGAGTTCAGTGGGGTGTGCAATAAGGTACGATAAGTGCGGCATCAGACGATCACTTTCAGCCACACCTTTCTGGCGATAAGCCCCTCTGATCTCGGCGGTACTTACTTCTGAGTAGACATGCCAAGGGTTCTGATCTAAGGCTCCTGAAACCGATAAGACGACTAATTTATTTCGGCAGGGGTCGCGGTGGGTGTAATCTTTCTGCTTTCATGTCTGAGACTTTTAAGCAACAGTTTTTATAAGAGGCCCACGAATCTTCTCACCTTGATGTAGCAATACAAAACTTCCTTTCTTTTTTTCTTTTGAGAGTGCTTTTAGTTCCAAAGTTTCTGCAAATCTGTGTTTGCTCGCAATAAAAAGATACCACAGTGCACATTTTCTGATTGTGATCACTGAATGGGGCTTCAGTCATCACACCACACCCCCATAGCCTCCTTCTCTTTAAATCCCATTAAATATTCTTTTTCTGTTTTTTAAAAATGGAAGTTTGGTATTGCCCCCCACACTTGTTGACTGCTTTACATTTCTGCATTTTTAGTGTAAGTTGGAACAAACACATACATTTACATAGTGCTTTGGCCATCTTCTCTGCAGCTAAAGTGCTAAATCCTTTTAGAAAAGTACAGATTTTAGTTTTAACTCTATGGGTCAACATTAAACAGTAGTTTGGGGTGTCTACGTTTTTACATTTTACATTTCAGCACTCAAAAGACATTCCTGTTATTGTAAAACTTATCTTGTTTTAAATCATATCTTTATTTCTGTGTAAAGTATGATTAAACAGGCAATAGATCTGGACACTTGATTTTTCTTTCATCTGTGTGATTCCACTTAGGTGCATGATAACAACTGCTATCCAGTGAGTTGTTGTCATTCCAATGGTCAGATAAAATCAGAGTATCATAAAGCACAACTGAAGCAAAAACAAGAGAAATAAAATGTAATAAATGTTTTGAAATGTAATGCTCCTTTATTCCCTAGTAAATTATTTAGGACTGCTTAACTTAGGATCTAGCCAGAGTTCTGCCCATTTCTTCATTCATTTCTGGGATTTGTATCTTTCCATGTTTGTATTATGAGTGGATTACAGTATTTTATTGTATTACACTGATAATACGAATATTGATAGATACAAACCCCAGAAATGAATGAATGAATGAATGGCTGGATTGTGAGTAAATGTAGCATACAGTAATTATGTATGAAGCCTGAAACTACAGAGCTACAGTTCTCAGCACCCTTAACAAACTACAGTTCCCAGGATTCTTTGGGGAAAACCATGTGCTTTAAAGGTATGGTGTGAGTTCAACCCAAGTGCAAGACTACCTCCATCAGTTCACTGTTAAGCAATGAGGTGCCAAGTATATTAGCAGCAGGTTATATCTAACCAAGTTCTGCTCAGAACGGACCCATTGAAATTAACTGGCCTAAGCTAGTCAGGTCTACTAATTTCAATTTGTCCACTCTATAACTAACATAGAATACAACCCAGAATCTCAAATCTGTCCTGAGTGCCTGATACAAGGAACAAAGATGTGTCCCATCTTGAACTGCTATGTGGTCTCAAAGCACCTCACCATGTGCACAAAGCCTTGATAGATCAAACCAAAGGTTCATCAGGCCCAGAAGTCATATGGTCACAGAAGCCAACCAGATGTTGGATCAGACACCCACAAGGAGGTCGTGTTGAGAGCAATAGCTCTCTCCCCACTGTTGACCCACAGTACCTGGTATTCGGAAGCATGGATCTTAAAGGCTATATTTAACCACTGTGACTAGTGGTCATTGATAGCCTCATTGCCTGGCTCCCGTTCCCAAAACACAACAACATGCACACAGGTTTCCATCTGTTTTTGGGTGCTGTTGGGTGATGAATTTGAATAAAGATGGCAGACTGAACCTTTCCAAACAGCACTGATTTTTTGTTTTTGAATTCCTGAGCGACACCAACTTGTCATCTATAATGCTGTCAAACTACTGAGCATCAGAAGGGTTATTTCTGCTCAAAGTATGTTGTGTTTAATATAAATAATTTCTCATTGTATATAAATACAATGGATGGTGGAACTAGAAGGATGGGGAAGTTCAGAGTTCAAAATCTGCTCAGGATATCCTCATGTCTCGGTATTCTTCATTGCTTTTCTCCTTAGTTAGTGAACTGCAGGGAATAAAGCAGGAAGCTAACTGGATTGCTCTGGATTGATTTCAGAGTTTGCAGAAATAGCCAAAAACGAGCAAGAAACCCAGATTGATTTCAGAGAATATCTTGGTTTCCTCTTCTGCTTCTAAAGCAAACCTCTTTCCTAGGGGAAGGGCCATAGTGCAGTGGTAGATCTTTTGCATGCAGAGGGTCCCAAGTTTAACCCCAGGCATCTCCAGGTAGTTCTGGGTATGTCCCTTGACTGAAGCCTTAGAGAACAGCTGTCATTCTGTCTATAGAATACTGAGCTAGATGGACTTGGTACAAGGTAGCTTTCCTGTGTTCCTAGTTTTAAGTTACTTGGTAAACTCAATTGCTTGCCTTTCAGGTGGAGGAATCAAATGCTTTTTCTCTCCTTTTCCTTTAAGAAAAAAAGGGGGGTATTACCATTGCAATAGTCATATTGTATTGAATTTCTATGAACATTCAGTTTTGCTAGTGAGTAGTTGAGCAAGGAGAAATGGTGGAAGATGGATAAGGTTACTTGGCTGTTGTAACTGTCTTTAATTCAGAAGGGTTTAAGGACATAGAATTTACTATCTGGATGGTTACCAATTCCAGATTACCTTAATCTTCAACACACAGAATTCATAGGATAGCTGTGAGTGGCATTAATATTAGACTGTTTGTTTTGGAATTGTTGGCCTTAATGAATGGTTTTGAGAACTATGATGCAGCTTGTAATGGGCAGACCAGACATGAATTTTATCTTGTATTCTAGTGCTGCATAGTTATTTTCTCCCCTAGCTATCTGGAAATGAGTGGGTGGGGGTGGGGCGAAAGAAGCAAGCTGCATCAGAATTGTGGGAAGAAGAGAGATACTTGTTCCCTGATTACTGCTGCCTCCACTTACCTCCCTGTAAGTTCCTTGGGGCAGAAGTCTGCTGTTCTTGTATTATGTAAAGCACCATGTATCGTACATTGATGATGTGTGTGTGTGTTTATATAGTGTGTTTTATATAGTGTGTTTTATATAGTGTGTGGGTGTGGGTGTAGGGGGGAAGGTTTGGGAAATCGTCAGCCATCTGAAGGATTCATGGGGTATCAGTGTCAATAATGAATTGCATTTTGTTTACCAACTATGTTAAATCGTATTTTAAAAATATACACATTTTCTATGTGCGTAACAATGCAAATGGCATAATTACCGTAGCAAAGAAACGATTCCTTAGTTTAAAGAAATCCCTTTAAAACATAAGAAAAGTCCTGCTGGATGAGACCAAAGAATCATCTAGTACTCCTGCATTATGTTCTCGCAGGAGCCAGCCAGTTAGAAATGGTATAATACTGCTTTAAATGTATAGTGCAGATGTGACCTCTGACTCCCCTTCTGGTGTCACTCAACTACTTGAGTTTGGTATTTGAAGGAGTGATTGGACATTTGGAAATCTCCTGTTTGTGTCTCTGTCCTATCTGAAACTGGGGGTGGGAGATGTGGGCTAGGAGAGTTATGTTTGATTTGGTAGGTCACAAACTGTGCATTTCCAGCTTACCAAATCTGCAAATTTTTCTTGGCAAAAGTTTTCCAATCACTCATTGGAACAACAAGGAAATAAAAACAAGTGCAGGTAATTCCTTAACAAAAGTAGTACAAATGGAATAAGGGGCCTTTTTCATCAGTGCTCTTGCGGGTAAAAGAGTCCAGATGAGAGTTGTGTGTGGCAGATCTAAGGATGATTTGTCAGCAAGTCTTTTGAGAGCCAGCTTTTGAATGTAATATTTATTTCCTTTCAAATGCACAGCCTGCAGAAACCAAAAAGGTAAGAGCTGTAGGGCAGCTGGGGTTTGTTTTATATAACTAATGCACATATTTATTCAACTGGACATATGCAAATTTATGTTTTGAGTCTGCATAAATGCAAGTACTCATAAAGCTGAGCCCAAATTTAGATGCATAACCAGAAAGATTGGGAATCCCCCCCTTTTTTTAAATGAAGCTGTTAAAAAGAAAGAAATAGGCTTATGCATAAAAAGGTTTCTTTTTCTTTTATTAAAAATTGCAAGTTCCGCGAACTGTCTCGCCAGAGTGGTGCATGCTCTAGTTATCTCACGCTTGGACTACTGCAACGCGCTCTACGTGGGGCTACCTTTGAAGGTGACCCGGAAACTGCAATTAATCCAGAATGCGGCAGCTAGACTGGTGACTGGGAGTGGCCGCCGGGACCACATAACACCGGTTCTGAGAGATCTGCATTGGCTCCCAGTACGTTTCCGAGCACGATTCAAAGTGTTGGTGCTGACCTTTAAAGCCCTAAACGGCCTCGGTCCTGTATACCTGAAGGAGCGTCTCCACCCCCATCGTTCAGCCCGGACACTGAGATCCAGCACTGAGGGCCTTCTGGCAGTTCCCTCATTGCGAGAAGTGAGGCTACAGGGAACCAGACAGAGGGCCTTCTCGGTAGTGGCGCCCGCCCTGTGTAACGCCCTCCCATCAGATGTCAAAGAGATAAATAATTACCTGACATTCAGAAGACATCTTAAGGCAGTCCTGTTCAGGGAAGTTTTTAATATGTAACGCTGTACTGTTTTTAACACTCGATTGGGAGCCTCCAGAGTGGCTGGGGAAACTCAGCCAGATGGGCGGGGTATAAATAAATTATTATTATTATTATTATTATTATTATAATATAAGTTCCTGCATTGATCCATTGGGTGAATATACATGCACACAAAAGCAACAGTACTTTTTAAAGGATTTACTGAAAGGTCACAAGGAAATGAGTGAGCATCTTGAGATCATCAGAACACAAGTTTGATTAATCAAAAAAATGTGATTATTTTTTTTATCCCAATAAGCTATATTCCTCACTGTTGCAGTGTTGCTTTATGGATTTTTGGAGAAATAAAGGCCCCATATGCAGCATGTATGATAACACAGTTACATTAAACGGTAGGTGCAAAGAACTGCAGTTTTTTAAGGGTGAAGAAAGTGGTTAGATGAGATCCCTATTCCCACCACAGAGCTACAGTTTCCAGAGTAGTTTTACCACCCCCTAAAAAAATGCTTATGGGTGCTCTCATTTTCCTATTCATATTGAAATAAGGCCAAAGTTAGATTCACAAAATGTTTAGGGGTATGCGTCCCCCTGTGTCCCCCCAGAGAAAAGCACTGAGTTTAACAGTCAATCCCTCTTCCTAGGGAACTCTGTGAATTGCAACTCTTTGAGGTGAAGACAGATCTCCTAACAACTCTCAGCACCCTTAAGAAATATAGGTCCCAGGATTTGGTGGGGTGCGGAGGAGCCACGGCCGTTTAAAGGGATATAATAGTGCTTTAAATGTATACAGCAGATGGGACCACGGTCAACAATGGAGGGGGGGTCTTATGATAGAAGGGAACTTGGGTTATATTGAGAGATACATTGCAAGATAGCTTAGTTGGTAGAGCACGAGACTCTTAATCTCAGGGTTGTGGGTCCAAGCCCCACGTTGGGTGAAAGTTTCCTGCATTGTAGGGAAGGACTAGATGATCCCTGTGGTCCCTTCCAATTGTGTGATCCTATGAATTATCTGATCACTCAGCTTATTGGCTAAGATGATTCCCTGAGGTCACCCAGTAAGCTTCATGGCTGGCTTGAGCTGGAACCCAGTTCTTTCCAGGTCTTCTCCAATACTGTAATACTATACCATATTGCTGTTAATATCATCATTCCTGTATAGTGCTATCACCTCTCCACTGACATGTACAATGAATATTTTACAGGTCTGTGGAGCTCAACACCTATAACACCTGACAATTGGCCATTCTGACAAGGACTGATGGGAGTTGTAGTCCAAAACATCTGATAGCCAAAGGTTGGAGGATGCAGATCAGGCATAGGCAAACTTGGCCCTCCAAATGTTTTGGGACTACAACTCCCATCATCCCTGACCACTGGTCCCGTTAGCTTGGGATGATGGGAGTTGTAGTCCCAAAACAGCTGGAGGGCCGAGTTTGCCTATGCCTGATGCAGATGTACACTGTGCATATCATACATATCATTACAGTAATGTGCACTCTGTACGGTTGGCTGGTGTTCTTGATGCAGGGATGGGAAACCTGTGTCTTACCAACATTTCTGACCATTGGGGCTGCTGGGTCACCAGTTCCCCAACCCTTAATGACAATGAGGCCGAAGTGAGGAGCAGCTTCATAGTTTACAACCCGTACTCATGCAGCGCGATGCTGTGTGTTTTTACACAGAGGTATGTCCCTCTGAGTCCATTGGATTGTATCCCAACTCTAGCTCTATTTAGAGTAAATCCATTGAAATTAAGGGGCATGCCTAATTGAAGTCTGGGTAGGACTTAGTTAAGATTTCCTTCCAAATCAGCATGTTTAAGATTGTAGCAATCTTACACAAACTGATTAGGAAATAAATTCCATTGGATTTAGTGGGGCTTACTTCTGAGTAAACACATAGAGGACCAAACTGCATACTGTTATTCTATCAGATTTAGCTTGTTCTTGAATTTTAAAGAGGGGGAAGGACGTTAAGTGCAAGATAAGTACAGTGGTACCTTGGTTTTCGGATGTCTCAAAAGTCGAATGTTTCGGCTTTTAAATGCCGAAAACCTGGAGGTAACTGCTTCGTTTTTTGAATGCTTTTTGGAAGCTGAACATGCCATGTGGCTTTCGTATTGAGTTTTCCAGACATAAATGCTTCTGGAAATGCCTGCTTCAGTTTTCAAATGTTTTGGAAATTGAATGGTCTTCCAGAACGGATTGCGTTCAAAAACCAAGGTTTCACTGTATTTGTTATTTCCTGGCTCCGCATATAAGTTTAATACAGATTGTACCTTGAAAACTTGTTGGATCTGAATTACAGAAGCAAAATAAGCTATTGGGCAGAGTGAGATGCAGTGGATGCTGTGAGACAGGGAACAGCAGCAAGGTGTCAGAGTGCAAGTGTGTGCCTTTCCTTTTATATGCCTCCTACCTCAGAACTGAGGGACGCAGGTGGCGCTGTGGGTTAAACCACAGAGCCTAGGACTTGCTGATCAGAAGGTCGGCGGTTCGAATCCCCGCAGCGGGGTGAGCTCCCGTTGCTTGGTCCCTGCTCCTGCCAACCTAGCAGTTCAAAAGCACGTCAAAGTGCAAGTAGATATTTATCTACTTTATAGATTCATCTACTTTATATTTATAGGTACTGCTCCGGCGGGAAGGTAAACGGCGTTTCCGTGCGCTGCTCTGGTTCGCCAGAAGCGGCTTAGTCATGCTGGCCACATGACCTGGAAGCTGGACGCCGGCTCCCTCGGCCAATAAAGCGAGATGAGCGCTACAACCCCAGAGTCGGTCACGACTGGACCTAATGGTCAGGGGTCCCTTTACCTTACCTTACCTCAGAACTGAAGCAAAATGGTGTGAATTTTTCCAGAGAACTCTTGAAATTGCCTAAGATTTGCTATTTCTGAAGCCATACGAAAAGAGGAGGAATTTGTCATTTGATGTGGTTCCAGGCTCGTGACTAATGGTTCCTTTTGTCAAAAGCATCCTGGCTCAGATGTTAGATCATGTATTACAACAGGACACAAACCACTGGAATGTCTTCTGTTTCTCCCACTGCAGATGTTTGCCTCCTGTAGCCATTCTGCAGGGCCCCAAACCACTTCTGCCAGTGTTGCCTTTTGCGTGCTTTATCTGCATGTGACTTACCTGCCCACTCCAGGGACAAAGATCAAGCTCTGCATCCTTGGATACTTTCATTTGCCAAAACTGAAGTTTCCATAAGTCCCCTGCTTTCTTTAAGCTGACTCCTTTCAGCGTAATATTCCCAGCACTGTCAGACAGTGTCAGACAGCACGACATGGAGATGACTTTAACCTACAAAACATGCTCTTTCCGGCTCGCTGTGGTCCTTCCCCAAATAGAACCAAGTACTATGTCGGACACCAAATATAATAGAACCTAGAAATGTTCTTTGAAAAGACAACTGCTTTAGAAGGCAAAGAACACACAGGTGAAACAGGAAATACCTGTGGGTTTTTTTAAATGCACACATACTATACAGCACAAGGGCCATATTCCCTTCAGGGCAACTTCCCAGGAGTCAGCCGTGGGCAAGGCCAGAGGGAAAAGTGACTGGAGCAACAAATGCAAATTTCACCTTTGTACAATAGGCTAACTCACATTCCCCTCTCCATCCTCTATGCAGGCAAGCAAGAGGCATTATCAGAGTTCAAGGATACATTCCAGCCAAGAGCATGTGAAAAACAACATTGAAGGACTGGGTGATTAGGAGTGGTTTGTTGAGGTGATGTGGTTGGAAGACTTCTGAGGGCCAGAGAAAGAGACCAGAAATGTTGATTAGGTTCCCTGCCCAAGGTTCCCGTCTCCTGGAATACAGCATCATTCCCCACACTGTTGTTTCCAGATATCGCTGGGCTACAACACCTGTTGGCCCCAGTCAGCATGTATGCTTGAATCCAACTCATACACAGAGAAAACCCATTGAAATCAATAGACACGACTAATGTAAGTCCATGGATTTCATTGGGTCTATTCTGAGTATTACTTAGTTGGATTCAGTCCAGAGAGTCTGGCCCCCATCTGCACAATATCATGCCACTTTAAACAACCATATCTTCGTCACAAAGAATCCTGGGAGGTGTTGTTTGCTAAGGGTGCTGTGAGTTGTGAGGAGACCTCTATTCCCCTCACAAAATCAGATCCCAGAGTGGTTTAGCAGTCAATCCCTCTTACCAGGGAACTCTTTGAGGAGAAGAAGAGTCTCCTTAGCACCTGTAACTAACTTCCCACAATTATTTGGGGGATGTTTTATATAAATTGGGAGGTACTAAGACTAAGTATTTGAGAACTGATTGCTTTTTCCTTTCTGGTTTCCCCCAGGAGAATGGCACCCATCACACCTGTGTGGCAACAAGCATTCAGTCAATATCACTGGAATATGCTCCTTAAGGCGAGCAGGGCTTCCTGACTTTCATTGCATGGATTCCACTTAATTTGGCTTTGCAAAGTGCAGAGCTGTAATGGGGAATCACAGCAACAACCACACATGCATGACGGATGATTCCTTCAAGTACAACCTCTATGGAGCTGTCTACAGCATGGTGTTCATCCTTGGCTTGATCACCAACTGTGCTTCCTTGTTCGTATTCTGCTGCCGCATCAATATGCGATCTGAGACCACCATTTTCATGACCAACCTGGTGGTCTCTGACTTACTCTTCGTCTTCACCCTTCCATTCAAGATTTTCTACAACTTCAACAGGCACTGGCCCTTTGGAGACCTTTTGTGCAGGATCTCAGGGACAGCCTTCCTGACCAACATCTACGGGAGTATGCTGTTCCTCACATGCATCAGTGTTGACCGTTTCCTCGCCATCGTATACCCGTTCCGATCTCGCACCATTAGGACAAGGAAGAATACAGCGATCGTGTGCATGGGTGTGTGGATTCTCGTCCTCAGCGGAGGGATCTCAGCATCCTTGTTCTCCACCACCAACACTTACAACACTAGTACAACGTGTTTTGAAGGCTTTTCCAAAAGCATATGGAAGACCTACTTGTCCAAAATTACAATATTTATTGAAGTGGTTGGCTTTCTTATTCCCTTGCTGCTCAACCTCATTTGTTCATCACTGGTCCTGAGGACCCTCCGGAAACCTGCCACGCTTTCCCAGATTGGCACCAACAAAGAGAAAGTGCTGAAGATGATTGTAGTACATTTGGCCATCTTCCTGGTGTGTTTTGTGCCTTACAACTCCATCCTTTTCTTGTATGCCCTTGTGCGTTCTCAGGCCATAGCAAATTGTTTCTTGGAGAGATTTGCGAGGACATTCTATCCAATCACGCTGTGCATCGCCACTCTGAACTGCTGCTTTGACCCTTTCATCTACTACTTCACATCAGAGTCTTTCCAGAAATCTTTCTACATAACCCCCCACCTCAAAACTGACTCTCTTTTCAAAACTGAAACTCCCTTAACAAAGATTGCCCTACCGGTGATGCAGGATGAGATGAGCGACCAAGCCATTACAAAGGGGGGAGAGTTGACATCAGAATCGAATTTCTGAGTCTGAGATTTTTGCACTGACAGGAGGCTGAGAATTGGACTTCAGAGGAAACTCTACATAACTCACTGTCTGGGAGAAGGGAATGGGGATGAGAGTTGAGAACCACAGGGAAGCGTTTTACATATGTGTGTATGTACGCAGCCAGTTGGGTGCTCATTCTGCCTTCGGCAAACCTTATCATCATATCTTAACTCAAATAACACTGTCCTTTTGTATGATTTGCTTTTGAAGCTATGAAATAATAAAATATTTCACTTTGCCTTGGGGTTGTTTTTTTAAAAACTACAGCTGATTATTGTTATTTGGGGTTCATGCACAATTTCCAACATTTGGCATTCTAGTAAGTTATTTTTCTATGTATTTCTTGCCTTCCAAGGAGTCTTGCTTTGAATCTCCACTAATTTTGCCTCTAGTGAAAGGGCTCTGAAGCATCCTCTGGTGGCATCAAAGGGCAGCATGAAATATATGGGGGAAGGTGTTCTTTCAGGTTCTCCCAGCAACGCCAGTTGGTTGGAGGAACTGGTCATTACTCCGCATCGGAATGGTATAGGAAAGGACCCAAATAGGTTTCTTGGTGGTTTGCAAGTATTAAACACAAGTACACAAGCATTAAAATTGAAGGTACATCTGTATATTATTACCTCCACATTAATTAATATGCTACTATCCTGCCCTTTTTTCAGTCTGGAGCACAATTTCATGAAGAGCAACAATAAAAGACAACCATATACCAGTAAAAGACATAATTAAACCAGATAATCAAATAATATACCATAAGCAGCAACAACAGTATCTGCTACTCAAAAAATAATTACAGTGGTACCTCGCAAGACGAATGCCTCGCAAGACGGAAAACTCGCAAGACGAAAGGGTTTTCCGTTTTTGAGTTGCTTCGCAAGACGATTTTCCCTATGGGCTTGCTTCGCAAGACAGAAACGTCTTGCAAGTTTGTTTCCTTTTTCTTAAAACCGTTAATACAGTTGCGACTTGACTTTGAGGAGCAACTCATAGCACGCGGTGTGCGTCTCCGTAGGGGCAAGAACGCGTGAAGGCGGGTTCTGAGGGAGAAGGAGCTTTGTTTCGGCGAAAAATAGCAAGGCGCGCACACTTCCCTCCCCACAACTCCCAGTTAGGGAGGCCAGGCTCCAGGGCTCTTCGGACGGGGCTCCTTCCTTCTCCCCCCCCCCCCCAGCGCCCCGGCGGTGACAAGAGCACCTGCCCGGGTCCTCCGGTGCTCAGCCTGTGAGGGGCGCCCCCTACCTGCATCTTCGCGCTTTCCAACCCCGCAATGGCTGCGGCAAGTTTGCCTCTCGGGGTGTGTGTGCGAGTGTGTGTTCTCCTCGCCCCGCTTGAGTTAGTCCCGGCGCAGCGCAGGCAGCAGGTGAGTCGCCCTTTGGCAACGCGGAAGGCGCCGGGCCAGGCAAGGTCAGCTCGGGAGCCACTGGGGACGCGCCCCCGCGCTCCTCTGCAATGGGCTGGATGCACTCCTCTCCGCTCACGCGCTTCTGGCTGGCTGGCCGGCTGCAGCAGCAACAGGGGCAATAGGCATCCACCGTCGCCGACGCTCCCTCCCTCCCTCCTGCCCGCGGTGGGCGGCTGGCTGGCTGGCGCTCTCACTTTCTTTCGGGCTGCTGCTGCAGAAGGGATTTTGCACCAGACAACTTTTAGGCCGGTAGGAGTTTTGACTACCGCGGCGACAGCAGCAGCAGCAGCAAGATGGCGCCGACTGTAGTGCAAAGGGTCGGAGCAAGGCGAGCCGAACCGATCCCGGGGGCTCAGGCAGCAACCTCCGCCCCGCCTCCCCCCACGCCCCGCACCCGCCTCTCCCTCCCTCCCAAGCACCCCCCTTTTTTGAGGTTTTTGAAGACTTTGGTGATTTTTGAAGCTTTTCCAAAACTTTCCCGACACCATGCTTCGCAAGACGAAAAAAATCGCAAGACGAAAAAAATCGCAGAACGAATTAATTTCGTCTTGCGAGGCACCACTGTATAGCAGGATAAGTGAGCTCATGGTGCCTTTGAATCGGGGTCTTCTTGCACTGCAGGTGCAAGAATATACCGATATCCCCAGGATGGGCATGTCCCAACAGCAATTCTTCCCTCTGCTCACATTACTCAAATTCTTACAATTATCTCTTTGTTTGTTTTACTCAAACCTGAACATTTCACATTCGACCTACAGAGGTTAAATCTGAGGGTGCTTGGGAGGAATGTGAGAACATATTCCTGTGATTTTTGAAACCTTACCCCTCTCACTTTCTCTGACTGAGTTTGGTTGGGGACATACTGGTCATAAAGTTTTAAATCCCAAAAGTAAATTATTGTGAAATAATTTTGCAATTTAATATACTTTTCTATTTTTCTAGAAAAAGAGGTGCCGGAACTCACCATGAACACCTCCCTCGTTCTCTTAGGATGGCAATGGCACTCACCTGAGAGGTGCTAGTGCCAAGGTCTGGTGAGTTCCAGCTGAAAAAAAGCCCTGAATAACAGTACTAAATTTTGGATGAATTGTGCTTAGTTTCTTCTTCTTTTCTAAGGCGGTAAGGTCAAAGGGAAGGAACTAGACAAAGAATGATCCAAGAAGTCTTCAATGGCAGAACAGGCAGATGATAACTAGCGGTATGTTACAACTGCCTAGTTTACAAGAGGAAAGGCCCAAGAAGATATTTTGCACAGAGTTAGGTCAAGGACCCATTTGTTTTTGGTGCTGCCCCTTCTAGAAAGCCAATGCTTCTCCAGAGCCCAGGCTGAGAACTGACTCAGCCCTGCTCCATAGAGCAGTGGGGGTGGGGAACCTGTGGCTTTGCAAATGTTCTTGGACTCCAGCTCCCATGAGCCCCAGCCTGTATGGCCAATAGTTAGGGGTGGTGTGAATTCCTAGTCCAATGACACCTGGATGGCTGGATTCCTGTCTTAAAGGATACCGACAACTTACACAGGAGCTATGTTCCGGGGCCTTGCATGTGTAAGTGGAATTGCACAAAATGGAGAACACCCTCTAAATAGCCTTTAAACACCCTTTCTGATGTGCTCTCTCCAAACCAGACCAAAAATATTGTATCAAAAAATATCCATGACTAGAGTTGAAACTCTAAGACTGGCAGAAGGCTGGAGGATGTGCAGCAAAGCAGTGGCGGCGGCAGCTGCTATGCTACCCTGCAAATCAGCTGTTAGGCGGAGAGGCTGAGCAGCCTAAAGAAAGCTCCACTGTGCCTCAGGTCTCTTCAGGGCTTCCTCTACCCTTTCTGATGTCCTCTTTGGGTTCCAGGGAGGGCCTCCTTGTGAGCCCCAAGGACTCTCCAGCTCTCCTGACATTTCTGGATTTGAAATGAATTATTTAATTATCTCCCAGCACCACACATGTACACAGTCAAAACTGAGTCGACTATGCGTAAGTGGGGGAGGGATGCCTGCATACAGGAAGCAGGGCTGGAGCAGATCTCTGCCTGGGACAACGGAGAACCACAAATAAAAATTTTAACTGGAGGTATCTGAGACTTTATTTGGGAAAATTTGTACATGGAAAGCATGTGTTCTCATCACTGAGCTATGCCTGTCACCTCAAAGGCAGGGAGCTGGGACTCTGGGTGCACATATGATACCCGTTGTCATTACAGTCTTTGAAGTTACAAAGGAATCCTTGCCGGGAGCAAAGAGCTCTGTGTTCGCACCGAAGTGTACTACCCTGCCTTGCCAGCACAGCTGGTTTAGTAAGCAGTATAATAATGCAGTTGTTGTTAAATGTTGTGTTTACTTCGTTGCAAACCAACCTGAAAATTATTATAGGGCAGCACGGTAATACTTTTAATTAAAATATGTAAATGAACAACATAGAAAGCATACTGCCACAGAATTTTATTTTAAATAGCATGCATTTCATTTTATCCACACCACTGTTTGCCCGGCTGCTTTTCCCTGGGAAAAAGAGACTCTTTCCCCCAGCTGGAAAAGCTGTGCATGTTATGTGAATGTGTTCATATGATGATGCATCTTTAGCCATGCTTATGCTTTAAATAGGTTCTAAGTCACTTGGAGAGTCACAAGTGAGGGACAAGTTCATTCATTAATAATGACCATAGTAGTAGTAGTAGTAGTAGTAGAAGTAGTAGTAGTAGTAAGGCAACTTCCCCCACCCCATCCAGCTGATTGGAATTGTAACCTAAAACAGCTGAAGGGTGTCAGGTTGGAGGAGGACGACAAAACCCTACTGCCTCTCAGGCTACATTTGCACCATACTTTTAGAGCATTCTTGTGGCCCTTTAAGCAATCATGGCTTCCCCCAAAGGATTCTGGGAGTTCCTAGAAACTCTCAGCACCCTTAACAAACTACAGCTCCCAGAATTCTTTGGGGGAGCCATGCCTGTTTAAAGCAGTATTGTAGTGCTTTAAATGTTTGCTGTGAATGTCACCTCAGCAAATTTTAAACTCTCATTCCTAGAACTGAACAAGTTCAGCAGCCTGGAAGCAGGAGTCAATTGCTCCCAGTCTCAATTGCCTTGAAAGTGTTCGGCAGCAGTGAAGCCTATAGATTTACTGTAGGGAGGGAAAGTTTGAGAATTATCCCTGGTGGTTTTATCACAGGCAAAACCTAAATGGAAACTGCAGTTCAACCCTGAATGGGAGGAAACAAAAAGACCTAGGATTTCACCCAGCTAAGTCCTCCTCAGGGTAGACCAGTTTAAATCAGTGGGTCTACTTAATTGCAGTGGGTCTGCTCTGAGTAGGGCTTGGTTGGATGCATCCCTGATGCCACCGCTCTCTGTGTATAAATCCCACTGTTAAATAGCCTTTCCACACACACCCCTCTCTTCTTTTCATGCATATGTGATTCTTGAGTTACATGCCAAAGCTTGAGCTCTTCTGGTGCCAAAACCCTGTTCTGAGTTAATGAAAGTAGCAAAGCTGCTCTAAATGTACAGAAAAAGCAGAGCGCCTAGTAGGCCAAAGTTGAAAGTAAAGAAGAGGGAGGGAGGGAGGGACGGAGGGGTGTCTGCATTGCACATGATTCCAGAGAGTTTCATGTTCTCCTAGCAGACACCTTGACAGGTTTGGGGGTGTTTTTTGTGTGTTTTTTTTAAAGGGGTGTGTTTCTTTCATGCCCTTGGAACAAACCACAGTCTAGTCTTCTTAATGGAAAGTTGAAAGTAAGGAAGGAAAATTGGTTTGCAACTGGATCGTCTCCAGGATGCTCATACATAAGCTGTCTCTAACCTGAGCATAATGCTTCCTCTTTCTCCCTCTCTCTCTTTTGGAGGGCAACTCACTGCCAAAGCTTACAACCTTTCTGTTTGCAGTTTGGCAAGCCAAGAGCTGTGGTCAGTTTTCTCACGTAAAATGCAAGGCTGTCATTGTTTGCCAAAAGCTGTAAACCTAGATGGTGGGGGTTTTTTGTTTTTTGTTTTTTTTTAAAAAAAGGTAATTTAACACCTTTGCTCTATAGATTTATCTAGAGATCATTTGCTAAGATGGAGATTTACAGTACACATGGCAAGACGTGTGTGTGTGTGTGTGTGTGTTCAGAGGAATGCATATGCATGTTTGCTCTGCATGTGTTTGTGTGTGTACAAATAACCAATTATGCATTCATAGCAAGAGGGGGAAAGCTTAGGAAAATGGATTCACAGTTTGGGCAGCTTACAGAAAACTGGGTCCCCCCACTTTCTCTAACAAAGAACCATTGTTAGCAAAATGGGCAAAACCAGAAACATTAGTTTAAGTGCACAAGTGCGCAGTGAGAGTGATGTGTTTATATAGTTCTGCTGTAACTGCTGAGAAGAGAAAATTGAGAGAAAAGGCTCAGGGAGATTCGGAACATTCTGTTTGCTTTATACTTTTATTCATTAAGGTTTTACATAATTTTATTCAGATTTGCATAAATTCATTTTATTGCATTCCATTTCACTTTATTTTAATATTTGCTAAAATAAGAACTTTCCTCCCCCCCCTTTTTATAGGGACATGTCTGCCAAGAAAATTGACATCTTAAACTTAAGATGTTTCTGAGATAACTATTGATGCCACCCTGTGTAGCTTTCACACTGTTACAAGCTTTTCTTTTATGATGGTCTGATGAATCTGTTAATGAATCTGTTAATGAATCTGTTTCTGTGTAGCTGAATCCTGAAAGAGGCAGGACATCAAGAAAAAACAAGTTCTGATGTGGTCTCCTTGGTTGACCCGAATCAGCCCAGTTTGACTCAGGAGCTGAGATTTAGCTGGATCCAGAACACCCACCCCAGACTATTGTCTATCCAAAATGGAACCGTTTGTGCACAAAAGAGGTGTATCAGCAAGCTCAGGGAAATCTCAAGGTTCACAGGGGTACAACTGTGCAGTGGGAAGCCTGGCAAGCCAATGCCCTGCTTTGAGGGGTACATTAACGGCGCCCTGCAATCCCAGCACCACTTTGCAAGCCTTGAAAAGCGGTGTGGCGTTGGCAGGGTGCATGTCTGCTGTGTCCAATCAGCACCAGCTGGAGGGTGGCTGAGAAGGATGCAACAGCTCATGGCACCCTGCCAGCTTTGCAGGGTTGGCAGGGCATTGTGAGGAATGCACCCTCCTAAAAAAAAAAAAAAGCCTCCAGGGCACCACCCCCAGCCCCCCCCCCCCACACACTATACCTCTGGCTGGAGGGGAATGACAAACTGAGAAGGTGGGGGTGGGAGGGATGACGTTCAATGAAGAATTCTGAAAAAGGACATGTCTGGCTGGAACCCTGAACAGGAGCACTCCATACTGCAACATTTTGTTGCAGGTCATACCCATGGAATTTGGTGGCTAAGCAAGGCCAGATTTGTGTTTTGCTGAAGGATATGAAAGGTGGTATGTAGTAAATGGAGGAAGTCACCACTCTCGTAATATACAAACTGGGTCTTAGTCATGTATGGCATTTAGCTGTTACTCAGAAGTTACATATATGTATATTATAGAATTGGAACAGAATCTCCGGACAAAGAACTGTGTCAGTATGAATTGAAAGCTTCATTTTAAACTGAATCAAAAGGAGGATGTTAGTCAGAATGGCTGGCCCTGAACTTGTTCTGTTGATAGTTTCCAAAACAGCAGCATAAACAATGCAAGCAAGACACACCACACACAAGCAACCCCCCCTCCATTTGCGTGAGTAGCATTTCCTGGAAAGCATGGGTGCAATTTCTTTCTTGTTCCATTTTCTGAAAACACTTCATTAACATCACACCAGAGGTCTCCAGGATCACATAACTCTTTCCTTTGAAGTTGTTCGTATGCAGTAGACCACTTCTGACAGTCTGAGGCATCATAAGACCACAGCAGTCAGATGACTGTTTTGATATTCACCCTGGTCAGGAGGCTGAGAACATGTTCCACACCACCCGGGTCTCCGTTTACTCTCAGTTTGCTTGTTGACAGGGGCAGGAAGACAGAATTTCTTCTGAGTGAGCCTGATTTCAAAGGTACATAGGTAAGGCAAAGTGGTTTAGTCATGCTGGCCACATGACCCAGAAAGCTGTCTGTGGACAAACGCCGGCTCCCTCAACCTGAAAGTGAGATGAGCACCACACCCCTTGGTCAAGTTTGACTGGACTTAACCATCCTGGGGGTCCTTTACCTTTACCTTACCATCTACTTCAGAACTGTGAACACTGACAGGCAGCTGTTCTCTAGGGTTCCAGGGAAGATTATTTCCCAGCCTTTCGTGGAGATGACAGGGATCAATCCTGAATTTTTTATATATTCTGAGTCGTACGGTATGTCAGGAGCTAAATACTAATGTCTTTAGAGTGGATTTCTTGAGGCAGGTGCTGCACACTGATGTCATATGCTGGCCCACAATTTGGTAAAGGGGATGAATTAAGCATCCTTATCTGTGCAGGAGTTAGTTCATGGGTAGGCAGACTAAGGCCCGGGGGCTGGATCTGGCCCAATCTCAATCTGGCCCGCGGACGGTCCAGGAATCTGTGTGTTTTTACATGAGTAGAATGTGTCCCTTTATTTAAGATGCATCTCTGGGTTATTTGTGGGGCCTGCCTGGTGTTTTTACATGAGTAGCATGTGTGCTTTTATTTAAACTGCACCTCTGGGTTATTTGTAGGGCATAGGAATTCATCCCCCCCAATATAGTCTGGCCTCCCCACAAGGTCTGAAGGACAGTGGCCCCCTGCTGAAAAAGTTTGCTGACCCCTGAGTTAGTTGATATAAATCGGGGATTCTGAAGTCGCCTGACACAGGGTGGGAAATGTGCCTGGATGGAGGACAGAGTGTATGTGACAGCTAGCCTACTATTCAGTGGTAAAATTAGCATCATTTCTCTGCTAACATTTGCTTCTGGCCCCACCCACCCCTGGCAGGTGGCCCCTAGAAGGTTGCCCAGATGGACATTAGGTCCATAGGCCTCCATATAAGGTCCCTTACCCCTGTATCAAAGGGAAGTTATTAATTTTAAAGTTTACATTTATGCCATTCAAAGCCCTGTTTACTTCAAACAGTACCTGCAGAAGCAAATATCAGCCAGGGAGGTGGTGCTTTTCAGCAGAAAAACAGCATGGGACTACTGTCCAGACCCAGAGAACATTCTAGATTAGGGCACTGTGAATGCTTCTCCTCCAAAATAACATACCCTTCCTTGGAAAAAAAATGGATTAACAAAAGTCGCATGTAACTCGATTTGCTCTTGGTTTGTCTTTGTTCATGTGAAAGTCACAGCATATCACTCTGTTGCAAAACTGAGAGTTTCATCACAGCAACACATACTTTTTATTCCTGGCTCAGATAAAGCAGAAAATGCAGCTGTAATACACTGTGAAATCCATTCTGAGCATGAGCTAGCCAGTGCTTTAATTGATTAGGATTTGGAGCTGAGGAGAGAATGTATTTACCTCCCCATCCTTTTTTTTAAAAAAGTATATTTTACAGGGAAAATATGAGCAAGAGTCTGCTGTGCTGTGAGGACCATTTTACCACTTCAAAAGATATGCAAATCCCATTTGGCAGGCAAATATCTCCAACGCCAGACAGTTGCTTTGTTTATCATGAATATGTGCTTGAATGACCTGACCCCTGAGATGGTTATGAATATCTTAGCAGACTGATTCATTTTTGCATCAGATTCATAGATGAATTCTCAGTTTGTAATACAGTGGTACCTTGGTTTAAGACCAGCCCTGTTTACGAACTATTCGGTATACGAACTCCGCAAAACCAGAAGTAGTATTCCAGTTAGAGAACTTTACCTTGGTCTACGAACGGGAGCCAAACAGTGGAAGGGCACCGGTGGCGGGAGGCCTCATTAAGGAAAGCGCGCCTTGGTTTAAGAACGGCTTTGGTTTAAGAATTAAGTTCATAAACCGAGGTACCACTGTACATATATAATTATATTTGCAAAGGAAGACACTACAGCTCAAAACTCTAGCAACCCACCACGGGGGTTATCTGTAAATAGGGGGTTGGCAGAGAATGAAACCACTCCGGGATTCATTAATATAATATGCCAAGCATTAATGGAAGGGGAAGGAAGAGGCATAATGTTGTGATAATGCAGGGAGGAAGCTACTGATCAAAACATATTACAATAATTTAGTACATTGTTTTATGAGAAAATAAGGAACATTTGCTTGCTTTTCATAACCACCCCTGCTCCTTTCATGTGACATCCCTTTAAACTTACACTCCAAGTTTTGCTGTAAAGAAGCTGATGGTTTCTAAAAACAAAAGAAGCTGAGAATCTTCAGATGAGACTGGGAAAGATGTGTGTCTGAGACCTTGGAGAGCAGCTGCCAGGCAGAACAGAGCTAGGTGGACCAATGGACTGGTTTGGTTTAAGGCAGCAGTGGGCCTAAGGAAGGGCCACATACTATAGCTCAGTGGTAGAGCAACTGCTTTGAATGCAGAAGGTCCCAAGTTTAATCAGGGCTGGCTCAAGACATTTTGACACCTGTGGCAAATCACAAAATGATGCCCCCACCTCCTGCCAGGGAAGAAAGGATGAGTGAAGATCTACATCAGGAACAAAGGTGGGAGAGGAGACCAGCAGTGCCTCTTATTGAGGGTAATGCTGAGGAGATGGCAAATCCAATCTCCAAGGAGTGCATTGCAGCTACCGCTGCCACTATAGCAGCAGCAGGCAGGCAATGCGTTCATTGGAGACCATATCTGCTGCCCCTGTGGATCTTGCAGCCCAAGGCACATTTTGCCTCACCTTTCCTCATGGGTGGGCTGGCCCTGATATCTTCAAGTAGGGTTTGGAAAGACTCCCAACCTGAAATCCTGGATAGCTGCTGCCTGTCAGTATTCACAATACTGAACTAGATGGACCAATGGTCTGAGTTTGGTCACATCTGAACCGTATATTTAAAGCAGTATGGTATACCACTTTAAACAATCATGTCTTCCCTCAAAGACTTATGGGAGCTGTAGTTTGTTGCAAGTGCTGAGTGTTGTTAGGAGACCCCTATTCCTCTAACAGAGCTACAATTCCAAAAGTGGTTTAACAATTCATTCTTCTTCAGGGGAAACTCTGGGCACTGTACTTCTGTGAAGGAATAGGGGTCTCCTAACAACTCTCTAAGGGACGCAGGTGGCGCTGTGGGTTAAACCACAGAGACTAGGACTTGCCGATCAGAAGGTCAGCGGTTTGAATCCCCGCGACGGGGTGAGCTCCCGTTGCTCGGTCCCTGCTCCTGCCAACCTAGCAGTTTGAAAGCACGTCAAAGTGCAAGTAGATAAATAGGTACCGCTCCAGCGGGAAGGTAAATGGCGTTTCTGTGCGCTGTTCTGGTTCGCCAGAAGCGGCTTAGTCATGCTGGCCACATGACCCGGAAGCTGTACGCCGGCTCCCTCGGCCAGTAAAGTGAGATGAGTGCCGCAACCCCAGAGTTGGCCACAACTAGACCTAAGGGTCAGGGGTCCCTTTACCTTTAACAACTCTCTGCAACTCCCAGAATTCTATGGGCAAAGCTATGACTGTTTAACATGGTATCATAGTATTTTAAATGTATGGTGCAGATGTGGCCTTGGTAGGAACCAGTTTCCTAGGTTTTATTTCTTTGTTTACATCTTTATCTGCCACTGTATCATAGAGATATATCACATGGTATACTACAATATAAAACCATGAAATCAAACAATAAAACCATAAAGAGTTAAAACAAATTAAAAGCAAAAAGAAATTAAAAAAACATCAAATATTATGTTTTTAATCAGTGAAGTTACTAACTGCAGGTACTGATTATATTTTGGGGTTGTATAAAACCACGATTTTCATAACTTTTGTGGGTTTGTCTGTTTTTGTGTTTAAAGTGAGCTGACCAGGAGAGGTTAAGAGATGCTTTAAAAAAAATCAATACAGGTTCATGAACTCCCATCACCTGCTTCCTGTATCAAGCGCAGATGTACAGGTTTGAATGTTCATTGCAGATCTGACACCACAGATTCACAACACTCTCTGGAAGGACTTATTAGGCTATTAAGGCATAACACGCTTGCACTGTCTGATTATGTTTTAGGTTGTAACATGCATGCTTTATTTGGTTGTTGCTACTGAATAATCAAATAAATAAATTTAAATAAGTTTGAAAGAATGAAAAGTGAGAGAGAAGAAGGAAGGGCAGCTGGAAGGAACAAGGACCCAGGGCAGGCATTAGCAGTGAGGCCTTATCGGGACCCTGATTGTGGCATGAGAATGCTGGATGCTGACATTGGCTGTCTATTGATGTATTCATACTTTACAGACAACTCCTGTTCCTAAACTGTCTGTGATAGTCATAAGACATCTGGGTCCTCTTTTTATGAGTCAACTTGGCATTGCTCAGCAAGGTATAACAAAAGCCATCTGCCAACATTAGACATCTGTGTAGATATGCCAAACACTAAACCAATCTCTCTCTCCCACACTCTCTCTCTCTTTCCATGCACATAGGAATGAATATAGCAGTCTATGTATTCCTAAGTGTTTGCATTTCCACCAGCTGTCCAACTCTAATTTCTTGTCATATTTCCTGCATAAAACTCACAGTATCTAATTAGTATCTAAAAAAGCAAGAAAATCCTGTTTGAGGAAGCAGCAGACATAAAACAAGATTGGAGGGGGCATAATCTTTATAGCTTTGTGTGGCAGCCTCAAAATAAATGAGTTATGAATAGCACCTTCTTCCTCTGCACAGGAACATAGGAAGCTGCCTTACACTGAGTCAGACCATGGTCCATCTGGGTCAGTATTGTCTACACAGGGTTCCAGGGATGGAACACCCCCAGCCCCACCTGGAGATGCTGGGGGTTCAACCTGAGGCCTGGCAGATGCTCTACGTCTGGGCTGTGGCCCCTCCCCTGCATCTGTGTTTTGCTTCCTTTCCGTTGGAAGAACACAATTTCAATGAAGAAACAGTTGTCGGAAATACAGGGTTTGATCAGGCAAAGGAAAATATGGGCTTCCAAAACCAGCATGAGAGAGAAATGATTGGCAGGAGAACATTAGGATATTCCAGAAGCAGTTGGCAACAACGTCGGAGTAGCTTTGTTTGCAGGGCTTCATAGGGGGACATGGCAGTAGAGATTAGGGAACATTTGTCAACAGTCCCCAGTGATGTGGGAGGAAAGAAAAGTAAGAGGAGGAGGAGGTAAGTAAGGGGAGGGAGGAGGAGGAGGAGGGGGGAGAAGAAGAAGGAGGAGGAGGAAGAAGAAGAAGAAGAAGAAGAAGAAGAAGAAGAAGAAGAAGAGGAGGAGGAGGAGGAGGAGGAGGAGGAGAAGGAGGAGAGACAGAGTGGGAGAACATGATCCACATTTGATGGACTCACCAAAGTGCCCCTGCCCCAAGGATTCACTTGGTCATTCTGCAAGATGATTCTGTCCCAGTAAATTCTCTCTGTGCATGGGTGAATAAGGCCACATTCAGACCATACATTTAAAGCACTAGGATGCCACTTTAAAGTGTCATGGATTCTCCCAGAGAATTCTGGGAGCTGTAGTTTGATAAGGGTGCTGAGAGTAGTTAGAAGACCCCTATTCTCTGCACAGAGCTACAGTTCCCTAAGTGACTTAACAATCCCACTTGCCAGAGACACCAACTTGGGCCCCAAACTATGGGTGCCAAGCAGTGGGTGTTATATCATATTGTACATGCGCTTGCTGCTCAGCATTCGCCCCTCCCGCTGCCACTCTCTGGCACCACTGCAGGGCGGGGCTTCTGCCTCTACCATGGGGCCTCTGTTGGGGCCCGTCACATCTACAGACGCACCATGGAAGCTTGTCTGCAATTGCAGCAGGCCACAACAGAGGCCCTATGGCAGAGGTGGGGGTCGCTGGCTCCGTCACTGCTGCAGTGCCAGAGAGTCAGTGGTAAGATAGCAGGTGGCGGTGTTAGAGGGCGGGTACCCTCAGTGGTTCTGTCAGGGGAATGGGGGGGGGGCTATCTCTTAACAACTCTCAGCTGCCTTAATAAACTACAGTTCCTAGGATTCTTGGGGGAAGTCAAGACTGTTGAAAGTGGTATAATGCTTCCTTAAGTGTATGGTGCAGATGTGGCTTCAGGTGTGGGTATCTGATCCCAAGCCTGAGACCCCATCCACATTTCCCTCTGCAGTCTTATCTCACCAAGCCTGGAGCATTAAATCCTTGGGTTTGGTGTGTGTGTGCATCTAACTTCACTATGGAGAGTCCGCTCCCTGGGGTCGAGTTCCATTTTTATTGCAATTCTATTTACAGCCACTTAAGAAAGGAAGGAAGCAAGCGAGGAAGGAAGAATCCCCTGCCCCAAGTTCATTATCTGGAAAACATTGTTCTGATCGAGGAAATGAGAGGTAAGATACAAAAGGCTTGGACCAATGGATACAGAGGTTGCACTTGTTTGCACTAATCTGTATCTGGTAGCCTAAGCAACAGTTCAGTCTTAGAAAATAGCTGCCTTCCTTGTGAGTTTATAAAGAAAACATACCCGCTTTTGCACACATGACATTCTAGGCTGACCACAAGCAGAGGAGTAGGAGTCCCAAACAGACAGCCTGTGTTCGCTTTGAAAACAAGGCTGACTCAAGCTCTTTTGCTACCTAGCTGAGGGCGGGGAATTAAATTTGCATGTGTGTGTGTTCACATTCTTCATGACTTTTCTGATTGCACTCCCTCTTTTCACTGATCCATCAAATGTTTGCTATTAGGAAAACCAATAGTATTAAGGAGGAGGGGGTGCACGTTGCAGGAATGTGTCTGAGAGAGAAAAAGTGAGAGATGGACAAAAATGTATTTCAGTTCTCTTTGTTACAGTTTTTTCCCCATTCTTAAATTCTGTTATCCATATTTCTGCAGCAATTTCCCCTTATATAATGTGTTTTGTATGTTATTTGTGTGCATTTTTAATGCACACTTTACCCTACTATAGGCACATTACTTGGCTGGACAGCAGCATTGCAAAATTTGGAGCAGTATAAATTTCGAAGGATTGCTGTGTTTCAGTTTGCATATTTGTTTTGCAAAGTGCGAATTCTGTAGGCTGTGAACAGAATCAAAATAATTATCCCATCCTTACATGCAATGTTTTCTTTCCCTCTCTGAAAGAACTGCAGTCTTCTGCTGCATACAAGTGAATGAAAAAAGTGCCAATCCACTTGGATGGAATTATAGAATTGTAGAGTTGGAAGGAATCCAAGGGTCATCTAGTCCAAGAATCTCAGCTAAAGCATCCATGACAAATGGCCATACAAGCTCTGCTTAAAAACCTCCAAGGAGGTAGAGTCCACAACAGCTCTTACGATCTGACAGTTTTTCTGTATGTTTAGTCAGAATCTCATTTCTTGTACAGTGGTACCTCAGGTCACAGACGCTTCAGGTTACAGACGCTTCAGGTTACAGACTCCGCTAACCCAGAAATAGTACCCCGGGTTAAGAACTTTGCTTCAGGATGAGCAGAAATTGTATGCCGGTGGGGCAGTGGCAGCAGGAAGCCCCATTAGCTAAAGTGGTGCTTCAGGTTAAGAACAGTTTCAGGTTAAGAACGGGCCTCCGGAACGAATTAAGTTCTTAACCCGAGGTACCACTGTAACTTGAAGCCATTGGTTCAAGTCCTACCCTCCAGATCCGGAGAAAACAAGCTTCTTACATTTGAAAGCCCTTGAGATATTTGAAGATGGCCATCATATCTCCTCTCAGTAGAAACTCAGACCTGGCAAAGAACACTCAACTATTGGCTTCGCCTTAATCTAAATCCACCCGGTCTACTGCCTCTAGTAATGCAAGACCCTCATAAAAGCATGTGGTTCAAAACTGTGCATCAAAAACTCCTTACATGCGGTCTGCATTCGCAATCCCTACTATCAATGGGCCTTATTAAAGCAAAGAGCCTAATAGGCCAGCGCCTGAAAGACATTGAACGGCAAAACAACCTGACTATTTTAAAGAAAATGTGTCCATGGTATACTTACTTTCCCCCTGCCCACTTTGACTTCCCAGCTTCATATTTGTCTAAATTAACCATCCCAAAATACAGACGCGCCTTTACATTGGCTAGATGGGATGTTCTTCCCTCTGCCGTACTCAAAGGTCGTTACCAAAAGACTCCATTTGAAAAACGACTCTGCCCATGTAGAGATGGTAACACGGAAACAGTGTCCCACGTCCTCCTATCCTGCCCCCTTTATAAAGACCTAAGGAATGAGATTATTACTCCACTCATTCTCCCCAACCCCGGCCGTCCACAAGACATTATACTGTTCTTTCTCTTATCTGATACGGACAGTCAGACAACAGAGAAGGTCGCAAGGTACATCGAGAGAGCTGTGAAATTGAGGGCCACCATCTGAGTGACAGACGTGTTCATCTGACGGACCTCCTTTTGTTTGTTTTTATCCCCTTTTTATGTTTATTTTATTTTATTTTTAATTCTTGTATAGCTGTGGCCTGTTGGCTTTGCTAATAAAGTTCTGATTCTCCTCTCAGTCTCTTCTTTTCCAGGCTAAACATACCAAATTCCCTCAACCATTCCTCATAAGGTTGGGTTTCCAGACCCGTGATCACCTTGGTTGCCCTCCTCTGCACACATTCTAGCTTGTCAACATCCTTCTAAAATTGTGGTGCCCAGAATTGGACACAGTATTCCAGGTGTGCTCTGACCAAGGCAGAATAGAGTGGGACTATTACTTCCCTTGATCTGGACACTAGACTTCTGTTGATGCAGCATAGATTAGCATTAGCATTCTTTGCTGCTGCATCGCACTGTTGATTTATGTTAAGCTTGTGGTCCACCAAGACCCCTCAATCCTCTTCACATGTACTGCTAGTAAGCCAGGTGTCCCCCATCTTTATATTTCTGTATCTGGTTCTTCCTGCCTAAGTGCAGAACCTTACATTTGTCCCTATTGAAATTCATTTTGTTAGTTTAGGCCCGGTTCTCCAATCTGTTAAGGTCATTTTGAATTCTGATTCTGTCTTCTACAGCATTAGTTACCCCTCTCAGTGCTGCAATCAGGAAAACTCCTACGGGGTGAGAAGGCACAAATCCCCTTCCCCAGTCTATTTGTATTTACAGTGCTACCTCAGGTCACAGATGCTTCAGGTTACAGGTGCTTCAGGTTGCAGACTCCGCTAACCCAAAAATAGTACTTCAGGTTAAGAACTTTGCTTCAGGATGAGAACAGAAATTGTGTGGTGGCAGCGCAGCGGCAGCAGACGGCCCCATTAGCTTAAGTGGTACCTCAGGTTAAGAACAGTTTCAGGTTAAGAACAGGCCTCCGGAATGAAATAAGTTCTTAACCTGAGGTACAACTGTATTCCCAAGATTTCAGAATGGGAATCTGTTTCCATGGAGGTTTTTCCCAATTTGCCCAGGACCTTTTGAAATCAGCTCAGCCCCTTGGGTTGGGCTGGTCTTGGTTTAAACATTAGGATGGAAAGACCTATTACTGAATGAACCCCACCCCACCAAAAATAGGAAATGCAGAATGGGAAATGAATTACACTGAAGTCTGTCCTTTTAGATGGGGACGCGGGTGGCACTGTGGGTAAAACCACAGTGCCTAGGACTTGCCGATTGTATGGTCGGCGGTTCGAATCCCCGCGGCAGGGTGAGCTCCTGTCTTTCGGTCCCAGCTCCTGCCCACCTAGCAGTTTGAAAGCACCCTTAAGTGCAAGTAGATAAATAGGTACTGCTTTACAGCGGGAAGGTAAACGGCGTTCCGTGTGCTGCGCTGGTGCAGGCTCGCCAGAGCAGCGATGTCACACTGGCCACGTGACCCGGAAGTGTCTGCGGACGATGCCGGCTCCCAGCCTCTAGAGTGAGATGAGCGCACAACCCTAGAGTCTGATAAGACTGGCCCGTACGGGCAGGGGTACCTTTACCTTTACCTTTAGCTGTCCTTTTAATTGCATTTTGATTCCATTAGGGCTTAGGCCTTTGGTACCAGTAAAGTAATTTTGTTGAATGTTGTCTGAAACAGGGTGGGCAGAAAGTAGATGCGCATCTGCTGGTAGACCTTTGGGTGGGTTTCTGATCCCCAATTGTCTAACAACAGGAAACACTGTCTAGCTCAGGTGGTAGAGCATGAGACTCTTAATCTCAGGGTCATGGGTTCAAGCCTCATGTTGGGTGAAATATTCCTGCACTGGAGGTGGTTGGACTAGATGACCCCCATGGTCCCTTCTAATTCCACAAAAATAATGCTTTTGGGGAAGCCAGCAGCCAGCAAATGCAGGCACTGTCTCACCAGCCTCAGCCTGCTCTCAGTCAGCCCCCACTGGCCTGTCTTCTTACTACCAGTACATACTAAAAACCAGTTACATACACTTCAGGTTACAGACTCCGCTAACCCAGAAATATTACCTCAGGTTAAGAACTTTGCTTCAGGATGAAAACAGAAATTGTGTGGCGGTGGCACAGCAGCAGGAGGAGGCCCCATTAGCTAAAGTGGTGCTTCAGGTTAAGAACAGTTTCAGGTTAAGAACGGACCTCCAGAACGAATTAAGTTCTTAACCCGAGGTACCACACTGTACAGGGATGTCTTTGCAGGTCATTGGCTCTGATGCCACCTGCTGTTGGGTTTCCCTGCCTTCCATCCTGCCAGTTGCATTGGTCACCAGCTGCCACTGCCAGGGGTGGGCTGACAGAACTTGCATGTTTCGTTCTGGTGCTGATCAGTTCCTAGGCTGGGAACATGCTCAGAAGTTCCTTGTTGCTTGTTTCTTAGCAGCTGAGCCTCCTAAATTGCACCTGACTGTGGTTTGTGGACCTCAGGTTTCCAGTAAAAGGAGAGAGAAAGAATGGGGGGAGGGGGGTATCCTGCCCACCGTGGAGCTAAAACCACCCCATCTCGTCTGGTATGTGTCCTTTTACCTCGATCTGCTTTTCGCTTTTTAAAAACAGGAATTTAGCCACAGGCAATTGCTACGGTGCATGCTGCCATCTTGTGGCTACCAGGAGAAAAGCAGAAGAAGAATTGAGTGGGTGAGGTTATTTTTTAAAAAGGACCATGTTCGCACTCCAAAATAGGCACCCAACTTCTGGACAAAGAAACCCCGATTTCTTTACCGCCCTTTTATTGCCTGAACCAGCACAGATTGCTGGTTAGTATGCATAATGCACTATACAATTACTAATTGTGGAGAGAGACAAAAATAGGCAGCGACGCTCTGTCCACACCACTAGCGATGGAGAAGGAATTTCTCAGGATTCCCACTTTAGTGCAAACCTTCCTCATTTGCACTTCCCAAGTATGTGTACAGAAATCAATGCAGCTATCTTTGCAAATCTCTGCTGTGTGCATTTTGCGATGCAGCTTGCTTGTTCTCTCTTTTTTAAAGGATCAAAATTGTTTTTCTCGGAAATATCCTTTGCCCCTTCTGTGCCACCCCTCCTACTTTACCCCCTGGTGTCATCAACGCTGTACTATATTGATTGCTGATTCTAAAGCTAGCTGTCCACGTTCTTCTGCCTCTCTGGCACATGCCCACACTTCCACTCTTGCCAAACCAGTTTGATCTTAGCTTCTGGGATTTGTGGTGCCAGCTGAGCAGAACCCAAGCCTGGAGCTGTTCCCCTCCTCTCCCACCTTCATCTTAAGTTTCTAGCCCTCTAGGGAGAGCATTGTTGCATTCAGGTCTTCCTTTGGAACTTGCCATAGGTATCTGGCTGACCGCAGGTTGCTGGGCTGGGTGGGTCATTGGCTTAATGCACTCCCCATCCCAAAGAAACCACATTTAAAAATGCCTAACACAAAAACCCCTGGATCTATTTACCTGTGATTTGGCAGGTTACTTGCCTAGGAGAACATCTATGATGTATGTCATTTTCTTTCTAGTTCTTAAAATTGTTATAGTAGATTAATACCATCCATCTTCCAGTTATCTATCTGCCTGGTTCAGATAGATCAGTGCTTCCCAAACTTGGGTCCTCAGCTGTATAATAATAGTAATAGTAATAGTAATAGTAATAGTAATAGTAATAGTAATAGTAATAATAATTATTATTATTTATACCCCGCCCTCCCCAGCCAAGGCCGGGCTCAGGGCGACTAACAAGCAATAATAAAAACAAGTTGAATGAATACAACTTAAAAACAAGATTAAAATACATTAAAATATTGAAACATTAAAATATTAAAATGCAGCCTCATCACAGGAGGTGAAAGGAAAAAGAAAAAAGAAAGAGGGGGAGGGGGAGGGAATCAAATTGGCTCCAAGTCAAAGGCCAGGCGGAACAACTCTGTCTTAGAGGCCCTGCGGAAAGAAATCAGATCCTGCAGGGCCCTGGTCTCATGAGGCAGAGCGTTCCACCAGTTGAAAAGGCCCTGGCTCTGGTTGAAGCCAATCTAACTTCCTTAGGGCCTGGGACCACTAGGGTGTTGTTATTTATGGACCTTGAGGCTCTCCGTGGGGCATACCGGGAGTTTAATAATAATAATAATAATAATAATAATAATAATAATAATAATAGTTTCATGGTCTACCAACTGAACTATTGCTATACATGTTGCTTTTGTCCACATTGCTTAAAATTTTTCAGTCTAGTAGAACCAGTTTGATTTGCAAGACTCAGATTGGTTACCTTTTTGTTTCATATATTTCAACAATTCCAAAGTTTGAGTGTCAGTATCACAGTGTTGTAAGGACGCGGGTGTCGCTGCGGTCTAAACCACAGAGCCTAGGGCTTGCCAATCAGAAGGTCAGCGGTTCAAATCCCCGCGACGGAGTGAGCTCTGTGCTCCTGCCAACCTAGCACTTCGAAAGCACGTCCAAGTGCAAGTAGATAAATAGGTACCACTCCGGCGGGAAGGTAAACGGCGTTTCTGTGTGCTGTTCTTGTTTGCCAGAAGCAGCTTAGTCATGCTTGCCACATGACCCAGAAGCTGTACACTGGCTCCCTCGGCCAATAAAGCGAGATGAGCACTGCAACCTCAGAGTCAGTCACGACTGGACCTAATCGTCAGAGGTCCCTTTACCTTTACCTAGCACAGTGTTGTAAAGGTGTGGTGATCTGTCATGGAACAATCCCATCAATGAAGAAAACAGTGAATACTCAGACCTCAGTGCTTGCTGCAAAGGGGTCCCCATAACAGTTCAAGCTTCAGGGCCTCAAAAATGTAGGTCCCCCCACTGCATATGATGTAGGCATGTCCTGTCATGTCTTCTTTCTGGTCAGAAACTATTGTTTGCATTAAAACTTTGGTAGATCCTTGATATTTGTGGGTGTTCACAAATGCTTAAATCACATTCCTGTGGCCAACAAAATGGTAATAGATGAGCCCAATGATGGCAAAAAGATGTACATTGCAAGGCTAGAGGGACAAATACCCGCTATTCAGTGTTCTGAGGACATCACTCCCCAAAAGATGATGCAAAAATCTGCATGGGAGTTGTGACATCCTTTATATATGTTTCTGTTTATAAGGTGACAATTACCACCCATGCAGAGTCTTAAAATAAATCTCTTTCAGACTCATCGAGAATGAAGCTTTGCCTGTTTTGTCTCTAATACGCTTCCAGAAAAGAAAAGAAAAGAAAAGAAAAGAAAAGAAAAGAAAAGAAAAGAAAAGAAAAGAAAAGAAAAGAAAAGAAGGATGTTAACCCAAAAATATTTTCCACATTTTAATTCCCCCTCCCTAAGTTTCATAACCATGTAACCAACCATGCCACCATCCTCTAGTTCATGTAGCATTACTTCTGTTTTAGGTTGATTTCTCAGTCCATATTTTCTTAGGAGAATTTGCAGTGCATACCTTTTTTGAAAATATCCAGATCTTAGAGGAAAGCAGGAGTACATTTGTGTGTGTGTGTTTCTGGTGATGCAAGCACTTTTGGCTGTGCAGTGGAACTTCCCCTCCCTTTCCTCTCCCCAGTTGCCCCCTAAATCTGCTCTGGGAGGTTGGGAAGAAAACCCACAAGGACTCCCCTGTGTGAGTGCCTGAGGGCCCTGCTCCTGCCACTCACCACCTGGCCCAGGGCGGGGCCTGACAGGCCTCAAGGATGGTTGCTGTTACTGCTGCTGCTGTCCAGAAGGACTCGGAGGGGCACAGAGTTCTTTTTAAAATGTTTTAAAATTTTCTTTTTCCCTTTTGACTTTATTGTATGTGGGGGTGGGGGTGGGAAGGATGTTTGGTTGGGCTTGGGAATTTGTTTGTTTTTGATGTATTTGTAATTTTTATAGTTTTTTTGTTTGTATTGTTTTATTGTTTTCTTCTTGTTGTTGTTGTTTGTTTTGTTTTTTAAGGTTTTATTATGTTCTTAAGGGGGAGGGGTCAGTGCTGCCGGGGAGTGGGTCCCAGCCAACAAAATGGCTGGGGCATGTTCCACAGAGGGGGATGCGCTGGGACAACCGATCTCAGTGATCACGGGTAGAAGGAGGAGTTACGCTAAGACCAGACCATGTCATTACAGAGGGGGCAGGTTTACTCATTGTCTGAGCACTATCCCTGCCTCCAGGTCTGGTCCTGACCGGATGGATACTAGAATCAGCAAGGGATACCCACATGACCTGAAGGTGCTGCTGTGCAATGCCAGGTCAATAATTCATAAGACCATTGCCATCCATGACTTGACCTGGCATGTGTAACAGAGACTTGGTTGGATGAAGCAGGTGGGCCTGCCCTTGCCGCTGCTTGTCCACCAGGTTTCTCTTACGCACAGCAACCCAGGCCTTGTGGGCGGGGAGGGGGGGTTGCAGTGATTTTTAGGAAGTCACTAGCTTCCATCAGGTGTCCTACTGGGAAGACCCAGTTCTCTGAGTGCATGTTCTGGAAGTTGGGCAATAGGGGCACTACAGGATTCCTTTTGGTGTACCGACCTCCCCGCTGCACCAAGGATTCCCTGCCCGAGCTGCTTCAGGTTGTGGCGGATGTTCTCCTGGAGACACCTAGTTTGTTTGACCTAGGGGATTTTAACATCCATGCCGACACGAACTTACAAGGGGCCGCTCGGGACTTTGTGGAAAGCATGGCCTCCATGGGGCTGTCCCTGAATAAGTCTGGCCCAACCCAGGACATGCCTTGGACCTGGTGTTTACCTCTATGGATGTTGGTGATCTGACACTAACTAAAAGTGAAACCAAAGAAGTGTCATGGTCAGATCACTTCCTAGTGCAGCTGGACTTCTCCACGACCCTTCCCCTCTGCAGGGAGGTGGGACCAATTCGGATGGTCCACCCCCGCCACTTAATGGATCCAAATGGTTTCCAGAGAGTGGTAGGGGATGCTTTATCCCATGTTGATGGCCTTTCAGCTGATTCCCTGGTGGCCCGCTCGAATGTGGAGTTAACCAGGGCTATTGACTGTCTGGCTCTGAAGCGCCCTCTCCGATTGCATGGAGCCCCGGACAGCCCCGTGGTTTTCCACAGATCTGAGGGCAATGAAACAATCGTTGTGACGGCTAGAGCGCCGGTGGTGGATAACTCATTCTGAAGCTGACTGGACACAGGTTAGAGCTCAATGTCGAGCCTACCAAGTGGTGGTAGCGATGGTGAAGAAGACTTTCTTCACCGCCTCTATTGCATCTGCAGAAAACAGCAGCAGGAGACTTTTTCAGGTGGTTCTCAATTTAGCGGAACCACCTGCTACATCAGGGCCCAGTATGGGCCACATGATCTCCTGCAATGATTTTGCAAAGTTTTTTGCGGATAAAGTCGCTCAGATTCGGGAAGAGGTAGACGCCACCGTGGGAGCAGGGCTGGGGCGGAAGAGTGCTAGAGTCCTGTCTAGTCAAGTTGCGTGGGATCAATTCCAATCTGTTACCTCTGAGGATGTGGACAGGCTGCTTGGACGAGTGAAACCAACCACCTGTCTCCTTGATCCTTGCCCATCCTGGCTTATAAAAGCTAGCTGGGAAGGGCTGGGCGATGGGCTTCATGGGGTGGTGAATGCTTCCCTCCATGAGGGAGCCTTCCCAGACCCGCTGAAAGAGGCGATTATTAAACCGCTTCTTAAAAAACCATCTTTAGATGCGACCACGATGGCCAACTATCGCCCAGTCTCAAATCTTCCATTCTTAGGCAAGGTGATTGAGCGAGTGGTTGCTGAACAACTCCAGGCATGCCTGGAAGAAGCAGACCATTTGGATCCCTTCCAATCGGGATTCATTATGGGACTGAAACTGCCTTGGTCGCACTGGTTGATGATATCTGGCGGGCTAGGGACAAAGGTGAGAGCTGTTTCCTAGTTCTGCTGGATCTCTCAGCTGCATTTGATACCATCGACTCGACCATAACATCCTTCTGGACTGTCTTGAGGGGCTGGGAGCTGGGGGCACTGTCATACAGTGGTTCCACTCCTTCCTCCTGGGCCGTGTTCAGAAAGTGGTGGTGGGGGGTGAGTGTTCAGACTCCTGGGCTCTCACTTGTGGGGTGCCTCAGGGTTCTGTCCTCTCCCCCATGCTTTTCAACATCTACATGCAGCCACTGGGAGAGATCATCAGGGGGTTTGGGCTGGATGTTCATCAGTATGCGGATGATACCCAGCTCTACCTCTCTTTTAAATCAGAACCAGTGAAGGCGGTGAAGGTCCTGTGTGAGTGTCTGGAGGCGGTTGGAGGATGGATGGCGGCTAACAGATTGAGGTTGAATCCTGACCTATAAAATATCCTCTTCTAAGTTGCTTCCAAAGTTATCCTCTTTCCCTAGCATAGAAAAAAACCTCACACATTTGGTTAGTTAAAAATGATTTACTTACAAACTCTTCAAAAGTCAGAATCATGTGTTTCCATACAGCAGTCAAAAAATACGGGGAGCAGAACTTAGGTTAGTTCCAAAGTGGTGTAAATTCCCAAATCATAGGGCCATAAAGATGGCTTTGTAGGAAATGCCATGTGGTCTGAGCATGGAGCAACCACCTCAGACCTCTTTATAGAGGTTCACATGGTAGAATGAGGCAACAGTAGGCTGGACCTCCTCCCAAGATGAGGGGAAGTGACCTAGCTAAGCCTGGCAGGACAGCTTACTCTATGACATTAATGCCCTCGTGCATTAAGTAAACTTAAGCATGTTGGTTATATGAGGCTGGTTATCCCACCGGAAACACAGTGTTACATCTTCCAATTTACTTCCTTCCCTTGCAAACCCATCAGTCTTCAATAGAAGCTGAGTTTCATCCCAATACTTCTGAAAGCCTAAGCAAACCTCTCTTGTTCGTGCAAATTTTCATAAAAATTGCCTGCAAAACAGTAGATGAGATTAAGTGAACCTTTTTAAAGAAAAAAAGCACTGCTTAAAACAAAAAATGAAGAGGGATTGGAAGAAGAAAAGAAGAAGAAGAAGAAGAAGAAGAAGAAGAAGAAGAAGAAGAAGAAGAAGCAGCAGCAGCAGCAGCAGCAGCAGCAGCAGCAGCAGGAGGGGTGGGGGGAGTCAAGACAGTGAAATTTCTCCCAGTATGCTTAGGAGTTATTTAAAATCAAAATATTAAAAGCTCAGCTAAGTATACTGCTGATCAAAGGCCAAGAGCAAGGGTGGGGAACATTTTTGGCCTAGTGGGCCTGATCTTTATGGTGGGCCTGGCTCTCCTCCTGGAGAGCCAACACTGACAGATGGATGGAACCACCCACTTATCAACAATCTGTAGTAACTAGTCTGTAGGGCTAGTCTGCACTTTTACGTAGTTTACATGACATCAATGCAACTGGAATAAGTTTAATATAAAATATATCCTGCATGAACTACCTGTGACCCTGTTACAAGCTCCTATCTCAGATATGGCTGTGAAAGAACAGCTAACATCCTGACCCTAATAGTTGCAGAAAAGATCAGAGCAGTTATCTTTGTGTTTTCCAGAGATAGTTTTCAGCCTCTTGAGCAGGAAGCAGATGTCTCTCACACATAATGAACCTCTCTTTAAAGGTAAAATTATGATTCATGGACTGTCAAAATTATGATTCATGGACTGTAAAAATAAATCCGTGGTCTTCCCAAAATTAAAGCCCTCTTCACTTTAAGCATATCTCACAAGAGTACACTAGAAGCAGCAAACAACAGTTCAAAGGACTTGGTGTCATGTTATCCAACTCACTGAGGAATCCCCCTCCCCTCTCTATAAAAGTTAGCGTCAAAGTATATCATAACACCAGGTTTTCAATAGTTAGTTAGCTCACAGCTCCAACAAGACCACCTCTTTGCTCCTCAACAATCTCAAAGGTCAACCCTACACTTTTCTGAACGAAGGACCAAAGGAATGGGTGAGAGACTCTGTTGCCTTGCTGCCTTTGTGGGAAAACTCCAGTTATCCTTCTAAAAGATCCATCTGCAAGATTCATAATCTTAGAAGGTTCAACAAACATTAAAATGTCATCCAGAGCATTATAAATATGCAGTATCTATACTTCTGTGTTGCTTTGGGAGTTTATTTTTCTTTCTTTCTGGTATTCCAGATGGCCTGCAGCTGCGTTCCACACAAAGCTCTCATGCAACCGTTATCTTTTCATCATATCCATCCATACTTGGGTGTGTGCTCTCTGACCACACTTCTATGGCTTCCTAAAACATTGGTTTCATCTACTGATTGCTTCATGTACTTCCTAACCACTCAATGGAGCTATGATGAAATAGTGTTTTTGCAATATTTTCTCTGTTGCTATAAGCTTATGAAAGTGAAAAGGCTGGATTGCTCAGCAAGTAGAAGAAGTAGAAGAAGGCATCTCTGAGCACATTTATGACTGCAAATCATGATGGTTACCTCAAGGATCAGTCTTCCTCTGATTAGCCCTTGCTGGAGACAGGGATGTGAGAATCAGCCAGTTTCAGTTTCTTTCACGTCAGCTTGGTATTTATTTATTTTTATTTTTTTAAATCCTAATGAATTCCCCCCCGATATACACATTTTTGTGTGCAATCTTGCCTGTTATGCACATTTTTGCAAATGAATTTCCCCAATACAATGCAGTTTTGTAGGTTGCATCACTGATATATGCATTTTTATGCACACGTTATCCTGTTATATTTATTTTGGATGCCTTGCTTGACTGGAGAACTGCATTGCAATATTCAGAGAAGTGTAAATTTCAAAGGATGGCTGTGTTTCGGTTCCCATGTTGTTTTGAAAAATGAGAAATAGGTAAGTTGGTCTTTAAGTGCAATCTGAATCAAACTGCTCCTCCATCTCTAGCTGGAGAACCTGAAAGGGAGAGAACTCATGCTCATGTCCTTATCGTTGGCTTCCCATTGGGGAATTTGGTGGGCCACTATGAGAACAAGTTGCTGGACTAGGTAGACCTTTGGCCCGATTCAGCAGGGCGAGCTCTTCTTATATTTTTTTCATTTAGATAGACAATTAGTTAAGTCACAATCCAGAGGTATATATTGGGTAAATCCAAAGTGTGAAAGAATTGTTAAAAGTTTGCAAAACGTATCTGCAATGACTGAGTTTCACAAGGAACACTTGCAGCACAATCTGATGCTGTGTTTAGGGGGACTTACTCCCAGGTAAGGGTGCTTAGGACTGTAACCTTAGACAATGAGCAATAGTTGAGCCCCTAGCTCTAATAAATAAATGAAACAGCTGTAGAATTGATCAGGGCAAGGCAGTTCCCTACAGGTTAAAAAATGACAATGCACCAGCCTTTTACATAGGAGAACAACTAATAAGCCAAAGTGTTGGTGCTTGTTGAAAACTATCCACTTTGCAAAAACAGAACTGATTATTTAAGGTGCCATTTAAGGGGGGAACAGAAACCAAAAGTGGTAGAATTACATTATCCAAAACTCTGCAAGGCAGAAGTGGGAGCAGAGAAATGCTACTGAGTTCTTCCATCCCATATTAATTTCCCCTCCCAATACTACTGCATTTTAAGCACTATTTCCATTCCAAAAAGGAAGAGGGAGACCAGCTCCTCTGTGCTGTGTCTGCACTTCCCTTGCTGTAACGTAGGAGGAAGGGCCATAGCTAGGTTCTAGAGCATCTGCTTTGCATGCAGAAGGTCCCAGGTTCAATCCCAAGCATCTTCAGGTAGGGCCGAGAAAAGACTTCTACCTGAAATCCTAAAGAGCTGCTGCCACTCAGTGTGGACAATACTGAACCAGATGGATGAATGGTACTTCTAGGCAGCCACCTATGTTTCTAATAGATTCTGATATTTGCATTTAGCAGGGGAAACTTGATGGGAATTGAGGAGGAAGAGCTCATGTATATGAAAGTTTCCGTTCTGCATATAAACTGTCAAACCACCACCCAGTCAACTGTGCACATGTAGTCCCCATGAGACACTGCCAAAAAAGCCTGAAAATGAATGCCACAAAGGTTTAACAGATGACAATGTGCAAAGCTAGATGACTCATCCTATGCTAGAGAACATTCATTCAGTTAAGAATACTTACGAAGAAGAAAAACTGGCATCATCTAAGGGAACTCTACCAGACCTAGGAAGCTGCCACCTACTGAATTAGACCATTGGTCTATCTACCTCAATTGTCTACCCTAGGGTAGGGAAGCCTCAGGCCCAGGGGCCAAATGCAATCCTACAAGTTTCTCAATCTGGCCCTTAGGACTTTCCCCACATTGCACCCCTACCCGGCCACACCTCCTATCCCCAGGCAGTCCCTGTCACCAGCCTTACTTCACAATTCTTTGAGTATTTTTGACAGGCTGGAATGTGCTTTTGAATTCCGATAAAGATTTTTGCTTGCCTGAATGGCGGAAAAGAAGAGAGTAGTGTGTGTGTATTGAAACACATACCCTCCAACACTTTAAAGCCAAAACCTGGGACACCATCTTCCTGGATGCCATCTTCTCATTTATTTATTTTTATTGAGAGCACAACAGTCATTTTGGTTGCCATGATCTTGTGCAATTTTATGCTGCAGTTCCCCACGACCCAAATGCAAAATCGCACTGTGAAATCACGCGAGACCAAGGCAACCAAAATGGCCACTGTTGTCTTGCAATAAAAAATGGGGTGTCCTCCCCCCCCCCCCAGGTATGAAAACAAGCTAATATCCTCTGGAGACAAGGTGCTTAAGAGGGTGGCGGCAGTCTAGCCTCAAGCATCCTTGGCAGAGACTGAATACTTGGATCTGTTTCAGCCTCACTTCAGACCCACTCATGACGCTGAAACTACCTTCGTTGTCCTGGTAGATTACATTTGATGGGAGAAAGATGGGGCGGCAGTATGACCTTCCTGTTTTTCTTGACATTCTGGCAACTTTTGATACCATTGACCATTGCATGTTTCAGGAGCTACTGAAGGAGGTTGGGTTGGGGGCAGATTGTGGGTGGAGTCAGCACTTACTCCCTGTGCACCAGCAATAGAGGGAGCGACAAAACATGTTTGGATCTGGATGGGGAGGTGGCAGAACTTTCAAATATCTCCCTGGCTGCGCAGAGTGAGTGAGCTAATAGGTGACACCTGGGAAAAGGGTGAGTGCCCAGGTGGGCACCTTTGTATATAAGGTCCCTTTCTCTACCCTCCTGAAATATACTTGGAGTCGAGTGTGGATTTCATGCTCTTTATTCAGCTCATAGTAGTGAGGAATCAAAGTTCCCCCTAACTGTCTGCTTTTTACACAATGGGCCCCACGTGATTGGCTAATTCCGGGATTCTCCTGTACGCCAATCAGGTTGTGGATTCACTTCCATCTGGAGCTGGATTGGGTGGCTCCTGCGGACCAATCAGACTGCTGCATTCTGGATCCTATTGTTCTAGGACCAACCAGACTGCTGCATTTTGGATCCTATTCAACTCAGTACATAACACTTCCCCTTCCATTCTTCCTCCCATACAGGATTCTTTCTTCCTCAACACAGTCATACAAAGTTTTGTGGGCACTAAGCTTAGACCTCTTTGGACTATTTTGGATTCCACTTCCTTCTACCCACTAAGGTTTTACTTCCCAATATGTATTTTTGGTACTTGTGCACATCTCTGTGATACGTCATATCTGCTCATGCCTTCCTCTTGCGTGTTGCTATTTTGACTACAGCAGCGGCAGTTAAATAATTTAATCGGAATTAGGATATACATTGATTACTACTGAAATTATTTGCCCACACTAATAGTAGCACATTGAACATGGCTTGGAAACAAATGGCCTGGCAACAAGCAAGCAAGTGCAGATCTCTGAGCATAGGTAACATGCTTACACGGATAGGATCTTATTCATGCCAACAACCTTGCTGCAGCATTCTGCACTAATTACAGTTTCTGGATCAAGCCCCACACTGAGTATATTACAGTAATCCAGCCTAGATATCATCAATAGCATGGTGTGTGCATACACAAATGAGACTGTGCAATAGAAGAGAATACAAGGCATGGAAATGAGGGGTGATCTGTGTGTAAGGGAAAAGTAGCTGAGAAAAGTAAGGAGGGGATGGAGGATGAAAATGTGTGAAGGTGAAAATGTGGTTTCAACAGGGATTGCAAAAAGAGGAGGGGGGAGTAAGAGCCTTGTGAATGGTGTCAAAGATGAAAGCTGGTGCACGAAAGGGCCTGGGGAATAGGAGGGGTGGGGGCTTCATAATTGTGCTGGTGGTGAAAAGGCAGCTTAATAGTTGTGATGCAATGGGGGGGGGAGGAAGAAGGTGCAGGAGGTAACCATGGGGGCTGCACACAAGGAGAGGAGAGGCAAGGACATGGCAGTGAAGGTGAAAATGTGTTCAGAGTGGGGCTGCAGAACAGAAGAGAGAAGTGGCTTCGGAAATGGGGTTGGGAAAGTAGAAAGCAAGCTTAGTAGCTGCATGGGGTGGGAAGAGAAACTCTGGGGGTTAATGGGGAGGAATGGCAGGTGGTGAGTGGAGCAACCAAGGGTGCAATGGGTTGTTTGGAAAAAAATAAGCTGATGCATAAATGTGAAGAACTGGATTTAAGATTGGGAAACTGAGAGAAACCAAGATTGATAAATTCATCCATCCCTAATCATTGGTCGCAAAGAATAAATGTGGGTGGGTGGGTCTGTGGCTGTGAGAATCTGTCCCAGTCTTTGTTTGGTTACAGAAAACCAGCATAGCAACACTATGATTCAGACTGATGTTCTTGCATGTAAATAAGACTTCCGTGGTAGAAGAAGCACAGCCTTTTACTTCCTGTTGCATTAACCTGGCTGTAGCAAGTTCTATCTACTGTCTTCCTTTCTCCGTTTTAATCACACATGAAAGCAACAAGGTGCAACACTGCTGCCAGAACGCTGAGTTTCCCAGAGGGCTTACCTTTGCTAATACTGGGACGTTCCAATGAGGTAAGGCTTTGGAATCATGCTGTAGGAAAGTTCTCACCACACCACCCGCTGTGAGTTTCAGGAGAACTGCTTCTGCCCAGCAAAAAGATTGCTAAAAGGATATTTTTGAAGCCAGACTCCAGAAGATAAGATCCAAACCAATGATTTCAAATTACAGGGTGGGAAAATCTTTCGATTTTGGTTTCTCTAAGTTCCTCATTTTTCTGATCTGAAGTTCAATTGTCCACACTGAAGTATGTGATTTTTTGAAAATTCATTTTATTGCAAATTTCTAAAATTCACTTTTTTCTTGTCTGCAATTTTACCCAATGTGCACATTTTGGCAGAGCAAGTTCCCCCTGATGTAATGCATTTTTGGTATGTTATTTTCACTAATGTATGCATTTCTGTGAACAATTTACCCTGGCATATAAATTTTATATTCGCAGCTTGTCTGGAGAACGGCATTACAAAATTTGAATTTTGAAGGGTGGATATGTTTTGGTTCTCAGATTGTTTCAGAAAGTGCAAATTAGTAGATTCATCTTTAAATGTAACAGAATAAAATTTCTCTCCAGTCTCTAGTTTTCACTAAACATGTCTCATCGGCAGGGTTAAAATTTCTCCAGAAGGTGATTAACGTTCACAGAAGGTTTTTCAGCAGAGACTAGATATGTACCTGTCAGGGATGCTGTAGCTGTGGGTTTCCTTTACCCTGGGGCAGGGGTAGATTATCTTATATTTGAGGTGACTTCGAACTCTATTGTTCTATCGCCCTTTGGGCAACTAGTCTGTATGCCTGCAAAACAGTAAACAGCATGAAATGGCTAATATAATTCCCCCCCTGAAAACACTTAAAGCTGTTGATTAGGGATGGGAAGATCTCCCAATTTTGGTTCTATGCATATATAATGTTTCCAATCTGAAATTCAGATCTCCACATTTTGCATTTTTTTTTAAAAAAAAAACCGTCATGAAACTTCACCAGCATTTTAGGGCAAATGTCTTCTAATAAAAACATTTTCCTTTGCAGTTTTGACTAATGTCCACATTTTTGCAAGCAATTTCTCCTAATGCAATGAATTTTGTATGCTAGTCTTACTAATATACTAATATGTTTATGCACATTTCCCCATAAAATATGCATTTTTTGTAAGCATTGATTGCTTGGCGAATTGCATCACAAAATGTGAGTAATTGCAAATTTTGATGGATAGCTGTGCTTCAGTTCACGTATTGTTTTGGAAAGCGCAAAGCTGATATATTTGGCTTCAAATATGTACTGAACTGAATTTCTCCTCCATTCCTACTGTTAATTGATTAGCTGGATAATCTTGAATTGAATGCAACTTTAACATAGGTGACAGACTGAGAAATGACCATGCTGGTGACAGTATAAGGTTCTCTTAGGTCTTAACAAATCAAAGATGTCACTCTGTGTTTGGAAAACCCTCCTACGACAATGTAACAGAGCAAAAGAGAATCCAGACTTGTCCCTCCATCCAGTTTAAACTTCAGATCACGGATTGGGAACCTGTGGCCCTCCAGATGTTGTTGGACTCCTTCAGACCCAGCCTGCAGGGCCCAATGGTCAGAGAGGGTTAGGTGATGTGGCAACACCTAGAGCAGGCACCCCCAAACTTGGCCCTCCAGATGTTTTGAGACTACAACTCCCATCATCCCTAGCTAACAGGACCAGTGGTCAGGGATGGTGGGAATTCAGACAGGATTGATGGAAGTAAAAAATTTGAATAATATATAAAAGTATGTTTAATTAGTGTTGAGAATGGTATGTTAAAAAAGCTAATAAAAATTATATACACACACAAAAAATTGTCATTCCGAAACATCTGGAGGACCACGTTTGGGCATGCCTGACCTAGAGGGAGCACAGGCTACCCATTTCTGCTTTAGATTATGAATCTTCAAGATCTGCATTATTTTGCCCCAGAAAACTTCTTTTTTTAACAATGGGAAATAATTGTTGATGCCTATCTGGTCAGTTACCATGTGTGCTATCTGGCTGGCTGAACATAGATCCCTTGGACTCCCAAACTGAGACTGGCCTATTTATTTATTTTTATCCCACCACCCTCAGTTGAAAATTTAAACAGTTATTCTTGTTTCTGGTGGTTACACTCATACACTTTTGCTGGCCTGCCTTAAAGAATATGGGGAAGGGTTGTGGCTCAATCGTAAAGCATCTGTCCTGCATGCAGAAGGCACTAGGTTCAATCCCTAGCAACTGCAAATAGGGCTGGGAAAGGACAGAGTCTGAAACTCCAGGGAGCAATCTCTCTCTCTCTCTCTCTCTCTGTGTGTGTGTGTGTGTATGTGTGTGTGTGTGTGTGTGTGTGTGTGTTGAGTTGAATCAGGAAAATAGGATGGAAAAGTCAGTTTTCATCACCTAGAGTAGCTTCACATTCCTAATCCAAATTGCCTCTCTCCACTCTCCCACACGGCTCTTTTTAGTCCTAAAAAGAATGTTAGATCCAGCCATAGATCTCCCACATCCTTTTCATGGATTTCCCACAGCTGATTGAGTATGGTTGGCTTACAACAGGGGGCTTTCCTTGCACTGGAGATATGCCAATTTACAATGCTAAGAATCTTTCAGAAACAGCTTAGAACAGCATCGTTCATGCTGTGATATTCATGGCTAGGTTGAAGGTTTTTGTGGGTGGGAAATATTAGCAAATGATTCTGTTTTGTCTTCACTTTTATCAGCTATCTCACATTTTGCAGCTGGTATTGATCAAATAACGGTCAAATCTACCATCTATGGGTAACTGCTAAGAGGACTTTAAGGTTAGATTTTTTTGGTTTGCAATGCACTCTTATGCATGTTTACTCAGATTTGGGTCCCACAATTTTCAGTGAGGCTTATTCCCAGATATGTGCATAGGAATCCTATTGCCCACAGAAGAACATCCTGCTGACTTCAGTGGGACTTACTCCTAGGTAAGGGTGTATAGGATTGCTGGCTAAATGTTGTTTTTGGCATCCATCTATCTCAAGAGACAATGGAGTGTGCCTCTGGGGGTGAACTCAAACCATTACATTAGCAGCACGAAAGTGACCTCTTTGGGGTGCAAGCCCTGGTCGTGTGTATGGAGGTTTTGGACTGACCAGACAACAAAAAAACCCCTCTCAGCCTTGATTTTGTGGTCCACAGAAAAGCAGAGCAATACATTTGGCGCCAGCTTGGCTGCAGGAGTTGGTGGAAGAAGACAAGCAAGTCCCCATCCCACTGCCTTGGGGACTCCACTCCAGATTTGTGTAGGGTTTACTCCTTAGCCTTTACTTCTCCTAAAGATATCCTGCCAGGCAGCAGAGATTTAGGACCAGAGTTTTCTTCTCCTGGATAGGCTACCTTCCTAGGCTGATGAGCCCCATTCCCCCCTCACTTCCTGCTACCACATGTTCAGAAACTGCCTTCTTGACCATTGGACCCACTATTGGTCTTGTCTGCTCAGTCTGCCAGAGTCTGTCTTCACGTGCAGGGAAGTCCCCAATTTACCAAGAGTTTGAGATGCACCAGCTACCCTCACCTGATTTAGCCAGCCCGTAGAAGCCATTCCCAGGGTGCGGCTGCTGTTGCATGCTGACAGCTTCTAGGAGCCACAGGTGAGAGCAGAGTGCAGGGTGGGGACCAAAGGTGGACAAACTATCCCAGGAGGAACATGATGTGTTGCCCACCAGAGATGTTACACCTCCTCTAACACCCTATACACCCCATAGCTAAATGTACTTCTTGTGCAAAGAAGGAAATCAAGCAGAAAGGGGTAACAGGGCCATGCTTTTGCCCTTGCCCCAAGGTGCATGGCACCACATCTGTGCCCTTGTTATTTGCATTGTAGCATATTTGATCAGGCTTCCAGGATTTGGGGAAGCTTTAATGCTAGAGACAGGAACTTTTTTCAGCCCTAAGGCCACATTCCCTGTGGGGAACTTTCTGGGGGCAACATGCCAGTAGTGGGCCCCTGCAGGGGCAACAGTGAGTGGGGCCAGAAACAAAAGTGGGTGGGATAACAAGGGTGACCCTTTGTAGCGACACACAGAGCCATCTCTCCATCCTCCATCCAGAGGCATTATCCTAGTTCAAGGAATAATAATAATAATAATAATAATAATAATAATAATAATAATAAATTTTATTTATATCCCGCCCTCCCCAGCCGAAGCCGGGCTCAGGGCGGCTAACAACACTAAAATAGTGCAACATTATAAAAACATCATAAGAATTAATTAAAATCAAAATTGATGGCAACCATAAACTAAAGTATTGTAAAGATTGCCAAAGGAGGGAGTCAGGCTGCGCCCTGACCAAAGGCCTGGTGGAACAGCTCTGTCTTGCAGGCCCTGCAGAAAGATGTCAAGTCCTGCAGGGCCCTTGTCTCTTGTGACAGAGCGTTCCACCAGGTTGGAGCCGCAGCCGAAAAAGCCCTGGCTCTAGTTGAGGCCAGCCTAACCTCTCTGTGGCCTGGGACCTTCAAAATGTTATTATTTGAAGACCGCAAGTTCCTCTGTGGGGCATACCAGGAGAGGCGGTCCCGTAGATACGAGGGTCCTAGGCCGTATAGGGCTTTGGAGGTTAAAACCAGCACCTTAAACATGATCCTGTACTCCACCGGGAGCCAGTGCAGCTGGTATAGCACCAGATGAATGTGATCCCGCAGCGAAGACCCCATAAGGAGTCTCGCTGCGGCATTCTGCACCTGCTGGAGTTTCTGGTGCTAAGAAAAACTTTGAAAAGGATGTGGGTAGGGATGGCATGAGATGTAACCTGGGAAGGGTGTGGGGGGAAGCATGTGGGTCTAGAAAGAGCCTCGAGAGCTGGACAAAGAGGCCTGGAGGGCTGCGTTTGGCCCCAGGTCTGAGGTTCACTTTTTCAAAAGGTAAATGTGCTTAGGCTTATCCTGCATCAGACAGAAATGCTAATGTGAAGGTGGCAGGGACCAGACTGGAGTGGAGCCACACTCAATTTCCTCCCCTGCATAAGCCTTGTGACAAAAAACTTGAAGTGTAACAAAAAGCTGAAGTTCACAGAAGAGATAGAGAGAAAGCAGAAAAAGGCACAGGCACAGAAACAAGTGTGAAATTATCTTAAAAGGCCACACTAACTCAGTGGTGCTATCAGAGCAGGATTTGATGGTGTGGGGCAGATGTCCAGAACCCCGCTCTACTGAACGAGCAAGAGGGTCCCCAAATGCCACAGGGCTGGCTTACCTCATTTTGACGTAAGTGAAGCAATACACACAACCATCTCAAGAGAAGTGCCGCCTGGAAAAGTCCATCCTCTAAAATGACTTGGCTGCATCACTGAATGGGTGCAATGTTCTTAATGGAGTGGGCATGTTGCAGTACTACTTGTCAGTTTTATTTTATTTTATGGAACTTCTTAGAAAGGATGGTGAAGAAATTTGATTTTGTTTACATTTAAAGGCAAGCTTACCTAATTCACACATTCCGAAACAATATGTAAACTGAAACACAGGGGTCCTTCAAAATTCATTCTTCTCCAAATATTGCAATGCAGTTCTCCAAACGCATAGCATGTCCAAAAATACATGCATGGTGGTGGGGAGAGAGTGTGCATAAAAAATAGTGAAAAGGGCATACAGAAATGCATTGTATTAGGATAAATTGTTTGTTTGTTTGTTTGTTTGTTTGTTTATCAGCCACTCTTTATCCTAAGATCCCAGTGTGGGTTGCAACATTAAAATGCAGTATTAAAACAGTTTAAAACAACTTACAATTACAAAAACAAGGTTTGGTCCTGAAAATATACACCTTATGTCAAAAGTCAGGGTAAAGAGGTGCTTGTCTATCTGGCAAAAGTGCCTATAAAAATGTTTGTTTGTTTGTTTGTTTTTATTAGATTTTATTGATACCATTCACATACCATTCACATTAATACACCATACAGAAAAAATAAATAAATTTCCATCACCGCCAAAGCAAAAATAAGAGAATTAATACATCAACTAATAACCTTCAAAACATAAAAGTGGTCTTTTTCACTGCCATTGCATAACTAGTTTTGTTCAAATTTAATATCCTTTGATCCATTCATAGGTTAAACCACAGAGCCTAGGATTTGCCGATCAGAAGGTAGGCAGTTCGAATCGGTCCCTGCTCCTGCCAACCTAGCAGTTCAAAAGCATGCAGTGCAAGTAGATAAATAGGTACCGCTCCTGCGGGAAGGTAAAAGGCGTTTCTGTGCGCTGCTCTCGTTCGCCAGAAGTGGCTTAGTCATCTTGGCCACATGACCTGGAAGCTGTACGCCGGCTCCCTTGGCCAATAAAGCGAGATGAGCACCACAACCCCAGAGTCATCTGCAACTGGACCTAACGGTCAGGGGTCCCTTTACCTTTACCTTTAATACTGCTAGTGAAATTATTTGAACGGTGTGAATGACCTTAGACTACAATTATTATTTTTCAAATATATTTTTAAAACTTCCCATTTTGCGATAAATACCTGTTTTGGTTTATTTTTTCTGACATGCTATCTAATTCTGCGTATTCACTTTTCCAGTTTGCTGCATTGAGAACTCTTGATGTTACCGTAGCATATAAGAAGATCTCTTCAGCCTTTTTAGGAATATCCAAATCTGTGATTCCCAAAAGGAAAGCTTCTGGTTTCCTATTTAGAGATATCTTTAACATTTTTCCAATTCTGTGTGGATGTCCTCCCAAAACACATTGATTTCTTTACACTGCCACCACATATGGAATAGAGTACCTCTATTCCAAAAATTTCTTTACACCTCCAGCAGTTATTTGGGACATTTTTGAACACCTTGGACAATTTCCAGGGGGTTAAATACCACCAATGCTGCATTTTAAGAAAATTCTCTCTCAGAGAGTAACAGGCTGTAAAATTCCAGTTTGTTTTCCAGAGGTTTTCCCACTGCTTCATTGTTACTAAGTACCCAAAATACTGTGACCACATAATCATAGCCGCTGTAACCTCCTCCTCCTTGACTTCCCAGTCAAGGAGGAGTTGGTATACTTTAGAAAGTGTTTTAATTCTGGAGTTCACCAAATCCAATTCAAATCTAGAGGTCTCAGTGGAAAAACCCCTTTGTTTGTCAATTTTGAATGTCTCAAATAATTGGTGATATTGAAACCAGTCAAAAAGGCACTCTCTTATTTCCCCAAAGCTTTTTAATTTCAATTGGTTATTATCCTCCTTTAGGAGTGCTTTATATGTTGGCCAGGGTCCCTGGGTATTTTTTCTCTTGACCGCCTTTGGCGCATTCCACCAGGGAACCATGGGTTCAAGCAGGTTTTTATACTTCTCCCAAACCGGTTTCCTAATAACATGGTTTGAAAAATTCCTATGAACTTTTGCTTTCCCTTACGCTAAGTATGCGTGCCATCCCCATCGATTATCATAACCCTCCAAATCTAAGAGGTCTGGGTCCTGCAGTTTGTTGATCAATTTTCACATTGAGAATAGTTTCTGGTTATGTCCAGACCCAAAAATGTTTATATTAGGATAAATTTGCACCAGATAAAATGCTGGTGAATTTTCATGAGGAAGTTTTGGGTGTTTTTCTTTGCAAGCTGATGCGGAAATGTGGAGAATTGAACTTAACCAGAAACTGTTCTCAATGTGAAAATGATTGAGGGCACCTCTCCATGCTTTTTGGCATAGATTTATTGTCCAATGCATCTCATATCCATCCCTTATTATTCCCTCTCCCCTCCCTCGGCTGGCTCCACCACAGTCCAAATTTCAATTATAAAAGTTGGTGAAAGTAGGGAGTTGACTTCTTGGCTTATAAAACTTCTTAAAGGGTGTGGTTTTGGGAAGGAGAGTGGAGGGAGAAGTTGCAGTCCATGCCAAACCTTGGGAAAGAGTGAGTAACGACCTAAATGAACGACTACATTATGCGCAGCTGCTTAAAACAGCCTTCACTAGGTACGGAGAAGAGATTTGATTCAGCTCGCATTTCAAGGTGAATCATCTGAATCTGCACTCTTTGAAACATTATCAGAACTAAAATACAGACATCATTCAAAATTCACACTTCTCCTAGGTTTGCAATGCAATTCTCCAACCAAACAATATTTACAAAAATGCGTTTTAGGTGACAGTGTGCATAAAATATATTCATGAAAGTAACAAACAAAACTGCATTATATAACTTTCAAAAAGTTTACATTAGTCAAAACAGCATGAACAAATATGGATATTAGGAGAAATATGCACAAAAGTTTTGATGATTATTTTTAAATTCCAAATGGCTGCATAAATGCGAAGAGTAGGATTTAAGATTGGAAGCTGAGGCTGATGGGAGTCCACCATCAGAAGGGCCCCTTCCCTAAAAACTACACATGAGATCTCCAGGAAGAGTAAGGAGCTTTGCCTTCTAAAATCTGAATTACATTATTTCTCCACTTCCAGCCAGGCGGAATTTGAACAATTAAACCAGATTAATAGCTATGGGTTATGTTAGAAATACACTTTTGAGGATTATTTCATTAACGCTTGAGCCATTGCTGTCTCAGCTGGCCCCACATTCTAGCCAACAGTAGCACAAGCCCATCCATATTTACTCTGAATGAGAGAAGGAAGGATCTGCCAAACTAGGTAGAGGGCCTTCTAGGTGGTGGCGCCCGCCCTGTGGAATGCCCTCAAATCAGATGTCAAGGAAATAAACTATCTGACTTTTAGAAGACATCTGAAGGCAGCCCTGTTTAGGGAAGTTTTTAATGTTTGAAGTTTTATTGTGTTTTTAATATTCTATTGGGAGCTGCCCAGAGCGGCTGGGGAAACCCAGCCAGATGGGCGGGTTATTATTATTTCTGTTCTTTCAGTTTCTTGTTTTCTTAAATGCCGTTCTCCATATTTCTGTATCAGTTTGTGAATTTTCATTTAAAATCTCATGAAAATTCAGCAGCAATTTAGTGTGATTTTTTCCCTAATAAATTCATATTTGTCTGCAGCTTTGACTAATGAACATATTTTTGCAAGCAGTGTTCCCTTACACAATACGTTTTTGTATATTATGTTCACTGATATATGCAATTGGATGCACACTTTCTCTTGATATAAGCATTTAAAAAAACAATAACTTTTGTTGGTTAGAGAACTGCATTGCAAAGTGTGTATAAGTGTAATTTTCAAAGGATGGTTGTGTTTCAGTTCTCATGCTGTTTCATAACATGATAATTTGATAAATTCATATTTAATATGCAAACTGAATAGAAATTCTCTACTGTGCCTCCGTTGAAGTAAAGTCCCCAGATTTCAATGAAATTACTTCCAAGTAAGCATGCATAAGATCTGCAGTTTTTATTTTCAATAAACTGGGGTCAATGGAAAGGAAGTGAATTTAAAAAAAAGAAATACCCACACACAAGAACAAAACAACAACACCTCCACACAAACTGACTTACATTTTGCTTTGCCAACCTTTTCTGGCCTATTGGCATTTTTGCCACCTGGAGGAAATATTGTGGGTACCATGCAGACACCACAACAGTATGCACACTGCAACCACATGTGCACCAAAATCTCTCTCTCTCTCTCTCTCTCTCTCGCACACACACACACCTCACCAGAAATTAGGTTTCATAAATGTGTTTTAGCTACTACTAGAGAGTAAATTCAACTGAGCTAAAAAGTATTATTTCTAAGAACACTTTGACAGGACTGTGCTGTCATTGTTGGAATCCGGTTAAAGCCTAATTCTTGTGGAAAACCCAAAGCGGAAAGACAGGCAGGAGACCCTAATCTTCAAGGCACATGGTCCAGATATGACTTATTTCTGCCACTGTACAGAAAAAGCTACTAGTTACAAGTGCTGTGTTTACTGTTTTAAGACCTACGCCCACTTACTGGAGAAAGGAAGCCACAGACTGAGGAAGCTCTTAAAAAACAACCTGTACAAACAATGTTGGTCCACAGTGCAGAGAGTCTGTTTGACAATTTACAGGAAGGCTGCCTAATAAATCCAACAACCATGGAACAGCTTATGGTTTTCTTAGCAGAGAGAGGCGCAGAGAAAAACAGATGCTGTGGCCACTTGTTAATGTTCCTAAACCTATACATTTTCTCCACTCTGTGGGCACTCAGTTTAAACATGCATACTTATCTGAAGGCATGTGATAAGGCAGGAGCAACCACCCTGTGCTCCTCCAGATATTGTTGGACTTCAACTCCCATCCGCTTAGACAAGCATGACGAATGGTCAGAGATGATGGAATTTGCGGTATCCAGCAACACCTGTGCTAAAGTCATCACTGACATGCCCATCCTTCTGATATTTAACATGGAAGGAAGGGGTATGGATCATAGAAAAAGGAATGCATAGGTAGGAAGTGGGAAATCCTCCTCTGCCCCTCAACACATCCTACTATAGGGCGCTGCTCCAAGCACTCCTCTCCCTTCTCAACCTTAGTAATTGAATGAGGACTGGGGGGAAAGTACCTAAATTCTAGGTCCTAGTACAATGAACTGTGTGGAGGTAAGTTGTTAGTGGGCATGGGGATCAATGTACTTCTTCCATCTTCTCCTTTTCAGTTAAAACAACAGTAGGGAACCTGCAGCCTTAATTAGCCCCTCTAGGGCTCCTTGTTTGGCCTGCCTGGTCATTTTTGAAAAGCCACACCAAACTTCCCTATATCTGACATCATAAATGGAATCAGATATGAAACAAGTGAAGATGTGGTTGGGCTGCAGATGTTTTGCAATCAGCCAAACATCAGCACCTGCATAGTTCTATGCAACGCCCTACACACAGCACTTTGCAATTCCTAATAACGACCGGGTGGTTGTTGGTGGTTGCAAAAGCTCTGTGCAATGCTCTTTGCAAGCAGCAAGCAGTTGACCATTAAGGTTGTCATATGTGACTTGTTTCCGAGCCCTAATAAGCAGCTGTTTGCCTACGTGCAGGCAGCTGATGCTATTGTGACATCAGGTGATAGACAGGAGGGCAAACCTGCCCATCTGCTGAATTTGGCCTGTGCAGGCTAGTGAAGGTAAGGATATGGCCTGCAGGCTGAATACATCTGTGCTAAAGGAAGCCCCTCCTACCTCACTTCATTTCATATGTGAACAGGCTGAATGCCGAGAGAGAAACAAGGGTCAGCAGGGTCAGCCCAAGACATTAGGCTGCCTGATGTACACAATTCCATGTACTGAAGCTGACCAGACTGGCAAGTGAATCTTCCTTCAGCACTGGCACTGAGACAGCACCCTCTACCACTCCTGAGGACATGAGGCTAACTTTGGGGGTGCTGTGCCTGCCACAAGGCACACACAGCTCCATCCCCACCCCTACACCTGCCACCTGCGCCTGCCGCCCGAGGCAGCTTCTTCACTCTGCCTAAATGGTAGGGCCAATACTGTGTCAGCTAGTGACACAACTACTTTGCCAGCAACCTACATATGCTATTGATCTTCTGGGCCAACCCTAATTATATTAGAAGCACTGATTTAATTCTCCAAGGATGGAGAAAACCCAGAGTCCTTTTGTAAACTGCATTAAGCTTTATTTTCTCCAGAGACATCTTCATGTAAAATTGAAGCTGGAAATCAGTTGTTGTTGCATGTTTTTTACTGAATTTCTGAGTGACTTAATGAAAACATATGAGCACACAACTAGGTGAGGATTTTATTTAAGTGATGAAAGAGGCTAAGAGGGAATGAGTTGAGCAATTGCAGGAGACAATAGCTGAGAATTGGTTATGTGCAAGAGTTATTTCCGTGGGTGGAAACAGACCAGGAATCGGTTGTTTTTGTTTACAGTGCAAATAAGATTTGCAGCAATACATAGAGGTGAGTAAAATTGCAGCAATATCTAGGGACGCCCCTCCCATTTTACTAGTATAGTCTCAGGTTACCCCCCGCCTAAAACAGAGTTTCATTGGTCCTTTCTGTGTGAATCTGCAGGGGAGGGGGCACATGTACTGCCAGTCATTTTGCTGCATAATTCTGCACTAACTGCAGCTTCTGAATCAAGTACAAGGGAATCCCCACATAAAGTTCATTGCAGTAATTCAATCTTGAATAAACCAACGTATGATCTACTGTGGTCAAACTTTCCCTGGTCAGTATGGCTAAGTATTAGTCCAATGCTTTTTAAAGCATTGTAAATCAACTCAAAGACAATACTGTGTCTTTTCACAATAATGAAAACAGGAAACCTTACACTACTTGTTTTTGCTTCTGTTTTTTTTTTAAAAAAACCAGGGTAAATATATCCGAAGAAGTGCCCCTTTCATCTCACTTTGCCTCTAATGGGAGTGCAGCTGTGCTGCTGCTGCTGCAGAGCATTAGTGCAACAGACAATTGCACAGAACCCATAAAAGAGTTCCAGCATTCTCTTTATGCAGCGACGTACACCATCGTCTTCATCCCAGGCCTCCTGACCAACAGCATGGCCCTGTGGATTTTATGCCGCTTCATTAGCAAGCAAAACAAAAACATCATCTTCATGGTTAATTTGGCCACTGCTGACCTCATTCAAGTCCTTTCCTTGCCTCTGCGGATATATTATTACATCAACTACAAGTGGCCCTTTGGAACCTTCCTCTGCCAGCTCTGCTTCTATCTGAAGTATCTTAACATGTATGCCAGCATTTGCTTCCTTACGTGCATCAGCGTTCAAAGGTACCTCTTCCTTCTCCATCCATTCAGGGCCAAAGGGTGGAAACGGAGGTACGACGTGGCCATATGTGTTGCTGTGTGGATCTTTGTTGGAGCTGCTTGCTTGCCATTTCCATTGATGAGAAGTTCAAACAGCAATGATACTTGCTTTACCGACCTTGGCGTCAAGAAAATAGGCAGCCATGTCAGCTCAGTTCTGTTGATGCTAGTGGCTGAAATTGTTGGGTTTTTGACCCCTCTCATCACCATTGTCTACTGCACTTGGAAGACAAAAGCCTCCCTCCAAGAATGCCATATCCCTCTGCAAAACACTACCGAGAAGCAGAAGGCACTACGGATGGTTGCTACGTGTGCCATTGTCTTCTTCGTGTGTTTCACGCCATATCACATTGTGTTTTTCTTCTTTATGATGGTGAAAGAGGACGTTATCAGAGACTGCGGCGCACGCTGGTTTATCCTGCATCTGCACCCTTTCTGCTTAAGCCTTGCAAGTCTTAACTGTTGCTTAGATCCAATCCTCTATTTCTTCACAACATCAGAATTCAAGGGTCAGGTGTCAAGACACAGCAGCTTGGCCATCAGGAGTCGTCTGATGAGCAGAGAAAGTGCTTCTTCTGTTAAGGAATAAAATAAGTTGGACTTCTAATCATTCAAGGAGTCATAGTCAGAAGCTGTATACAGAGCCACATGACTCGTCCATCTCGCTTCGTATCATCTTGTGCAGTCAGGATTCCACGCATAGCATGGAGAGGACCGCCTTGGGCTCAAAATTCTCAGGAGTGCACAATTTCAACACCCGGTGTGGCCTCAATACAGGTGAGCGCTGCTGTCTCTGGGGTCCACTGAAAATGACTTCTCCATGTGAACCAGAAAGTGACCTCTCTATACAACAGAATGACTCTTCTTTTTTCATCTCTGTGGCTGCAATCTCCTGGGTGACGCAGATGTCCTTATGCAGTTGAATGTGCATGTATACTCCGTTCGTTTCCCTCCCCTCCCCATCCCACCCCCTCCATGTAGCCATGGGAACTGGAAACTCACTCCACGCCGTTGACACCAAGGGGGAGAGTGAATGAGAAGAAGATCCTACAAAACTTGACAGCGTCATTTCTACAGGCATGTCCCCAGTATGTGAAAAGTGTGGGTGGGGCTATGATGGTGGGGGCACTCTGCCTTAATGTTAATTGTATAAGGGAAAACAGCCAAGTAGGGTTTTTGTCAACCAAAGAACACAAGAACTGTCTAAAGACAGAGCTGTCTTTGTAGTGACTCAGACTGCATGTTCATCCAGCCCAGTGTCTCAAGCAGGAATCTTTATTCTAACTCATACCTGGAGATGCCAGTGACTGAACATATGTTCTGCTACTCAGCTCTGATGCTTTCGCTGATAAAGCAAGATAGAAAACTAGCTCAGTATTATCAACACTGACTGGTAGCAGCTCTCCAGGATTACAGGCAGAGTTCTTTCTCATTCCTACCTGGAGAGCTCAGGGATTTATTATGGGGTTTTCTAGATGCAAAGCTGAGGCTCCACCACTAGGCTGCAGCCCATTGCCTGCTAACCCCCATACAGCAGCTTCTGCAGTTCTGTGTGGGAGACTAGCTCAGCTGATAGAGCACGAGACTCTTAATTTCAGGGTTGTGGGTTCAAGCCCCACATTGGGCAAAATATTCCTACATTGCAGGGGGTTGGACTAGATGACCCTTGTGGTCCCTTCCAACTCTACAATTCTATGATCTTATGATACTATGACATTTGGAGAATAAATAAGGTAGTCACCTAGTTAAAAAAAAGTATGCTGGCCAAGGATATGCCCCTTTCCTCAGAAGCAAATCCTACTGATTTCCATTGGGAATGTTCCCTGTGAAACATATGCATTTTATTTGTAGATTCGTTGATTATATCTGCATAATTGTGTACACAAACATGTACATACATGAATAAAATAACAGTTTTAAGGAAAAAAGGCAAGAGCACTGTGTTCTCTTCACCACTGTTCAACAAAAACGTAAGCCTTATTTCACCATTCTCTCAACACCCCAAAGATTGCTATGATGGGGAGGAAGGACATGGATTGCTAGTTCTGCCTCATTCCCTGCCCATGTCACATCCCTATTATGTTTGTTTTTGTTTGTTTGTTTGTTTGTTTGTTGAATTTATATACTGCCCTATACCCGGAGGTCTCAGGGTTGTACACAGAAAAGATAAACATAAAAACTACAATAAAGTGGTACCTCAGGTTAAGAACTTAATTTGTTCTGGAGGTCCATTCTTAACCTGAAACTGTTCTTAACCTGAGGTAACACTTTAGCTAATGGGGCCTCCTGCTGCCACCGATGATTTCTGTTCTCATCCTGAAGCAAAGTTCTTAACCCGAGGTACTATCTCTGGGTTAGCGGAGTCTGTAACCTGAAGTGTCTGTAACCTGAAGTGTCTGTAACCTAAGGTACCACTGTATATATAATCAAAATAAAAACAACAACCCAGTAACACCCCTCCCCCCACAAAAAACCTCCACATTTTAAATGGACATAAGGTGCCAATCAAATCAACCAAAGGCCTGTTTAAAAAGGAACATTTTTGCCTGGCAGTCACATCAGAGCCCGCACTGTGGGTGCTGAGCACCCACAAAAAAATTGTAGGTGCCTGGGCCCTTAGGGCCCCCTATAGTTGGCCCCTGTGCCCACAGCAGCCTATATATCCTTAACCACAGAAATAAAGTACCTTCACAGAAGCACTGCTTTTTATAACTAAGATAGAGTGGGATATATAAAGTATAATAAACACTAAACTAGTGTTTATTATACTTTATATATCCCACTCTATCATGGGGGCTTTCAGCCTGGTTTCTTATGAGCTCCACACTTGCTTTGCCTCAGCTACAGTTCTCCTAGGCAACTTGTTCCCTCTTAAGAAGTAATCTTTGTAATAGTGTAATGGCCTTTATGGCCCCTCAGGAGCCTTGATCCCCCTTTAATGGACAGATTTGCTGTTTTTATATGAGGTGGGGTGGTTATTGTCAGCTGAGCGCCTTGTTATTTGTTATTTATTGCCTTTTTATTTTCCTGTGGTTTTTAATATTTGATTTGGGGAGGCGAAAGAGGACGGGGTGTCCTGGACGTTTAACAGGAGTGACACAGAGGCTTCACTTGCTGAAACTCTACACAACTGGAAGAAGAAGAAGAAGAAGAAGAAGAAGAAGAAGAAGAAGAAGAAGAAGAAGAAGAAGAAGAGTAGTAGTAGTAGTAGTAGTAGTAGTAGTAGTAGTAGTTTGGATTTGATATCCTGCTTTATCACTACCCGAAGGAGTCTCAAAGCGGCTAACGTTCTCCTTTCCCTTCCTCCCCCACAACAAGCACTCTGTGAGGTGAGTGGGGCTGAGAGACTTCAAAGAAGTGTGACTGACCCAAGGTCCCCCAGCAGCTGCATGTGGAGGAGCGGAGACACGAACCCGGTTCCCCAGATTACGAGTCTATCACACTTAACTACTACACCACATTGGCTCTCCAGTGAGCCCTGCCTTCCCTAATTTGTTTGCGTTTTGATTTTGAATATCTTGGTAAGCTGCCTTGAGGACAGCAGCGTATACAATAAATACTTTTTTATAATAAATTGAGACCAAGTAACAACTCTGTGAAAGTCACACAGATCTCACACGACATCGTGGCCCTGAAAGACACGAGTCCCGGTTTACCTCTGGGATATGTTGGAGGGTATGATATAGCAAAACATTTTGATTTCACCTCCCTCATCACTTTTTTATTCCATGAGGGCACCTGAAGAAGTCCAATCATAAGAAAAATGTGCTGGATCAGGCCAATGGCTCTGGTCCTGCATCCTGTTCTCACACTGGCCAACCAGATGCCTATGGCAAACTTGCAAGCAGAACCTGAGTACAACAGTTCTCTCCCAGCTTGTGATTCTCAGCAACTGGTATTCAGAAGCATACTGCCTCTGACAGTGGAGGAAGAACGTAGTAGTTGTGATTAGTAGCTGCTGCTGGCCTCATGTGCCATGAATTTGTCTAAGCCCTCTAAGCTGGTAGCAATCACTGCCTCTTGTGGGAGCAAAATCTATAGCTTAGCTAAGCACTTCCTTTTGTCTGTCCTCAACCTTCCAAGATTCATCTTCACTGTTGTTGTTGTTGTTGTTGTTTAGTCATTTAGTCGTGTCCGACTCTTCGTGACCCCATGGACCAGAGCACACCAGGCACTCCTGTCTTCCACTGCCTCCCACAGTTTGGTCAGACTCGTGCTGGTAACTTCAAGAACACTGTCCAGCCATCTCGTCATCTTCAGTGGATGTCCCTAATTTCCAGTGTTAAGAGAGAGATACTTTTCTCTATCCCCTTTCTCCACATGATGTAAAATTAATTATACCTCTATCATGCTTCCGTCTGTCTGTCTGTCTGTCTGTCTGTCTGTCTGTCTGTCTATCTATCTATCTATCTATCTATCTATCTATCTATCTATCTATCTGACTGTCAGTCTGGCTGTCTCTGTATCTTTTTGTCCATTGGTCCACCCACCTCCTCACCCACATACAAACAATATGTGAGGAAGTCCACATGCATTATGAATGCATAATGTGTTGCACAGGGCTTCCCCTTCCCCTTCTGTTACTTTTCTTTCTTTCCTCTCAAAAGGTGTGGGCATACTCCTTTTACAGTCAGGTGCATCCTGTCAGTTATTTTTAACGGTTGATGGTTGACAGGGTACAGTTGTTTTTCCGCCTACAGACTCCTTTTTTTTTTTAAAGTCTAATTATCTACATTACATACACTAACCAGAACAATGGGGTTTTTTTAACAGTGCCAGAGGTTTGTACAACTGTCAGTCTCCCAACAAGACTGCTAATATTGACCAGGGAGAAGGGACTGTGAAAACTCTTGATTTAAGGAATGCTTTACAAACCTTGGTTAGTACATATGCAAAAATTAGCAAAGCTTTGAAAGTCTTCTGAAAGATGCCACAACGCTGTGCCATGCCCTTAGGGATACATGATATTTCAGAAGATGAAGACTCATAAAATGATAGAGGTCACATCCACACCACACACTTAAAGCGTATTTAGAGCACGTGGCTTCCACTAAAGAAGCCTGGTCTTTTAAAAATGTTGTTTTTGTTTTGTTTTGTTTTTTAAAAAATCACCTCTCTCTTAAAAGAAAATCAGCAAGTGCACAAATCTTGGGTCATCCCATTTGCCACTTTTCAACTGAAACCCAAAGAATTATGCCATGAAGCATTTTTTCCCTTAATGGGACCTTTTAGGGATCAGGAACTGTGGGCAGCTGAGGAGCCAGCAGACTGCAGAGATTAATGGAAAGAGGAAAAACCACTCACAGCCACCTCATAATGCTCAGGCAAGTTCAACCACACAGCCACTGTGATTCTAAAGAAATAATAAAGTATCCAGGCAGAAAAACACCCCCCCCCTTTTAAATGCAGTGCAGTCTTGAAAAGTTTCCATCCTTATCACAAAAGGGGATGGGAACTTTTCTAGGCTGCATTTAATTTCATCGCTGTCTCAGTGTGACCAGATGCACCAGACTCCCCCTGGAGTCCTAGAGCAGGGGGAAGGGAACTTTTTTTTTTCCAACCCAAGGGATTGTATTTTTACTGAGCAACCATCTGAGAGCCACGTGCTAGGGGTGGGCAGGGCCAGAGCAATAGTGGGCAGAGCAAATGTGTGAATTTCATCTTTGCACACTGGAAGTGGTGGCTGGTGCCCATTGGGACTGGTAGGGCAGAAGACAGGGAGCCCATCAGTAGCTGAAGCCAGAGCCAAAGACAAGCAGAGCCAACTTGCAATAGTTTTCTCCCCATCCTCCTCCTTCTCCTCCCTGCTGAGTTGTAGGGCCACACCAAGACTAAGGAGGTGGAAGCTTACAGGCAGTGCCACCTCCTGGACTGGTTGTCAGTAAGAAGGCTAATTTCTACGCATACTTGTAAACTCCTCTGTACCTTCCAATGCAGCAAGGAAGAAGCATTATCAGAGTGCAAGGACTCATTCCGACTAGGGTAAATGCTCAAGGAAAGTGCAAAGCAGGGTCAGTAAGGGGGCAGGAAGGGGGGCCTGGGAAGACTCCCAAGGGCCAGATTGAAAGGCTTGGGGGGCCACACTTGGCTTCCAGCCCTGAGGATCCTCACTCCTGTCCTGGAGCATCACTCTCAGTATAGTTTCGGGGAAGTGGGTGGTGCTAGAGAGATAAGCTGTCCAGTGTGTGTCTGTGATGGCACTAAAATGCATCCTGCACATTGCCTTCTCCATTCTTGTAATACCATGTATAAAAGGCAGTCAATTTCCCTGTTTGCTCTTCTCCAAAATGTGGTCCAAGATCTGGGAGGAGGTATGTTTTACCTCACAGACCAATAATATTATTGCTGCCCTAACAAAGCTCCTGCCATCTAGTGGTATGTGGTACACAGTTCTGGGCAATGTGCCCATGCGAATTTGCACATTTATATATTGCCAATATATTATGTCCTAAGTACCTAATACAGATGCAACATTCAGACTGAACAAAAGAAAAGCTAATCTTTGTAACTGTTTTCCCATCAGATACAAGGGAAGAGCCATACTGAGTTCAGTGGTAGAACATCTGCTTCTCATGCAGAAGGTTCAATCACTGGCATCTCCAGGTAGCGTGGGTAGTATCCCATATCCGAAACACACGAGAGTTGGAATATCCAAAGGGAAAGGCAAAAGAAAGTTGAATCTGTTGGTTTGGTTTTCTCTCAGTTTGAGTTCAGTTCTCCATATTTCTTCATCAGATTGCACCCCCCCCTCAAAAATAAAAGAGTATTCATGAAAATTCATCAGTATTTTAGTGTGAATTTCCTATGCATGCAACTTTGCCTAATATGTATAATTTTGCAAAGCAATTTCACCTAATGCAATGACTTTCCGAATTTTTATTCCCTCCCCAATATATGCATGTTTATGCACACTTTGCCCCAATAAAGGCATTTTGTTACATATCATTTGAATGGAGAACCAGATTGCAAAATTTGGAGAAGTGTAAATTTTGAGGGAAGGCTGTGTTTCAGTTTACATATTGTTTCAGAAAATGCAAATTAGGTAAGCTTGCCTTTAAGGGGACAGATATGGATGGCTTTCCTTCCCCAAAGCTGGCTCCCTTCAAAACAGCAGAAGCAAGCTGGGAATGGAGTAACATGGATGGAGAAATCAAGTGAGAACAGGTAAGGTACTGGGGGGGGGGATGGACCAGTACATCTCTTCCATTGTTGGTGTTGAACCACACAAGGTTGCCAGAGATGATCCAGGATGTGAACCAATGAATGAAAGCCAAAAAACCTACCAGAGCCAGAAAGACCAATGTTGATTTGGCCAAATCCTAGCCAAACAGGAAGCTCTTTATGGCATTCCTGTCTAGATAGGCCATGGATGGACAGGGTTTGGCCTAGGTGGGTGATTCTAGTCCACAGTAAGAATACTTCACTACCCAGTAACATGGCGCAAACTGTAGTTCCACCAGTCCACCACATAAAACAACTGCACATGGAACTGAGGGGGTTTGGTATTAGCCCTGATTGCTTTTGCTAGTCAAGTACTCACCAGGTAAGACACATAAGAAACACATGTCAACCATCCTCATGTCTAATTTGGTTCACATGCAACACATAAGCTAAGAGACCCTGGAATGGGAGGGTAGAGGTAGCTACAGCCCCCATTTGGAGAGAACTTAGAGAGAAGTAAGCACCCTCCTGAGAAGATCAGGCAAACAACAGCCCTACTGCTGTAGTCAAAGCTAATTGAGGAAAAGGTACAATTCAGCAAACATGGAGCATATCTTATCTGTGGAGGGGAAAGCCAAGGTGAGTTGTGAAATAATGTATGGAGGGAAATGAAAAGAGGGAGACATGGGTGAGGGTGCGGGTGAAGCTGAGCCCTGAACAGTGAGATTCTTGGGCTTTCCCCCCCTACTATTTTGTACTAGTCATGAACTATGTCTTATGGAAATACACTAGATTTTTCTCTCTTTGTGCAATGTTTACACCAGTCTGTCATTGTGCTGCTTTCATTGGTTGTTTCCCAAGGTACTAATGGGTGTGGGACAGGAACAAAAGGGAGGGAACTCATGTCTGTAGGAAATAACTTGAGGGGGTAGGAAAGGCCTTGAAGGGGGAGGATCTCCCTCTGGGTGTGACAGCTTCCCCATTGAGAGGGCAAAAGTGGTTGTTTTGCTTTTTTTTTTTTTTAAAAAAAAAAAGGTTTAACAAGGGGTAATAGCAGAGATGGGTACAACATAGAACCTCTCCCTCTTCTGTTCCTCAGCTGCCTCATGTGAGAGTAGTAAAGGATGCATGGTGCAATCGACACAGGGCTTTTTTCAAGCTGGAACTTGCTGGAACTCAGTTCCAGCACCTCTCAGTTGGGCACCACTGCCATTCTAAGAGAACAAGGGAGGCGTTCATGGTGAGCTCCGGCACCTCTTTTTCTAGAAAAAGAGCACAGCTTCCACATTATATTTCACATTATGCATTTCACTCCTGGTACCATGTGTTCTCTTCGATATGAAGTTCCACATTGAATGTACAGTGGTGCCTCGCAAGACGAAATTAATTCGTTCCGCGAGTTTTTTCGTCTAGCGAATTTTCCGTCTTGCGAAGCACAGTGTCGGAAAAGTTTTGGAAAAGCTTCAAAAATCACCAAAAACCTCAAAAAAGGCTACCACACCACGTGCTATGAGTTGCTCCTCGAAGTCAAGTCGCAACTGTATTAACGGTGTTAAGAAAAAGGAAACAAACTTGCAAGATGTTTTTGTTTTGCGAAGCAAGCCCATAGGGAAATTCGTCTTGCGAAGCAGCTCAAAAACCGCAAAACCCTTTCGTCTAGCGAGTTTTTCGTCTTGCGAGGCATTCGTCTTGCGGGGCACCACTGTAGTAATTTAGAACAAATATTTAATTAACAAGCAAAGACACTTATATGTACAGCATCCATTAACTGAAATTAACCTTTTGTAACTGAACAAGCCAACTGACAGCCCTGGTCTTAAGATTCTATTCATCCTAAAAATGCAACAACATACACCATCATTTTTGTGTGTGTGTGCGTGCAAAATAGGAGACAGCATGGAGGTGGTCTGTGCACAAAGAAAGTTGGAAAAAGGAGGGGGGAGGGAGGGAAAAGGGACAAAGGTGATAACATAGTGTGTGTTCAAAGGTGGGCTGCAGAATACGAGAGCAGGTGGCATGGAAATGGGGTGATGTGTGCAAGGTGGAGTTGAAAAATGAAAGCAGGAGAAAAGTAGGGGAAAATAGGATGAAAGTGAAAATGAGAGTTGCAAAAGTGGGTTATCAAAAGTGGTACTTTTGGAAATGGGTGAAGATGAAAGTGGAGGTAAAAATGGCAATGCAATACGGGAGTCATAGGAGGACTATAATTGGATGGAAAGTGAAATGGTTGCATAGCTGCAATGGGTGAGAAGAGAAAGGTGCAGGAGGTTACTATGGAGGGTGGTTTGTGTGCAAGTGCAGTTCAAAAAAGGAAGGGAAAGCATGGACATTGGGATGAAGGTGAAAATGGGTGCAAAACAGGGCTGCAGAATGATAATAAAAAAGAAAGTGGCTTAAAAATAGAGTTAGAGGGGTGAAAGGTGAGGTGAGTAGTTGTGAGGGATAGGAAGGGGGACCTCTAGGGAGTTAGTGGGGGGAGTGGACAAGTGGAGTGAGCAGAGGACAAAGCCCCCACCCTGCATAATTTAATATTGGCCTGCACCACCCTCCCTTAAAACAATTCTGGAATCCCTGTGTAAGTTAGCTGAAAGCATCAGCCATGTGTCCAACAATAAATTTTGTTAACCTCCCCACATTGCAGAAAATAGTTGAGGGAAAAAACAGGTTCCTTGAATCTGTTGCATGGGAAACAACATCAGCAATTCACCTGCGTAATTAAAATGTACAGGGACAGAAATGAAACTCACTGAGGCTGCACATGTTTTACTGGAAAGGAAGTGCAAAATGAGAGGGAGCATTCACATTCCGATACAGATACTCACACATTTAAAATGCTTCTAGCTAGGAACACTTGGTTAAAACAACCAATAATAAGAACCTGCCTTATGATTCCAGCTCAGTTTTGTTTACAGCAAGGGCAGGAATCCTTGCTGGGGTCTTGGGTCTCCAGTGAAGTTTTGTGAGGACCCAACACCCCCTTTGTTACTGAGTGTTCCCATAGGCCTCTTATTTTGATATTGTAAAATACCTCTTCAGACTCTGAGTAGTGTGAGATTTCAGGGTCTTGGCGCTTACCCAGGGTTCATGTTTCTGGGCATGGCAGATATATGGTGACTTTAGGATATATGGCTTGTTTACAAATATATACAACCTGTGTCTACAGTGAAGAGAAGGTTCAGCGCATTCACATCTCAAGATGAGTCTTTGCTCCTCTCTTAGGAGCAGCAGGATTAGGTTTCAAACAGAGGAACCAGCCACTTTGCCTGTCCCTTTGTTGCCGCCTGCTCCAACCAAGAAATGTAGTTTTAGGGTAGCGTGAATGGTGCAGCTGCACTGGGCACTCTGCTGCAGGATATGTCAAAACGATGCTGCAGAATGGACCACAAGAAGTGTGTGTGTGTGTGTCAACTTTTAGCGTCACACAGGACACCGCCGAAATTTGAGAGCCCAAAGTCCACCACTGCAGCCAGCCCTCCAATAGTTCTGCCAACCTCTCTTCTTCACCATTTTTCAAGCCTCTTGCAAAATGCCACAACTTTCCTTCAGTCAACATCATCCAAGCTGAAACCCTAAACCAGAGGTTTTCTTTTTATTTAAATGATTTTATTGAGTTTTACAATTTTATCATCATCACAATCATTATTTCAAATAAGAAAGCAAATTAGAGTATAAATCCCGCCCGCCCGCCCCCTCCCCAAAACCCAAACCCCATGACTTTCCTCAACTATCTTTTCTGGCTTTTGGGCATGTTGTCTCCCCCTGCTTATTGGTTATTACTTATTCTTTAAGATTTTTAAAACATAATTATTATTCTTCTCTTGCGAGTTGAGTCCCACAATGCCACCCCCCCAAAAAATTCACACTTCACACATCAATTTTTAAGATTTGTGGCATAATTTTGGCCACAACTTTATTCAAAATACAAAAATGTGAGTGGTTGCTTAGGCATTGGTTATGACTATCTGTCCTTGCCCTCAGGGACAGAGCTGGCCTTCTGGACACCAACGGAAGCCAGCATGGGAAACAAGTATTGGGTGAGAAAATGAAGCTGGGCATCAGTCCCTCACTTCTCACCCTCATGCTCTTGGTGGCTTCCACGGCCCAAGTCCAATGCCAGGGACAAGGACGAAAAGAATGGCAAGCCCCTGGATTCCTTTAACGGAATTCCCTTTCCGCACCATTTGGAGGGGTAGGCAATTGCACGGAGTGTGTTGGTGCATTGCACGAAGTGTGTTTTTGCATTGTACGGAAGGTGTGGTTGCATTGCATGGAGTGTGTGTGTGTGTGTGTGTGCATTGCAAGGAGTGTGTAGTTGCACTGCATGGAGTGTGTGTGCATTGCAGGTTGCACAGAGTGTGTAGTTGCATTGAACGGAGTGTGTAGTTGCATTGCATGGAGGGTTTGTGTGTGCATTGCACAGAGTGTGTAGTTGCATTGAATGGAGTGTGTAGTTGTGTTGCACAGAGTGTGTAGTTGCATTGCAAGGAGTGTAGTTGCATTGCATGGAGTGTGTGTGCACTGCACGGAGTGTGTTTTTGCATTGCACAAAGTGTGTCTCTGATAAGGAAGCTGGCTCGGCGGCAGCTTTGTCGGGACTTCTTTAGGGGTTCTGGCCAGCATCGGCCCTGTAAATTTACATATCATGATGGCAGCGCAAGATGCCTCAATACCTTTTGCCCATATTCCCATTTTATTTAGGGATCCAGTTGGATATCGTTGCTAAAACATACCACTTGCCTATGGAGAAGCTGTCTGCCTTGAAGGAAGTTATTTTGTAATACTTCCTCTGTAGCAAGTGATGCTTCATCAGATCCGATCTTGCTGGGTCACTTAATTAATCTTCCCACTAGGCCAGGCTGCCTGAGGTCCCCTTACCTTTGTGTACGCCTACCAAGTGTGGTGAAGGCAGATATCAGACGATGGTTGCAATTCCTGAATGTATGCAATAGTAGTTCGCCATGACAGGATACCTTGAACCCGCACAGGGATTTTCAGGTTCATGCTGATGCTGCTGGATCTTTGCCCTTTGCAACAGGAGAAATGGGGGAAACCTTTTTGTGAAAGAAAGCCCCTAATGGGGGCTCTCTCCTTATTGGAAAGGCAAGCCACAGATACAGGGAGAATCTTCCCACAGGGCAGGGTAAGGGGTGGGGTGGGAAATCGAACAGGAAAAAGGGGGAATTAAATTATTTAAGGGACTAGAGAGGATTAAAAAGAAAGGGGAAATAAATAAAGAAATGTAACCAGACAATGAGAAGATTGTCCAAGCGCTCCATGTGATCCAATGCAAAATGGCCAAGAGGACGTCCAACCTCTGGCCCCTGTATTTAAAGACTCTGACCCCTCCTCCAAATTGGCAACAATCAAAACTCCCCAGCAACCCAATTTAACCACTCAAAGGCTTGGGTTCCTCCCAAAATCTGCTCAGTAATGGCAGGGTGGCTTGTTCCCCCAACCACAACACGTGCTCTCTGTTAGGGAGAACACGCTTTATCATTCTAATCTCGTATTTCCATCTCTACATTTGTTTTGTTAGTTTTGTTAAGTGCAAGTGTTTAATCAAACCCTGCAAGTGAGTCCATTTCTTTACATTGATTCTGTAGAAATAACATAATTGGTTCCCAGTCTTTCTTAAAGTCTCTATTTTCCTTGTCTCGAAGTTTTTCCATTAATTTTGCCATTTCAGCATATTCCATCAATTTTTCTTGCCATTCTTCTTTAGCTGGTATTTCAACACTCTTCCATCTTTTTGCTAGCAAAATCCTAGCCGCAGTTGTAGCATACATAAAAAGTTTTTTCTTCTCTTTTGGCAAATCTTGAGCTGAAATGCCTAGCAGGAAAGCTTCTGGAATTTTCACAAAGGTTAACTTAAACATTTTCTTCAATTCATTATAAATCATTTCCCAGTACTTTTTAATTACAGTGGTACCTTGGGTTAAGAACTTAATTCATTCTGGAGGTCTGTTCTTAATCTGAAACTGTTCTTAACCTGAAGCACCACTTTAGCTAATGGGGCCTCCTGCTGCTGCTGCGCCGCCACAGCATGATTTCTGTTCTAATCCTGAAGCAAAGTTCTTAACCCGAGGTAATATTTCTGGGTTAGCAGAGTCTGTAACCTGAAGCGTATGTAACCCGAGGTACCACTGTACTTTACAATTCCACCACATATGAAAGAATGTACCCTCTTTTTCTTTGCATTTCCAACACTTATTGGAACCTGTTTTAAACATTTTTGCCATGTGCATGCTCTAGTTATCTCCCGCTTGGACTACTGCAACGCGCTCTACGTGGGGCTACCTTTGAAGGTGACCCGGAAACTGCAATTAATCCAGAATGCAGCAGCTACACTGGTGACTGGGAGTGGCCGCCGGGACCACATAACACCGGTCCTGAGAGATCTGCATTGGCTCTCAGTACGTTTCTGATCACGATTCAAAGTTTTGGTGCTGACCTCTAAAGCCCTAAATGGCCTCGGTCCTGTTTGCCTGAGGGAGCATCTCCACCCCCATCATTCAGCCCGGACACTGAGATCCAGTGCTGAGGGCCTTCTGGCAGTTCCCTCACTGAAAGAAGTGAGTTTGCAGGGAACCAGACAGAGGGCTTCTCGGTAGTGGCGCCCGCCCTGTGGAACGCCCTCTCATCAGATGTGAAGGAAATAAGCAGCTACCTTATCTTTAAAAAACATCTGAAGGCAGCCCTGTTTAGGGAGGTTTTTAATATTTAACGCTGTATTGTTTTTAACACTCGATTGGGAGCCCCCCAGAGTGGCTGGGGAAACTCAGCCAGATGGGCGGGGTATAAATAATATATTATTATTATTATTATTATTATTATTATTATTATTACTACTACTACTACTACTACTATCTTTACAGGTGTAATCTATACATCATTTTCATATAATTCTCTTTTAGCAGTATACAATCAGTGAATTTAAGATTCACTTTCCATAACATTTTTCCAGTCTTCCATTTGTATATTGCGTCCTATGTCTTGTGCCCAATTAATCATTACACTTTTCACCTCCTCATCTTTAGTTTCCCATTCTAATAATAAATTATACATTTTCTTTAGAAGTTTAGTATTCTCATCTATAATTTTTCTTTGGAATCTAGATATGGTATAACTAAATCCTTTCTTGTTATCTTCCTTAAAAACCTCATTTATTTGATAATGTTACAGCCAATCGTAAACATAATCTTTTATTTCATTAACTCCTTGAGCTTTAATTTCCCTTCTCTCTCTTCTAATACGTCCCTATATATAGGCCATTCTCTTTCCCTGTTTATCTTTTTAATTGAAATTACTTCTAATGGAGATACCCAACATGGGGTCTTTTGTTTTAATAAATCTTTGTATTTTCCCCATATTTTTAAGAGTGATTTCCTAATTATGTGGTTATGAAACCCTTTATGTACCTTCCCTTTATTATACCATAAATACGCACGCCATCCAAATCTGTTGTTAAACCAGAGGTTTTCAACCTTTTTGAGTCCATGGCTCCCTTGACCAACGGCATTCTTTCTGCGGCACTCCTGTGGGGCTCAGGAGCCCAGTTGTGTCACCCCTTGCCTGCACAGCTGGCAGCCTCTCACCCATTTTTGAACACACTTCCTTATGGAGTGTTCCCTCAGTCTCCTCTCCCCTCCTTGGAAGTCCTCCAGGCAGTTGCTGCTGTCATCCCTGGTGTCTGAGCTTCTCCTCTCCTGCCCCAAAGTGAGGTGCCTCCTCACACTGCCCCACAGGGGCCTGGGAAGGTCCCCCTGGCCAGCCCCAGAGGCACCATTCACCTGGGGAGCTTGTAGCCAGGGCTGCTGCAACAAACAGCTGTGCAAGCCTTTGGGAGGCAGAGAGGTGAGAGGGCATCAGAGGAGGGCAGGAAGGTGCCATGGCACACTGGTTGAAAACCACTGCCCTAAACCAGGGGTCAGCAAACTAAGGCCTGGGGGCTGGATGTGGCCCACCGGCCTCGTCAATCTGGCCCGCGAACCTTGCGGACCCTGCCGCCCGCTCGGTCAGTTCCCGCACTAAACCAGCATGGTGCAGAGGCCTCGCCACACAGGGACTGACTTCCACGACACTGGCGTGGCTTCGGATTGGCTGCAGGAAGCTCCTGTGACCATTCTGAGACTGCGGACGCCTCTGGACGATGCCCCTTCCTTCCCGCTGAGGCAGCTGCATGTGGCCAAGAGCCAAGCAGGAGGAAGCAGCAGCGGCAGTGGCAGTGGCAGCAAGGCTGCCTCCGCTGCCCAGGCCAGCGGCTCTGCACCCCACAGACCCCTGGCCGGGGCAGAGGACAACAATGACACTGTCAAAGACAAGGTAGCATCGGTGGCTGCGGCGTGAGTGGCGTCGGCAGAGTCCTTTCGGGAGAGGGAGGGTCCTTTCTGGGGGTGCTTTCAGGAGAGGGTGGGTCTGGCCCCCCACAAGGTCTGAGGGACAGTGGACCGGCCCCCTCCTGAAAAAGTTTGCTGACCCCTGCCCTAAACCCTTTCTTTCCCTGCCCAGTAACACACACCACTGGAGAGTGAGCTCCGCCCCCCTGTCTCGCCCCCCTGTCTTAGCCCTATTGATGACTTCCTCATGAGCTGATGGCTGGCCATCACCAGCCTTTGTTCCCCTTAATGGCTCACCTCCCAGCAACACCCTGGTCCATAAAACAAGGATAGCCTGCGTTTTCACACTCATCTGCCAGCTCTTCTTAATTCTCAAAGCAAAGATCAAACCCTACAACTATTATTATGATTAATGTATTAATATCCTGTCTTTTATTATGCTTTGTGTTGTGTTTTTATTATATGCTCCATAAAATGTGTTCTTAATGTTGTACACCGCTTTGGGATCTTTTAATAAAGGGTGGCATATAAATCAAATAAATAATAAGAATAAATAGCAACCAGGAATCTAGAGGGGGTCAGGGCATCTACACATTAGAGGGAGGTATCAATAAGTTTGGGGGAAGCATAAGCTTTGCAGGAGTACAAAAAAATAAATGGTGGAAGAGAGTCAAAAACAGCCTAATTAGGACTGAACATGTTAATGGATGACATGCTGCCTGTTGGATGTTGTGGAGTGGGTAATGGAATACTGGCCCAATTTACCACACAGGAAATGAGGTAATACACAATCCTGAAGACCAAACTCCTGTCCACACAACTATGCAGCAGAAAAATCCATACTCATATCATTTTGAAGGACAATACCAAACTCAAGACTCCCCAAATGTGCTGGGAACTTCTTCTCTCTTAATAAAAAAGAATCTGGTAGGCAAATCTCCATGTCCTTGAGATGATGAATATGTTGATGATGGGGAGAGCCATAGTGTGGTGGTAGGGTATCAGCACCTCCCGGTTCAATCCCTGGCATCTCCAGGTAGGGCTGGGGCCCCAGTCCGAACCCCTGGACACCTCCCACCTGTCATTGTGGACAGTAATTCTGAGCTGGGTGGGCCAGTAGTCAGTTTCGGTATAAGGCATTTTGCAATGTTCCTTTGATGATGTAGCAATTAATTACTGCATGAAAGTGGTGTGTACATTAATAGGATCCAGTTGCTTTAAAACTGCTTGATATGGTAGCACTGGCATGAACCATCAGCCTATAAAGTACTACTGTTGAAAAATGACCCAGCAGCAGTGTGACTCAACTCACACTAATGACTAATTGTCACACTCCTCCAGCACATTTCAAGCATAAAATGCTGACTCCCTTCACATATTTTTAGCTACCATTAATACAAACCCTTTCAGAGGCATCACTTTTTAATTATTATTCTCTATTCTAATAATACTGATTGGGAAATGAAAAATAGGCTGAAGGAATACTGTCTTAAGGATAGCTAAAGCTTGGACTTGTTGAAATTTAAACTTACTGGTCATTCATTTATTAATGTATTATTTATTTATTTATTAAAAAAATACCATTAACCACTTTTTTCTTCTTCAAAGACTTTATTGATTAAAAAAAACATAAACAATGAGCAAAACAGAAATGACATGGCTCAGTCGGTAGAGCCTGAGACTCTTAATCTCAGGATCGTGAATTTGAGTTCCACACTGGGGGGAAATATCCTGCATTGGAGGGGGGTGGATAAAAGGAGCCTTGTGGTCCCTTAAAACTGTATGATTATATCATACAAATCAGCTCCTTCATCGAACACAATATCTTTCATCCGTTCTTCATTACCACATGGCATCAGGGCAGGGTACGACCATGGAATTTAAAACAAACGAAAACCGTTCCCCTTGGGTCTGTCTAGCTAAATTCTACTCTACTGGAATTAATGTGTCTGAATTAATTTTAGTGTGGGCCTGATCCAAGTATGACTAACATAGGATACAACCTCTGCTTGGCAACTACACCACACCAAGCTCGTAAGAGGAAAATACAAGCAGTATGTAGAACTGGACGTGAATGCAAAGAAGTAGGAATGGATAGAAAGCCAGCAGCTAAACTACTCCTCTACTGGCAAACATATCACTGTGATGTCATCTGTTGATTTGTTTCGACTCCAAAAGCTGTGTTGTGTGAGCGTCTTTTTTTAAGTGAGGAGGAGAAACAAAATACAGGATTTCCTTTAGTACAGTCATAGCTCCCGTCTCCGAACACCACTAGCACTTCTACCCAATTCCTCAAGACGGTTTAAGAACTCGTGATCCTGTAAAGAAATCTGGATCATGGTGGAAACGGTGCTGCTGTAAAGCTCAAAAGATGCATCTGCTCAAAAGAAACCCCAAAGACGCTCGCTTTTCTTCTTGTGGTTGCTACCGTGTCAAAGAATGAATGGAAACTGCAGTGAGGTAAGGGAGGGTCTTTTAAAAGCATGTTTCCTTTGGCAAAGCTAAGGCTACAGTCCTGGGCATACTTAACTTGCAGCCAAATCAAATCCCCTGGAAACCAATGGTCCTTACATTTATATACACATGGCTAGGGGTCAGCACATGAAACTGCAGACTAAGGCATATTTTCCAAGAACGAAGTTTTATCAAATTCTGCGGAGTTGTTCTGGATCTGCTGTAAGCCATAGTGTTGATGGATTGACTGCATGCTTTTTAAAGGGAATATGATTTCAGCCTAGGAAAAAACGATTTAAAAACTTTTTTTATTATTAAGCAACAAGCACTACATACATAATAATATTTAAACAATAAGCATAGAGAGGTACAAAGCATTACTTAGACACAGTAAGGTCTAGCAATAGACTTGTATAAATGTATAATGCCTTGTATAAATATTTATTTGTCTTCCCAATCCTGAGTACATCACCTCTGTACAGTTCAAGATTGTTGTCCAACACTGTGCATAACTTAGACTTGCTTTAGAGTTGAATAAAGGGTTCATAAAGGTGTTGATAGTCCTTTTCACTGGTGTGGGATACAAAATCATGCCATACAGTACAGAAATCTAAATTATAGAATAATAAATAGGCACATTTTTTAGAAATATGCTTTTACAACAGCTATTTGAATTGGAGACAATAAATGATTCTCATTTTGTTTATTTTGTATCAGAGGGGGATAGCACATTATACCGAAATGATTACTTGTAATTTTGATTTGATATTTTCCTGCCAGTGGCATTATTTAAAGTCTATAGTTACAGTCTTAGGCACACATCTATGGGGCCATGTCCCAGAAATCTATGGGAAGGGGGTCTTTGTTTAGTGGCAGACCACCATCTTTACGTACAGAAGGTCCCAGGTTCAATCCCTAGCACGTCCATGTAAGTCTAGGAATGTTCCGCTGTCTGAAAGACTTTCCCAAAGTCTTTGCCAGTCCATGTGGACAATACTGAACTGGATAGACTGATGGTCTCATGGTATAAGATAGCTTCCTATTGTTGCTGAGCAAGGACTTGCAGAGGTTTGGGAAGTAATAATAATTACCATGCATACCAAAAAAACCCAACCCCAACCTCCCCCATTTGATCCTCATCACTCAAAAGCTTTAGGAAATGATACTCTGAGAAAGCCCTCAGCCATTATTATTGCTGCCTGCTCCCTCCTGAAGGACGCATATAATTCTTGGCACTGCTAGTCTCCCCAGACACCCATCTCTAGTTACAAGTAGCCTTCAGTTTGGTGTGGCTAGGGTCTGGAAAATGAACTGTGGATGGGTGGGGGGACACGATGACACATGTTTCCATGTGTTGTTAAATGGATCAAAACGCTGAAGCTTCGGAGTTCATATTGCTGTGAAGAGGAAAGTTTTTAACCACACAAAAACCCACAGGAATGAAAAATGAAGAGTGTGCCCATATTCAAAGGAACAAGGGGGGCGGAGCAGGAAGAGGAGAGAGAAATATCCTTGTTGTTTTATATTTACTATAGGGATGGGCAAATCTGTCAGTTTCTCTCAGTTTCTCATTTTGCAGTCTTCAGTTTTCCACATTTACACATCACTTTGTGATTTTTTTTAATGCTTATGAATATTCATCATTGAATTTCTCCTAATATGCACGTGGCTGTGTGCATTTTTTAACAAATGAGTTTCCCCTAATATAAGGGTTGTATGTGATTTTGCCTAATATAACCATTTTTGCAAAGAGATTTCACTTAATATAATGCATTTTTATTTTATTCTCAGGAATATATGTATTTTTATTTACACTTTGGGTTAGCATTACTTGGCAGGGGAACTGCATTGTGAAATGCAGAGAAGCACTAATTTTGAAGGAAGAATGCATTTCAGTTTGGATTCCAAACATATCACTTTGGAAAGTGCAAATGAGGGAGATTCACCTTTAGGCGTAAATTGAATTTAATTTCTCCCCTATTCCTAGTTGGTTATTACAACTATTTTTGTTACTGGTTCTTTAGGGTCACAGTCTCATCTTTAGGGTCTGTTACTGGTTCTTTAGGGTCACAGTCTCATCCATCTATACTCTTGAATGCCACTTTCTTGCACTGTTGGATATGGAGTGATTTAACAGTCATCCCCCTTCCCAAGAAACTGAGTACTGTAGCTCCGGAAGACAAATTGGGGCCTCAAAACAACTCTCAGCACCTGTTCCCAGGATTATTTGGGGGACGCAATGCCTGTTAAAGTGGTCTAATACTGCTTTAAATGTACAGGATATGCCCACTGTTTGCAAAGGGGGAGGGGGTTGGAATGCCTTGCAATAATTCAGACCGTTAAGCTCAGTATTATCTCCACTTGTTTGCAGTAGCTCTCCAAAGTTTGGGGCAAGCAGTTTTATCCCATCTCTAGCTGGAGATGCTGGCAATTGAACCTGGGACCTTCTGCATGCAAAGCTACAATTTGCTGCATACAAACCATATGAAGCTTGAGGCTTCCTCTTGTATATTGAGCACATGCATATGCACATGCACCACTGCATGAACTGCCTTTAACCACTATCTGTGATCTTTAATTCTGCAAACATTTTCAAGGAGGAAACGAAACAGAAGCTACAAATAGAAAAGTAGCCACCACCAGAATCAGAGCCCAAAATACTCTATCTTTTAGAAAATAGTTTCCTTCTTAGGGCGTATTTACAAAACCTTGCTTCTTCATGTGTTTTGTAGCAACAACCTCAATCCTCCTACTGTCCATGAACAGAGAGTATGAGAAGGCAGTCTTTCCAGGGCCTGAGTTAGGGGCAGATGATTCAGGTGACTGTGGGAGCCTCAGGTTTTGGAGGATACAATGCTCTTGTCATGTACTGCCTACTCAGATACTCTCTGAAACCTTTGACCCTTGTTCCCATGCCCAACTGCAGTCTTACTCAACCTGTTGGCTTCTCAGTGCTTCGGACTACAACTGCCTTCAACCCCAGCCAGCATAGCCAATGGCTAGGGATAATGGAACTTATAGTCCAACAACCTATGGAGGACCACAAATTAGCCACCTCTGATCTAAGTATGTTCCCATGCTTTCATTAACATGCTCTCATTTGTACTTTTTCCTAACCTTCCCTGAACTAGTTCCCTCTTTCCTGAACTAGTTCCCTCCAGATGTTTTGGAATGCAGTTCTTGGGTGGAAAAAGATTATTTATCACTGGGATACATTCTCAAGAGGATTTTTAATAATAACAGTAATAATAAAAACAACAACAAACTGACGAGGAGTTTGTGGAGGACTGAACTTAAGAGTGGAAAAATAAGGTACTGAGAGAAACCAGAATTGACAGAATTGCCCCAACTTGAATCATGGAATCATAGAATTGTAGAGTTGGAAGGAACCACAAGGATTATCTAGTCCAACCCCCTGCAATTCAGGAAGCTTTCATTCAGTGTGGGGCTCAAACCCACAACCCTGAGATCAAGAGTCTCATGCTCTCAGTTTCCTGCTACTTCTATGTGCTTTCCCAGTGCTTTCCAAAGTCAGGGTGGAGAATGATGACACAATCTCAGAGTCATCAGACAGGAAGGGAGATTATTTGAGGCAGGCACATTTGAAGAAGTATATTATAAAATGTCTGTAGCCAGTGCCGCCACCACACCCTTGACATTAAGAGAATTTAGTTGCTTTGATGAAAATACTTACAGCTTTTAGTTCCTCCTTCTAAATTGGTCGTTCTCTTTCTGGTGATTCTGTCAATGCAGCTTTCTGATGTGAAGGTCTCAGGAAACTGCACTTCCATGTCAGTTGGTGAAAGTGCATGCCTAGTGAATCTGCATGAGGATGTCATTTGACTATTGTTCTTTGGCTGCCAAAATGTCTTGATCTAGTTCTGAGTGTGTGTGTTTAATGCTGCAGCATAAATCTCTTTCTCAAAAAGCAATCATCTTCTTAACAGGTATCTTCTGATTAGCCTATATGGCCACTGACCTGATCAAGATGTTGAACAACCAATCATCAGAAAATTGTCCTGACCCTCCAATGCATTTCCAAGCCTCTTTGTATGCAGTCATCTACATCATCATCTTTGTTCCGGGTCTCCTGGGAAACAGCATCGCCCTTTGGGTTTTGTGCCGCTTCATCAAGAAGAAGAGCAAAGCGGTAGTTTTCATGATGAATTTGGCTGTAGCTGACCTGACCCATGTCGTCTCTTTGCCCTTACGGATGTATTACTACATCAACCACAGCTGGCCTTTTGGGGGCTTCCTTTGCCAGCTCTGCTTCTACCTCAAATACCTTAACATGTATGCCAGTATCTGCTTTCTCACCTGCATCAGCATCCAAAGGTACCTCTTCCTACTTCACCCTTTCAAAGCCAAGGACTGGAAGTGCAGGTATGATGTGGCCATAAGTGCTGCCATATGGACTGTGGTTGGGGCTGCTTGCTTACCTCTCCCAATCCTGAGGAGTCCTCGCTTATCAAACAATACCAACATCTGCTTTGCTGATCTTGAAGTTCAACGGTTGTCTATGGGAGCCTCAATCACTCTGGTGATTGTAGCTGAATTCTGTGCATTTGTGGCCCCTGTTGTGATAGTCATTTACTGCACTTGGAAAATGAGGCAATCCCTGCAGGAGCCCCACAGTCCTTTGCAGCACACCAATGAGAAGCAGAAAGCTTGGCACATGATCTTAGGGTGCGCAGCTGTGTTTTTCATATGTTTCACACCGTATCATGTGAATTTCCCTATATTTATGATGGTGAAACAAAACATGGTCACAGACTGTTCTGTACGGCGTAGAGCTTTATATTTCCATCCCATTTCTTTGTGCCTCGCAAGCCTCAATTGTTGTCTTGATCCAATTCTCTACTACTTCATGACATCAGAGTTCCGGGAAAGGTTCAAGTGCAGCAGTGCTTTCCCCTTGAGCTGCCTCAACAGTCTTGACAGCAGCAGAACCTCTGAAGTTGAGCTGAAAAGCAAGGCGGATAACAAAAATAAAAATGTGTTAATGGCATACTTTTGGACTCTTAGGCCACACGATGGCATGGAATCTCCTCTTTCTTGCTAGCTAAGGGGTGGTTCACACATGGGTTGTACTTCACTTGCTTCTCTTAGGGACTCAGCACTTGACACCCCGCTGAATGTGTGAACAGGCAACATTGAAAAAGTATTGCATCTGAGTTGTTGCTGAGTGCCATGAAAGTTCTGTCTCTGATAATTAATCACTGATGGCTTGAGAGCAGTCATGTGATATAAATATTAACCAGTCATTTTTAGAACCTGCCAGAATTGGGACCAAGAATCTGTGTGCCACTGCCACTGGGGTTATAAAATGCAGCAGACTCGAGGAGGTGAAAGTGTTCTGCATTAACTCCACCCATTCAGGGCAGCCATTGGTTTCCCCAACCTCAAAGAGTAGATATAATAAGAGCCCTGCTGGATCAGGCCAATGGCCCATCTATTCCAGGATCCTCACAGTGTCCAACCAGATGCCTGTAGGAAACGCACAGGCAGGATCCAAGCACAAGAGCACTCTCAACCCACCCACCATGATTTCCAGCAACCAGTATTTAGAAGCATTATTGCTTCCAGGTCAGGATAAGACTTATGGATGGCATCCACAAACAAAACAGCAGGTGCCTTTTTTCCTCTCCAGAATGATGTGCTGTCTGGAGAATGATGGGGAAATAAAAGAGCCACTGCCAAGAAGCCTCCCTCCCAATGAAGGAGGAATGTGTGGCATTTGCCCATTCTATTGGAAATGTCTGTACAGGGGGAGAGAAAGGGTTAATAGGTAGAAAAGCCAGAGGCGGAGCCTACCTGTTTTTAAAAGGCTTAACCAGAGGTTTAGACAGTTGGGAAAGCAGTTGGAAGACAGATGAAAATAGAGAGACAGTCAGTGCAGTTGGTTCCTGTGTGAGGGGAGGTAGAAGAGTTAGAGACAAGATAAAATAAGACTAGGAGGGTAAAGGGTAACAGCATTTCAAATGAATTTAAAGTTTATTTGTGTTTGCAATAAACTACAATCTTCGTTGTTAACTTGAGAACCCGACTAAGTCTAAGTTTTCTTACCAGGGAGAACCTGGTTGGTGGCAGCAGATTGGTGGTGTACGGGTCAATAGTCCGTGAGATGACCAGGGGCTCCATACGAACGCCACAGAATGCAAATTAAAGATGGAGGGGGAATCTGTTTTATACATGGTGCTGCTGACCTGATTGAGATTTCCTCACGCTGCCTCTGGCATACAGTGCTCATATATGTCGGAGCTGTTTGTGCAATGTGAGATTATTATTTTTTAATTCATACTAAATACATGCAAAATTATGTGCAAAGTTTGCAAATATTGTACATGTAATATATATGAAAGAGACAAGCTCCATGCAGTACATAAGTATTTTATACAGTTATATGCATTGTTGTATCTATTTGCTTCATGTACTAGTTCAGGGCAACCCAACTTTTCATACCAAGAGTACTTCAGTGCAGAGGTGTGGGTCACATGGTGCAGGGGAGTGAGGTCAAAATTTAATGCCCCCCCATACCTCCTCAACTGTCCTGTTTTAAGCTGGACATCCTGGAATTACAGAAGGCAGTCCTGGCTTCTGATTGGATCACATAATGTCCCATTTTTTGTTCCAGTGCTCTGGTGTGAGTCAGCTGGCTCTCACCAGAACACTGGACCAAAAGAGAGTCATTCTTTTGATAGTCAGCTGGGGCGCGCCAGAGCAAAATTCGCTTATTTTTAGGTCCCGCAAGACTGAAAAATGACCATCTTTTGTCTTGTGCTCTCATGCATGCACGAAAGCTTGGGACCAAAAAACGAGTGCCTGATTTTGGTCCCCAGGATGTTGGAGGGTATTCCACACACACCCTCCAACCCTTGTGCTGCCAACGTAGATAAGCCGTGAGAAATTATTTACTCCTGGCTCTGTTGAAGCAGTCGCTTACAGTTGTTGGCAGTTTTAGACATTCACATATGGAAAAGCTCTAAGTGTCCATTTACACAGCCAGTGTATGCAGTAGATACCCCAATACTGCATGGAACTAACACAGAATTGTTTGTTTAAAAGTGCATCCTCTCAATAATAATGCTTTCTTTTTCCATTCTTCACGATTCTGTTCTAAATACCCTTTTCAAGGCAGTGCTCTGTCCTGCCACAAGGTGCCGCAACAGAATCATTTGCTAACTATTTGTGCATGAGGGCTTCAGCATTAGCCCTAATACAACCAGAGATATCTAGATTCTAGCCGAAGGATGCAGAATTACCATGAAGCAGTAGCACTATTACAGTATTGAACCAGAAGTGCCTCTCTACCTTCAGAACTCCATTCTCTGGCCAAAATGTGCTGCCTTCAATTTTCAGAAATTCTGAATTCCATGAATTTATTTCAGGCAACCAGATGGGTGCAGTTCTGAACTCCTTGGCCTGATCTTAAACTCCTTTAACTTGGACTGCTGCTTCCTAGCCTGCCGTCTGATCATAGCAGCTGCAGTGACTCTTACCTGTTGTTGAACCTGTATCTCTTCTCTGTGGGAAGTATGACTCTAGTTCCCATTTGCAGAGTATGTAGAAGACAGCCCTGGGTCTTTCGACACTTTAATTGGGTCTCTCTTCCCTCCTATAAAAAACTACGCAAGACACTTTCTTTTAAAGTTTAGATAACATATGACTTTCACTTAGTGAACTTGCAGTTGCAGATTAAATATATAATGCAGGGAGGCGATGCTTAAGTTGCTAAAACATCTTCCATAGATGAAACTGACAGCAGCTCAACGGTTCATACCTGCTTCTCTAACTGTTAAGAATGTTCAACTAACTGCCGTAACTGTACCAACTGCCATAACAGCCTCAGGCGTATGACATCACAGAGTTCCACAGCTCTTGCAATTCACCCTTTACATGTGCAGTTTGGATGCTAACATGCCACATTCTCTTCCTCAATAAAGAGCTCTTCCTTACTCTCACCAGGAAAGGTGATATTTCTCCATGGATATTAAGATATTTCAGGTAAATGCCTGAGTTGGGGACTCCATCTGTTTCCAAGATTTCTCCTCGCTCTGGGAGGTCTGTTTCTTCATTGGAGGCTTGGATCAGGACCTGAGATGATCCGCAGAATCTTTCCACGCAATGGAAAGAATGGCCTCCAAGTGGACAAGAAGTGAACACGAGTTGAGCCCTACTGCCCATCAGGTGAAAGGTGAGGACTCTTTGGGACAGGGGCAGAGCTCAGTGGTTGAACATCTGCTTTGCATGCAGAAGGTCCCAAATTCAATCTCTGGCATCTCCAAGTAGGGATAAGAAAGACTTCTGTCTGAAATCCAGGAGAACCACTGCCAGTCAGTGTAAACAAGACTGAGCTATATAGGCCAATGGTCTGACTCGGTATAAGACTGTGTTCCTGTGGCAAACCAGTTCCCCATGGGAAGCCAGAAAGAAGAGCGGAGCACAACAGCACTCAAAATCTGGAATAATTTATCTGGACCACAGAAACCCATGGCATCTTTCTCACCACACCCTCCCCTTTTCATCAGTCCCAGACTCCACTATATTGCCCAAAGAGATTTCAGCAGGAACGTTTGACACACCTCTAATCAAAACATCTTAGGCTGTAATCCAATACTCACTTATTTGGGAGCAGGCGCCATTGAGAACAATGTGCTTTACTTCGGAGTAGATGCAAATAGAATTACACTTATTAGCCAAATGAACCTCAAATAGCCCTTGAGAGCAATCATCAACAGTTCAAAAGAAATCACATAAAATAATTCATTACAGATGATAGGGCAGAATAAGCCGTTCCAGTTCTGGGGAAATGCATTAAATGAAAGCAAAGAATGACTCCGAAAGCTGATCCATGTCAGTGGAAACACATTACTTCCCTCCCTGCCCCCAAATATTTTTATTGAGCTTTTTAACAGACAACATGGAAAAGCATAACTGTTACACTGAATGAATATAGCAGTTGTGGTTCTGCTTTACATGGTTCAAGAGAGAGAAGGAAAAGAGGAATCAGAATCATTGAACTATAGAGTCATCTAGTCCAACCCCATGAAATGCTGGAAGTTCAACTAACATGACAGATATCCATAGAACCTCTGCTTTAAAATATCCAATGAAGGAGAGGCCATCGTCTTCTGAAGGAGTTCATTCCACTGTCAAACAGTTCTTACTGTCAGAAAGTTCTTCCCGATGTTGAGTCAGAATCTCCTTTCTTGTAACTTGAATCCATTGGTTCAGGTCCTACCCTCCAGAGCAGGAGAAAGCAAGCCTGCTCCATCTTCCACGTGGCAGCCCTTGAGATATTTGAAGTTGGATAGAGTTGGAAGGGACTCTGAGGATCATCATGTCCAACTCCCTGCAATGCAGGAATACACCACTGTCCCATATGGGGATTGACTCTGCAACCTTGACATTATCAGCACCAGGCTCTAACCAACTGGTGAGAGGGTTTAGGGAATAGGAGAGGGGTGAGTAGCATCTGTGACGTTAACATATATGAGAGAGTGCTGGAGGGGAAATAGTTAACTAGGTTGCACAGACATGACCCAGGGGGGTGGAGTCAGTGGGTCTATAAAACCAGTTCTGGGAGGAGTTCTGAGAGGAGTTGGTTGGGAGTTGTTGGTGGGTAGTTGGTTGGTTTTAGTGGGTTGGCTGGTTGGGAAAGGCGGTTGGAAATAGAGAGACAGTTAGGGCAGTGGGTTCATGAGTGTGGGGGAGGTAGAAGAGATAAAGAAAGGAAAATAAGACTAAGAAAATAAAGAGCAACAACGTTTGGAATGCTGTAAAAGTTTTGTTTGTGTGTGAAATAAAATACACTCTTCTTTATTAATTGAGAAGCTAACTGAGACTGAAGTAATTTTACCAGGGAGGACCTGGTTGGTGGCAGCGGATTAGTGGGTGTACGGGTCAATGGTCCGTGAGACGACCGGGGGCTCCGTACGAATGCCACAGCATCCTCATTGATTACACTAATTCTGGATTTGGTGATAGGTTACACCCCATGAGGGGAAAGTAGTTTACTTTTACAGCCTCTTATGTTCATAATAATAGCAATATAGATACCATTTTCAGCTATGCAGAAAAACTTATTTCTATGAATTTGACGACATACAAAAACAAAGCTGAAAACCGAAAACTATGCAATTAAGTGAAAACTACATGTAAGCATATACACCTCAAAAGATAAAATAAAATGCAGATTTTGGTCATTACATCCACAATACCTTGTTCTATCTGCAATCAGCCCCCACCTGCCTCATTTTTTTCTTACATTGTTCCAGTGGTGGCACCAGCTCTCGCCTTCCTCCTCTTACTTACTCTAAGTGTTGGCACTGAAGAACCCAATAGGGAAGAGGATAGGGGGGGGGGCTAGCATCAGTTGACTCCTCCTGCCATTGACTCCGGCTCCTCCAGGTATTGGTCTTCCTGCTTTCTGCCCTACCAGTGGGCACCAGCCACCACTTTCTCGAGGACTGTCTGGTAATAGTCCAGTTTAAACATCAAGAGCTGCAAGTTTAAACATCAAGAGCAGAGGCCTTGAAGTTCCCCTGAACACCTCATCAGCATACTAAACAGGCTCACAAGTTCACCTACCCTCAGTCTTCCCCACTAGGGTGAAATCATTGGATTTCTCTTTAAATTATAGCAATTATTTCTAAATTTACATCTATATATATCAATTAGCACCTGCATTTTTAATGCAAATCAGTGTCCATTGGTGAAGTTTTTCCACCCTACGTAGGGTGAGGAGATCCGTCTCTCTTTCACACACACACACACACACACACACACACACACACACAGGCTGAGTGTGACCTGCTAGCTTTTGGGATTGAAATATACTCGAAGTCGAGAGTGGATTTCATGCTCTTTATTCAGCTCATAGTAGTGAGGAATGGGAGTTTCCCCGAAATGTCTGCTTTATATACATTATTTACACAATGGGCCCCACGTGATTGGCTAATTCCGGGATTCTCCTGTAGGCCAACCAGGTCGCGGATTCACTTCCACCTGGAGCTGGATTGGGTGGCTCCTGTGGACCAATCAGACTGCTGCATTCTAAATCCTATTGTTCTAGAACCAGTCAGACTGGTGCATTTTGGATCCTATTCAACTCAGTACATAACAGGGATCTACAATTTTCCTAGGAAATAAATAAAGCCATCCCTCCAGGAAGCATGCTCCAATGATGTGCTAGGTCAGGCCTGGCCAGCAGGTTTAACTGGGACTTTAGGATGAAGGGCGGGTAATAAATAAATGTAATAATAATTAGAATAATAACTCTGTCTTGTCCAACCCTCACATATCCCACAATATTAAGTTCCTAAAAAATCTTTTCTGAAATCTGCTCTGGAGGAAAGTGCCTTGTCCTCAGATCCTTGCACTCTGGCAATAATATTTATTTGCCCTGGTGTGGTATTAGGGAGAAGGAAGGCACGGAGCATTTAGGGCAGTGTGATCTGTGGTGGCTTGGGCTGGGCCCAACTTTGAGGCAGTACCATCTGCCTTCCTGGGGTATCCAACTGACCAGCTTGATGCCTATTGACTGGAGAGCACAATGGCCAAGAGTGGGCTGAACAGAAATAGGCCCCCATACCTGGAAGTATGAGGCAGGCAAAGCAAAATGGGAAGATGAATGCAGCAGCATCTCTAGACATTCAATAGCATGTGTCCTCAGATTCCATATCTGCAGTAATGGAATCTGTTAATCAAAGTGGAGTCAGCTAATGTTGAGCCAGTGTCTGCCGTCTGCTCACTTCATTTACAGAGAACCCAAATCAGGCTAACTGCTGGGCCTGTAACAAGATAGTTTCAAACGTGATCACTCAACTTGCTGATGCTCTCTCTCCATCATCCTCATGTGGTTTGCTTCTGTTCTCCGGAATGAATAAAAGCACCACGTGACATCTTGAAAAGGATGCTCTTTGGCTCTGAGTTAAGATAAGAACAGCAACAACGGCACTGGCTGCGGGCTTATGCTGACCCCCACGCAGAGAACTGGACAAGATCTTTTGGACAACTAAGGTTAGTGAACTACTCTCTTCCAATATTTGTGAAAAGGAATCTAGGTAGATACCTCAGATGAGAACAAAAAAAGCTGCTTTAGATGAAGGTACTGCAGGTGAGCATCTAGCTTGGTTCTCTTCACTCTGCTTGGCAGCATCTCACTAAGATTCTCAGGCAGAGGTTTTCTCTATCACCTCCTTCCTGCCTTTTTTTAAAAGAAAACAAAGTGGAGAAGCCAAAGGTTGAACCTGGGACCTTCTGCATGCAAAGCAGGTGCTCTGGCACTGAGGAATAGCCCCCCTCCCCCTGAAAATGTCTCAAAGGGCAAATGAAATCACTAGACCAAAAAACTTTCAGAGCAGCCTTTTGGATGGAGCAAGCTCACTGTGTTTGATGGGACTTATTCCAAAGAGCATAAGGTTGCATCCAAATATTCCTTAGGAAAGAGAAGTGAAACAATCCTGCCATATGAGGGGTGCAGTCCTATGCATGCTTTGTGTGTATGTGTGTATTTCATGGAAACAGGCAAAGAAATGAACTGGAAACATAAATAGAATTCTGAAAATTATTTAAAGAATAGATAAAACTCAGAGACCAATAGGCACAGCAGATGCCACACAAGAAAATAATCTACAAAATGCAGTAGAAAGATAACAAATGTTGTTGTTGTTCTTAATGTTACTACAGCAAAAAAACCAAACCAAACCAAACCAAACCAAACCAAACCAAACCAAACCACCTATAAGTACCACAAAGCAATACAGTGAGATGACAGCATTATACTATTCATTTTCTTATTCATATGCATTACAAAATCAAACCAATATTATCCCTCAACCATGCTTAACATATACAATTTCAAAAACCTGTTCTACCATACATTCTAAATAGTAATTACAGTATTGTTATCAGCAATTTACCAGCAACATCAAGGCTAGTTCTTTGTTTTCTCTGGCTGTTGATGTTACTTATACTGCCACGTGCAGACAAGCAGGTAGGCTTGCAATTTTTGTGGGGTTATTTGTGAGACTTTATCAATACATATACTGGTTTGTGCCCAAAGCATCTAAGAAAAACCCTTCAGGCGTTTCCCCTGAGGGGTAGCAGCCTATGTGGTCTCATGCTTGGGGAATCATGGCCAATATTAGTTTTCTCATAATGCATTGGGCACAAGCGACTTACAAGTTCAAAAAGCAAGATTTGTACAATAGCAAATGGTGTTATACAAGGCTTCGTTGATAAATACAAGCTTTATTTAGTTTAACAGTAAAGTTAAAGTATTCAGTTTTTATAAGCAATAGAAACTGCTCCCCGCTGTGAGCCTTGCTACGATGTATCTCTTAACATTCTATTGCAGTGGTTTTCAACTAGTAGTGTGCCTGGCACCCTGGGGTGCCTTGAATGATGGTCAGGGGTGCCGCGGGCAACACTGGCCTCTGTCCCTCTTTCCTTCCCTCCCTCCTCTGATGCCCTCTCAGGCCTCTACCCCCCAAAGGCTTGCAGAGCTATTTGTTGTAGCAGCCCCGGCTACAAGTCCACAGGCAACACAAAACAGAAACCACAATGCATTTCCAAACAAAACAGCACCCAATATACCATTTGGCAGCAGCAGTAATGAATGCAAAGCGACCCTTGTTTTTTAATATGAAAGCTGACTCTTGAAGATGAAAGGCTTGTTCCCTACAGGTACAAGGTGCTAATGGCAATGGGTGGGTGAGTTTACACACACACACACACACACACACACACACACACACACACACACAGTCATCATCGCCATCATCATTCATTTCTGTGCTGACTTTCCATAGGAAGCACCCCTCATCAACGCATCGCACAGTATCGCAACATTTAGACAATTCAATTACAAAGCATCACAACCTTTAAGTAATAGAAATTCAGCTCACCAACACGTGCAGCCCAGTTCCACTTTCCTCATAGACTTCTCTTTGGTCACTGTGAGAACAGGATACTGGACTAGATGGGCCTTTGGCCTCATCCAGCAGCTTCTTATGTTCCTACCCAGATGCACAGATGATAGATAGATAGATAGACAGATAGATGATAGATAGATAGATAGATAGATAGATAGATAGATAGATAGATAGATGACAGATAGTGTGTTTGATAATCTTCTCCAGCAGCTGAGGGCGCTTTATCAGCCACTGTCTCTCTGCGAAAAGGGTACATTTCAGGTGTCACTGAGGGCTGCTCTTGGCTTCCTGGGTAGGAGAGGCAGGGGGCAGAAAGTCAGACAAAGCACAGGAGAGAGGTTTCCCCCTCTTGGGGCAGAAGCAGCAAAATATCTCTGAATAGCACCTGTTCAAGACAACTGCAGGTGGGTAGAGGGCTGGTGCTGTTGTGCTCCAACAGGTGTTAAACTCAATTTATTATTTTCATCGCCATGATCCTACACTTTGTTGAAGGGAAACTCTCCACCAGAGAGTAGAAATCATATATCAAACAGATGGAAAGCTCTTTAACTGAGTAGGCTGAAAGCAAAGAATAAGGCTACCATAACTTCCATCATAGTGCTTCAGTATGCTGATGACAACATAGTGTGTGCACACTCAGAGGAGAACTTCCAAACTATCCTAAATATCTTCGCAGAAGCTTATGAAAAGCATGGCCTATCACTCAACATCCAAAAAACCAAAGTGCTGCACCAACAAACACAAAACAACCCCTCCGGCACAAATCCAACTCAATGGTGTTACATTGAAAAGTGCCAATCACTTCTACCTGGGCAGTTATCTTTCCACAAGGGCTGACATAGATGCCAAAATCCAACATCGCTTGAGCTCTGCGAGTGCAGCTTTCTCCTGACTGAAGTGCAGAGTGTTTGAGGACCGGGACATTCAGAGGGAAACCAAAATGCTTGTTTACAAAGCTATTGAGCTATTGTACTACCAGCCTTACGGTATGCGTGTGAAACATGGACCACTAATAAACACCATCTCCTGCTCCTTGAACGATTCCATCAATGGTGTCTCCCAAAAAATTTACACTTGGGAAGACAAGCGAAATAATACCAGTGCACTGGAAGAAGCAAAGATCACCAGTATTGAAGCAATGATTCTACAACATCAACTTTGTTGGACTGGTCATGTTGTTCGGATGCCTGATTATCGCCTCCCAAAGCAACTACTCTATTCCAAACTTAAAAATGGAAATGCTGGTGGTTTACAAAAGAGGCTTAAAGACTGTATCAAGGCAAATCTTTTAAAATGTAGTATAAACACTGACAACTAGGAAACACTGGCCTGCGAGCACTCCAATTGGAGAACAGCCTTTACTAAAGGTGTCATGGGCTTTGAAGACTCTTGAATTCAGGCCAAAAAGGAGCTAGAAGACACGTTTGGCAAACCCTCACATCAATCAACTGCTGCCTGGAAACCTATGTCCCCATGGTGGAAGGATGTGTGCATCCAGAATTGGCCTCCACAATCACTAACAGACTCACTGTTAAGATCATGTTCATGGAAGACTCAGCTACGAATGATCGCCAAAGAAGAAGAGGAAGAAGCTCCAATTCTGCTTGTCAGCCACTGTCAGAAAAGGAGGCTGAACTAGATGGGCCCCCTGTGGCCTGATCAAGCTGATCCTTGGCTCCTTTTGTTACATTCTTATGGGAGGAGGGAGGTGAAAGCTTGGGAAAGAGACACCTCCAAGGGACAGGTAGAAGACCACCTTCCCGATGCAGAAGAAGCACTAGCTTTCTGGGGCCTTGAGATTTGGGTCAGGATATAGCACAACACACCCCAGGTAAGTTAGAAAAGCAGGAGGGAGAGCCCCAATCAAGCCCAGGCATTCAGCCTTCCCTCCCCCCAAAAAACTCATAACACCATCAACAATTTAAAGCAATTTGGAAAGAGGGAGTAAAAGCAGGCTTTTAGTGTTTATATGTAGAAAGAAGGCCTTTCAAAGGCCAGCAGGAATAAGCGGCATTGTCAGACATGCCAAGATGTTAAAAGCCCCAGTTCCTTCAGTCTCAAGACTCTGATTAAGGTGTATTAAGTAATCAGCAGGCACAAACCACAAAGGATGAGAAAGAGCCATTATGTTACTTGCAAGCATAGCTCCTCGAATGTCTCTCTCCCCTCCACCCACAATCTCTTAGGTCATCTCAAAACAACAGCATTTGTACCTCCTCTCTGGGTTTTTTAAAGCAGAATTAAGTGAGACCTTCAAACCAGGGAAGGAATTCAACATCCCCTTGTTTGTGCAAGCATTTAATCTTGCCAGGCAGGATGATTATCTCTCTCCTTCCTCTGCTTACTGTGCTGGTGCGGGGGAGGTTTTCCTGAGCCACACAGGGCCAATTGTGTAATGGGGTGGGGGGGAGAGGAGGGGAAACCCCATTTGTTCAGGAGGAAGTTCTTGAGCAGGCTTTAACTTATGGAGTAGATTAGGTGAATCCTGCGCAGTGCTGCAGTGAGAAAGGCCTGCCAACCATGCACCTTATCAGAATACTCCAATCCATTACCTTCCCCTTTAGCACCGATACATACATACATACATACATCAGTGGCGTAGCGTGGGGGGTGCCAGGGGTGCCGACCGCACCGGGCGCAACATCTGGGGGGGGCGCGAGTCCAGAGGGAAGGGACAAGTTCCTTCCTCCGCCGGGCTCCCCGCCGCCGCCGCCAGCCTTGCGCCCTAGCGCGCGCGCCCCCCGCCGTCGCTGTGGCTGCGCTCCGCTCACTGCTCGCAGGAGGAGCAGCCGCTGCAGCAGCGCCGACGCCGCCACTGACGCCTGGCTGGGCACGGGCAGCCTCTGCACCCTGCCGCCGCCGCCATCCCCTCGGCCGAGCCACAGGCGGCGGCTGCTTCTGCCTCCATCCTCCTCCGGGCAAGCAGCGTTGTTTGCGCGGCAGCGCCAGCGGCAACTCGCAGGTTAGGGGTTGGGGGGGCGCAAATTACTTGCCTTGCCCCGGGTTAGGGGGCGCAAATTACTTGCGTTGCCCCGGGTGCTGACAACTCACGCTACGCCGCTGACATACATACATACATATGTACTTTGGCAAGCCTTGGGGTTTTCCTATCCCTATTGATACCTGCTATTGTGTAAAGGTGGCTACATATGCATCCACACTCAGAGAGCAAGTTTACTATTAGTAGGTAAAAAGTGTAGACAAAAACCTGTGCACAATGATGTTGGACTGCAAATACAATTACCCCGACCATTGGCCACGCCAGCTAGGGCTTTAAAAGGGGATTACAAAAATTAATGGGGGTATTGATGATATCAAGAAAGATATCAAGGGCTATATCACGATGGCTATACAGTATACCCTCCAGTATGAGAGCCACAGCACCACTGAATTCCAATTGCTGGGAATAACAAATGGGGAGGGAGCTGTTTTTAATGGGCGGTCAGGCCCATTTCTTATGGCTGTAAAAGTGAATCAAACAGTCCAGTTTCCTCAAAAACCCCAAACCCTTATCAAACATGCCCATTTCTCCTCCCCCTCACAGACTCCACAACTATTGTCCCCAGAATTTTCACAAATGTTTCTAATATTTAAGGAGGCCCCTTTCCTGGAAAGTCATGTTATGAAGATGTTATAGAATTATAGAACTGTAGATTTGGAAGGTATGGGAATTAAACTCTAGTTTCCATTTAAAGAGTTATGCGGAAGAGAGCCCTAGTCATTCAACTCTTTAATTAGTTCCCTTTTCCCTCCTATAAGAACAATGTAAGCCACTCTCTTTTAAAGTTAAAATAATGTGACTTTTACTTAGTGTGCTTGCGATTTGCAAGTGAAAATATACAATTCAGGTTGCTGTTACTGTCCCAACCTCCTGCCAACCTAGCAGTTGGAAAGCATACCAGTGCAAGTAGATAAATAGGTACCACTGTGGTGGGAAGGTAAACAGGGTTTCTGTGTGCTCTGGATTTTGTCATTGTGTTTCGTTGCATCAGAAGCGGTTTAGTCATGCTGGCCACATGACCCAGAAAGCTGTTTGCGGACAAACGCTGGTTCCCTCGGCCTGAAAGTGGAGATGAGTGCCGCACCCCATAGTCAAATTCGACTGGACTTAACCATCCAGGGGTCCTTTACCTTACGTTGCTAATACATCTTACATAGATTCGTACCTAAGACAAAACTGCTACAGACTAGTACTCTGAGGCAGACAGCAGCAGCACAACAAAACATAGCTGCTGCTCTAACTGTTAAGACTGATCATAACTGCCACTGCTGTACCAACTGTAATAACTGCCTCAGATGGGAAACATCACAGAGCTCTACAGCTCTTGTAAGCATTAACCATTTACTTAGCATTTTGGGTGCTTTCATCCCACAGAAGGGACCCTGAGGATCATCTAGTCCAACCCACTGTAGTGCAGGAATATGCAGCTGCCCCTTACGGGGATGGTTGTTGTTGTGAGTTTGGCAGGCTGGTCTGTATGTTGCCTGAGTCCCTTCTAATTTCTGAGGTCCTGGCTCCAGCAATCTCATGGAGCATTCCATTACTGAAATACCTGGGCATCTTTCTTGGTGAATTAATGTCCCTAAGTACTTAGTATAACAAAAGAGGTTGCTCTGTGCCAGAGGGCAAATGGGTGGACCCTCTCTCTCACCTGGCTGGTAGTGAGAAAGACAAAAAGAGAGAGGTGTTGTGTGAGCTAGAAGCAGGAAGCAGCTAGAGAGACAGTGACAAGATTCCAAGGCTGTGTCTATGGGAGAAGCAAGGCACTTTTGAAATACTTTATTGTCACTTGTACAACTTGTATACAGTGAGATTACACAAATGTGTGCTTCTCCCCATTGGGGAATAGAACCTTGGACACGCTGGGATACTTACCACTATACTAACGAGGACTTTTGTGGTGCTGATGCTGTGAGCCCCTCCATTATAGGCTCAGTTTGTATATATTTGTCAATAAACAATATACAGTCGTACCTTGGTTGACGAACGCCTTGTGAGTTGAACATTTTGGCTCCTGAACGCTGCAAACCTGGAAGTGAGTGTTCCGGTTTGCAAACGTTCTTTGGAACCCGAACATCCAGTGCAATTTCCGATTGGCTGCAGGAGCTCCTGTAGCCAATCGGAACTGCACCTTGATTTCTGAACATTTTGGAAGTCAAATGGACTTCTGGAACAGATTCTGTTTGGCTTCCAAGATACGACTGTATCCTAAAGACACCACAGTCTCTGCTGTTCCGCATGCTAAGGAAACCGAACCCTGGGTAAGCACCTGGAACCCCTGGAATATCTCACCTCTCAGAGATTGGGGTGATATGTGACGGTATCATAAGGGCAGCGATGCTACAAATATACAGTAGGACATTCTTAACTGGGACCTTACTGGGGCAAAACTACATGGAATGTTTGTGCCTGAAGGTATCGTCAGGTATTGTAGTAGATATTATTGAATATTTAGAAAGTAGAATTGATAAACAAGCGGCTTTGATTTTCATTGACATGGAGAAAGCGTTTGATAATGTCTCCTGGCGATTTATGAAAGAGAATTTTAAAACAATGGGAATTGGAGAAGGGTATAGAAGCCATATATCAAAATCAAACAGCCAAACTCATCATAAACAACAACGTATCAGAAACTTTTGATATCTATAAGGGGACCAGACAGGGGTGTCCTCTATCACTCCTGTTGTTTATATCTGTACTGGAGGTTCTTAATAAGACATTGAGAGAAGCCTCAAAGGTGAAAGGTATCAAGGTTGGATACAAAGAATTTAAAATAAAAGCATTTGCGGACAATATAGTTTTAACCATAGAAGATCCAAAGAGAAGTATACAAGAAACTTTACAAAGAATAGAAGAATTCAGCAAAGTAGCAGGGTTCAAACTTAATAAGAACAAAACTAAAATGTTAGTCAAAAACATAAGTAAAGAAGAGATAGAAGAACTGCAACTGGTATTATTGCGGTCAAGAAAGTCAAATATCTAGGAATATGGTTGACGGCAAAAACATAAACCTGTATAAAGACAACTATGAAATCACGTGGAGAGATACTAAGAAAGATCTAGAAATATGGGACAGACTGAGACTATCCTTTTTAGGGAGAATATCAATGATTAAAATGAATGTTTTACCTAGAATGTTATTCTTGTTCCAAACAATTCCAGTGATTAAAGGATCAAAACAATTTAAAGAGTGGCAGAAAACATTGGCAAGATTTGTCTGGCAGGGAAAGAGACCAAGAATAAAAATGAAGATTTTGGTTGACAAAAAAGAAAGAGGTGGCTTCGCCCTGCCAGACATGGGTATATACTATGAAGCAGCGTGCCTAATTTGGATAAGAGATTGGATAAAATTAGAAAATATGGACCTTCTAGATTTAGAAGGATATGACAACAGGTACGGGTGGCACTTGTACCTGTGGTATGATAAACTGAAAGTCCACAGGGTTTTTTTTTAATCATATAATTAGAGGACCTTTATATGAAGTATGGGAAAGAAATAAAAATCTGTTAGAAAGGAAAACCCCTTGGTGGATATCACCAACAGATGTATTAATTATTAAGAAAGTCAACATGGAAGAAAAGAGAGCCACATATGAAGAGCTCATTAGAAATATTGATCAAGGTATAAAGCTTAAGATGTATGAAGAAGTAGAGAATTTACTGACAGGGTGGTTACAGTACCACCAAGTTAATGAGATACTAAAAGAAGATAAAAAGAGGTTGGGATTTGAGGACAAGAAATCAAAATTTCATATAGACATTATAGAAGGTAAAAACAAACTACTGTCAAAAATGTATGATTTATTATTGAACTGGTATACTAAAGATGAGGAGGTAAAAGAAGCCATGATTAAGTGGGCCATTGATTTTGGGCATAACATTGAATTATAAGTGTGGCATGAATTGTGGAATGTAAATTTGAAATTTACGGCCTGTACGGCATTGCAAGGAAATATATGGAAAATGATATATAGGTGGCATCTTACGCCGGTAAAACTGCCAAAGATGTACAGAATGAAAAATAAGAAATGTTGGAAATGTGGAGAGGCGGAAGGAGACCTCTACCACATGTGGTGGAATTGTGGTAAAGTGAAGGGCTTTTGGGGATCAATTTACAATGAACTTTAAAAAGTTTTTAAGTATACCTTTCCAAAAAACCCGAAGCCTTTCTATTGGGATTGGTAGGGAAGGAAATTAAAAAGAAAGATAAAAACCTCTTTCTGTATGCCACGACGGCTGCAAGAACTATGTTGGCTCAGAATTGGATGTAATACCAACTATTATGGATTGGCAGGTTAAAATGATGGATTACGCAGAACTGGCTAGATTATCAGGGAGAATACGAGATCAGGACGAACAGAAGTTTCATGAAACTTGGAGTAAATATTTGCTGTATATAAGAGATAACTGTAAAACCTTAAAGACACTGGCAGGGTTAGATTAACTCTAACAGCATATGGTCAACCAGATAAACAAACAAAATACGCAATGTAAGAAAATGTACGATACTTACTGAAGGGGTGGAGGGAAGTCTGAAGCTCGGCAAAGCCAAAGATATATGTGAAATTTATTTGTATACTGAATGTATATTTAATGAAAATCAATAAAAAATTATTGATAAAAAAATGAAGGTATCGTCACAGTGCAAAATAGTTGAATTTGAGCTTTGAAAAGACATAAATCTTCTATCCAGGTTGATCACTATAATGAGAGCCAGCTGCATAGTGCCCTCAAAAGAGGAAGCATAAGATTTCTAAACTATCCCAAGACCCCTCGTCACTGTAGAATGGGGGAAAATGCTCAAAACTCAGCCATATTAATTTGATATTTTTTGTTTCATCCCTGGTACAGAGTATATTATTAGAGAGCTAGTGGCAGAGTATGGACGTGAGAAGAAACCCAGGTTCAAATTTTTCCACTACTATGAAGAGCACTGCACAGCTTAACCTAACACCAAGGGTTGTTGTGAGAATAACATGAATTAACAATGTTGGCTGGTGTGAGCTCTTTTAAGGGTGACTTGGTGTCAGGCTCATATACAGCTTTAGTTCAGGTAGACTTAAGGGCCAGAGGCAGAGAAGGTAGGGATGTGGTTGGATTCCAGGGCAGGCAGACAAGACTCTTTAGCATTTTCTCATGGTGATGAGCTGTTTAGATAGAGAAGTTGGCTTGAAGTTTTAGGCAGTGGTTCTTTATTCTCTATGAATAAAGAACTTGAAAATTGCCAGGGGTCTTAGAGGATCACTTAATGATTTTTTTGCCTGATTCGTAGCAGTTGCAAATCATTGTGCTAGATATTTTATTGTACGGTATTACAATCCGAACTCCAGAGAATTCAAATTGTGATGCAATAAAAATGCAACATAAGAAATAAAAGAAGCAATAAAAATACAATTAAAAATCAATAATGGTATGCTGGAATGGGTGCAGGAATAAGACAGGTTTCTGAAGTCCCATCTTTGAAACACTCACCCCCTGGGCAGTTTACCCTGGGAGAAAAATTTGGTAAAACTGAGCCTGTATGTACAGACCATACATTTAAAGCACATCTCTGCACAAGCACCCCAAACGAACCAGGTAGACCAGAGCTTGTGGTGCATTGCCATGGAATTCCACCAGAGTGGTGTAGCTTGCAGAGTGCTGAGCTATAGCCTCATTCTGCTTGGCTGCAGGTACAGCTAGCCAGGGTGGGAGACAGCACTTTGGGAGGGAAAAAGAAAAAGGAGTTTGAGTTCCTGGCGTTCGACTGGATAGCAGGATAGCCTTTGAGCTGGGTGTGCAATTCGCCCTGAGGAAAGATCTACAGCCAGAGAAAGAAGTCTCTGAGCTGGGGGATACATTAAAAGACAAGGTTTAGTGTCACACACATGCACACCTATTTCTTGAAAGAATTCCCTCTCCAGACACATCTTTTGTTTTACCAATTTTGTTGTGAAAATAAAACATTTTTCCTGTTTAACTAAGTCTCCAAGTGCTAGAGTTTTCTTCAAAAAGAAAAAGAAGAACCAAAATAGACAGTAGGGAGAGGGGGCATACGTCAAGTATGTATGCAGTCTCTTGTCTTCGAGGCCCTTCCAGCGTTGTGGGGGAGAAACACATTAAAAATTATGTCCCCAAATACATACATGGTGGTATGATAATCCTATGCAGGTGAGGGGATGTATGAGGTGGGTAACCTGGGAGGAGGGGCAGCAAGTGCTGAAATTGGGAACACGGGAAACACACTATATACCATGATCACAGTGAAGCAAAAGCACAGAATAATTTGCCCAAGGACCTTTATGATCCTTAGGGCTGTATTCTGTTGTGACACATATGCAGACAGGTATTTTATGAAATAACGTAAGATGACAACAAAACACTAGAATTCCCCAATTTTGGTTGGTGTCCCCCCCACTTCCCCCCAAAGAAACCCAACAAAATTTGGCTGGATTTAATACTTTGGCCCATCACAAATTCAACTATGTCAGCATTTCATCATTTTATAATATGCAAAAAGTTATAGCTCTGTGGTAGAGCACATGCTTTGCATGGGACTGAAACTGCCTTGGTTGCGCTGGTTGATGATCTCCAGCGGGCTAGGGACAAAGGTGAGAGCTGTTTCCTAGTTCTGCTGGATCTCTCAGCGGCCTTTGACACCATCGACCATAACATCCTTCTGGACCGTCTACAGGGGCTGGGAGCTGGGGGCAGTGTCATACAGTGGTTCCGCTCCTTCCTCCTGGGCCATGTCCAGAAAGTGGGGGGGGGGTGAGTGTTCAGACTCCTGGGCTCTCACTTGTGAGGTGCCTCGGGGTTCTGTCCTCTCCCCCATACTTTTTAATATCTATATGAAGCCGCTGGGAGAGATCATCGGGGGTTTGGACTGGGTGTTCATCAGTATGCAGATGACACCCAGCTCTACCTCTCCTTTAAATCAGAACCAGTGAAGGTGGTGAAGGTCCTGTGTGAGTGCCTGGAGGCGGTTGGAGGATGGATGGCGGCTAACAGATTGAGGTTGAATCCTGACAAGACAGAAGTACTGTTTTTGGGGGACAGGGAGCGGGTTGGTGTGGGGGATTCCCTGGTCTTGAATGGGGTCACTGTGCCCCTGAAGGACCAGGTGCGCAGCCTGGGAGTCATTTTGGACTCACAGCTGTCCATGGAGGTGCAGGTTAACTCTGTGTCCAGGGCAGCTGTCTACCAGCTCCACCTGGTACGCAGGCTAAGACCCTACCTGCCTGCGGACTGTCTCGCCAGAGTGGTGCATGCTCTGGTTATCTCACTCTTGGACTACTGTAACGCGCTCTACGTGGGGCTACCTTTGAAGGTGACCCGGAAACTGCAATTAATCCAGAATGCGGCAGCTAGACTGGTGACTGGGAGTGGCCGCCGGGACCACATAACACCGGTTCTGAGAGATCTGCATTGGCTCCCAGTACGTTTCCGAGCACAATTCAAAGTGTTGGTGCTGACCTTTAAAGCCCTAAACGGCCTCGGTCCTGTATACCTGAAGGAGCGTCTCCACCCCCATCGTTCAGCCCGGACACTGAGATCCAGCGCCAAGGGCCTTCTGGCGGTTCCCTCATTGCGAGAAGTGAGGCTACAGGGAACCAGACAGAGGGCCTTCTTGGTAGTGGCGCCCACCCTGTGGAACGCCCTCCCATCAGATGTCAAAGAGATAAATAATTACCTGACATTCAGAAGACATCTTAAGGCAGCCCTTAATATGTAACACTGTACTGCTTTTAACACTGATTGGGAGCCGCCCAGATGGGCGGGGTATAAATAAATTATTATTATTATTATTATTATTATTATTATTATTATTATTATTATTTGCATGCAGAAGGTCACAGGTTCTATCCCTGGCATCTCCAGGTAGGGCTGAGAAAGACCTACCTGGAGTAGGTCTTTCTGAAATGCCTTAGAGCAGCTGCCAGTCAGTGTAGACAATACTAAGCTAAATGGACCAATGATCTGTTTTTGGTATAAGGCAAATTTCTATGCTCATTCAACTGAATGTGAAGACACAGGTGTAACTGGCATAGCTGCTAGTCAGTGCTTTGTTTTCAAATGCTTGCCACATGCTACTGTGGGTAAAAGGTACCCCCTTGTTATGGGGTGTATCTGCTTATCTTTCTGGCATACCAAATTGCACAGATTAAAAACAAAAAATGACACCGTTTGCTACCACAAAACCAGCCCTGACTCAGGACCACTCAAAATACAATTGAGAAGAAAAGCACCAATCTATATATAGAAACAGTAACTTTCCACCTCCACCGTGAAGAATGAGCTGAACGGCAAAGGTTGTTCAAATGCTGCTTGATGCTCTCTGCTGAAATAGCCTTCTTCCAACATCAATCACAAGGTGTGCTGCCTACTGGAAAAAGTCAATGCGCCATGTGCTGACTGCACGATGTTTGCAAATGCCTTTCGGAAGCACATTGCGAGTTATACCGGGGCTTCTGTTCGATCAAGTGCTCTTTGAACACCTTGCATACTTCCAGTTTTGTTTTCTATATTAAGCTGGAGGCCAGAAAGTGGCGGCAACCTTCTTTATCGGGTGACTTGTATACAGTATCAGGCACTTGCAGAATTCATCTGAAGTTAGGAGGCAATTCGCAACGGTAGGATTCTCATTCTTTCTATTGTTTTTAGTTATCTAGCTCTGATCTTTTCTCATTAGAAGTTGACAATGAATTTGATCTTAACTGTAAGTTAGTTGTTATAGAACTTTTGCGCTGGAGATGAAAGAAAATGTTTCTTGGTTTTTATTTAAAATATTTGAAATATTTGCAAATGGAATAAATGGGTAGAGGAATGGATTATATATACAGCTTGCTCCAATGTATGCAGATGTACAGTCCTTAGAAAGGGGAAACTGAGTGTTAAATGTTGTCCCTTTTAAAAAAGAATTGTACATTTGTAAGAATGTAGAATTATGATACTCATTTTATTTTATTGTCCTGGCTAGAATTTTCTGCTTCCACCCTTGATCTCAGCCTGCTTTAGATGCAATATTATTGCTACCTTTGTTCCTACAGCAGCTCTGAATGAAGGGAAACTATGCATAAAAAGAAAAGAGGGGCATACAATATTTCGGCAACAACTTTAGACCATAGCCTCCACACAGAGATCACAATTGAGACACACGTGTCCATTAAAGTGGTACTCTGTAGATGTTTTGGACTATCGTTTCAATCAACCCCAGCTCTGTAAACCAATTTGAAGTTCTATTACAATTAAGCATAATGTTGTAAAATAAAGAAAATAATCTGCAGGACATGAGGTTGACAGTGGCTTCATGAAAGCATCCATGTGGCAGTCATGATGTGTAAAAGGTCCTTATATCGCCTCATGTGCTCATCAGTTACATTTATAGCCTATCTTTCCTCCAGGGAACTCAAAGCAGTTCACCCACCCACCTGGTTTTTATTACCATAGTGGCCCTGTGTGGTGCGTTAGGCGCAGAGGTAGTAACTTACCTAAAATGCTTCAGTGAACTTCATGACTGAGTAGGGATATGTGAAGAAGGGCCTTTGAGCTGCTTCTTTTTTTCATATGTGATGCCCCAAATTCAATCCCCGGCATCTCCCAAGTATGGCTGGGAGTGTCTCCTGTCTGAAACCTTGGGGAGCCACTTCCAGCCAATGTCAACAGCACTGAGCTAGATGGATCAATGGAGACTTAAACAGCTTCCTATGTTCCTAAACTGGGCTTCGCTGATCTAAGCACTATACCAGACTCAAGCCTCAGTTCTGCATCAGTGTCAGTAGTCACTGTGGCTGTGTACTACCAGCCTGAAGGTAACAGTGTGCATTTCAGCAGCTACAAAGGGAGACTTTTCCATGTGCCCTCTGCTGTGTGGAGCACTGCCACTGAGAAGGGCCAAAGCTCAATGAAGCTCACTGATAAAGCAGTTACTTTCCATGCAGAAGGTCTCAGGCTCAATCCCTGAAAGCTTCGGGTAGTATTTGAAAAGGACCCTGAAGCCCTGGGGAACATCAGTCAGCCAGTGTTGGCAATACTGTTAGACTTTCTATAAGGCACTTTCCTGGTTCCTATGTCTTCTAAGAGTAGCTGAACAGTAGAGCATCTGTTTTACATGCAGAAGGTCTCAGGTTCAATCTCAGCAGCTCCAGGTAGGGCTGGGAGATGGTCTGACTTAGCATTGGACATCTTCCTGTGTTTTCTTTATAGCTGGCTCACAGGGGCCATAAATGTCTAAAGCACTCTCTTGTGCTAGGTCTTTAAAATAGAAATAAAAAATTAAATACCCCATCACAGTTCGGGGGGGGGGGGCGGCATTCACAAAAGCTGCCAGGCATTGTGTGGGTTAATATGAGGAATCATTCAGAAAACACAGGCTCTGTAAGCAGCAGGCTTTGAGATCATCTGCACATACGGTATTTCTGTATGTGATTTTCATGTGCCAGATAGGCCACCTGAGATCCAGGGGGAAGATGAAGTATATTCAGCACTCACACAAAATTATAATTCCCAGAATTTTGTGTGAATGCTGAATATATTGTCTTCGATTTTTCTAGCTAGTCCCAGTTCCTTCACAGTAATACAAGTTCCTACAATCCTTAGGGGGGTAAACTCATGGCAATTAAGCAAGCTTGAAAGCAAGCCATGTTCAAATATATAAAAGGATGTCACATAGAGGAGGGAGAAAGGTTGTTTTCTGCTGCTCCAGAGAAGCGGACACGGAGCAATGGATCCAAACTACCTAAACATTAGGAAGAACTTCCTGACAGTAAGAGCTGTTCGACAGTGGAATTTGCTGCCAAGGAGTGTGGTGGAGTCTCCTTCTTTGGAGGTCTTTAAGCAGAGGCTTGACAACCATATGTCAGGAGTGCTCTGATGGTGTTTCCTGCTTGGCAGGGGGTTGGACTCGATGGCCCTTGTGGTCTCTTCCAACTCTATGATTCTATGATTCTATGAAATAGGTTTAAGTTGTAATATGAAGACAGGCACATCCTCAGTAATGCTCTAACTTGCAGAAACGTCATGAGGAACAGGCTTCAGAGTGCTTTGTAAAATAAAGGAACAATCTGGTTAAAAGCTGGATATCATAGAATCACCATATTGGAAGAAACTGTCTTGCTTATTGTGCACTTGTTAAAGGCAACCCATCTCTCTCTTCAAGCCTCTTTGTTCCTGCATAGGAGGCTTCACCTTGGGTTCACCTCTGTATGTTAAGAGAGAAATAACCATGAATTATTAAGCCACCGTCCTTTAGTGACTCATGGAACAAGCAGCTATAAATTATGAGTTTGTCTTATTTTCTTTCTTTTTCTTTTTTTTTTTCTTTAAGGGCCAAACTGCTCTCATCTCCCTGCTTCTGTTAAACTCTAACTGGCAAGTGTCAATACCCATTTGGCAAGATGGCATACACAAAAAATGTTCATTACAGTCAGGTATTATATATACCTGGTGGCAAATATGTGGAGGTTTGACTACCACTGCTTAAGTAGAAAGCAAAGAGTGGAGGAGGGGGAGGTTATGTAGAAGACTCCTAGCAAATGGGTGCAGGAAGTAGAACTTGAAAGAAACCCATAAATAAAAATCCCCCTTACATACTTTTTATAGCACATTGCTGTTTTTTCCATTGTCTCGCAGACTAAAATGCCCACATTTATTTTTAACTTCAGGCAACACTGCTTGAAATTTCCAGGCTGCCAGTTAAGTATAGTGGTAAGAAGATGGTTACTCAGACTTCATAAGACATAGGGATGGTTCACACTTGTGAGCTTAGCCCATCAGATGCCAAGGAAATAAACAACTACAGTGGTACCTCGGGTTACATACGCTTCAGGTTACAGATGCTTCAGCTTACAGACTCTGCTAACTCAGAAATAGTACCTCGGGTTAAGAACTTTGCTTCAGGATGAGAACAGAAATCGCGCAGCAGTTGCGCAGTTTCAGGTTAAGAACAGACCTCCAGATGGAATTATTGTAAGTTCCTAACCTGAGGTACCACTGCACCTGACTTTTAGGAAATATCTGAAGGCAGCCCTGTTTAGGGAAGTTTTTAATGTTTGATGTTTTATCGAGTTTTTAATATTCTGTTGGGAGCTGCCCAGAGTGGCTGGGGAGACCCGGCCAGATGGGTGAGGTATAAGTAATTATTATTATTATTATTATTATTATTATTATTATTATTATTACTACTACTACTACTGCTACTACTACTACTGCTACTACTACTACTACAGTGGTACTTCAGATTAAGTACTTAATTCATTCCAGAGGTCCGTTCTTAACCTGAAACTGTTCTTAACCTGAAGCACCACTTTAGCTAATGGGGCCTCCTGCTGCTGCCGCGCTGCCAGAGCACGATTTCTGGTGTTAAAGGCTTGCATCGTGATCAAATCTGACCCATCTGTGCCAAAGTTCTGGTCCATCTCTACAGGTCTGGTTGGCCAGTTGTCTCATGGGCTAGTTCCCAGATGTTGCCAGTATTCTGTGGTTACAGAATTTAGGCCTGGTCTTCAGGTACATAAAATCTTGTGATGGCAGAATGGACTATGTACCATAGCAGGTGGAGACTCACATATTTGAATGTTCTCTTAACCTAATGTATTGTAAACTACACTGTGATCCTAAGACAAAGAGCACTATAAAAATTTAACAACAGATGTCATAACTTTTCAGCTTGCTAGGAGATTTCTTTTTTGTTTTAACAATGAGGAGTATTCAAGGCCTGAAGGGCCCTACAAGGCATCTTGGACTTCATTTCTGCTTAGCAATCTGTGTGTCGCAGGAGACAAGAGGCTGTTTTTAAAACATGGTTTAACATTAAGTAATGTGCTTTATCCATCACTATCAAATCCATATTAAGTGTATACATTTTGTTACTAATAGCACTGGACTATAAAACATTCCATGCTGTTAAGGCAGAAATATATCATGCATTCTGACTTGTGCAATAAAGCAGAATAAGAAATACAGCCAGATTGTATTTACGCTGTGCAGGATTGATCAAATGGAGGGCAAAGCTTCCCTGAATTTTCATTACCGTGTCCGGAAGAGACAGTTCTGTTTATGTAAGCTGTATTTCATTTCATCGCTCCAAATCCCATACCTTCACTTATACTAATTTGAAATGTTCCTGGAGTTTACGAAAAGTCAATAAACGTCGCGGGGGGTGGGGTGGGGAGGAAATCCTGCACTTCTGAATCTGTCCTGAGGAACAAAGTGAGCTGTGAAAGAACCATGAAAGCCAACAAGACTTTGGCCAAGCTCAGCTATGAGTATCATGAGCACAACATGTCACTAACTTAACATGTGGTTGTTGGCACATTAGATTGGTGGTGCTTCTTTGTATTGGATGAAGGGAACCACATGCCATTGGTGGGTGGTGCCAAATGCAAAAAAGGGTGGACCATTGGATGGGACTCTTACGTTTGTCAAGCTGGCTACATTCCAGCCACGCAAAAGTTTCTATAAGCCAGTTTGAATCATTAACAGGTAACAATCCCCTGCCTCTCCAAATCTCTCCATCCATGAAAGCAAAAGGCACTGTCACAGTTCAATAACACATTTCAGCCAGGCAAAGGGACTTGAGGAGAGTGCAGAGCAAGGCTGGTGAAAGTGTAGCATGCATGGGGAGAAGGAATGTGGGAAGAGTACCAAGGGCTGAATAGAGCGACTGAGAGGGTGACTTCTTGGTCACAGGCCACAGGTTCTTCACCCCATTGTGGTCTTGGAAGTGGATAACCACTTCAGCATTGACTGTGTAAGACACTTCTGCTTGGAGATCTGCACTGGTTACTGATTTGTTTCCGGGCCAAGTTCTAGGTGTTTTTATTGGTATATAAAGCCCTTACTGGCTTGGGACGGGAATCACCTCACCCCATATGTGCCCACTCAACTGCTTCAATCTGCAGAACTGGCACTTTTACAGATGCCACATGGTACTTGTTCACACTTGTAAGAAAAGCACCTACACTTTGGAACTCCCTGCCTATTGACACCAGGCAGGCAGGTGCCTTCACTGCATTCCTTCCAGCGCATGCTTAGAACATTTTTCTTTAGGACAGCTTCCCAGCCATGTAGATGCTGATATAAATCTCTTTACTGCAGGTTCTATTTATAAAATTGATTTTAATTACTTATTTTTAGCTGTTTTCATTTATAATTTTAATATTTCTTGGAAACAGCTTAGAGGTGTTGTTACATATATAGATACTGTTAAGTGAAATAAATAAAAAACAAACAAACAATAGAGTAATTCATTTTTTGTGTTTTCTTCAGCTGTAGGTGTAGAGTTATCATTTGCAGCAGAGCTCCGGCCACGAGGTGCCTTTTAAGGGTGTCACTCAAAATCAAATAGAAGATCATTTCATTACAGTAGCTGTGACACTTCAGATGATACTTGCTTCAGTCTGACTCGTCACCATGCACAGCTTTGGTGCATCCAGATGGGAAACCACCCTCTCCCTTGATGTAAAATTCATTTGAGAAAGGACATGGACAGGAGTTTGCTATCTGTTTCTGTCAAAATCCAATGGATGCCATGGCCAATGAAAAGACCAACTCATAAATATGATAAAAGTAGCTGAAGAAGGCCCTATACATAAATCTCTAAGATTTGGAGAAACAAATCCTAGCAAGCCTCCAAAAGAATCTTCTTAAGATTTCTGGAATACATTTTTTACATTGGAGAGAATGCCAAGAAAACAGACAATTCATGGATTCCACATCTGCAGCTTCTCCAGTTGCCTTATATCCTCATTTCCTTTTCACAAGGTTTCAAGGGGGCTAAATCTTTAGCTGGTTACCTTACATTTCCACCAGCATCTCTGCTCCCTCCTGAAAAGCACCATGGTGGCTGATGGCCCAGATTGCAATGGGGAGAACGATTTCTCAAAGCGTTTCTATGCAGTCATGTACACCATCATCTTGGTTCCTGGGCTGATTGGGAACATTTTAGCCCTCTGGGTATTTTATGGGTACATGAAAGAAACAAAGCGGGCTGTGATTTTTATGATCAACCTTGCGATTGCAGACTTGGCACAAGTTTTGTCTTTGCCGCTGAGGATTTTCTACTACCTGTCAGAAAGCTGGCACCTTGGGAAGGAGCTGTGCATGTTTTGCTTCTACCTGAAATATGTCAACATGTATGCAAGCATCTACTTCTTGGTTTGCATCAGTGTGAGGCGGTTCTTATTCCTCATGTATCCCTTTAGGTTCAGCGACTGCAAACGCATCTACGATGTGTACGTTTGCATTGCTGGGTGGATTCTAGTCTGTGTTGGCTGCTTGCCTTTCCCCCTTCTACGACTCACCTCTAATGAGACACACATTAGTAATAAATGCTTTGTGGATCTTCCAGTGAAGGCTGTTGATGGTACCATCTCTATAGTAATGATGTCCTTTGGTGAACTAGTTGGATTTGTAACTCCTCTGCTGATCATTGTCTATTGTTCGTGGAAGACCATCTTATCTCTAAAAGAAAAAAATTCAGTTTCCCAAGACCTTGGAGAGAAACGGAAAGCTCTGAAGATGATCCTGACTTGTGCCGTGGTCTTTTTGATTTGCTTTGCACCTTACCACATCAGCTTCCCGTTGGATTACTTTGTGAAAGCCAACAAGATAAAAGACTGCTATGCCCGAAAAGTGATTTTGATATTCCACACGGTGGCCTTGTGCCTTGCCAGCTTAAACTCTTGTGCAGACCCTGTCATTTATTATTTTACCACAGATGAGTTCCGAAGACGGCTTTCAAGGCAAGATTTGCAGGACAGCATTCAGCTCCATAACACACGCTATGAAAATACAAATGGCCCAGAACAGCAGACTTCACTTGGCTGTGTGGCAGAAAATCCAAGTCATACTGTTTGAAGTGGGTAAACCTGACTCTATGGGCTTAAAACTCTACTGGCGTGGCAAGGCAATGGTCTGGTCCCCTTTGCAATCTGTGGACTAGCTGGCTTTCATGCTTTGACCAATGGAACTTTTGTGTTTTGCCTGCACTTCCACTAATACTACTGATTTTAAATAATATTCAAAATTATACCAACACTTATATTTAATTGCATACTGGAACATTAGCATTTGACTAAATAGACATTTTTGCTTATCCAGAAGTGACACAGTGCTGGTGCTTGGGGTCTTGCAAGGAGATATGGGATTGTATTCAACATAGTGTTCAGCAGCTCATTTCATTGGCTCATTTATTCTTGTGCAATGGAGCCCTATCCACCTCTTCTCCCCCTGCATGCCCCCTAAATCTATTCTTGGTTTCCTCCCATCCCTCCAGATCAGATTTGGGTTAGGTATAGGGTATATATGAGGGGGGGGGGGGAGGAAATAGCATTGTTCTAGTGCTAATTCTTACATAACTTTGATAGATACAACCCTAAACCCCATTATGTCCAATAGTCACTGGCTGACTTCTCCTCTATGAACTGGTTTAATCTTTTTTTAAAAGCCATCTAAGGTAGTGGCCACCCTCACGTCCTATAGCAGCGAACTGCTGATATTCACTAGGAAATACTAGCTGGCTACATTGGCAAGCAGTGCTGAGGAATGTTACAAAGTACTTTTAAAACTCACAGCTATCCATGGAGTCACAGGTTAATTCAGTGTCAAGGATGGCTATCTACCAGCTCCACCTGGTACGTAAGCTAAGATCTTACCTGCCTGTGCATTGTCTCACCACAGTGGTACATGCACTTGTTCTCTCCCGCTTGGACTACTGCAATGTGCTCTCTGTGGGGCTACCTTTGAAGGTGACTCAGAAACCACAACTAATCCAGAATGCAGCAGCTAGACTGGTGACTGGGAGCAGCCACCGAGACCATATAGCACCAGTCCTGAAAGACCTACATTGGCTCCCAGTATGTTTCCAAGTACAATTCAAAGTGTTGGTGCTGACCTTTAAAGCCCTAAACAGTCAATATGTTGTTGTTGTTGTTGTTGTTGTTGTTGTTGTTGTTGTTGTTGTTGTTGTTGTTGTTGTTATAAGTTCCATTAAGTTTTCTGGGACATATTTCAGGGTAAAAATGTGTGTAAATCCATACACAGCAGTATAATGTTAAGAGCCTTTGTTGTTTGCGATTATGGTACTTTTTATACCTCATAATACACAACAAGATTACCAACACGCTTATTAGAGATTAGTTGCATCTGCATTCATGATTTAGGATGTAGACCCATTTCACTGTTTACAACAATGGAATATGGAGCTTGCAGTCCTCTAAGTTTTGTTGGACTACGGCTCCCATCATCGCTGGCCACTGGCTGTACTGGCTGAGGCTGATGGGAACTGGGTTCCAACAACATCCAAAGTTGCCAATGACTCCTCAGCTCTCAAGGGTGGCTTTGTGGCATCTCCATGTGCTGGATCAGATGTAAGAACATAAGAAGAGGCCTTCTTGATCAGGCCAAAAGCCCACTGAGTCCAACAAACACTTCTCACTGTGGCCAAGCAGATGCTTATAGAATCTGGCTGGGTCTGGTGGGGATTCTATTCCAAAACATCTGAGGGACCCCAGACCCCTTTGGCAAAGGCTGTGTTAGAGGGATAGTTGTTCCTGAAAATAATCGTGTATGTCCTGGAACATTGGTGCAAGTGGGAGAGGGGGATATGCTCTTCCTACTTTCCCCAAATGAAGTTTCATATTTGCTTGAGGGGCTGGTAGGCTGGTAGGTTGTTTTTCATTATTTTTTTGTACAAGCAGAAAAATGCTGTGAACTGTTAATTTAATATGTTGATGGAAGTAATTTATTTTTTAAAAGCATCTATTTTTTGTACTGTAATAAATTTGATCTGTGTGGTACTGCAATGCTGTAAAGTCTCAGTGAAATATAGTTTTAAAAGAATGTCTTCAGAGAGAGAGAGAGAGGGAGGGGGAGAGAGGGGGGAGAGAAGCTATCTGGAACCTTAGGCCTTGGGCCAAATATGGCCCTCCAGGGTTCTCAATTTGGCTCTCAGGGCTATTCCCAGACCACCACCACCCCACAGGTCATGCCCTCCTTGAACATTTTTGTCTACCTGGGATGCCTCCATGAACTCTTGCTTGCCTGGAAGAAAGATGGAAAGATACTTGGTGTGTGGGTGTGCATGTAGAAACCTTCAACTTTTGCAAAGTACAAAGGTAAGCGTCACATCGATTTTCCATCCACTATTCCATCTAACACCACCCACCACTGGTATGTGACCTCTGGATGGCTGGCTGCCCACAAGAGCAACAGAGAACAATCTTCCATGTGACAACACTTCGAATATTTGATGAGTACCATTATGTCATCTCATGGTCTCTTTTCCAGCCTAGAAACATACCCAGCACTCAAAACCTTTCCTCATAGGGTTTGGTTTCCAAGGTTGAATAGAAATGTCTTAAGTGAATGAATAAAAAAAAATATGGAAGTGTGCAGCTCAATATGCTACCCGATTGCTCACTAAGGAACAACACCGTTACATAGAGCCTGCTGAATCAGGCCAAGGGCACATCTAGTCCAGCATCCTGTTCTCACAGTGGCCAGCCAGAAGCCCACAAGAAGCACAGATACAGGACCTGAACATAACTCCTTCCACAGTTTTCAGCAACTGGTATTTAGAAGCGTACTGTCTCTGAACTTGGAGGCAGGGCATAGCCAATATGACTAATAGCCAGGGCCCGATTTAGGTTTAATGAGGCCCTAAGCTACTGAAGGTTATGGGGCTCTTTATATGTCCAGCTGTCCTTTGTCAACAACAAATTATCACTGTTTTTTGTGTTGAATATATGCTATATGGTAATTTATGGACCTAATAGGTATCTAAAGCCATTTGCGCATAACAAAATATGTATTTTATCAAAGTAATTGTTGAACTTATCTTATATTTTGCAAATGTACATCCAGGTTTTTTCCCCCTTTAATTTTTTGGGGGGCTCCAAGAGAGCTATAGCTTATACGTAATTCCAGCACAGCTAGTAGCTGTTGATAGCCTTTTGTCTAATCCTCCCAGACTCTCCAAGTGTTCCTATTTTCCAGGAACAGTCCTAGATTTACAGAAACTGCCCTGGTTTCTGCTTTGATCCCAGAATGTCCTGCTGTTCCTTAGGATGTCCCTATTTTCACTGAAGAAATGTCAGAGGGTATGTCTTCTTTTGAAGCCACCACTGCCTTCTAAGGAATTGAGTTCCATAGTTTAACTTTGTGCTGCTTGAAGAAGTATTTTATCTGTCCTGAATCTTCCAACATTCAGCTTCTTTGGATGTCTGCAGGTTCCAGTGTTTTATGAGGGGGCAAAAAGCCTTCTGCTATCTACTTTCTCCATGCCATGCATAATTTTATGAACTTGTATTATGCCCCCTCTGACCTGCTTTTTCTAAAAAGTCCCAAATGCTGCATCCTTTCCTCATAGGGGAGTTGCTCCATCCCATTGAACATTTTGATTGCCCTTTTCTGAACTACTACTACTACTACTACTACTACTACTAATAATAATAATAATCATAATAACCAACACAATAATAATTACTTCTTCTTCTTCTTCTTCGTCTTCTTCTTCTTCTTCTTCTTATTATTATTCATTATTATATTGTATCCAACTAAGTTTTACTCATGAACCTTAGTTATGTCTATCAATTTCCATGAGTGTACTGAGTAGGACTAGAAGTGGATATGTTGTTATTGTTTCTTACCTACCCTTCAATATAAGATTCCAGGGTGGGTTACAATATGAAAATGCAAGGTTAAAACCAGTTTAGACAATCTACACTCAGAAGAATAGGGTGGGTTCAGATAGAAAGAAAGAAAGAAAGAAAGAAAGAAAGAAAGAAAGAAAGAAAGAAAGATATGGTGTCAAAGCTGGGCTTCAGCATATGTTGAAAGCTATACAGTGGTGCCTCGCAAGACGAAAAGAATCCGTTCTGTGATTCTCTTCGTCTAGCGGTTTTTTCGTCTTGCGAAGCAAGCCCATTGATGGATTAGCGGATTAGCGCTATTAGTGGCTTTTAGCGGCTTATCTGCTAATCGGATCAGCTGATAAGCAGCTTAGCGGCTTAGAAAAAGGGGGGAAAGGAGGAAAAAACCTGCAGGAACTCGCAACGCATTGTCGTCTTGCGAAGCAAGCCCATAGGAAATTCGTTTTGCGAAGCACCTCCAAAATGGAAAACTCTTTCGTCTAGCGAGTTTTCCGTCTTGCGAGGCATTCGTCTTGCGGGGCACCACTGTACAATGAAGCTGCCAGATGGACCTCTGTGAGGAGGGAATTCTACTGCTTAGGGGCTGCTGCAAAAAAAATGCCACCCCTCAAATTTCTGACAGTGGGGGAACAGCTGCTGGCCTTCTTATCTGAGAGGTTTTCTGTGGTCTTCTAGATGTCTGAGGCTAAACCATTTGGGGGTTTTTAAACTGTAATGTGAGCATTACTGGAAGGTATATTAATTGTTCAGCAACGATTCCCCGCCCCAGCTTACTACAACACCTAAGTCTGGGACGAAAAACACCTGTTTCAATCTGCCACAATGATGTCACAAATAGCTCTCGCTTCATTCTGCCAACACCTAGCTCCCTGCTGCCACCCCAGTAACAGTGAGCGGAAACCACAGTGCGAAATAAGAAAGAAAGAAAAAGTGAAAAGGAACACTGCTACAGGAAGCTCAGATGAAACGTGCCACCTGAAGATGAAAAAGGGGGAAGAGGCAAGATGGAGCACACTGTGATGGCTCAGATAAGTGATAGATGCTGTGCATTACAAAGAAAGGCAGTCAACCCAGAAAAGGCACCAGCCACTCTGCTCGCTACACAGATGATTTTTTTTTAGCCATCGGTTGCAGGTATTTTAAATCCACCAGCACAACCCAAGGCTCAGACCTTTTAGGTATCCCATTGCATGTGCCTACCATGAGCAGGGTTTGCTCATAGGTAGTGGATTGGGCTCTCCCTTCTCTCAGCCTGCATGATGGGCCCCCAGATATGTAATGTTTGGAATAATTCCTTTGTCACCAGAAATGACTGAACATATTGCAGAGGAATTGAGTGGGCATGTGGGGGGAGGCCAAGCAATAATCTCCCTGTGCACAAGTAGGAGAAGATGGATCATGTCCTTCTGAAGAGGGGTTATCCTCAGGTCAGCACTAGCTTTCTTGATATGCTATCCCAGTGTTGTCAAGAGCTCACTACAGTGCTAATTACAGTTACAGTTGACAGGCGGCTGTATTAGCTTATCGTGTGATGCCTAAAAGCAGGGGTGGGGAACCTCTGCCCTGTGAGCCAGTCTTGGCCCTTCGTAGAGTTTAATTTGGCCCACAGTACAATTTCCCCCAAACCACACCTGCCTGTCAATCAGCTGGTGCTGTTGGTGCTGCTTCACTGTAGTGAAGCAAACCCCTGCAGACAGACAGCAGCAGAGGAAGCCGCTTGGGCACCTGGGGCAGTGCCCAGGGGTGAGGTGAGCCGCCCATAGGGGTTAGGGCACATTGTGGGGCCTCCAGAGTCTGCCTGCCTCCTCCCACTCAGCCGCCCTACAGCTGGGGGTTGGGCAGCAGGTGGACAGTGCGGGCAGCACGGAGCCTGCACGTGCCCAAGCCACTGCGTCTCTCCCAGGAGAGATGTGTGGCTTAGGTGCGCTGTAGGCCCCGCGGTAAGTGCCGCCCGGCATTTTGTCACCCCCCTGAGTGATGACATTCAGGTGGCCCGCACCCACTGCACCCCCACTTTCTCTGCCCCTGCAGAGGGCAGAACTGAACCCTCCACTCATCAGCTAATGAGCATGGAATTCAATCCTGCTGGGTGCCAACACATTCCTGGTGTGGAATGTGCTGGTAAAACAGACCCCCTTACTGCCATACCTGTGGGTCAACTTCAGCAGGCAGGCAGGACCACCCACCTAATCAGTCACCTGAACTCATTATGACATTGGGTGATTGATAGTTGGATGGCCCTGCTTACACACCTGTAAAAGCTGGCCTATATACAGCGGAAAAGCAGGTCCTACAATTGGGACTCGGTTTTGTTCCTAAGCCTTGCTGTAATGCTTTTTGCACCAGGGTAGATTTACATAAATTTGTGCGTAATATTAAGTCATGTGACATGTTTGGTTTCAGAGATCAACAAACACAGCTTTTTAGACCTAAATAATCATTTATCCCGCCCAGTTCTAATCCTTCCATCACTTCATTCCATCAATTGGTGAGCCATGATTTGGACCAACTCGAAAAGAGGGGCACTAGGACACAGGACAATTTAACCAAGTCCCAGCATGCCTGCCTTAATGACTTGTCTAATGATACTAACATCATCATTAAACCAGCTGATAAAGGAGGAAGAACTGTACTGTCTGTTGCTGCGCTTGGAGCACCCTATTGTGACGTTTGGAGCACACATCTCACATTTGTAGGATATTGACTGCGGAAAGGCACTTTGCCTCCATTTCAGTGATCTTTGACAGTGACTTACCACTCCTACCATTCCTGTTCATGGAACATTTATTTGAGTCTTGTTAGTTTGTGACTCCATGCACATATTATATGTCTTCTCTATAAAACATAGCATGCTGGTCCAAACAGATTTCTCAAACCTGTTCGCAATAATTGTGCATGGAACAAGTCTTTGTGAGCCACAGTACACGTGATCAGAAGTCTTCTCAACTGGTAGTTGCATTTGTAGGCTTCCCAGAGGCATCTGGTTGGCCATTGCAAATAGTTGTAGATGCTGAAGCAGACAAGCTTTTCACTCTGATTAGGCAGGGCTCTCTATTTTGTTTTTAACCAGTCTATTTTGATCTCCAAATGTATTATGCAATACAGTACTGGGTTTTCTTAGGACTAATATAGATTAGTGCACCTTCTGAGACCATTTCATAATGAGTGTGTTGCTTTCTGCAGAATATTTCCTTTTAGAGTTAACTGTTCACCGCAAAAAAAAAAAAGGTCTCAAAAGACCACAATGAAGGGGTTTTTTTGTTTTGTAACTGCAGGTAACTTGTGATGGCAGGAAGTCTAAATCGCTTATTCAGCAATTCTCTCTCAGTACTGATAATCTCCACTATTCCACACCCTTTTCATGGACCAGATTGTGAACCTCTGAAATAGACAATTGGTTGATAGATGGCACGCAACAATATTTAAGATTGGACAGTACAGGAGAACTGGTGCCTGTCAAATTCAAAGAGATGCCAAAAACACATACGTACTTTTGAAGTAAACCCCATTCAAAATTTAGCTTGGAAATCCAAATTTCACAGTTCAGATTCTGAATAGCAAAGAAAAAAAGGTTGCCCAAATCCACAAGTAGGAGGCAACTCCATTGTTAGGAATTTGAAAAACTAAAAAAGCTTTCATTATAACCTTGAGCTTTCTGTCTGCAAAATAGGTACAGTAACATTATTATTCTTTATTAGATTTATATACCTTCCTCCATCACAAGACCACAGAGCATTTTGCAGACACTGCCCTCCCTCACAGAATTATAGGGATTGTGTGAATACCTTGAAACTGAAAGGCAATACTTATTCCTCACTTTAACTCTCTTTACTTAAACACAAGAGTGCCTGAGATATTTTCATAGAATTGTAGATTTGGAAAGGATGCTGAGGGTCATCCAGCCCAACCCCCTGCAATGAAGCACTCCTGTCCTCCCCCTTCCCCAGCAAAGATCACTTTTAGTGGTGAGGAAAATGTGTTTGTACAGTGGTTGGTAGAAAGGAAGTATAGAAGTAGCTCAGTGACTCAGGAAATTCTTATAAATGCTGAATGTGTTAACTACAAAAGTCAAGATCTGCTAACTTGAAACATTAAATAGGGGGATGTGGCCTGATTTATCCCCCACAAGTATAAAAAGGACAAGTAAATTTAAACTCACATTCGAGCAGGTCTGATGAGCTACTTGCAACAGACAGGCAAAATGGTTTGCAGCAAGGCTAGTTGAACTGGCCAGGGGTGTGTGTGGTTTCATGAGCAAACTACGGAACCAAGAGAGATTGCTTTGAAGGAAGTGGTGTTAGAAAGAGCCATAGCTCAGTGGTAGAGCACATGCTTTGCACACAGAGGGTCCCAGGTTTAATCCCTGGCCTCTCCAGATAAGACTGACAATGGGGTGCTGCCCAAAATGCTGGAGCCTCTGCCAGTCAGGTCAGACCTGCCTGGGTGCCCTTCAGGTATTTTGGATCACAAACCCATTTGCCATAGTGGCTGGTTGATTTAAGTTGCAGTCCAAAACAGCTGGAGCACCCCATGGTGGGATAAGGCTGTGCAGAACATGAGTTAATTGGATTTGGTATAAAAGGCTATTCCCCTCCCTGCTGCAAGAACCTAACATGAAGAAATCCAGACTGCTTTTGGAATATTCTCTGCAAGTTGTTTGCTCCAGTTACTGTATGCCCAAGTGCACCACAATGTGCATAAGAGGCTAGCTTGTCTTGGGCATGCAGCTTCCCAGATGGCAGTCTGAAAAGTTTATATGTAAACTGTAGCCCTCCCAGTATTAATGGGCACAAACGGGTGTCAAAAGTCCGGATTTACACCAAATGTTATGAAGGTGATAAGCCTTCACTGCCCTTCCAAAAGGCATGATTCTGAATCATATGTTGCTTCCCTGGAGTATCATAAACTTATTTCCAGATTAGTTGGTGTGAAGCATAAGCATGCTGCTCTCATCAAGAACATTAAAAGGCTAGAAGGCGTAAAACAAAAATACCTTTAGCTTGCCAACTTCGCCATCTAGTGGATAAGTGACATATCTATTTTGTAAGGGATAACAAGCACTAACTCAAGGCTGCATCCTTGAGAGTTTTGCAAGGAACAGTCTTGACATACAACAGGTGCAAATGTTAACATTCCAATTCTAGCATGTGTATTTGTTTGCAGATGTCAGCTTTTGGAAAGGGGGAGTAAATAGTTAGCTAATTTTTACCAACAAGCCACCACTTGTAGCAGTAGATACCTGTTCCTCCCCCACAACCATGGAGTACCTACAGAAAAGGTTGTAGGTAAGGGGATCAAGTAATTAAAAAGTGCAGCACTTCTTGAGCACCTACTGACTGTGGAAAGACAAAGGTAGTTCCTGTAGGCTGAATGGCTCCATGACCCAATATTCTATAGGCAGGCAGTGACAACCATGAACAGCTTTTAAAAGGGTACTTATCTCCACCAGGTAGAAGGAAGGCCCCCATAGTCTATAACAAACTCCATAGTCTATAACAAACTAAAAAATAATAACACTAAAGCCTGCAAAAATAAAAAGTGGACCTGTTTCTGGAACTAGAAAGTGTTTATTCTCTGAGGCAGGCTGGGATATATAATTAAAGCTCCTATCAGAATCACCTAAGGTCTGTAACTAAAGAGCACCACTTTCCATATTTAAACGAAAAGTACCACAAGACTTCAGACAGCAAAAGTCCAGTGCACTAGATCAATTTTTAAGATGGACTTGCATTAAAGGATGAAGGGCAAAGTAGCCTATCTGACAGCTTCTTTATTTGGTGTACGGGAAGGTTTTCAGTAAACAGGATTCACAAGCACCTCCCACCCCACTCATGAATAAATGAATTCAACAGGCTAAATTATGCCTCTCTCAGGTGCATACTTTATTCTCCAACTATATACAAGTTACATACTTTATTCTTTGTTAGTCTGTGAGAGAAAAGGAAACCCTGTGATCAATTCCTCCACGCCTTTAGCTCTAGAGATACACAAATCTTTGCCTATAATTCAGAACAATGATGGCAAAACACAAACCTGAAAGCCTAGGTTTCTCAGGAAACTAGATTCTGCACCTAATATAACATTCTGAAGTACTGTAGAATACATGGTCCTGACTATAGCAGTTTCAGCGCAGGAGTGATACGCTACCAATATTTTGACAGCATTAATATTCCCTCTCACAATTACTTTTATTGCCAAGAAAGTGAGACCACCACCATAGTCTTAAAGAAACATTTATTGGAGGGCTGCAGGATTTGTGAGAAATATAAAGTCCCTTATACAAAACACTCAGCTTAGCAGCTCACTAACAATCCCTTTACCATCGTGTACCACAGTCTTAAGCAAAGATAATACTTTCAACTGCAGTCTTAGTGCTACTGTGCTTATAAGAAGTTATTCTCTGAAATATAGGCTTAGGGGGTTGGAATTCACAGCTACAGAAACAATGACAATTGGGCCAAATCAGGTTGTAATTACATAAGCTTGCAATAAAGATGTTGAAACCAGTCCAGCGCCAAAATACTAACATAAAAGCTTTTAAAGAGTAACTGCTCCTGAACATATAACTAAATATCACCAAAGAACCAAAATAAAGAAGTACTAAAGTCAACTCAGGGAAGGTTCCAAATATACATACAAGTTCAATACAGTAATTGCACAAAATGGAAAAAAATGTTTATGATTACCAAGGTTAGTTTACATGCTTCTCCTATGAAGTTCAAATAAACCTTAGAAGTCTTGATGTAGTTTCTTACCAGACTTAATGTAGAGCAATCCTACAGAGCTACACATAAATGTGCAAACCAGATATTAATGTGTTACTTTCATCATTCTGTAAAGAGTCAGGTGTTGACTGGACTACATTTCTATGTAGGAATTTGCTACTTGCAGTCCTTTTTTAAATTAGTTTGAGGCTGCAATCCTACACACTTAATTTGGAGTAAGTCTCTTAACAAAATAAGACTTCCAAGTAGACGTGTAAGACTATGCTGTGAAACAGATAATCAGGTGGGTATAGGGTATTCACTTTTGTGTTAGCAAGTGCGAATGAAAGCTAGAAAATTTAGCCACACCAGGGACACAAAGAAAAAATCATGGTAAATTTGGAATTTCCTTCTTTTGTTTTTAAATTTAAGCAACCCACAAAAAAGCATAAGGTTTTGATTATCACTGCATGTTTTAATTCTGAAAATAAAGATATAAAGCTTCGACTTCTTAATGAAGATGTGTGATTGTCACTTTCTACCCTGTACTTTTCACTGCTGACAGATCTTGGTTTCCACAACAAACAAGTTTTCAAAGTGCCGGATTGAATGACACTTTTCAGCTGAGCGTTTCTGGAGGCCTAAATAAGAGAACACAACACCAATTAATGCTGAACAGAATATGAAGATTTCAGACAGAAGATTTATTTCCTGGTTAGTCTGTTTATGGCTGCATGTGCCAAGCTGAATGTATCTATTGATTTAAAACCAGGGAAATGCAATTCTGGAAGGAGTGTTAGGGATAGTGATGTGTAGGTTGGGTACAAACTCTTTTCCTACCCTGGAAATGAGCCACTGTGTGAAGTTTCCCACATTTCACTAGCTAAATACTGAACCAAATACTTCCAAAATACCATCAAGCAAGACACCAATGCAGCTAACTGTTCAAACATTTTTAGATTCTGAACAAAATCTTAAATTTCTGACTATCAGAATATTCATGCTTGAACTGCTGCTAGAAGTGTTAACATTGACTTTTCACCAGTTTAATTTAATGATTTAGTCTCACTATGTACCTCCACTTTCCCATATGTAACCTTAGAAAGAAAAAGCCTTTTCTATTAAAGGAAAATTAAAAAAGAAAAAACTAGATAGATTTATCAAGCTAAGCTCTTTCTGGAAGCTTACAGAAGATTTTTAGATTTTATTTTTTTCTGCTTAAGAAGCTAAGTTTACATTCTCAGTTGAAATACTCACCATTGGTCTTATCTCTGTGCTGAAGCCTGAAAGTTTCCTTCCCTACACAGAGCTGGTAAATGAAAATGCCCAGATCAGACACATTATCAATCTTTTCTGTCACAACCATTTCTTCACGAACAAGGTAAGTCTGAGGCAAATAGGAACCAGTCTGTGGAAAAACACAAATATCACCAATATGAATATTTGCAATTCTTTTTTTTCCAGTACCCAAAGAAGAAGATTCATATTTGCAAAGGAACTTTAAATAAAGGGAGCAACTATACATGTGGAATCTATGAGAAAAGGTGAAAACTTCAGATGATTAAAGCAAGATTTATTGCAGATAGTGTGCCCAGACCTTGATCACACAAGGTTATTCCTTGGGGTCATGTTTCTAGGAGTTCTTACCAAATGCACTTGATAAAAATTTCTGAAGAAGGATTTGTCCATGAATAAGGATAATTTCTCTTGCTTCCTAGTATGGTGTGTGTGTGTGTGTGTGTGTGTGTGTGTGTGTGTGTGTAAACCTCTGGCTTTTGCATGGCTAGAATGTAGCCTCCTGTACAAAGGTAGTAGTTAAATCCATTACTCCACCTCCTGTTGGCATTTGGGTTCCAGGCTGCCCAGAAGTGAATGTGAACCCTAGACTGAAAAAGGCTCCCCACACCAATCCACTTGGAAGGAAGTCTTATTTTAATGTACTTTACTATTTAAGTATGCTTAATTTAGGAAGCAGCCCCTGCCCGGGCTTATAACAAAGTTAAGTAGAGATCTATTCAGTCTCACCAGCTGCCCGCTTCTAAATGCAAGTAAAAAGGTCTAGACATAGTTAGGCTTGTCTTATCTCTGCCTATAAATTCTGAGTGACACGAATAAAAACATTACGTGAATCATACTGAAAACAGTGTTTATACTTTCGGCATCAGTGATACAGATGCTCTCAATAAGCCATCAGTCAACCAACACTGGCCATCAATAGACTTTTCGTAAGCAAGCTACGTGCCAGCTAAAGAAAGATATCGCTGAAGAAAAGATACCATCGATAAGCAAGAATACATTTCACTGTCTTCATAGAAAAAGAAAACTTCCCCATGTTACACTGAAATATAACAATGCAAACCGTTAATTTTGAAAAGAGGTCCATCAGATTCCGTGGTGGCATAACAATGGACGTGTTCAGAGGGATCACATAGCAGTTACCCAGCTGCAGATCAAGGTAGGCAGTCAGGAGCTGCAAGAAGAAACAAGAAATCTCAGTAATTTGAATACATACTTTAATATGCCTGTTGTCTTGGTCTCTAAGATAACGGAAGGAATCTCAAGAGAAGGAAATTTTTCCATCTCCTCCTTTTTCCAGCAGCTCCATGTGATCAGTTCCACATTTTTCAAGAGGGTTCCCCAACCCTCTAGAGAGGCAGTTTAGGAGTCTTAATGAGTATAGGTGGGAAGAGGGGGCAGAAAACTTTCCTTCACTTAACTTCCTTAAGTCATCTTATGACCCAAGTCATTGTTTTCAAATTAGTTCTTATAAAAATGTTCCAAGAGCTTTACAGATTAAATCAGTGAAATTATGTAACCGATTTGAAGAGAAGCAATAAAGTTTCAAGTATTGGGATTTATCAAAAGGTTCCTTTCCAACAAAGAGAAAGAGTCCTTTCCAATGGAGTAAGAGAATCTATTTTGGCAAGCAAAGATGCTAATAACTTTTTAAAACAGCCATTCTAACCATAGGTCTTCGAGTAATACATTCTTGACATCCATTTTGAAGATAAGCAATTTGCACATGAATCACTTACAACTCATGTAACAAGTTTAAGGTGGCAGAAAGAAGATGACATAGTGACATCAGAACCAAGAATAAAAAAGGAGACTAATAATGGACAATTTAACACACAAAATTAGGACTCAAAAAGGGAGAAACATTCCTGATCTTTTTTAGGCAAGACTAGTGGCCAGTAAGTTGAAGCTGTGAATTATGTGCTTGTACTAACTTGCACCAGGTGAACCAAAATTAAAGCAAGCAACAAGGCTAGCTGTTACTAACATCATTTCTGTTATTTGATGTAGAAGGATGAGGGTGTTTGTTTTTTGTGTTGCCAATTATGAAAATTCAACAGATGGTGTAATTTTCAAAAAGAAAAGTTCTAGATTTGTCACAACTCACCCTTTCAAAGTCATGAACAATAGCCGCAGGATCACTGTCAGAGAATTTTGGAACAGGAACCTGAATGATGGCAATATTATCATCCTCACGAATGTCAGCTTCCTCAGCAATGGGCAAGAAGTAGGGTTCGGCTGCCTGCTCTTGCTGATCCTCTCCCGCGTAACACATTTGCCCACGCATCATTGCACGCTAAAAATAAATCACAGTAATCAATTATGAGACTTCTTTTAGGGACAGATTATCCAGTGCTATTTAGAGCAGACCTATTTAAAATTATTAACTTGGGTCTGTTAATTGCAATGGGTATACTCCAAGTATAACTTAGCTGGGTACAATCCAGCATTGGTTTGCTGCAATCATAATAAAATCAATATTGGGCAAAAAAAACCAACAACAACAACTAATGAGGGCAAGTGTTTTTGTGGTTCTGTTAGTTGCAATAAAGTCATTTAATTACAGTTCAAACACAACAAAAAATCAGAAGTGTGTAAGAGGTATATGCAAAGAAATACAAAATACTTCCAAGTTTGTTGTTTTCCAGCAAAGATGCTGTAATTTTTTAAGTTAATGTGGAACAAATGTACAGGATACTGTTTCACATTTGTTTAAGTATTTTCAGTTTATTAGAGGAAGGCATTTCTCCATTTCATTGGATGCATGAAAGAACTGTAATAAATGACATTCCAATTGTACCTAATCCCTTGTAAAATATATGTGCAAGACTAGTGCAGACAAGCGGAAAAGGTGACTTTCTATGTGTGAATTGTGTGATGGCACTGTTGTAACAAATACTTGTATTAAACATTTCCACAAATTCCTCCTGACTCAATGTTTTGTCTATTAAACTTTGTTCAGAACATGTGGCCTATATATATTCTGTTAATGTATAAGCTCACAGCAGTTTGAGTTGTGTTTGCAAAGTCCTTCAAGAAAATAGCAGATCTGCTACAATCACACAGTAAAATAAAAGTTTTGAACTTTTCTGCATATTTTTTTAAAAATATTTTGGTGGGGGGTAGGAAGACAAGACTTGGTCCCCAACACCACTAAGATGTCCAAGGCCAGCTTACCATCTCAGGATGCTTCAGTGCAGAGTCTGACACCCAAATCATGGCAAGCAGCAGAACTGCCAAGAATGCCAGTCCTACTGAGGCAGACACGGAAGCTTCAGGGAAGGATGCATCCGAGATCCTGCAAGACCCAAGGGTCTCACAGGGCCCCATGGGGCCTGTCACAGTACAAGGATAAGGAGGGGGAAAGCCAAGATGGTGGCTCCCAGGACTGAGGCCTCAGTTCAGCAAGATAACTCTGGCTGTCCCAGGCACAAACATGAGAGGAATCCAGGCATATTCACTTTTTAAGTTCATAGCTTCCTCACTGCCACAGCTTTGAGGTGCAGATCTAAGTTTAGACCCATATTCCAATTCAGTTACATATCATGCTTACACTGTGTGGAATATTTTGCTTATTTTGTATGTTTATATTTGCTTTGTCAATTTTATCTGCAAAAGAAAAAAAGGGGGGGAGTTGTATTTCCATTACCCTTGGCATGAAGTACTTATAGAGGCAGGCTCCACCAACCACCACTCCTGCCAATATAAGCGCAAGACCCAAAAGAATCAGCAGACATCTTCCAGATGAACTTTCGTGCCCATGTGTTGCAACTTCTGGATCCTTAAGGGGAAAGAGAGAGAGAGAGAGAGAGAGAGAGAACTTAAGTTCTTTGTTGTCTTGGAGACAATATTTTCTTTAACTAATTACACCTCACCTTGACTCAGCAGGATGATACCACAATTCAAGGTGAAAGCCAACAGTGCCAGACAACACACTTGAGAAATGTTTGACCCAAGGATGCCATAGTACACCTATATTTCATTCATAGGAGAATGGAACGTGTTTTGAGCCCTTTGTGTTTAAAAGAAGGATGCCATAGCACCTGCTTTAAACAAAACTGAATAGCCTTTAAAAAACTACAGATGGATTTGTGCCTCCTGTTAAATTACAGAACGGTGCTGCAGTGAATTTTGCCTACTAGGCTGCAAAAATAAAGGTTTCACATTTTAAACTTCCCTTAACATAATTCAGCTCATTGTTCCCTTCCCTCCCAAGGCAATCCTTTCTTAAGTGTTAGGCAGGGATGGGGAACCTGTGACATTCTAAATGTTGAACTCCAATTCCCATCAGTTCCAGACATCATGGCCAATGGTCAGGGGTGATTGGAGCTGTTCCTCAGCAACATCTGTCAGTCATAACTTATATAACTCTTTAAAGTTATAAAAAGTCAATTTATCTATTCAACAGCATTTGCTCCTTGCTCATATTTATGGCAAAGAGCATTTAAAGGGGTTGTGGTTAACTGCAAATATACACAAAACCACAAAATTGTGATGACCTTCCAATCCATAGTTGCTAACATCAAGATCATATTTATGAGGTGTGTGACTTCAAAAGGAAGGTTATTTCCATAATTCTAAAAACAAAAGCAGTATGACTCAATGACATGCATATTTAGCCTTGTTTGTTCAAGAGCATTATCAACTGAGAGGTTTCAGTGTGGCATTTGCTTTTAACATTCAGCTAAGCTCATTTTAAAAAAATAATGAGTTTTAAAACAGGAAATTCAGATGTTAAACTGATTTCAAGGATCTCTGTCCACTCAAATCATCAGTACAGTAGGACTATAAAATATTCAAAGGGTTGGCAAGATGAGACATTCCTCCTCCTCACCTCTCCACCCTCAGATTTAGAAGAGGAACAGCAAGTTATAAACTATCGAAAAAGAAGCATCAGCAGATTCTGAACTTCTACTATGCAAATAATATCCTAGTTCTCTGAGAACCTAATATGCTGTTGAAGCAATTTTGCCAGTTAACAATGCTAAATATGTGGCTTTTTTTTTTAAAGGGCAATACTAACAGCCAAAACATATTTGCACTTTTAGTAAGCAAGTAGATTGGGTTCTAAAGTTTCAGAATCCATATAATTGTCTAATATCATTTCAGTTCTGCTCTACTGATAGTTAACTTCAGCTGTGTATATACAAGCCAGGAAGATTTCTTCACTAGTTTGCTCAAGCATCTTGAAATCTGATGCTAGCATGTTAAAATTAAATATGCTTTTCCAGCTTCAATGATGTCATTTAATTGAAGCCAAGCATCTTCAAAAATCCAGAGTCAGGCACCGTGGTCAAGTTGTAACCTGCCTTTTAACTGAGCCAGTGTAAATGAAGAAAAGAGCAGGCACCAATGTGCTACCTGTACAATCATAAAATGTACAGCTCCTGCCCAGTTCACAAGGAATTACTAGCAACACTGGTTATTTCCACATCAGCCTTTGGGACAACTACTCATGTACTATTGCAAAGATCAAGACAATTTAATTTCATGCACAAATATACATTTTAGTCCAGTCAAAGCCTGGTTTAATTCAACTTCATGTATTACAGAAAATCTCAATATTAGGAACACCAAGACCAAAATATTTACAATCATCTCTTTTTAGCCCTTTTTGCAAGGAACTCAGTGAATTGCAGGGTGGGGGACAACCCTGAAGCTGGAAAGCTAAACATTCTTCTGAATGTGCCAGACACAGGATAATACACAAACAGTTGCGCCCCTAGCCCACCAGAAAAAAATTCAGAAAGCAATAAACTCGACCTTAGACTCTTATGCAATGTTAGACAGTTCAAAATGTTAAAACGGTATGTTCAAGTATAAGTTTTGCAAGACTGCAGATAATAAAATAGCATTCTGCACTAAATAGCAAAATTAGTACAGTATTAGAATGTAGCAGCCACAACAGTATTTCCTTTCTGCCCAAAGAACTGTCATGCATGTCTTCTTGATATTTAATAACAAGTGAGCCTGCACATTAATTGGCTAATCTCACAATCCCAAACAGCAATTCATTCTTTTCAAGTAACTACCTGCAAAATTTCATTATAGTACTAATAGCTGCATGTTTAAACATATGAAGCTGCCTTATAACTTGCCCAATATTGTCTATTCAGCAGACTATTGGTTCAACTACACAAATCAGTGGCAGATGCAGGCCAAGTGGATGTCTGCTGCAGTCCTGTCTAGAGGTGGGAGTAGAATATGTGATTCATATCATTAGAGAAAGACATGAAAATTAGTTATTCATAGTCTATAACCTGACTGGGAAACTTTTGAGGGACTGAATGTGGAGGTGGAGAGGATTAAGAGTACCTTTTGGCACATTGCATCCTTTTGGCACATTACATTGTACCACTGCTTTACAGAGATTACATAGTAACCCAGCATTTGAAGACAGGTCTGTACCTATCATATCTGCCTAGCAGCATCTCCTAAAGGCTCACAAAGAAATCTTTCCCAGACTCTCTGCTCCAAGAGGTTCTTTGGCTGGTTAGGAATCAAACCAGGAATGTTGCATAAACTTTGCTAGTCATCAGTAGCCTCCACCCTCTGAATCATTATGCCAATACAAATGCTGAATTGCAAAACAAATTTCTCATAATGCTTTTACTTGCACAATCTCAAAAGTGAACTGTAACACTAGAAAAAGCAGGTCTGCCACTTGTTGGAAATTTGTAGGAAATAAGGGTTCAGTCACATTTCAGTTCAATTATTTCACCTAAAATGAAAGTAAGAAGAGAGGAAACATCTGTGAAAACAAAGCAACATTTCCATTTTATGTTTGAAAGGATTCTATTTATGCACCACTCGTACCTGGTTTTTTTACTGCTAGACAGGAAACTAGGCAAGGCTGTCTAGTCAGACTCCTCTTGAGTGAGGAGGATGCATGTGATGGTTATCTTTATTTTGTTTTGCTAAGGGACATACCAGGCCTTATGTAGATTTTGTTTCCATGTAAATATGCTTAGAACCATAAAATATGGATCACCTGTAATGTTGAGACACTTTTGTATAAATGAAAACTCAAAGTTTTGGAACTAGGCCTTCACATGCCTCAAATTTAGGCATGAACTCTCCATCAGAGTCAAGACATATCTGCAAACCAATCAAATGTACATCTTTAATCAGAAACAAGCCCCACTGCATTTAGTGAGCTTTCTCCCAGGTAAAAATGGGCAGGGATAGAAGGCCAAATTTAAGATTATGTTATTAAGAGCTTGCATTTAGTTTCTAACGCATTGTGGATTTTACTGAAACTTAAGGATTTAAAATATTCAGTGATCACATGGGAGTTACAATCAACCAGCTTTCCACTACCTAGATCTATCCTGCAATGGAAGTGTAGCTATTTCCAACATGAGGATAAAGCAGAGATCTGTTGGCACTGAGGCAATTAAGGTTGCTTTACATGCTACAAAGTTAGAGATGGCACACAGCTATCACACGTGAAGCAAGTATTTGTGTCACAATGTGGTGTTCTTCAACTGCCTGCAGCTCCCCAGTACATGTTTGCAACCATTTCCAAATGCAATCATGCACAAACATATGCACTGTCGATCAATCACTTGAGAATGAGTCACAACTTTTGTGCAGGAAAACACAGAAAAGAGCATTTGGCAAGAAAAAGACAGACACTAGCTATCCTAATGTATATAAGCAAAACCCACCAACACAACACTTAGGGCAACTATGAAACAGGCAAAGCACCACCTGTGTGTTAAGTCTCAGCTGTGTGGTGTAGTGGTTAGAATGTTGGACCTAGAAGAACTTGGATTTCAATCCCCTCCTGAGTCATGATGCTCATTTGATGACAATGGAGTAGTCACCATCTCCCAGCCTAACCTCTATCACAGGGGGATAACATGTATGCCACCTTAAGGTCCTTGGAGATACTAAGGAAAGATGGCTCTGAACAGAGGCAGAGTGATATTAATGTGTTAAAGAAAACTGCACTTTCCATGCAGGCTTGCACCAATAATAATAATAATACCAGGAAAATCAATGCAAAAAGTTCCACTGTTGCTTTGCATGCAGCGAGTTCCAGGTTCAACTCCCAGCCCCTATATAGAGCTATGAAAAGTTCTCAGGGAACATATACAAAACATTGGGAGAAGGGTGGTTTAAAAGAAGAATAGAAGTGGTCCCCTAATGCATTTGAGACGGCTCCAGAACCTGAAAGAAGTGGAAGACTTATGCTGAAATCCTACCCTCACCTGCCTAGGGCTCATTCAACACTACCCATATGTGTACTCTGATGTATATATTTTGGTTAGTCACACCGATAAGTTGTTTAAAAGGCAAAGTAGAAACCCCCATAATGAACAGGTACATTTACACAGGTGCAACGCCCCCCCCCCCCTTACATGCGTGGGTGTGACCTACTTCTGCACTTTTAACCGGTGGACTTAGAATCAATGTCAGCTTAAACTACAGTGTCCCGGGATCTCAGACAAATGTCTTGCACATGCTAGCAGAGATCCTTTATGTAGCCGGAGAGGCAAGGGATTAAAACCTGGCAGCCTCTCCATGCAAAGCATCTGCCATACCATTGTGTTATGGAACACCAGCATCCTTTTATAAGGTGCAGTGTCTGGGATGCTTGCAGCAGGCTACTCCACAACTAAACCACTGCTGGGTTGCAAGTGTTGGACTAAGGGAGTCACAAACCAGCACACTACACCCAGTCAAATGCAGGAGAAAATATGTTTTAATGCTATTGTTGTTATTAAAAACCCCAGCAACTATTACTTAAATTTCACATACACTCAAGGCAGCTTTGCAATCCAAATCACAAGCAGCAGCAGCATTAATTCTCCCCTTACCCTTAAAACCACCACTGTCACTATCACTTCCTCTCTCTTTTTTTGGTGCCGTCTTTTTGGGGAGTATGAGTCTGCAGGCAGAGGCTGTCGTGTATTATTATTACAGTATTATCATTATCACACACTTTATACGCGCCTAATGCAGGTGCGGGCTAGAAAAGCTAGGGGGGTCCGCGGCCTGATCCAAGCATAGCTGTCAACGTTTCCTCTTTTTTGTAAGGGAAATCCCCTTATTCTGAATAGGATTCCTCGCAAGAAAAGGGAAAAGTGACAGCTATGGATCCAAGGCACCTGCCGATTGCGAAATGGGTTTAAATAGGGGGGGGGGGCAGATGGGTGTGTGAGTCTGAAAAGAGCTGCCCGGCTAGAGATGACAGGACCCGGTCTCTGAAGTGGCCAAGGGAGGCTTAGGAATGGGGCTGCCTTTGGGGTTAAAGAGGCCTTCGCCATGGCAGCGCCACCATTATTTTGCTCCCCGAAGGTGCGTTATTGGGGTGCTAGTGCTGGTGGAGGGAGCGCTCCCGATGCGCCCCCCCCCGCCTCGCACTCTTCGTCGTGTGTTTTTACTTCCCTTCTAATTCCCATTCCGCTGCCGCCGCCACCACAAAATGGCGCCGGTGGGGGAAGGGAGATTAAAGGGCGGCCGGTTACGGGCCGACGTCGCAGCTTCGACCCGCGCTCACCTTGTCGGCCACCAGCACCTCGGCCGCCTCCTTCTTGGACTGGTCTTTGCCGGCGAAGGGCGGCTGGAAAGAGATCTTCACCATGTTGTCGGCGGCGGCTGCGGCGGCGGCAGCGGCTGTGATAGGAGCCGGGTGTCCGCCTCTCGCGCGGCGGTCGTAGTTCGCTCTGCTCCGGTTCCTTCTGCTGCTGAGGCGGCTGCTGCTGCCACAAGCGCCGATAGGGCCTCTCGGTCGGCCACCTAGATGGAGGGGCGGGGCCTAACGCGGTAAAGATAAAAAGAGTCAGGCTTAGGTAAAAACAACAACAACAACAACAACCTCAAAGTCTCCCTCTCCCGGCAGCGAAACGTGTTGGCCGAGACTGAAACGCGCGTAACGTGAGAATGCGCACACACGCGCACAAACACACACACACACATTAATTTTTTGTGTGTATATATACACACACATTCCGTTTAGAAGCACTTCAAGAAGATGTAGAAATGATTTAATACTGGAAACTCAGATGAACCGAAATGGACAAGATTCGCCCGTCCCTACGTATGCTACACACAAGTGGCATTACTGCCCTGTCAGTAGATCTTAAAAGAATTTCTGCCAGGAGGTGCAAACTTGAATAAAATACTGGGGTATGGGGATGGGGCCGGTGCCGGTGCCGCGCAGGTAAGCCCCACCCTGCATAATCAATCACATGATGTAGCACACATGCACTATTTGAATGGCAATACCCATCCACTTTATTTGGGGGGGCAGCCAAGGGGGTGCAACTCCCCCTCCATCCAGTAAATAAATGAATAAAAGTGTTTAATTAACTGACCAATCATGCTGCAGATAACTCGGTTCTGCCCGCCCCGCCCCCGTCCAACAAAGCGCCTCTACATCCGTGCCTGGCCCCCTCAAATATTTTATGGGGGGCAAAGGGACCTCAGGCCCCTATGAGTTGGCTCCTATGGATTCTGCAATGAAACGTGTAGAACTTGGCGGCTTTGGAATAAGCCTGCTAAACGTGCCTAATACTGTACTGTATTGCAATATAACCAGGGACCAGAAAGGTTCTTGTCTGACTCCCATTTTCAAAACATAAAAAGTTGCTGCTGCTCTTAAGATTAAATAGCATAACCTGAAATGAAAGCAAGCCAAACCACCAAGAAAACAGTTTCCGGATGAGGCAGGAAAATTACCCAGCAACATGTGCTGTATGATAGCACAGCGCCAGCACTCAGTCATCATTTTGTATCTTTCTGGTATCTCTGAATTTCATACAGCGCTAGTCAACTGCACACTCAGAGATGGGTTACCTCCGCTTCAAACAGATAGTGGAAACTTAGTGCAAGATGTTTTTGTGAGATGATCTGATACATTAACCACATGTCAGGGAAACCACATGTAAAGTGTGTGTTCTGTATACATTAGAACTTCTGCAAGTACTGTTTAGATAGGCCTTGGGTGTTTCCACATAGTTTGTTGTGGCCTCAGTGCAGCTCACACACGCAAGTTTGTTTGTTTGTTTGCAACAATCACATGACTTTATATTCATTAAAAATAGCATCCCATATTTCTTCCTCCCCTCATTTAATCCAGATTCATTGCTTCAGTTGTTTGTATGTACTTACCACCCCAGCAGCTCCTCTTAGGGTCCGTTTTCTGGCATTGTCTGGACACCTCATCTTGCTCTGTGGTCTATCACCCCCTTGATCTCCTCTGCAGCACCTTCTCTTAACTAGGCTTTGGAACTTTAGGCTGATGTTGTGCCACAGTCCTTCCCCACCCTCTTACTCGTTTATAAGGTTCATAGAACCCCATTGCCAACAGCTGTATGTCTCCCTCACCCAGCCCTTTCTTATTTGTCTCATCAAGTCCCACTGCAAGGAGGAGAAATGGTTGTTTGGTTGCAGGGTTGTTTCTCAGCTGATCTCCATCAGCAAGCCTTGCTCACCTGCATATTCACAAGATAGAAGCACAGAGCAGGGCAGTCCCTGGTTATCCTCCACACCAGGTCTAATGAAGAAAGAATATGGGATAGCATTTTGATGAAGACAAAAGTTATGTGGCTGCTGTGCAAAGCTTACATACATGCACCGAGTCCAGAATAAACTGTTACGTGGAAGCATCCTGTCATATGGAAGTCTCAATCTTTTTAAGCTTTCATGTTCTGAAGAACTCATAGTCCCAGCATCTTCTTCGAAGCCCCTTGATCACAGTCTCACCAACAAAGGTGAGGCTGGGATAAAAGGGTACACAGTCCCCACCTATGGAAGGTTTTTTATGTTTGATGTCTCGTTATTTTTTTATTATTATTCTGTTATAAGCGCATAGGCCTGTGCTTTCCTGGTCTGTGTATGAGCATTTTCTCCCCCTCTCCCATTTTTCCCAGAAAGACCCAATATCTACCAATGATTTGGAGCAAATGGCAATTCAAGTTTTCTGTGGATTATTGTTTGCTCCAGTTCAGCAGCAAAGAACAGCACTTTCTCATGGAGAAAGTGTTGGGGCAAAAACAACAACACTCTGACACAGACCTGGAAAGCCTAGAAATGTAGAGCATTGGTAAATGTGGGTGGAGCCTTACTCAACCTTTTTCTAAACAAAAAAGTCCCAGACACTGTAATTGTTCTTCATAACGGTGTTGGCATTAAATCTGGACCAGGACCTGTGTTTTATTTCATCCCAGACAAACTATGAGCAGCGCCAAGCTTTGTTCAGTTGCCTTTTTTTGTGCTTTGTGGGCGACAGGGGGTGGGGGTGGGGAAATAAAAAATGTACCTATTTCATGCTACAGTCATATCCACACCATGTATTTAAAACATATTTATAACACTATGAGTCGTGGCTTCCCCCAAAGAATCCTGGACCTAATATGTCAGCAGCCCCTTTACCTTTACCTTTAAGAGTGCTTTAACGCTGCTGAAAAGTTCTGCAGGTTCAGGTTGGAGAGTCAGACAAAGATTATAGCCAGGATATAGAAGCAAAACAGCAGCCAAGGGGCTTGATCTTTATTGTTGCAACGATGACTCCAAACGACAACATAGGAGATACATAGAGAAGCCCTGAACAAAGGGTGACACCCTCTTTTAAAAGTTTTCCGGATCCTCCATAATCCCACATTGAAATCGTCACACATATGTTACAAACTAGGAGTAGCATCTTGGCTGAAAACTGATGCCTTGTCCATCAGGGATAGTTGGCATCCCTGGCGCTAGTTGAGACAGGTGATACCAGCAATCTCTGTCTTCCCGGCCAAGTCAAATACCCCCCATTGTCTCTCCCAATATCCCAGTACACTGAAACCGGTTGGTTATTGTTCGCAGAATGGGTTTGAGTCTGGCACTCCAGAGTCGGGAAGGTGAGACTTAGCACCTATCGAGAATGGGCAGGGATACGTGACCATACGCCTGGGGGGGGGGGGTATGGCTACCCCAGGCCTCACCTTCCTCCTCTAGTTGCCATCTTTTCCCTGAGCAAAACACCGTTGGAATGCTGAAAATCCGTCACAAACGTGATTTTATATTGAACTTTAAAGCTTTATACTATAGAAAATAGACTAAGGATCTACTGGGTACAAAATAACAAGGCTAGATACAATGTTGCAAGTGAGTTTCACACTTTCACTGACTCTCAGCAGGGTTCCTCTGCAGGTCTTAGCTGCTTTTGCAGGCACAGGCGCTAAACCCGGCCAGCTGTCCATTGTCCTCCCTGGCCGGGGATGGTTCAAAGGCCCGCCCAAGCAGGTGGGAGGCACCCGCCCAGATGAACCCCCGCTCGGTGCCGCCAACCCCGCCCACCTGTGGGGAAGGAAGGGTGGAAATTGCAGGTGCATGGTTTGACAGCTACAGCATCTGACAGCTGCAGTACCTGCGTAGTCTTTGTTAGGGGGCGCTGTCTCGCAAGCAGCTGTCAAAATAACAAATGTCAAGGGTTCGCTGTATGCTACGTTGTACAGCCCTTATCTACGGATGTATGCTTATACTACTATTAAACAATAAAGGGTTTGAAAATTAAGACGTTGGTTGGTTCATTTTTTGTGTGTATTTCTTCTTTATTTTTTCCGGTAACATTAAATGTATGGCGTGGATGAGACCCAAGCCAAACAGTGGCATAGCTCACAGCTTTGCAATAGCAGCCACACTGTAAGAGGAACAGAGCAGCTGAGATATTCTCTGGGAACCTGCATGTTTGCTGTCTGCACTAAGCCATGGTTTCGTTCAGAAATAGATTTGACCAGGGCCAAGGATTAGAGTTCAACAACCAATCCCACATATACAGGGTCAAGGGTTAGACTACTTTGCTTCCACTGAGACTTCAGTCAAAGCACACATTCTTTGAGGGTGTGCAACATTTGTTGCAGTACATAAGCTGCTTTTATGGGAAAACATTATTGGCAAAGTTTGGTTGTTTGCTAAATGTTCTTCAAGAGCCACATCAAGCAAGAGCCAGGGGTATGATCTTGCTGAACACCTACAAGACCTTTTTTCTTATCATTTTGTCTGCAAATACTGCATTTCAACTTTGCCCTTCAGACTGTCATTGTGTCACTTCAGCAAACAAACTTTCCAGATAGCTAGCCCAACCAGCAGCATCAGTTCACTAAAACACTTGTTTTGCATTTGTTTTTCTTTTTACATATTATTAAAGATTTACTAATATTTACTCTAAGGCTGAATACTTGTTTGGCAGCAAGCCTAGCTGAACTCATTGGGAAATACTTCTGGAAAAACATATGCAGCATCAGCCTTCACGAAGAATTGCTTGATCAGAATGAAGGGTTGAACAGAGAGCAACATGTAAAAATTTAGTGCTTATCCCAACTCAGATGCATACTTTTGCACCAATCATATGCTCCCGGGAAGGGCATCCCAGGAGCCATGGAAACATTGGATATCCCCCTCCAAGGCTGGAAAGTCTGTGCCAACTTCAGAGTAGGGCTGGGCAATGTCTGGTTTTCAACACCATAGTATGTCACCAGCTAAACATCTTGATATACCAATATAACATGATGTCCAAAATAAGAATGGAGCTATATAGCGGTCTAAAACTTACACATTTTTACTTACCTTTAACCTATTGTTATAACTGTTATTTTATAGTACAGATAATTTTTACACCAGCACATTTTCTCCAGAATTAAAACTGAAGAAGTAATTAGAAAACAAAGGTAAAGTGAGAGAATGTTCCCCAATCAACATTGGAGGGGGGGAGGGGGAGAAAAGAGGCTTAAGAACAGGCAAGGTTGGATGAAGCAGATGGCCCTGTCTTAGCTGCTGCTTGTCCACCAGGTTTCTCTTAAGCACAGCAACCCAGGTCATGTGGGCAGGGAGGGGCAGGTTTGCAGTGATTTTTAGGAAGTCACTAGCTTGCATTAGGCATCCTACTGGGAAGACCCCAGTTTTCTGAGTGCATGTTCTGGAAGTTGGGCAATAGGGGCAGTACAGAATTGCTTCAGGTCGTGGTGGATGTTCTCCTGGAAACACCTAGTTTAGTTGTCCTAGGGGATTTTAACATCCAAGCTGACATGACCTTACAAGGGGCTGCTCGGGACTGTGGAAAGCATGGCCTCCATGGGGCTGACCCTGAATAAGTTTGGCCCAACTCATAGTCACGAACGTGACCTGGTGTTCACCTCTAGTGACGGGGGTGATCTGAAACTAAGAAAAAGTGAAACAAAAGAAGTGCCATGGTCAGATCACTTCCTGGTGCAACTGGACTTCTCCTTGACCCTTTCCCTCTGCAGGGAGGTGGGACCAATTTGGAGGGTCCGCCCCGCCACTTAATGGATCCAATTGGCTTCCAGAGAGTAGTAGGGGATGCTTTATCCCATGTTGATAGCCTTTCAGCTGATTCCGTGGTGGTCTGCTGGAATGTGGAGTTAACCAGGGCTATCGACTGTCTGGCTCTGAAGCGCCCTCTCCAATTGCATGGAGCCCGGACAGCCCCATGGTTTTCTTCAGAGCTGAGGGCGAGGAAACAATTGCTGAGATGGCTAGAGCTTCGGTGGCAGAAAACTCCTTCTGAATCAGACCATACACAGACTAGAGCTCAACGTCAAGCCTACCAAATGGTGATAGCGACGGCGAAGAAGATTTTCTTCACTGCCTCTATTGCATCTGTACAAAATAGTAGCAGGAGACTCTTTCAGGTGGTTCTCAATTTAACGGAACCACCTTTACCATCGGGGCCTAGTAAAGACCCGAAGATCTTCTGCAACGATTTTGCAAAGTTTTTTTGCAGATAAAGTCGCTCAGATTTGGGAAGAGGTAGACACCACCGTGGGAGCAGAGCTGGGGCGGGAGAGTGCTAGCACCCTGTCTGGTCAAGTTGCATGGAATCAATTTCAATCCATTACCCCCAAGTATGTGGACAGGCTGCTTGGATGTGTGAAGCCAACCACCTGTCTCCTTGATCCTTGCCCATCCTGGCTAATAAAAGCAAGCTGGGAAGGGCTGGGCAATGGGCTGTGCAGGGTGGTGAATGCTTCTCTCTGAGAGGGAGCATTCCCAGACCCGCTGAAAGAGGCGGTCATTAAACCGCTTCTTAAAAAAAATCTTTAGACCCAGCCAATATGGCCAACTATCACCCAGTCTCAAATCTTCCATTCTTGGGCAAGGTGATTGAGCGGGTGGTTGCTGAACAACTCCAGGCATGCCTGGAGGGTGCAGATATTTGGATCCCTTCCAGTCGGGATTCAGGTCTCATCATGGGACTGAAACTGCCTTGGTCGCACTGGTTGATGATCTCCGGCGGGCTAGGGACAAAGGTGAGAGCTGTTTTCTAGTTCTGCTGGATCTCTTAGCGGCCTTTGATACAATTGACCATAACATCCTTCTGGACCGTCTAGAGGAGCTGAGAGCTCTGTTATACAGTGGTTCCACTCCTTCCTCTTGGGCTGTGTTGAGAAAGTGGTGGTGGGGGATGAGTGTACAGATCCCTGGGCCCTCACTTGTGGGGTGCTTCAGGGTTCCATCCTCTCCCCCATGCTTTTTAACATCTACATGAAACTGCTGGGAGAGATCATCAGGGGTTTGGTCTGGGTGTCCATCAATATGCAGATGATACCCAGCTCTACCTCTCTTTCAAATCAGAACCAGTGAAGGCAGTGAAGATCCTGTGCAAGTGCCTGGAGGCAGTTGGAGGATGGATGGCGGCTAATGGATTGTGGTAGAATCCTGACAAGACAGAAGTACTGTTTTTGGGGGACAGGAGGTGGGTGGCTGTGGAGGACTCCCTGGTTCTGAATAGGGTAACTGTGCCCCCTGAAGGACCAGGTTTGCAGCCTGGGAGTCATTTTGGACTCACAGCTGTCCATGGAGGTGCAGGTCAATTCTGTGCCCAGGGCAGCTGTTTACCAGCTCCATCAGGTACACAGGCTGAGACCCTTCCTGCCCGCAGACTGTCTCACCAGAGTAGTGCCTGCTCTAGTTATCTCCCACTTGGACTACTGCAATGCACTCTACATGGGGCTACCTTTGAAGATGACCCGGAAACTACAACTAATCCAGAATGCGGCAGCTAGACTGGTGACTGGGGGCAGCCACCGAGACCACATAACACCGGTCTTGAAGGACCTACATTGGCTCCCAGTACGTTTCCAAGCACAATTCAAAGTGTTGGTGTTGACCTTTAAAGCCCTAAATGGCCTCAGCCCAGTATACCCGAAAGAGCGTCTCCACCCCCATTGTTCAGCTTGGACGCTGAGGTTGTCAGCATCGCCCTAGAGCCAATGCACCAACTGGACTCATGCACCTCAACCCCGACTGGGCTAGGCGAGCTGGGTAGCACCGCCAGAGACCTCCTTTCTCACAGGAACAGGTCACAGTGCTGTGGACTCACAGCTTAGAGCTGAGAGCACCGGATTCACTGTCTCAATAATACAGTCGTTGCGCAGCAGAGTTGTGCAGAGTCTTGCAGAGTATAAACCACTCGGAGAGCAGCTCTGTAGAATATCTTCCTTTTATTCTGTAACTACAACTATGATACAAAACTATATACAGAGCTGAATATTCTAAGCATAAATCAATGCTACACTGAGAGTCTGCAGCTGCACTTAGCAGCAATCTTATCTCTAGAATCTCTAACACTCTCACTTTCTCCGATATACTGACTGACTGTCTCTCACTCACACACACTGATAGATATGTTGCTGGGCAGAATAAGTAGATAGGCAGGACACGCCTCCTCCTCTCTGCAGAGTCAGCAGAGACCATCAGGAGACCATCAGGAGATTCTTGGGTAGGGAGGGGTGAAATCTCCTCATCCTCCCCCATTTCTCCGATATACTGACTGACTGTCTCTCACTCACACACACTGATAGATATGTTGCTGGGCAGAATAAGTAGATAGGCAGGACACGCCTCCTCCTCTCTGCAGAGTCAGCAGAGACCATCAGGAGACCATCAGGAGATTCTTGGGTAGGGAGGGGTGAAATCTCCTCATCCTCCCCCATTTCATCCGACCATTTCAAGAATCTTTAACATAACTGCAATTTACATAAAATACACATTGTGACAATACGAATGAATAAGCAGCTTCTGGAAAAATCTTCACACACATTTCTTCCTCTCAAATGCAAATTGACATCTCTAATTAGGCAGATTTGAACAAACCACTTTTCAGAACTCAAATACACGCTTGCTCCTTCAAATATCAGGTAAGAAATAAATGCAGCATTTTGTGCTATTACTCTCAGCACACATTCATGCCTGGTTTAAAAACCCCACCAGAGTTGCTCGTGACCGCAGTCTTTGCAAACTCTTCAGAAAACCTTTTCGGTGGTACACCCTTGGTTGTTCTCTCGGATCTGCGCAAAACTCTCTGATCCTCTTGTTCTGGTGCTTCCTCCTCTTTGGGAGAATGGGGAGCTAAAGTATATGAAGCTGCTAAGTCTGAGTCAGCGTCAGACTCACCTGAGGCTTTTGTGCTCTGATAATCTGTGCCATCATCTGGAACTACATTGGCATCAGGACTATCACCATCAGCAACACTTGCCTCCCTCTTAACTTTCTTTGCCCCTTTTGCACCATCATCACAAATGGGATGGCACTGAAAAACGCCAACTCTGTCCCATTGTGGATTGTCATCAATACTCCTGGTCAGCCTTATGGTTTTCGTGTCTGTGATCAGAACACGATAAGACCCTTTCTCATATCCTAGGAAAACACCATGTTCTCCACGCTTGCTCAGTTTGTCACCCTGCGAGGTGTGCACCCAAACCTCCGAACCAAAAATTTTAAAATGCTTTACACATGGCTTTCTTCCGTGAAGCATCTCATATGGGGTGCAATTTACACTAGACTGGTACCTCCTGTTATACACATGACAGAAAAACGAAAGAGCTTTAGCCCCAAAAGGATTGGGCAGCCCCGAATCATGTAACAGCATTCTGATTCCTTGCTGCAGAGTCTGGTTTACTCTTTCACATAAACCATTCTGCCAGGGTGATCTGGGCGTGGCCGTCCTATGCTCAATGCCCTGTTCAGAAAGAAAACTCTCAAACTCTTCTGAACAAAACTCTCCACCCCTGTCTGTGAAAAGGCAACGTACATTCTCATTATGTACATTTCTGAGCCATTTACAAAACTGGCGAAACTTGGTAAAGGCTTCAGACTTTTTCTGCAGCATATAGATCCAAACATATTTTGAATAGGAGTCTATCAGAACCATGAAAAACCTTGAATTGCCTCTAGAGAGTGCTAGAGGCCCCACTAAGTCCGCATGAATGACTTCATATGGTTTCTTGGCCTCTCTCCCAGACTCTACCTTTGGGAGCTTGCCTTGCCTTACTCTCAGCACAAGAAACACATTTCATGTGGTAGGGACATTCTTTCAACTTCATACCCTGAACCATATCAGGCATTTTTGCCACAGCCTGGAAATTCAAATGACAATAAATACGGTGGTAATAATGAATACATTGGTCATGCAACTTCTCATTCTTATCTACAGACAAATTGCAACACTCTTTCTCAGTTGCTTCTGCAGTGCCTGTACCTGAAACAAAAGGCAATTGGTACAATCCATTTACACATTTTGCATACAGAATGAGCTTGCTATCTCTAAGAATTTCACAGCGAGATTTAGCAAACACCACCTTAAACCCTTGACGATCAAGCTGGGAAACACTCAACAAATTGTCCTGAATATCAGGCGCATACAGGACATTCTTAATAGTTGCATTCAGGCTCTTTAAGAACACAGTTCCCTGAGCCACACTCGTGAGAACTGTCCCATCTGCTTGATGAATTTCTTTCTCTTGCTTCTCAAGCTGAACAAAGAGATTCTTATCTTTGGCCACATGGTTTGAACAGCTAGAGTCGACCACGAAGAAACTCCGCCCACGTTGACTGGAACAGCGAGAGATCAAAGCCTTTGAAGTAGCAGGTGCTTGGGGATTTCTTCCTCCTCCCCCTCTGCCTCTGAAGTTTCCCTTCTTCTTTGAAGACTTCTTGCACTGGAAACTCAAATGGCCTTGTGCTCCACACGAAAAGCACCGCTTCAATTTCAAAGCTTTAACAGCAGCAGTTTCACTTTCACTTTCCCCTGCTGAAGACTCAGGCACATTTTCAAGCATATTTTTAACAGCACAGTCCCGGCTTTCTCTAACAGCCTGTCTGCGATCCCACTCATTCAAGAGCACGCTAGACACATAATCTTCTGTTAGCCGGTCAGAGGGCATTGTGGAAATCTGGGCAGCTACTCCATCATAAGACTCATCTAGGCTATTGATCATCAGCATTGCAAACACAGCCTCTGAAATAGCCAGGTCTCGCTGAACAAGGTCCTGTCTGAGACGCTTTAATTGAGATAGATGGCTAGGCAAATCACCACCTTTCTCCAACTGCAGCCTGCACAGCTTCTTAAAGAAAATCACACTGGAACCAGCATTCTGCCTCAGATGCATATCTCTCAACTTATGCCAAACAGCTTGTGCAGTCTCTTGACCAGCAAGTTCACCAGCAAGTGGTCTGAAACACTCAAAACAATTGTCCCTCGGGCTTTCGCATCTGCAGCATGCCACTCAGCCCAATCATCTGCATCCTCATCGGGAGGGTCATCTTCTATCGTGTGAAATAGCTTTTCCCTCTGTAAAAGCGCTTTCATCTTTACTTGCCAAACTGCATAGGTTTCAGGCGTGAGGAGAGGAAAAGACAGAGCCATCTGGCCAGAATGTGCACAGGCCATGTCTGCTATTACTTAGAGCAAGACACTTCCCTCGTGCAACACAGATAAAGCCTTGACTCCCTCAGCCACTCTCTCTCCCACTCAGAGCGCAATTAACAGGCAAACAGGGATGCTATCTTCTTCCTTTGGCAGTCAGCAACATACCTCCATAAATCAAGCAGCAGCAACAGCAACAACAGCGGCAGCTTGAACACTCTGCTCCAAAACAGCTCTGCTTCTGGGCACCGCAAATCAGTCCAGCATGCAGCGTCCGTTCCACCGTCCGGCAATCAGCAACAGAAACCTCTGGCGACTGGGATGACTGGAACAACGTCAGGTCAGACGACTGGAACTACGACTGGGCCCATAACCGATGTCAGCATCGCCCTAGAGCCAGTGCACCAACTGGACTCATGCACCTCAACCCCGACTGGGCTAGGCGAGCTGGGTAGCACCGCCAGAGACCTCCTTTCTCACAGGAACAGGTCACAGTGCTGTGGACTCACAGCTTAGAGCTGAGAGCACCGGATTCACTGTCTCAATAATACAGTCGTTGCGCAGCAGAGTTGTGCAGAGTCTTGCAGAGTATAAACCACTCGGAGAGCAGCTCTGTAGAATATCTTCCTTTTATTCTGTAACTACAACTATGATACAAAACTATATACAGAGCTGAATATTCTAAGCATAAATCAATGCTACACTGAGAGTCTGCAGCTGCACTTAGCAGCAATCTTATCTCTAGAATCTCTAACACTCTCACTTTCTCCGGTATACTGACTGACTGTCTCTCACTCACACACACACACTGATAGATATGTTGCTGGGCAGAATAAGTAGATAGGCAGGACACGCCTCCTCCTCTCTGCAGAGTCAGCAGAGACCATCAGGAGACCATCAGGAGATTCTTGGGTATGGGAGGGGTGAAATCTCCTCAGAGGTCCAGCGCCGAGTGCCTTCTGGGGGTTCCCTCACTGCGAGAAGCAAAGCTACAGGGAACCAGGCAGAGGGCCTTCTCGGTAGTGGCACATGCCCTGTGGAACGCCCTCCCATCAGATGTCAAAGAGATAAACAACTACCTGACATTTAGAAGACATCTGAAGACACCTGCTTAGGGAAGTTTTTAATGTGTGACATTTTAATGTATTTTTAATCTATGTTGGGGTACAAATAAATTATTATTATTATTATTATTATTATTATTATTATTATTATTATTAAGTAAATAACCAAAGTTTTTTTTTCATGGTGGTGCCAGGGCTCTGGTATCCAAAGCCCTTGCACTGCCCCTCCCCCAAAGCCAGACTTCAGTAATCTTTTGAGGCCAATATGTGTCATTCCCCCAACTGGATCTTCTCAGTTATGGATCTTTTCAATATTGCACTATCTCACCTCTCCCTGTGTATGAAAACTGTCAGATCTCAGACTGCAACTAAGCAAGGTGCCAGGGAAGCACTTACTAGGCTTCTGGTTTAGGAAGGGTGGTACCAGGGTTCTGAGAAAGTGGTGCCAGCAATGCTCTGACAGCATCCCAGGGCCTGGGTGCCGTCCTCCAAAAAAGCAGAAAAAAGGGACATACTTGGTAAACATTCATGAAATGGTGCCCTGTGTGAGGCCAATATTTAGTACCCCAAAATAGTATTTCTCAGTTATGGATCTTCTCAATTTTGCACCACCTTGGCTAAGCGCCCTGTGCAGGGAAACTGCTAAGCAATGTGCCAGGCTCTGGGAAGGCAGCTCCAGGGCTCCAAAGCTGGAATCCTAGCAAGTGCTCCCCTACCTTTGCAAAGGAAGGAAGGGCTCTTGGCAAAGCCCTGGCGCTACATTTGCTGAAGCAGGTGCCTTCCTCAGCCACAGGGCTGGATTTCAGACTCAGAGCTGCAATATTAAGAAGATCCACTTGGGGGAGCCAAATATTGGCCTCACAAGATGCCATTTTAACACAGATAAGAGATGAACCAGATAAGATAAACTTCATAAAATGGCACCCAGCGTGAAGCCCATTGGCGTCCCCAAGTGGATCTTCTTAATTTTGCAGAAATTCAACATCGTGATACTCAACATTGTGATACATTGCGATGTACCCATATTGCATGATGTCTGAAATATGGATGGAACTATCTGGAGAAGCACATTTAAGGAGACACAAAAACAGAGAGACAGATAGCCACCTCAGCACTGCAGACTGTGCAAAGAAACTGTTGGCACCACTCTAAATCCACCGTGGCTAAACATTGCAATATCCCGATAAAACATGGTGTTTGAAATTAGGATGGAACCACGTGGAGGTGAAGAGCATAATGTCCCGGCAACTGCTGCTTCTGAGGTTGTCTTAAAGTTACAAATTTCTGCTTCCCTTTAATATATTGTTACAACTGTTATTTTATAGTACAACACATTTTCTCTAAAGTTAAAGCAGTAGAAGTAATTAGTATCATAGACCTCAATAGTAAGGTGGCAGATTGTTCCCTAATAGACACGATGGTGACACAGAAACACACACAGAGAGAAACTCACAGAGAGACACAAAAACGGGAGGTGAAGGGAGGAAATAGGCTTAAAGAACAGGGGAGGGTTTTTTTAAAAAAAAAAACCTCAGAAGTAAACAATCCCAGTTTATTCTTCCATGGGATCAGCAGCGGCAGCTTCCAAGCAAGTCCTGGCTGAGGGCAGCAGCTGTTTAACAGGCACAGCTGGTCAATAATTTGGGGGGCATTTCAGAGGCAAGGGGGAAATCGGGGGACAGTGCCTCATTACAGCAGGTGAGCGGAGAAGAAATTCAGAGAAGGAGAAAGGGGAAACCCACTCTCCATTTATTTATTCCCCTCCTTCCCCTCCCCCCCACCCCTGAGCAAAGCTGTGGTCAGATGAGGTCTACCTGGCTTTGTGAAGGTGGGGGTGGGGTGGGAAGGAGAGCCCTGACACCGCCTATGTGCAGGAAAATGCTGGGTCCCACATTGCAGCAAATAAAGGTGTCTGATTCTGGGAAGACAGTTCCAGGGCTCTGGCCGGGTCCTAGATCCCTTCTCTCCTTCCCAAAGCACATACTAGGCTTCTGGCTTCGGAAGGGTGGCACAACCTTCACAGAGATCCGTTTTATATTAGATCACAAATAGACCCCACAAAATGGGCTTCATAAAATTGTGCCTGGTGTGGACCAATACTTGGCGCCCCCAAGTGGAACTTATTAATTTTGCAGCTGAGCGCACTGCATAGAGAAACTGGTGTCAGAACTCTAATTCCGCACTGCGGCTGAGCATGGCACCTGCTTCTGTGAAAGCAGCTCCAGGGCTCTGGCAGGGTCCTAGAGCCCTTCTATCCTTCCCAAAGCTGTGGGATTGCTTACTGGGCTTTGGGAAGGGGGATGGAGGGCTCTGGGGCTCTGCCAGAGCCCTTTCTCTACTTTCCCAAGATCGGCAAGGAGCCCTCCACACAGGTTTTTTTCCGCATACAGCGGAGGTGAGGCAAGGGCTCCAGGACCCCAGCGCAGGAGGTACGTGTGGAAGTAAATACAGGAACCAAAGCTAGGATCCGATGATATTTTTCCCAGCTTTGGGGAGGCAGTGCCAGAGCTCTTGTACCCCAGAGCCCTGGCACCACCCTCTCAAAGACTGATAAAATGGATGGAGCTTAGTAATATTTTGAACAAATATGTTGCCCTCTTAAAAAAAATGGATCTTCTCCATTATGAATCTTTGCAATTTTACACCTGACCAGATCAACACCTATGCATGAAAACTGCAGGATGCTGCAGTGCAGCTAAGCAAGGCGCCTGCTTTTGGGAAGGCAGCTCCAGGGTTCTGGCAAGGTCCTAGAGCTCTTCTTTCCTCCCTAAGGTAGCACTAGGCTTCCGGCTTTGGAAATGCAGCAAGGGCTCCCAGATACGGCCAGAGCCCTGGCAACATTAAGAAGATCCACTTGGGGGCGCAAAACATTGGACTCGCACAGCACGCCATTTTAACAGATAAGAGATGAACCAGATAAAATGGGACTACATAAAATGGCAGCACCTCAGCTCTGCACGATGTTTGGTTTTCCAACATTGTGATATGTTACCTGCTAAACATCGCAATATACTAATATAACATGTTGTCTCAAATAAGGATGGAAATATCTGGAGGTGAACGGGGGTGATGTTCTGAAAACTGCTACTACTGACGGGGTCTAAATCTTACGTATTTTTATTTGCCTTTAACATATTGATACAACCATTATTTTATAGTACAGATAATTTTTACATCAGCATGTTTTCTCTAAAGTTAATACTGTGAAAGTAATTAGTATCATAGATACTCCACACACAGAAATAGGAGGAGAAGGGATGAAAGAGGCTTAAATTACAGGGGAAGATTTTATTTATTTATTTTAAACTCAGAAGCAAGTAATCCCAGTTTATTCTGCCACGGGACTAGCAAGGGAGCCCTGGCTGAGGGCAGCAGGGCTGGGTGGCAACTTGGGAGGGTGTATTTGGGACCCGCCTTTGCTGACATAATGCAACATTTAGAAGATCCACCTGGGGGCGCCAAATATTGGCAAGATGCCATTTTAACAAAGATAAGAGATGCACTAGACAAAATGTAAAATAGTGCCTGGCGTGAGGCCCGTTGGTGCCCCCAAGTGGATCTTCTTAATTTTGCAGCATCTCAACTCAACCCGATGTTTAGTTTTCAATATCGGCATAAATTACCAGCTAAACATTGTGATGTACCAATATCACATGATGTCTGAAATATGGATGGAAGTGGAACTATCAAGAGAAGCACCCTGTGCAGAGAAACTGCTGGCACCACTCTAAATTCGGTTACTGTGGCTGAGCAAGGCACCTGTTTCTGGGAAGGAAGCTCCAGGGTTCCAGCAGGGTCCTAGAGCCCTTTTGTCATTGCCAAAGCAAGAGACAGGAGGGGTCTGGGATGCTCCCAGACTTAATGCCACCCTCCCAAAGTCAAGTAAACAGATCTCCACCTTGCTGAGCCCATTCTGGTGTTTTTACACATCCCCCCCCCTCCCATGTACGGGATCCTCCTGTACATTCAGTTGAGTGGGGCCTCTGATTTCCCCATCCCCCCAGCGTCCTGCCCTGACAAAACCACAGATGAACATCTACCTGCAGCAAAATGAATAGTGGAGCCACTGTTCATATCCTTCCCCCAATCACCTGTTTCTGTTCTTGTAGCACTAGCTAGCAGGTGGGTGATAATGCTGAGGCAAAGGGATATGCACAAGAAGGACCCCCCACCCACCCTCAATGTTGGTTTGGCTGCAATGGAAAGCATTGAAATGATCTCTCCAGCAGCACACAATCCTGGGCAATGTACATGGAAGTCCTGGACTGCACAGACAACAAGACAATCCCCCCCCATTTGAAGTAAACCTATTCTTCAATTATTTAATTTGATGCACACAGACACACACCCCTGTGCAAAACTGTGATCACATAATGTTTACCTGACTATAGGAAGGCACTGCCAAAGCTCACACAGCCCTCCCAAAGATGTCTATATTTGGCAACCCCAAATGGATCTTCCACTTCAGAGTGCCAAACATTGGTCTAGTGGTCTGCCGCCATTTTCTGCTCCATTTATGATCTGTCATAAAATGGTGCCTTTGGAGGCCAGTATTTGGCACCCCTAGTGGAAATTCTTAATGTTGCACCTCTTCCACTCCACACCCTAAATCCGCACTGCAGCTGAGCAAAACACCTGCTATTACAAATAATAATGCAATGCCATACTTCCCTGGCTTTTTGAAGGAGCGACGGGCTCTAGGACCCTGCCTGATGCCTGGAGCCTGCAAGAACAGAATGCGCTTTCCCCTGCCACCTCAAATGCACCCCAAGTTGCTGCACAGCCCTGCCTCTTGAATAGTATTGGCCTCTGCTGGAGCTCGCTTGGAAGCTGCCGCTAGTCTGGTGGAAGAATAGACTGGGATTATTTACTTCTGAGTAAAATAAAATAAAATTGAAACCTTCCCCTGCTTTTTAAGCCTCTTTCCTCCCTTCTCCTCTTTGTGTGTATGTCTATGTGTTTCCTTATCCATCCTGTATCTTCTAACAGTTTTAATTTTAGGGGAAATGTGTTTACTTAAAAATTATCTGTATGGTAAAATTACATTTGTAACCATATGTTAAAGGTAAGTAAAAATTTGTTAGTCTTAGATCCCTCAGTAGTAGAAGTGGCCAGGACATTATCCTGATCCCTTCTAGATAGCTCCCTTTTTTCAAACATCATGTTATCCTGGTATATCACAATGTTTAGCTGGTAACATATCACAATGAAACATCGCGCTCAGCTGAGGTGGCGCCATACTAAGAAGATCCACTTGGGGGTGCCAAATATTGGACTAGAACCAGCCATTTTTTCTGTAACCTGCCATACTAAGAAGATCCACTTGGGGGTGCCAAATATTGGACTAGAACCAGCCATTTTTTCTGTAATCTGCCATACTAAGAAGATCCACTTGGGGGTGCCAAATATTGGACTAGAACCAGCCATTTTTTCTGTAATCTGCCATACTAAGAAGATCCACTTGGGGGTGCCAAATATTGGACTAGAACCAGCCATTTTTTCTGTAATCTGCCATACTAAGAAGATCCACTTGGGGGTGCCAAATATTGGACTAGAACCAGCCATTTCTTCTGTAATCTGCCATACTAAGAAGATCCACTTGGGGGTGCCAAATATTGGACTAGAACCAGCCACTATTTTGTCTGTAATCTGCCATATTATGGCGTTTTGGCGAGGCCAATCCTTAGCGCCCCCAAGTGGATCTTCTTAATGTTGCAGCACCTCCGCAAAGATGATGACATCCGAAGAGCCCTCATGCCACCCTTCCAAAGCTGGAAGCTTAGTAAATGCTTCCCCAGCTGCGGAAAGGAGAGAAGGGCACTAGGACCCAGCCAGACCCCTGGAGCTGCCTTCCCAGAGCCAGGCACCTTGTTTTGCTGCAATGCGGGATCTGAGCTGAAGTGGTGCAAATTGTGAAGATTCATAATTGAGAAGTTCCATTTAGGCGTGTCACATTTTGGCTTTAAAGATTATTAAAATCTGTCCATTTTATCCTTCTTTGGGATAAATATCCCACAGCTCTGGGATATTGTCAGAGCTAAGGCTAGTCCTCTGAAAGAATAAAATGTGTTAATTTACTTCTGAGTTAAAAAATAATAATAATGAAACCTTCATCTGCTCTTTAAGCCTCTTTCTTCCCTTCTCCTCTTCTTTTTATGTTCGTATATGTGTTTCTTTGTCCACCTCATATCTATTATGGAACATTCTCTCACCTTACTTATGACATCTATGCTTCAAATTACTTCTACAGTTTTAATTTTAGGAGAAATGTGCTGATTTAAAAAATATATGTACGGTAAAATAATATTTGTAACAATATATTAAAGGTATGTAAAAATTTGTAAGTTTTAGATCCCTCAGTAGTAGCAGTCACCAGGACATTACCCTGTTCATTTCCGTGCAGTTCATCTTATATTGGTAAATCACGATGTTTAGCTGGTAACATATCACAATGTTGAAAACCAAACATCGGACTAGACTGATGCCGCAAAATTATGAAGATCCACCTGGGGGCGCCAAATAGTGACCTTGAACTGGGCGCCATTTTCTGGAGTCCATTTTCTCGGGTCCACCTGTAATCTGCCATAACATGGTGCCTTTGGAATATCTGGTGCCACCAAGTGGATCTTCTGAATGTTGCACCACCTCAGCATAGGCGGCGCCAGGGCTCTGGTAGGCAGTGCTATGGGAGGTGTCATAGTCCTGGCACCGCCTTCCAAGAGCCCTAGTATCACCCTCCCAAAGCTGGAAGCCTAGCAAGTGCTTCCATGGCTTTGGGGAGGAGAGACGGGCTCTAGGACCCAGCCAGAGCCCGGGAGTTGCATTCCCGGAGCCAAGGATCTGGGATCCTGCAGTTTTCCTGCAAAGGGCTCTAATCTGATGTGAAGTGGTTCAAAATTATGGAGATTCATAATTGAGACGCTCTGTTTAGGCATGCCACATATTGGCTTCTATGATTATTAAAATCTGTCCATTTTATCTGCCTCTGAGAGGGCAGAGTGAAGGACCTGTGATGCTTGCTACAAGAGTTCTGGCACTTCCTTCCGAAAGCTGGGAAAACTTGATTTGAACCCAGCTTTGGTTGCTTTATTTAATTTCCCTCACACCTGCCCTGGAACACTGGCCTCAACTTCCAACCCCCCACCTCTTTCTGAGTGTGTATATTTTTCTGTGTATCCCTCCTGTATATAAGGGAACAGACTCTCACCTTCTGATATCTGTATTGCCAATTACTTCTACACCTTTAATATTCCAGATTTAGAAATTATCTGTTCTATAAAATAAGAGTAGTAACAATATGTTAAAGGTAAGTTAAAAAATTGTGTTTAAACCCCTCAGTAATAGTCGTTGCCAGGACATTATCCTATTTGCATCTAGATAGCTCAATTTTTTCAGACATCATGTTATATTGGTAAATCACGATGTTTAGCTGGTAACGTATCACGATTCTGAAAACCAAACATCGGACTAGACTGATGCCGCAAAATTAAGAAGATCCACCTGGGGGCGCCAAATAGTGACCTTGAACTGGGCGCCATTTTCTGGAGTCCATTTTCTCGGGTCCACCTGTAATCTGCCATAACATGGTGCCTTTGGAATATCTGGTGCCACCAAGTGGATCTTCTGAATGTTGCACCACCTCAGCATAGGCGGCGCCAGGGCTCTGGTAGGCAGTGCTATGGGAGGTGTCATAGTCCTGGCACCGCCTTCTAAGAGCCCTAGTATCACCCTCCCAAAGCTGGAAGCCTAGCAAGTGCTTCCATGGCTTTGGGGGGGAGAGACGGGCTCTAGGACCCAGCCAGAGCCCGGGAGTTGCATTCCCGGAGTCAGGCACCTTGTTCTGCTGCAATGCGGGATCCGGCACAGAGATCTGAGTTGAGGTGGTGGAAGATTGTGAAGATTCATAATTGAGAAGTTCTATTGTGGCATGCCACATAACTCGCTTGAAATATTATTAAAGCCTGTTCATTTTATCCATGACTTCACTGAGGAGGTGCAACATTAAGAATTTCCACTGGGGGGTGCCAAATACTGGCCTTGCACAGGGTGCTGTTTTATGACAGATCATAAATGGAACAGAAAATGGACTTGTGTAAAATGTCGGCTTGTGTAAAAACAATGTTTGTTGCCCTGAAGAGGATCTTCTTAATTTTG